>NC_073313.1:169551533-170751533 GCF_027595985.1 Sorex araneus | reverse complement strand
TACCTTTTCCCCAGCCTTAGCCTCTTATTAACAAATATCAGCTTTGCTTTTATCGTGTTCTCATAGGTCATTCAGACAGCACTTGAGGCAGTCTAGCTTCTCTGTCTCACCTCTTGCTCAGATCATTACATGCACTTCTAGGCCCTGGCAGCCTGGAGCGGTGAGAGGGGGTAGTTGGAGACTACTTAGTGTACTAGTCTTAGTGTTAACATACTTAGTGTTCCCTGAGAACCAAGAAAGGAAAGAGGGCTTGTCTCTACTTTTAGGGATCTTAAGTTCCACTCCATGCGCTTTCTAAGAAACACCAATTGTCTCTACCTTTTGTTGCTTGGCTATTGACATTTCTGGTCATGTTCATAGACATATTCAAAGCCACATTTTAAGCCAAAAAGTTAAAGCTTTGAGGTTTTTGTTTCCAGAATCTCTTGAAGACTTCTGGAGGCAGTGGACAATTTGATAAATATTGGAAATGGGGGTGTGTCATGAAAAAGTGCTCTACATCACTAATCATCAGAGAGATGCAGATCAAAACAACCACGAGATACCACCTCACACCACAGAGACTAGCACACATCCAAAAGAACAAAAGCAACCGCTGTTGGAGAGGATGTGGGGAGAAAGGGACCCTTCTACACTGCTGGTGGGAATGCCGACTGGTTCAGCCCTTCTGGAAAACAATATGGACGACTCTCAAAAAATTAGAGGTTGAGCTCCCATTTGACCCAGCAATACCACTGCTGGGAGTATATCCCAGAGAGGCAAAAAAGTATAATCGAAACAACATCTTCACATGTATGTTTATCGCAGCACTATTTACAATAGCCAGAATCTGGAAAAAACCCGAATGCCCTAGAACGGATGACTGGTTGAGGAAACTTTGGTACATCTATACAATGGAATACTATGCAGCTGTCAGAAAAAAGGAGGTCATGAATTTTGTATTTAAGTGGATCGGCATGAAAAGTTTCATGCTGAGTGAAATGAGTCAGAAAGAGAGAGACAGACATAGAAAGATTGCACTCATCTAGGGTATATAGAATGGCAGAGTGGGAGACTAACACCCAAGAATTGTAGAAATAAGTACTAGGAGGTTGACTCCATGGCTTGGAGGCTGGCCTCACATTCTGGGGAAAGGGCAACTCAGAGAAGGGATCACCAACTATAATGTAGTCGAAGGCCATGTGGGGGAAGGGAGTTGTGGGCTGAATGAGGGCTAGAGACTGAGCACAGTGGCCACTCAACACCTTTATTGCAAACCACAACAGCTAATTAGAGAGAGAGAACAGAAGGGAATGCCCTGCCACAGTGGCAGGGCGGGGTGGGGGGAGATGGGATTGGGGAGGGTGGGAGGGATGCTGGGTTTACTGGTGGTGGAGAATGGGCACTGGTGAAGGGATGGGTTCCCGAACTTTGTATGAGGGAAGCATAAGCACAAAAGTGTATAAATCTGTAAATGTGCCCTCATGGTGATTCACGAATTAAAAATAAATAAATTAATTAAAAAAAAAGAAATGGGGGTGTGTACCTTTTGGTACTAGTCAAGAAATTCAGTAATATCGTACAGGAGGAAACCCAAATCCCGTTGTACTATCTTAATCCTTTTCTTTTCTTTTTAGTGAATCACCATTAGGTACAGTTACAAACTTATGAACTTTCGTGTTTGCATTTCAGTCATATAGTGATCGTTTACCCATCCCTCCACCAGTGCCCATTCTCCTCCATCAAGGTTCCTAGTATCCCTTCCCCCACCCTCACCCCACCTCCCACCACCTCACCCTGGCCTGCGGCAGAACATTCCCTTTTGTTCTCTCTCCTTTTGGGTATTGTGGTTTGCAATAGAGGTATTGAGTGGCCATCATGTTCAGTCTATAGTCTACTTTCGGCACGCATCTTTCAACTGAAAGGGTCCTCCCAACATCCTTTACTTGGTGTTCCCTTCTCTATCTGAGCTGCCTTTTCCCCCAGTATGTGAGACCGGTTTCCAAGCCATGGAGCAGACCTCCTTGTCCTTACCTCTACTATTCTTGGATGTCAGTCTCCCATTGTCACTTTATATTCCATAGATGAGTGCGATTTTTCTATGCCTGTCTCTCTGTTTCTGACTCATTTCACTTAACATGATACTTTCCATGTTGATCCAATTCTATGCAAATTTCATGACTTCATCTTTTCTAACAGCTGCATAGTATTCCATCGTGTAGATGTACCAAAATTTCTTTAACCAGTCATCTGTTCTTGGGCACTCGGGCTTTTTCCAGATTTTGGCTATTGTAAACAGTGTCACAATGAACATACTAGTGCAGATGTCATTTCTACTATACCTTTTTGCCTCTCCTGGATATATTCCCAGAAGTGGCATTGCTGGGTCAAATGGGAGCTCAATTTCTAATTTTCTGAGAATCGTCCATACTGTTTTCCAAAAGGGCTTATTGTATTATTCTTGGATTTTATTTTCTTACCTGTCAAAGAAGGACTGATAAAAACTTCAGTATTTATTATAAAGATGAAATATGGTTAAGTCAGACACTAAGACCAGTGACCAATCCAAAATATATTTTTCCCTTCTCTTTAGTTTAGAGACATGAGAAGTTTTAACTAAAATAGATCAAATGAAATCAGATCAAATGAAATCGGAAAGCCAACCCAGGTCTCTAATTGAAAGTGTGACTGATATTATTACTACATCAAGACAGAATCTCAAAAAATAGTTTAGTGTCTAGATGTTGAGTTTGAACTCTGGTAATACCACAGAAAAAGGTCTTATGTGAGCACAAAAGCAGTTATAAATTTGTTATAGAATTTTGATAATATCAACAGAAAGTTATAAAGGCATTATAGTACAACATGCAGTGGTGATTACTTTGAACATGCTAGTATCACTTGTCATTCCGTTGATCTTTGATTTGCTTGAGTGGGTGCCAGTAACGTCTCCATTTGTCTCTGATGCGTGCCAGTGTAGCCCAATGATATCTGCTCTCTCCAGGAACAGGAAGAGCATCAAATCATTCATTCAGGATTTTGACAAAGAAGTCTGACCATCTTGTTGGTGCATGGCCATGCGGTTTTTTGATGTCGCGTGGAATTCAGTTGGTAACAGCTCTAATCCAGTGGTCATCTCTGAATCGCATTATGTGTCCGGTCCATCTGATTTTGACGCCTTGGCAAATGAGACCGCGTCCCTGATTCTTGACCATCAAGGAAGTCAGAACTCCGGATTCCTTCTCTCACTTGAGTGAAATGTGATACTCCAAGCATAGCTCTTTTGATTCCTCTTTGGAATACCCAGAAAGCGTTCTCATCCTGTTTTAATAGGGTCTAGGTCTCTGAGGCTTATGTTAGTGCAGAAAGAATGTTGGAGTTGAAAAGACGTGCCCAGAGCCGGAGGTTCTTTGTCCTCTTAACCACTTCTTCGATGCTCTTGAAGGCATTCCACGCTGCTCTCTTTCTCCTTCACAGTTCTGGTACCAAGTCGTTCCTCATGTTGAGTTCTTGACCCAGGTACACATAGCTGCTGCATTCGGAGATATTCTCTCCATTGAGAGCAAATGGAACATCAGGGACTAGTTCATTTTTCATGAATATTGTTTTACTGAGATTCAGCTGCAGTCTGACCTTTCCACACTCGCGGTTGAAGTCTGCCAGCATTTGTGCTACTTGGCTAATGTTTTGAGAACGATGTCATCAACGAAGCAGAGGTGGTGTAGTTGCCGAATGTCTATCTTCACTCCCATCCTTTCCCATCCCAGTCGTCACATGACATTCTCGAGGGTGGCACTGAAGAGTTTCGGTGAAATCGTATCACCCTGCAGAACCCCTCTCTTTACATCAATGATCACTTCCTGTACAATGGTGAAATCCTGATGGTGAATCTGTAATACAGCTCACAGAGAATCTTGATGTACTGAGTTTGAATGACCTGTTTGGCTAGGGCTTTGATGACCACTTCAGTCTCAACAGAAACAAAGGCCTTCTCTAATTGATGAACGTTAGACAGACCAGCATCTTGAACTCTTGCAAAACTTCAATGAGCTTGGTCACTATGTGGATATGGTCCATTGTGCTGAATGCTTTTCGGAACCTGGCTTGCTTGCACGGTTGTCCTTCATCTAGTGTTCTGCCTATTCTATTCAGGATGACTCGAGTGAACAATTTGTAGATGATGGACAACAGGCAGATTGGGCGATAGTTGCCAATGTCGTGGATGTCTTCCTTCTTGTATAACAGAATAGTCCTGCTGGTTTTCTATTGGGACGGAACCTTGCATTTGGACAGGTAGCATGTGAAGAGCCAGGCCAATGTATTGACGAGTACTGGCGGCAGATTTCTCAGGTGTCTGGGCCTGACCTTGTCTGGATCAGGTGCTGTACATGTCTTTACTGACGAAATGGCATATCGGATTTTGGAAGGGAGGACGTTGGGAATGACATATCCATCCTGTGGAATTTGGTATGTGCGCAGGTGGATGTGGCTGTCGAAGAGATCTAAGTAGAAGTTGTGAATAATCCTCTTCAATGTCCTTCTAAGATGTGATAGATCCATCAGGACGTCAGAGGACGGTCATCTTGGTCTTGTGGTTGGTGAAGGACAGGAGAGCATTGCGAATACTTTTCCCAGCTTCTGCTGCATCGGCCAACACTGCTGCTCTTCTCTCTTTGAGGTCTTCCTTTATCGCTTCTCTGCACAGCTTGGCTAGCTCGGATGTTAGCTTGTGGTTGCCTGAGGCTCGTGTGGAACCATGTTGGTGAATGAGCTGGAGAGTTTCCAAAGACAGGCGTCTGTGGCTTTCCCACTCTCGGCATTATTCATTCAGTCATGGAGGTGCTGAACGAGTTGAACGTATTCCTCGTCGATGTTGTCAACAATGGCATCTTCCCACATTATCTCAATAGTGTGAAAAAGCTCGAGTTGGTGCTCATTCTGGGAGTTCTCTTCCTAAACTTAAACTTTGCAGTTTTTGTAGAGTTTAACCAGTGCTTTATATACCATTGATATCAACCCCTTATCTGATGGGTATTGTGTAAATATCATTTCTGATTCTGTAGATAGTCTTTGTATTCTGGTCACTGTATCTTTTGTGGTGCAGAAGCTTTTTAGTTTAATGTAGTCCCATTTGTTGATCTCTGTTTCCACTTGGTTGGCCAGTTGCATATCATCTTTGAAGATACCTTTATCTTCAATATTGTGGAGGGTTTTGCCGACCTTGTCTTCCTATGGTTTGTGGTCTGATGTTAAGGTCTTTAATCCATTTTGATCTGACTTTTGTGCATGGTGTCAGGTCGAGGTCTAAGCCCATTCCTTTGCATGTGGTTGTCCAGTTGTGCCAGCACCATTTGTTAAACAGGCTTTCCTTCCTTGACTTCACATCTCTTGCTCCCTTATCAAAGATTAGATGATCATATGTTAGGGGTTGTGTGTAGGGATATTCCACCCTGTTACATTGGTCTGCAGCTCTGCCTTTGTTCTAGTACCATGCTGTTTTAATTGTTACTGCTTTGTAATAAAGTTTAAGTTGTAATAAAGTTTAAGGTTGGGTGATGCCTCCCATCATCTTTTTTCCAAGAATTGTTTTAGCTATCCGTGGGCGTTTGTTGTTCCATATGAATTTTAGGATTGCTTGATCTGTTTCTTTGAAGAATGACATGGGTATCCTTATAGGGATCACGTTGAATCTGTATAATGCTTTGGGGAGTATTGCCATTTTGATAATATTGATTCTCCCTATCCATGAGCAGGGTATATGTTTCCATTTCCTCATGTCCTCTACATCCAACCCCATCAGAAAATGGGGCAAAGAAATGAACAGAAACTTTCCCAAGGAAGAAATACGAATAGCCAAAAGGCACATGAAAAAGTGCTCTACATCACTAATCATCAGAGAGATGCAGATCAAAACAACCTCACACCACAGAGACTAGCACACATCCAAAAGAACAAAAGCAACCACTTTTGGAGAGGATGTGGGGAGAAAGGGACCCTTCTACACTGCTGGTGGGAATGCCGACTAGTTCAGCCCTTTTGGAAAACAATATGGACGATTCCCAAAAAACTAGAAATTGAGCTCCTATTTGACCGAGCAATACCACTGTTGGGAATATATCCCAGAGAAGCAAAAAATGTATAGTCGAAATGACATCTGCTCCTATATGTTCACTGCAGCACTGTTTACAATAGCCAGAATCTGGAAAAAACTTGAGTGCCCTAGAACAGATGACGGGTTGAAGAAACTTTGGTATATCTATACAATGGAATACTATGCAGCTGTTAGAAAAAATGAGGTCATGAAGTTTGCATATAGGTGGATCAGTATGGAAAGTATCATGCTGAGTGAAATGAGTCAGAAAGAGAGAGACAGACATAGAAAGATTGCACTCATCTGTGGAATATAGAATAACAGAGTAGGAGACTAACACCCAAGAATAGTAGAAATAAGTACCAGGAGTTTGACTTCATGGCTTGGAGGCTGGTCTCTCATTAGGGCAACTCAGAGAAGGGAACACCAAGTAAAATGTGGTCGGAGGTCATGCTGGGGAAGGATGATGCGGGCCGAATATAGACTAGAGACTGAACACAATGGCCACTCAACACCTTTATTGCAAACCACAACACCTAATCAGAGAGAAAGAACAAAAGGGAATACCCTGCCACAGTGGCAGTGTGGGGTGAGGGGAGATAGGATTGGGGAGGGTGGGAGGGATGCTGGGTTTACTGGTGGTAGAGAATGGGCACTGGTGAAGGGATGGGTTCTCGAACTTTGTATGGGGGAAACATGAGCACAAAAATGTATAAATCTGTAACTGTATCCTCACGGTGATTCACTAATTAAAAATAAATAAATTAAACAGCAACAACAACAACAACAACAAAAACTTTGCAGTCCTTTCTTCCTGCTCTGTGAAGTAGAATTTTGCATGAAGGAGATGGTGGTCCAATCCCGTTTATAATTTTGGGACAACAGAGACATTGGTCAGGCAAAACGCTAGTGCATGCTGACTTATTTTCTTTCCCTCTTTACATATATATGTATGCATATATACACTTAAGTTAATTTTTATAACATTTACAACCAAAGAATGTTCCATTATCCTCAGCTGTCCCGCAAATGTTTTTCATTGTTAGCTATTTCAGTTACCAACCAAAAGATGATCACATTTTACTTCTGATATAGCCACTATACTTTATAATATTTTGGGGCTGGAGAGATAGCACAGCAGGTAGGACGTTATTTAGAACATTACTGTTGTTACTGGACTGGAGCGAGAGCACAGTGAGTAGGGCATTTGCCTTGCATGTGGCCAACCCAGGTTCGATTCCTCCATCCCTCTCAGAGAGACTGGCAAGCTACCATATGTATCCCGCCCGCACAGCAGAGACTGGCAAGCTACCCGTGGTGAATTCAATGTGCCAAAAACAGTAACAAGTCTAACAATGGAGATGTTACTGGTGTCTGCTCAGCAAATCAATAAGTAAGCAATGAGACAACAGTGCAGTGCAGTGCTACTGTTGTTATTGTGTTGATTTTATGGCATTAAATAGTTAGGAAGACATGTTTGGTTTTCTTGTAGAAAAACTTTTTTTTATTAACTAAGTATTTTATTCATAATGTGTGTCTCTTTTAAATTTGCTCATTGATGATGCTTCATAATGCATTGTATCAGAAGTCATATAATCTCAGTGATACTAAAACTGAGGTTTGGATTGGGAAGATAATGCTGATATTTCAAATGGGTGATTATATATTTCTGCTTCTTCTTTGTTATGTCACAAATATAGGATTATTTTTGAATTATGAATGTCCAATTATTTACCTATCAATCACCCAATAGTTTCATTATCAATTTTATTGCATTATATTTTAAATTAGAAGAATGTCTAAGTATGTTGTAGGACTGGGAATTGGCATAAATTTTATGTTTTAAAAGAAAGATGCATCAGCTTTCAATCTTTTAGGATGAAAAGGAAGTAACTTCAGTAATTTTTGGATAAAACTGCTGGTGAAGACAGGGTTATCAGAGATATTAAGAATTGAGCCTAAAATTGAGGATAAAGAATAAAGTAAGTCTCACAGTAGACGTCTTTTTGTTATTGTTGTTCTTTTTCTTTTCCTTTTTTTTTTTGAGGGGGTCACTCCTGGCTCTGCACTCAGGAATCACCCCTGGCGGTGTCCAGGGGACCATTTGGGATGCTGGGAATCGAATCCAGGTTGCCCGAGTGCAAGACAAATGTCCTACCTGCTGTGTTATTGCTCCAGCCTCTGTTATTGTTTTTCTTAATATGAGAATAAGCGAGTGAGGATTACAAAATTAAGAAAGTCATAATCTGATACTATTCAAAAATTTAGAGCAACTTAAAAATGAAATCTAAGATGTTTTAAAAATTGGAGTTAGATGATTCTTTCAAAGAAAGTCTTGAGTAGATGGCTTTCCCCTTTATATCTGTACTATACTGATTAAGTACCAGAATTTTATGAACTCTGACAGTTTCTTCTTATGTGCTCTCTTTTTCAGCTCTCTTGATATAAATTATTCTTTTCTGCTTGCCAAGAATAAATTACTCTGTTCTCTAGCACAATAACTATTTCTGAGGCTGCTGGAAGGATTAGAAGATATTGGATTCCTTGAGTTTTGAGCTCTAGTTTTTATGAAGGCTGCTTTGTAGAATGTTTCTAGAGTGCAAGTATAGGTTAAGATACTACTTGGCTGCTTTGTTGATTTCTCTGATAAGATTTAAAATATATTGAAGAGTTGGAATGGAACCAGAAGTTTTTATTGGGTAATATGAAGATTAGTATATTATATAAAACAAAATAGCTGAAAGATTGTATTATTACTTAAATTTGATTGTATTATTAAAGACATATTGATGTTTCTCATTCCAGGTGTTTTACATCCTTGATTTGGGAATGCACCATGTATGACTCAATAAAATATGAGAGGAGATTATAAGTGTTATTTCCAAACAGTTTCAGGAACCATTATATAGTTCTGCCAATACCTTCCCCCCCCCCCATGGGGCCATACCAAGGATGCTAAGGAACCCCTGTATCGGCACTCAGGAATTACTCTTGGTGGTGCAGGAGTAATATGAGATGCTGGGAATCAAACCTGAGTCTATTGTATGCAAGTTGAAAGTCCTACTTATTTTATTATTGCTCTGGCCCTACAGTCAGTGCTCTTTATATCTATTCCAGTAACATACATCCTAGATACTACTTTTTTAACATTGGTCTTAAATGTTAAATGTTTTAACATTGGTTAAATGTTTTAACATTGGTCTTAACATTGGGTTTATCTATGATAAACATATAGCATATTTAGATTATGAATCTTATTTGCACTTAAAAGCCATTGAAAGTTTAGTTTGATTGTTAATGCAGCAGCATAACTTATCTTAAACTGAGTGATGCAGGTGAGAAATTAGACTTGTGACTATAATGTGGGATTATGTTGATTGCCAGAGAGTAAGGTTGACAAAAATTAAAGTTAGCCTTGCATAGTTGGTGTGAGACATCTGGATTTTCTTTACTGCTGTATGATTCATTGAATTAAGCTGCCATACGGGAATGAAGTTAATGTGCCCATTGGGAGATATTTTAAGCTACCAGAGTCATGCTGAAGAGTACAAATCACAACAGATTGTGAGAATAAAAGAAAACATTTTCTGATTGGAGCACGAGTCTACTTAGAGGTTAGCTCTGGTGATCTGTTGGAACAATTAACTGAAAATGAGCTGGAACTTTTTAATTATTTTTCTTTCATACATTCTATTTGAGATAGTTCTTTGAATGGCAGTGTCACAGTGTGAAATAACACAATCTGCTGCTTTTAGAGTCAAATTAATTTTTGACTCAAGTATAAGTGTTAACTGATGTGTGTTATACTTTGCTTATGGAAAAAACCCTTTATATTTGATTTTTCCTCAGGAGAAAACATGCAAACATTAATTGTGAGAGCTATGAATTATGAGAATAAAATATTCTCTCTTTAATTTCTCAGAATGGAAGCCAGATGAATATTCCTGCTGAAGTATGTGCCTTAATTATATACCTCAAGGTTCTTAAGGTTTATGACTGAGTGTAAGCATCCAAACATATGTTGCATGCTTTAAATTAGTCAAGTTGCCTATTTGGTGACTATTAATAATTATTTTTCTTAAGTAGAATTACATAAAGATTAAGAATTAGACACATGTCATTTTCACCTAATCTGCTGAGGAAAATTGATCTTGAAACGAATGTTCTGAACAAATTAATTTGCTACCTACTGACAGTTTCTGGATATGGGTAGTTTGGGCAATCAAGAAATAAACATGATGGTCTATAATTCATAATTGAAATTAGTCTTTAGATTGACACCATTAGTATGCAGTTGATTACAAGGTACATATTTATTAAATGAAATGACCTCTAGATATGCATATTCAGTACAAAATTAGGTCACTGGAAAGCTAAGGATATTTCATATCACTAGTTCAAAGAATATTATTTTTTTTTAATTTTATTTTTTATTGAATCACTGTGAGAAACAGTTACAAAGTTTTCATATTTGATCCACCACCAAACCCCCGCATACTCCCCTTTCACTCCCCCTCTGCCTGCGTTGCAGACATTTTTCACTTTACTCTTTCCTTATTTTGATTACATTCAATTTTCAACAGGGATCTCACTATCATTATTTGGAGGTTTTCCTCCAACAGTCAGACATGTTGGATGGCATCAATAGATTGTATGTTTTCATTTTTGAGAAAAGGCCTCGCGGTTTGGAGCTATCCCAGTCCCGAATCCCAGAGCTGTGTTAGTTGCTTCTCATTGTCGCCGGGGCTCCATCTGGAGGTGTACCGGCTGTACCTCCTCTGTGTGGCTTCCTGGTATGGCTGGCCTAGTCTGGGGTCCGGAGCATTTTCCGGCTGAGTTGCTTACTGGAATGTCCGGTTTCTTCTCACTCAAAGAATATTCTTGCCAAAATTTAATAATTAAAATTGTAAGTTTGTTTTTTTAAAAAAAGATTTTATAGGTTCTGAAATTGCTTTTTGATTTTTCCTTCTACACTTTACCCCTCAGTAAAAAGTAGTCTTTTTGATTTCTCACAAGAGTGAATATAAGCTTTCTAATTCTAAGGAATTTATAATCACTACTTACTTTCTATATTTAAATGATTAATTTAGTTCACTACACACCCTCTGTGTATTGGTCACTATGCTAAGCTGATGACATAGAGATTTAAGTAATTTACAGATAGAAAATAAGCAGTGCATAGCTTAATATATCCTCTAATGGGAATATTATAGAGGAAAGAATTATTAATCCTGTTATAGGGAAATAAAAAAAGAATAAAACATTAATGTAAGTCCAAGTTCTTTTCAAAATTAGCTTTCATATCTAAGCAACAGAAAAGTTAGTTAAAGTGATCATTATACTCCCCACAGCAGAGCCTGGCAAGCTACCCGTGGCATATCTGATATGCCAAAAACAGTAACAAATCTCATAATGGAGACGTTACTGGTGCCCACTCGAGCAAATCGATGAGCAATGGGAGGACAGTGACAGTGACAGTGATCATTATACAATCCTTATATGAAGGGTAGTTTGGAAAATGAAGAATATATGTGTTGTTCTTTCTATTGGTCATTATTATAAAATTTGACACTTTTTGACCAGAGGATACATTGATTTCAAATGACAGGAAGAATAGATGTAAGGGATGTTTTAGTCATCATCTCTACCCAACCCATCTAGAAATCTCCCATGCCAAGAAGGGAGGGAGAGAAGGGCTTTGTTCTTAGGGTCTTACAAAGAGCAAATTCATCTTTCCTATATAACTCTCGATTGTGTGTGTGTGTGTGTGTGTATAAGAGGGACTTTCTAATTGACAATTTTATTTGGAGAATAGTCTCTTGTAACTCAAGATATCCCCGTGCTCGCCCCACCTTCCTTTTGATGAATTGTTTTTACCCATTAGTAATAACCTGCATTGACTGGATACTATACTATACAGATATAAAGTTTATAACATATTCATTTATCAAAGTTAAAAGTTTTATTTTAAAATAGCTAAAATTCGGTCCCAGCTCCACCCTTCCTGGGACAGGTGTGTGAGCGTGGCCCTGACCCGTTGGATCTTTCCCGCCACCGACCTACCCATCCAGCACCCTGTCCCAGCTTCCCAGCCTCCCTGCCCACTGTCCCAGCTCCGCCCTTCCCGGACAGGGACAGGTGTATGTGTGTGCGCGCATGCCTGCCTGTGGGACGTTCCTGTTGCTGGACCCGCCAGCCCCAGGCCAGTCCTGTCCCCCAAGAGGTTTCTGGGGGCGTGGCCTGTACCTCAGAGGGTGTGGTCTAAAAAGGACATGCCCCCCCTCCCAGCCGCAGTTTTTTTTTTCCCTCCCTCTATGCTCTGCGGACTTTGTTCATAATCCATATAACCTATTTATTTGAAGAACACCCTGGCCATCTCAATCACTCTATGCCAATAGCCCATTAGCCTATTCTAATTTCACAAAAACTGTCAGTGAACACAAGAAGCTGTAGAGAAGTTTACATTCTCTCTGCCATGAAGGCTATTATATTGGTAAAGAGAAAATGCCACTTAGCACTGATATGCTCTCATTCATTAATGCCATTTACCTAAATTATAATTGATTCATTCACCTTCCAAAGAAGGTTTACAGATGAACAAACATAAATAAAGTTAGAGCAAAACCAAGAAATCTAAGACATAACAAATTTCAGATCACCTTTCATTGAGAGACATCTAGGTTTAGCAGAAGTTTAGAGTAGAATAACAAGGAACAGAAGGGGTAACAGTCTCTAGCTACGGGGGAAATACCTCCCAGGGTACAGCTCTTAGAAAGTCTGAAACCTGACAAGTCAGAATATTGGTCTTTGGGGAATTAGTAGGAAGAACTTGTGTATTATGGGCCAGAGAATTAGTACAGTAGGTAAGGTGCTTACCTCGCATGTGGCTGACCTAGGTTTGATGCCTGCCATCCCATGTTGTACCCTCATGAGTGATTCCTGAGTGCAGAGCCTGGGGTAACTCATGAGCATCTCCAAGTGTGGCCCTCAAACAAAACAAAGCAAAACAAACAAAACCCTTGAATGTTTAAGGGAACTGAGTCTCTTTCTGTCTCAGAAAGGCAGTACATGAAGTATATTTGGGAGGAATTTGGCTGTGGAGGGGCGTCCAATGGAGACTTGGAAATAATGAGGAAAAAAGAAAAAAAGAGGCAAAACTTTAGTGTTTTGTAAAAAAAAATTCACAAAACCAGAAGTATGGCAACATCTAGGCATTACATCCTTTTTCAAGACACATTTCTGACAACAATGGTCTTGATCAAAGACACCTGGTAAAATTTATTTATGGAAACATTGCTCCAATCTGTTTGCTTTTTTAAACACATAAAAGTAAAAGTTTATTTTATTTTGATATAATTCAAAATATATCATTATACATCTGTAATGCACTAGTTTTATGTGTGGTCCTCACAATAAAAAATTTAGTATGTTTTCTTTGCTCCAAAAATTACCTCTTTTGGGGCCAGAGGGATAGTACAGCAGGTAGGGCGTTTGCCATGCAAGTGGCCAACCTGGGTCAATCCCTGGTATCCCATATGGTCCCCCAAGAACTGCCAGGAGTAACTCCTGAGTGTAGAGCCAGGAGTAACCTCTGAGCATTGCCGGTGTGACCCCAAAAAAGCAAAAAAAATTACCTCCTTCTTATTAATAGTTATCCCTGGTTTCTCTCAGCTTCATCCATTAACCTGCGCCTCCTGTAAGGGTTGGTATATTAGGGAAATGCCAATCTATATTTCTTAACTTTATATTTTCCTATTCTTAAATTTTCATGTAGATAAAATGAAATGTGATTTTTTGTTACTTTTTTTCACTTAGGATGATATTTTCAAGATTTTTCCATGTTCATCAGTATCTTCTACTATTTCCTCCATTTTGTTGCTAAATAATATTCCACAGTATTTAATTAATAAATGGACAGGTAGGCATTTCTAATTTTTGGATGTTATAAATAATTCTACCATAAACATTAATAATGAGACAAGTATTTATGTATACAAGTAAACATCCATATGCATACAAGTATTTATGTGGATTTATTATTTACCTTGGATTTGCTTACGAGTGGAATATCTGGATCATAGGTCAACTAGATGTTTAACCTTTAGAAGAACTTGCAGATAATTTTCCAAAGCACAATTTTGAAATCCCCTGGAAGTGCATCTGGGTTTTAGTTTTTTCACATCTTTGTCAACCTCTATGATTATTTGTATTTTTGATCCTTCTAGATATGAATTTGTATCTCTTTTATTTATATTTTTCTATGATTAAGGATCCTTGAGAATCATGTCATTTAAAAAATCTAGGGATATCATTTGACCCAGCAATACCACTGCTGGGAATATATCCCAGAGAGGCAAAAAAGTACAATCGAAACAACATCTGCACATGTATGTTCATCGCAGCACTGTTTACAATAGCCAGAATCTGGAAAAAACCCGAATGCCCCAGAACGGATGACTGGTTGAGGAAACTTTGGTACATCTATACAATGGAATACTATGCAGCTGTTAGAAAAAAGGAGGTCAAGAATTTTGTAGTCAAGTGGATGGGCATGAAAAGTTTCATGCTGAGTGAAATGAGTCAGAAAGAGAGAGACAGACATAGAAAGATTGCACTCATCTAGGGTATATAGAATAACAGAGTGGGAGACTAACACTCAAGAACTGTAGAAATAAGTACCAGGAGGTTGACTCCATGGCTTCGAGGCTGGCCTCACGTTCCGGGGAAAGGTCAACTCAGAGAAGCGATCACCAACTACATTGTAGTCGAAGGCCATGTGGGGGAAGGGAGTTGCGGGCTGAATGAGGGCTAGAGACTGAGCACAGCGGCCACTCAACACCTTTATTGCAAACCACAACAGCTAATTAGAGAGAGAAAAACAGAAGGGAATGCCTTGCCACAGTGGCAGGGTGGGGTGGGGGGGAGATGGGATTGGGGAGGGTGGGAGGGACACTGGGTTTACGGGTGGTGGAGAATGGGTACTGGTGAAGGGATGGGTTCCAAACTTTGTATGAGGGAAGTATAAGCACAAAAGTATATAAATCTGTAACTGTACCCTCACGGTGATTCTCTAATTAAAAATAAATAAATTTAAAAAAAAATAAATAAAAAATCTAGGGATAGAACACTTCCCTCAGAAATCAGTGCAAGAGATTAAAATTAATAATACTAAGTAAAACCAAATGGGAAAATCTATATGCCTATTTGATTTCAACTCTGTGACATAATAGGGGAAGTAAAACTATAACGTAAAGATATATTTGTGAAGAGTGTTCTTTATGCTTAATGGACTTAATTAATAAGGGTTCATATTACCAATGTCGTTTCACCAAATATAACAAATTGTATTACTTTGAGGTGAGATATTGATACTATGGAAGGCTGTTCATGTGTGGAAATAGAGTACTTTGTATACTCTTGTAGTTTTCCTCTTACATTTGCTTCAAATATAAAATTTCTTTAAAAGAGAAAGCCTACTTTTAAAAATATTTCTCAGCATTTATTTTCATGAATTCTATTCCAAATGCAACTATTGATCTTTTCCTTATATTTCATATATTCTCTATCTTAAAAAAATTATGTAAGTGGAAATATACAAGTTATCTTACATATCAGGCATTTTTGTCTTATAATTTTTTTGTTTGTTTGTTTAAAGAGAAGACCTAATTTGTGGTACCAATAGCCCAAAATAGTATAAAACAAAAAGCATTCCAACTCCTCTATCTCCCCCTTCCTCTAGCCTTTTGTTACCGAGTAAAGGATATAACGAACACAGAAAGGGTTCTACTAAATGAAGATAGCAGTAAACTATGAATCTAGCAAGGAACCACTATCAAAATAATGTAAGAAACTTACACATCTCAAAAATAACAAAACAAATGATGAAAAAATGTGCAGAGCAACTCTATAAACTTTCAGTAAAAAAAGCATGAACATACCATAGGATATGACATGAGTAACTTGTTCATCAAAACTTATCAGAACCACAGTTAGATATTATCGCCTTCCATCTGTTATAAAGGCTTCATGTCAAAAATAGTGTTGATGAGGTTTTAAGGAAAGAGAATCTTTATACATTGTTTGTGGAAATGTAAGCTGTGAAATCACAATATAAATATCATATAATCCATCTGTTCCATTTTGGGTATTTATATGAATAACAAAAAAGCCCAATTTGAATTATGTGCAATCTCTCTCTCATACATATACATACATTTCTATATTTCTATGTTTATTTCCATATAATTTTTGATAACCAAGTTTTTGGTATGTTAGCAAAATTAAGTACTTGTCAGTGAATGAATAACGATGGTTTACTATATATACACAATAAAATGCTACTTAGCTGCAAAAAAGGAAATGAAAAGAAATCTTGCATTTTGCAAGGATGGATGGATGAACCTAGAGAAAGGGATGATGCTGAGTGAAATAATTAAGGTGGAAAAAGACAATGCTTTCTTCTAAAGTGGAATATAATGAAACAAAAGACACAAGTCAAACCAGATTCTTTGATTATAAGAATTAGATGGCAAGGACTGGAGTGATAGCATAGCAGGTAGGGCATTTGCCTTGCATGCAACCTAACTGGGTTTGATTCCCAGAATCCCGTATGGTCCTCTGAGCACCGCCAGGGGTAATTCTTGAGTGCAGAGCCAGGAATAACCCCTGTGCATCGCCGGGTGTGACCCAAAAAACAAAACAAACAAACAAAAAAGAATTAGATGGCAGTTTTAGAAGGGGGGGATTTGAGAAGGTGGGTAAACTGGTAAAGGGGTAAATTGAAGGTTGGTGGAGGAGAGTTAGACTTCTGGTGATGAAAATAATGTAGTTAATATGGGTAACAATATAATGCTGTATGCCTAAATATGAAGTACTATTTGCAAATGTAACTTCAATAAAATGTTTTAAGAATGAAACAAATAATTAAATCACATTAAAAAAGTAAGTTATAGGAGTGGGTAGTATAGGCAGCAGTGGAGTCATTAATTAAGAAATTAAGGTCTTCGGTTATTAAGTATTGAATTATACAAATTAAAAAATCCCAGTATTTTAATCTTTGGACTTTATCAATTATGTGATTTTTTTACATTTCTCTAAGGTTACTATTTTAAGTTTGGAAAAGTTATAGGTATGACATAATATAAATTCTATCAGAATTGCAGTTTTGAAATTCTTTTCCCTAAGTGTGAACTTTTAAGACTAGGATTTCTTAATGTGGTCATTTAAAAATATAGCATAACTCCTAATAAAGCTTTGGAGGAATCTGGAAAAATAATGCATTGACATTTTACTAAATAAGATACTTCAATGCTGTTTGAAGACTTGCAAGAAAAGAAAGCGAAACATTTGTTGAAAAGAATAAAACTAATAAATTAGTAATACGGGAAGTGTCTGGGACTTTTTGCCCCAGACATCTAATTTTGTCGACTAGTGAGCCTTTGAGAAACAAGAATCAGATTCCTGAGTATCACTAACTTTCTGATACTGAAACATATCATTGAAAGGGTAAGGAATTTTATTTCTGGGAAAATTTTCCAGTTTCTATTGCCACATTAAGATACTCATCTCTTTTATCAACCTGCAGGTCAGGAAAAGATTGATGTGACCACTGTCTCTGGTTGTCTTGGGCCATGAGTCACTAGAACATACCCGTGAATTATATAAAGTTCCTGCATTTTGAATATATGGACTTAAAAACAATTAAAAAGGGCATGTATCTTTTCATAGACAACTGCATCAGTATGAACCAGCTCAGAACCTATTTCTGCATAGTGCGGTCTGAGCAGTGCATTTGAAACACCGGACTAAGGACTGTGCAGTGAGGCTAAGTTAAAATGGGCTTGTTATGTGTTGCAGATGAATAGGCCATTGATTATACATAATGATTATTCTTGACCTTTTTTGAGACTGTTCAGATAGAAAATAATATAACTCTGCACACATTTTAATCATTTTTATTGAGTGTTGGCACTTTTTTTTTGAACCTGTATGGGGACATTTCATGTTTAATTTAAATAGGACATTTAGCTGATAACACAAGTTTCTGGTTTCAAAGCTTTAGTACCTTCAAATCAAGAAAAGGATATATGCAAGTACCTCCAGTTATTTAAAACTGAAACTTGTACATTCCCCCCCAAAATTGTGCTAAACAGGTTGGTGAATTTTCTTTCTTGTCACTTAAACTGAGTATTTTTCTTTGAGATGATTATACATAAGACAAGCACATTCTTGCAAAAACTGGTATGTAAGGTGATTTTTAGGAAATTTAAATGGATATTATTATTAAAAGTATAAGAGAATAATCCATGTAAATAAGTATTCCATTAGTTTTTCTTCCATGCATTATTCTATGACCATATCCTACTTAATATGACTTTTCTTGGGTCGCTGTGAAACTCAGAGATACCTATTGGTTGATAATACACTACGCTTTAAAATTATATCTTACCTCTAAATCAGTTTCTTGGTTGACAGCCTTCCCTCCCTCCTTAGAAGAATAGGGTTCAGACACTATAAAACCTCAAATACTACATGTTGCCAACCTCTGTTTTATACATTAGAATATGCCTGAGTTCTCATAATAGGGGACTAGACTTGACTGGCTGTTAAATGGGTGGCAACAGTTCATTGAAAACTTCACATTCAGTTCTATAGTTTCTCTGAACGATTTAAGAATTATAGGTCTAGTTTTAGCTTTTATAGACTAGATTTTGAAGAAAGCAGGTAATGGTAAGTAGGAATGTATACAGTCTTACCTTTTCACGTCACCATGACATTTTGGGAGGTCAGATCTTCCTTAAAATGGTTCTTCATCATCTTGAATGTTTAGTATTCTTTGCCCCTTCCTCTCTTCTTTGAAAATCTTATTTCTATCACCATACTACCAAAACCTGATTAGATGTTTTAGAGGAGAAAATTTCCATAGTTGGTTGGTTCTTGCATTTTGATGCAACAAGAATTATAAGATAGAGAACACACATAGGGAAAGCCAATTTATGTCTTCAAAGCAAGAAGACCATAAATATTCGAAGAGGAGGAACTTGAGTCGTCTCTTAAGGTGCTGAGGCAGATGTCTCAAAATGTCTCAGCAGCATAAAAGCCTATATGTATGGTAGGTTTTAATTTTTAATTTGGTGTCCTCCTATAGGTAGTCTGGGGAAAACAACAACAGGACTTAAAAATTCCTTCTTTAGTTTCTTCACTCTGTGAGAGGGAAGAAGAGGAAGGAGCAGGTTTAGAAGGAATGCCTTTTGTCCTCCTTCCCTTCAGGCTAGAACAGCAAGTCCCTAAAGCTGTACTGCCTACAAAGGCTCTAGCTCTCAGCTAAAGACAAGAGGTATACAACAGTTAAAAACAAATCAGTGATAACCAAAACACTTCCAAAAGGCCCTCTGAAGAAGTATCACTTAAACATGAGAACCACCTCTATATTATATACGTTTAACCAGAATGAAAATGAAAACAGTAACTACTCCTTTGAAAAGTCAACACTGACCCATACTGTAAGTACTCAGACCAGTCTCTGTTGAAATGCTGCAAAACAATAACCAATTACTAAGTTTATATAACCAATTTCATTTGAAAACCCGTATTTCTAGATTCATTGGTTAAATCGACAATAGACAAAGTTACTAAAGTTTGTTTTCTTGGCTTTGTAGCCTATGCTGTGCTCATTTCTTCCCTTTCTTTATAATTTACCTGCATGTTTTTGTGTCAGTTTTTGGCATTTTGCCTAAATTTCATTTGCTACTTTTAATGTAAAGGTGGATAATTGGGGAATTTGTCAGAAGTTCCAATTTTTAACTAAATACCCTCTTTTTTTGGGGGGGGAAGCGTTGTATTCTCATACTCTTAAGAAACAAAAGGAATGGCTCTCTTCTAAAATTGTGATGTAGGATGGAGCTGAAGTACTTTATTTGTTAGGTGAATATAAAAGATGATTTGTTTTTCACGTGGCATGAAAAACATTGCTTGGCTGTTGAATTTTACTGATAATGTCATTACTGACTTACATTGTAAGAAGCCACTTTATTATTATAAAATACATCTTGAAAATGTTTTAAGAATTTCAAAAAATATTTTCAACATTTACATTTCATGAATGTTAAAAATGTTCCTTTAAAAACAGTCTGAAGCATTAATAGTTTTTCATTCCAATGACAAAATAAAATCTTTTATTTGTTCATCAATGGTTTTCATAGATTTCTAACTTGCAACCCATTTTCACCTTCAAATTCACTGACCTGTGTTGTAGTTATGTCTATAATTCAATGTAGTCAGTTCAAAGATATTGTGAGTTATTGCCTTCTATTAAGTTAATTTGAATTTAATTTTTCACAATTTAAGTCATGTTTACTTGTTAATAGTATTATAACTCACCCTCACCCTCCATCACTACCCCATCACCATGTATATCCAAGCTCATCTTTTTGCTATATAATTCATAATATTTGGGTTCCTTCTCCTTAATGAGTGTTGCCATGAAAGAAACACAAAACTTTTAGAGATTAGACATTACCTTTTCAATGGTATCAATATAATTTCTACATCCCCATGTAAAAGTGATCCAGCAGAAGCCTATTTGTGTTTGTCTTTAGACATTTAAGGCATTTCTATTATTTTGGACCCCAAGATGACTGCTTGTGGCTTTACTTCTGCCTTCAGTGACAAGGACCTAATCGAATCATTGGGCAAATAAAATAGTTACTTTGTTATTACTGTAGAAGGTATTTGAAAGAAACTCTTTAACACATATGTAATTTTCTTTGAGTTGGGACAGTTTTTTTTTATCCAATTTATATGGAATGGAAAATGCTGATTAAGTATATAGACATTATACTATATGTGAAAAACCAGTTTTTATATATCTTTATAAAAATCAGTTTTTATATATCTTTATGGCAAAGAAAGCCATAATTGTTTACTTCAAAACTCACATTGTTTTTGTATTAAATTAGATTCTTTATTCTTCTGTTTAGTATACCATTAAAATTACATTTCAATTCACAGGTCACAAAAATTTGGTCTAGCAATTTTATTTTTAATTTACATTTATTTCAACTATTTTTAAAATAACATTTAAAAGTTCTCTTTTTTTTCCTTGTGACAAGGTCTTTATGGAAAGATGGTTAAACATATTAAGAACCACACTTGGGTAAAACTGCTTTGATTTAAAATCTGTCTTCCCACTTCCTGGCATATTTATTTCTTTTTGTGCCTTATATTTACTGTTTATCAGTAGGTTATATTTTGTGATATGTGCTCTACAGAATGGATGGCTATATTGTGTAACTCAGACACTTATTGCTGCCAAATTAGAAAAGAAAACCATAAATCTGTAATGAGGGGAAAATGGATATTTTTATTTGTTAATCACATAGTTAAGTGAATCTGTTTATAGTAATATATTGTTTAACTTGTATCAGACCTGCTGAAATTATAATTTGGAAATGAATATTTGCAAAATGAGCTGATTTTTCAAGTAGGCGGAGATTTGTGTGGGCTTCCATAATTCTATGTCTTATTTAAGTCCTAGGGATGATGTTCTAAGGCTCTAAATGAACTGTAAGAAAGAGGCAAGACCTAGAGGGCAGACAGAAAGGTAATACTGGTACGGGGAGAGAGAGTATATCTAATTTGTGATTCTTTCCCCCTCCCCACCAATTTTTACTGCTTCTCAGAGAGCAGAGAATTCCAGAATAGTTTGGGAGAGAACTCCAGACTGGCAGAGATTTTTAAGACTTTTTATTTTTTTTATTTTAGGCATATATAACCCCCTAGGTATGCCCTTAGGTCACCTTGCTATCCTCCAGATAAATATGTTCTCATTCTTCAGAGCACATCCAGAGCCACTGTGTTCATTAATCCATCAATGAAATTCTAGTTGAACTAGAGTTTTTTCCCTCTTGTTTCTTCTTTATCCTCTATGCATTTGTCCATTTTAGAAATGGTCTCAATGTTATTGGAAGTGCCTGCTCAGGGCTACTGATCTGGGTATCAAGTCCTTTTTGATGAACACAGGACATAATTCAGAGAAATAAAGAGTAGAGAAAGCTTTATTAGAACAATTATTTTTCTCAACCTTTGTCCAACTGTGGTTCCCTTTCAACCTTGTTTCTTTCCTGTGCTTGGCCCAGGTTTTACCAATTGCCCCCCCCCAGTCTTTTGCACAATTTACCCCTGTTGTTCCTAGGAATATCTTATATGCCCACAGCGAGTGGGGTGTCATATGGTCCTTTTTGAAAAATGCTGCATCAAAGAGTAATATATCAGACTTAAGAATCAGACTGCAGATATGGCCTAAGGAGAGTAGCATTGTTTCCAAGACAACAGTTTATTAACAGCAAGAATACACAGTGTCAGGGTGCAGGCACGCATACTCCAGAGAGTAGCATTTCTAAGAGAGTATGCTAAAAGTATGGAGAGTCAGTGCAGGCATACTCAGGGCATTTCTACATAAATTTCTAGGTTATGTAGATGGATTAAATGAATAGGAGACATAATATTCATTATCTGTTATAGAATAGAAAGGGTTGGGGTAGTGATTTTGAGGAGTTTTGGTGTAGACCAATCCTTACCTTATTTTGACACTTCTTAGGGTCACCATGGCAATTGTAAATTGTAATGGCACAAGAGAATGATATTTTAAATACACAAATAAATTTCACTTGGAAGAAAATGAACTGCATATCATCTGTTGATCACTTGGTTCTTCAGCCTGATGTTTCTTGGCTCCAATTGGTCTTAGGTTCCAACAGATCTTAGACCTCACTGTTCTTAATGTGTGAAGTGTTCAGTAGCTATAATATTTAAACTTTTTTGGCATGAGCATATTATGTGTCCTAACATTGTGCATGGCTATGTAAGAGAGACATGATTAAAGATGGGAACAGATGGGAGATGAAAAAATGTGTGAGTTTTGATTGTAAAGGGCAGGTTATGGTATTTTCTAGCCCCTTTGTAAGTACAAAAATGTTGGTTTAAAGGACTAGGGAACTTTTTTTATGCCAAAAAATATTTATATTTTTAACATTATTTATAAAATGATTCACAGACATTATACTACAGGCAGAAAAACTATGGGCAGCTAACAAAAAACTTAAATGGATGTCCTTTCATTATTGTAACCAGACTGGGAATTTTTGGGCCTTGTGCAACTGTGTTCCCCATCCCAGCTCAAGAAAAATAATGAAATGTAGTAGTTTCAGTGCCTTTACAAAGGAAATTTTTTATGAGAGGTTTTCCTTACCTAAATTAATTGTATACCATATACTGCTCTTCTCTCACAAAAACTTCATGGCTTACATATAATTTAAATCTTGTATGTCTGAAATGTTGTTCTAGCAAGTAATATAATTTGCAGTACCAGTGATCATGCTCCCAGAGAAATAGGACACAAACTGAGAACGAAAATAAATAATGAATTTTTAGCTTAAAATTATTATTTCATTTCCCTAGTGAAGTAAAGTTTTTTTCAGAAATATGAGAGAGAAAAATAAAGGGAGACACATGTTCAAGAGAGAGAGTGAAGAGAGGGAGAGGGAGAGAGTTCAAGAAAAGAGAGAGCCATAAATTAAAAGAAATAAAAAATACCCAAATTGGGATTTCATGATGCCAGAACAGGGATGTACTTAAATTAATGAGAAAATTGGGGGGCCCCTCATGTTCAATTTCTATTTTGTAGACATGGATGTATTTAGAATCATGGCATTGAATGTGTACATTTGAAAGAGAATCCATTTCAAGTAAAGGATGATGGTGGGACTAGTCTGGGTTGTCCTCAAATGTTTTAGATTGATTTTGGCCTCAGCCTGATATAGTTAAGACATTCTCTCGGAGAGTCCACACAGTTTGTCCTTCCTCGTTCTCCTTTTCAATAATTATTTTTATTAGTTTCTACATTGGAGAAGAAAAATGGCAGCAAAGTAAAGGAAGAGTCCATTAAATAGGCTCAGACAAGTGTAAGAGAGCATTTGTGAAAGCCAGGAAGATGGTTTGAATAATTGTAAAGCAATTGACAAAAGCATTGAGTGCAATTGTGTCTGAGGGCTGGGGTATGATTGTGCAGCTTTGAATGACTAAAAGGAAGGTAGTAATTTTCAACACATCATGTAATCTGGAGGACTGGATCTAAGAGATCCTTCTCTAAGAGACCTCAGAGAAGGAAATGATAATAACTTAAATCAGAGTATTATTTCATTTGAGTTGCATAATGTAGACACAGTGGTTAAACAGTTACTTTAGAGAAATGGCTTATGCATATTTAGTGGGCTGGTGTATTGAAATGAATTACTGTTACAATAACATAAATTCATGTGTGGTTTCCAAACACTTAATAATTATTTATTAAGCAAATCTTTGCAAACTTCCCAGAGTCATTGTAACTATGATAAGAGATGGATTATTCGCTCCCATTATTAGGGATAGAATAGGAAATAGCTGATAATGAGGAAAACACTTTTAATATAAGAGAACACTAATGGGGTAAACTGCCAATTACCATTGCAAGAGATTTTCAAAGCTGACAGAAATGTACCATGCGGGATAGGAAGTGAGAATAACCAGAGGCAATACAATCCCCTTGGAGAATGAGCTTCCTTTCTTTCATTTCTAAACAGACTCTAGAATATATGAACAGGCAAAGAGAAGAACAATGCTATAGAGAGGGAGCCAGAATATTTTGGCTGAAGTACCTGCTTCCTTTGTAGCAGGAGCAGAGAACATGGTTTCTCAGGATTCAGAAATGTAGTGCAGGTGTTAAGCCTATCTGTTCTCAGATAATCCCTCCTGAGAGATGAATAAAATGCCAACCAAATGCTATAATTGCTTTATGATGGCCTAGACTGTGGTCATTCAGGCATCAATACATGCATGCTACTGACTTCTATACCTTTAGTAATGGTTTATGAATTAAATTTATATATGTGGTATTTGATCACTGCCTTTGTACCCAAGAATGGGTAAAACCCAATACGATTTGTCTACAATGAAATATTAAGCATCTCACTAAATATTTAATTCACTTGCAGTATTGAAACAGAGTGGCTTAGCAATGTGAGACCTTCCTCCTTACTTAGAGGGACGTTTGCTGTATAACCAAATAAATTATTAACACCATTATTATTATTTAGCTCTTTATCATCACCTAATGATCGGATGCTAGAAAACATTTTTCCTTTAACAAATAGAACGAAGAATTAACAATATATACAATGCTGTACAATTTCAGAGTAGATCTAACTTTATAAAAATGATTATCCATAGTTACTATTAAGAAAATAAAGCTTATTTATAAAGCATTTAGAAATGTCTCCATTAATATCCTCCACATTATATAGCCCTATTTTATGGATTTAGATATATCATACGTCAAATCATGCTCCTAAGAACAGAAGTATGTGTATATGTGTGTGTGTGTTGAACATACTATAAATTTACAGACATTTAAAATAATAAGTAAACAATAAGTTCTCCACCAAAAACCTAGTAAGCTATTTATTGAGCCCTTGATTTGATGCTGGTTGTTCCTGTCACCTAAGCCTTGGAGGCATATAGTGATGGGTGGCACAGTCTTGTCATCAGGAAGGAAGAAGTATGCCTATTCTACAGGGTAATTTTTTTGTTTATAGTATATATTAAAATTGAGTTTTTGACTAGGTGTAGATGATTTTATATAGTATAAAAATTAGATATTTGCAGAGGCTGTTATAAAATGCAAAGGTAATCTTTCATCTTACTGCTTAATATAAAATAAAGATGAGATTATACACTCTTACACAAACCTTAGACAGATAATGCCTCTGTAAGAAATATCGTGCATAGGAAAGAGCTTGCTCTGTGAACAGAGCTTTGGCCATTTATATATGTGTCATCTTCAGCAGTTTAATTTCTATGCTCAGATTTCTCACTGTAGACATCTCCCCTTATAGAGTTATTGCAGAGGTAAAAATAATTAATGTGTATATTATAGAGGTTGAAGTTCAATGTTAGTTCATCCCTTCATCCCTTAGCATTGGTGTTGTAAATGATAGATCTACAACATACACATACATGGTCACCTACACACATTTTTCATTTGAGACTTATCTTGAAATATATTGATGCTGGGGAAAAGAGTTGATTATTTAAGTTTAATACCATACAGATCAATATAAATATCAAAGTTTAGCTTGGGGTGCTACAATAATATTCAAGTGCTTTTACGTTAGTCACTTGGTATTATGATCTTGGCATTCATTATTCATTGAAAGCTTCAGACAGTATTGAAGAAGTTATGTATTATCCCTCCTACTGACAACCTGATACTCCAAATTATTTGCATTTTTTCCCCTTGAAGTCACTTTTCATGTCAGGACAACTTAAAAGAAATGCCTTTAAAGCCATTTGTGTACTTCTTTTAATTACCTTTAAAAGAAGTCTTGCTTAATTAAGAAGACTCAGTTTGGTTCTGTGACTTCTAGAGAATGTTAAGTGTCACTTTCTGTTGACCTTGACTCAGAGCCAACATTTTGGATCACTCTAAGTTTGTTTTAGGAAAATGGGGTTTCACCTTATCATTTTGTGGAATTGGTAATCCAGTAACCTGATGCCTTGCAAACCGGTGGCCAAGCTTTAGAATTGCATGATATCTGAAAGTAGACATTCAGATAAACTCAACTTTAAGAGCTTGGAGCAGGATTATTCTTCCTTCCCTCTCCCTAAAGAAATATTTGAAAGTACTAGTGATACATGCATACAATGCTTCTCTTTGTAACTCTTTTGGAGAGTTGATTAATTAACAAGCAGTGTTTCTTGTCAGTTCCCTGCAACTGCTAGACTTACTGTTGAAATACTCTCCTGTGTATGTGGCAGTTTAACAATCCAGTTATCAAACTTCAGTCTTCTCAGTTTGGCTTGAATTATAATAAGACAAATATAGTACCTTAAAGCTACATTTCTGCGTCCATACTAGGGGTTGAGATAGATGTAAATAGAGGTAGCCTGTATTTCTAAGGCTATGATAGAATGGTTTTTAAACTAAGCACAACTGTACAATTGTAGGGTAAATAGAGCAGTCAACTATTCTCGCTTGTGTGTTAAAGGGCTGCCATTTGCCCTTTCAGATCCAGTTCTCCTTTGTTTATTCTCTTTTGACCTTAGAAGACATACCACTTGACTCATCTTCGGGCCCCTTCTTTGACTGAATTTGATCAGTGGAAGGAACCTTGGAGGATCAGGGGTTGGGGGCAGGAAAGTAAAGACTGGGCTTTTGTTCCTCTGGTTCCTTCCCCACGGTGAGTTTAGCTCCTGTTGGGCATCTTATAACCTGGCTCTTCTTCTAGGTTCTGGCTTCTGCTCTGTGTGTAAGCCACTTAGGTCCTGCTGGTTGGCTGTCCTTAGCTCTGTAGCACTGCAGTTTTCCTTGTGGCTGCCGAGCACCAACTAGCACCTTTGCAAATAGCGCCTTTACTGAAATCACCTCATATGACCCAATTTGAGGGTGCCATCTGTGTCCAGTAGGGCCTCACACTGCTTCTGTCATTTCATGATGATGCCCACATATAAAGGAGATGTGTCTTCCAGCCTCCTGTTCCCAGAAGATACAGGTGTGCAGTGACTCATTTCTGGTAAATCTTGCTAAATGTAATTTGCCCGAGACATTACCAAAGTTGACCCTTATTCTCTTGCAGTTAACAATGTGAGAGCTACTTTTCAGGATGGGAATTTCACTTAAAAATTTTTTTCAGTTCATGGTATTATAGAATTGCATTGTGGATATATGTATATGTTTGGGACTCAAGAAACACAGGTTTGCATTTTCTGTTCCCTCTTCTTAGTTGGGTGGACTTTAGCATTTTGTACAATTTTTCTGTCTATCTCCCAGAGCTGTTATGTGAAAACTAGGTCAAATGACATATGGAAACTACCAAAGTGGTGGGTATGTATATAAATGTGTATCATATATATGAGATACACATATATGTATTTTTGAGATTTTAATAAATAAGAAATATGATATACCCAAAGGGGATAGAGACATTTATGTTTAATATTTTTTGAATGTACAGAAATGATGTATTGATAGTATAGAAAGTTTCCATATAACCAGAATCTGTTTTGTCTTATTGTAATGGGGAGAATTTAAATGGTACATTTATCATGGTTAAAGAACAAATGCATATTTTTAAACTAAATTTTATATATTTTTCTGATTATCCTTGTAACTTCCTAGTGTTCTGTCATATCCAGGCTCCCCTTCAGAATTCCATATCACAATTAATCATCCTGTATCTTTAGACCCCCTAAACTGAGACTGCTCCTCAGACTTTTTGTTGGTAATCTTGGCAGTTTCATGGTATTGTTGCTCAAAAAAGTCAGATTAGAAAGGTGATTTTTCTCATGAAAAGATAGGAGTTATGAATTCTGGGGAGGAGCACCACAGGGGTTCTTTTTTATTGAGTTACCATGGTTCTGATTGAGTTTCAGAAATACAGCGTTCTAACACCTATCCCTTTGCCAATGTCTACTTCTCTCCATTGATGTCCCAAGTTTCTTCTAGGACCTATTAGTGGAAAACTAATAGTTTCAACAAAGAAATATATGGACTTATAGAGTGCCTCTTTTTTTTTTTCTTTTTGGGTCACACCGGCAATCACAGGGGCTCTACACTCCTGGCTCTACACTCAGGAATTTCTCCTGTTGGTGCTCAGAGGACCATATGGGAAGCTAGGAATCGAACCCCGGGTCAGCCTTGTGCAAGGCAAACGCCCTACCTGCTGTGCTATAGTTCCAGCTCCTAGAGTGCCTCTCTTGACCTAAAATGTAACATACAACTTATATCCTCGATTTTTTGTTATCATTTTTCATTTTACTGTTCTTTATAATCTTCCACTTGCTCATCTGTAATGTACTCCAATAGTGAGAAAGTTCATTTCCACCATTTCATTCATTGATTCATTTGTTCAGTCTAGATACACAGGCACAGGTTTCTGTAACTGGTGAGTCATACAGTAAAAGCCTTAGTAAGTGGAATATAACAGAAATGCCAGTCCAAGCTATCCACTGCCGTGGTACCTTAGGTTATGTACAAGCTACACAGCTGGACCAATGGGTTCTTTCCTCACTGCTGCTGCCAATACAAGACTAATGCTGCTGCCAATGCAAGACTAAGCATGACCATCTTTCAGCCAAAAGACATAGTCACCTCTTAGTTGGTCTCTTGTTTTTCCCATTACCTCATCAATAGATTCTCTATGCAACAAGGATAAGGAGTCTTTACAATTTTGAATCAGGGCAGGAGAGATAGTAAGGGAGGCTAAAGTGCATACTTTACATTCTTATTAGTACTTGGCATTTTAAATTCTTTTCATCCCAGAAATACCTAAATTTAAATATATATATTTCCAATTTAAAAACTTTACTATTTGTTTTTGATCATAGATCAAGTGACCTGCCAATATCATTTGGTATTTTTTTTTAATATATGTGTCCTTGAGTTTGAGGTTTGACTGTGTTCCTTGTGAAGTATGTCAAATTTTCTTTCAGAAGTCAGAGTGCCCTAAAAGATAGAAACAAGTCTGGATACTTGCCTAGGTCAGTGAAGCACTGGTTTCATATATTCACTTGTTCATCAAATATTCATTGAATATCTGCTATATGCTAGGGCTAGAGGATAGATTATTCAAAAAGAGTAAGTTCTTGTATTATGGAACTTACTTCAGTGGAGGAGAATATAACAGTGCAGCACAGGTAACTTAACACAGAATAATAGTATGATATATGGTATCATATTATAATAGTATTCTCTAAGAGGACACAATACAGTGACAAATGTCTAGATGGTATTCTCAGGGCAAGGCTGATTGAGACAATGACATGATCTGATATTTTAGAATGGTAAAGAATGAGCCAAGTGGAAGTTCTGTGGAATGTTCCAGCAGAGAAAGTGTTCGGGGTGGTGGGGTTGGAGATGTATGTCCAAATTGGCACTGTGTTTGCCACTTATGAGGAACAACAAGGAGATCATTGTAACTTGAACCAAGTAAGCTGGGTTGTAGGTCAAAAAGTTGGAGAGTGCAGATAGGGCTAGTAATATTTGGTCTACTGTTCTTCATCCAACTTTAATACACCTAGGAGTCAATTTGGAATTTTGTTGAAATGCATATTATAATTCATTAGGTCTGTAATGAAACCTGTCATTAATTTATTATAAGATCCCAGGTGGTAAAACTGCTGCCATATTGACAACACATGAACATACATGAACCATACTGTGAATGGTTCATATATGTGAACCATTGGACACTTTGGTCAGTTTTATTTTAAATGAGAGAGTAAGTTTGAGAAATATTCTGAGCAATGATGAGATTTGGTTTCTACTATTTTGGGGGACTAGAAAGATGTTACAACTTGAAAGATATTTGGCCTTACACGCAGCCAACCTGGGTTTGATCTCTGGCAGGGCATATGTTTTGAGAGCCTTGCCAGGAGTTATCTCTGATTGTGGAGCCAGAAGAAAGCCCTGAGCACTATCGGATATGGTCCCCAAACAACCCCAGCCTTCACCATCCAATTTAGTTATTATTACTTTTGGGCTGGGCTGGAGCCATAGCACAGCGGGTAGGGCATTTGCCTTGCATGTGGCCAACTCAGGTTCGATTTCTTCGCCCCTCTTGGAGAGCTTGGCAAGCTATTGAGTGTATCTTGCCCGCACTACAAAGTCTGGCAAGCTACTGTGGCATATTTGATATACCAAAAACAGTAACAAGTCTCACATGGAGATGTTACTGGTGCTTGCTCGAGCAAATCGATGAGCAACAGGATGACAGTGACAGTTACTTTTGGGCTATAGAGGCCATACTTCCTGGTGCTCATGGGCTACCCTTGGCTTTTGTTCTGGCATTACTCTTACTAGTACTCAGGGGACCTGGTTGTTGTAATGGGATCAAACTGGAGTTAGCCTCATGTATTTACTGAACCCCTTTACTATTTCTCCTCTCCAGGTTTGAAACTTTAGCTTCCTTATTCCTATTGTGTGGAGGATCCTCTCAAGAGGTGAGGGAGAAAAACATGAGACCAACGAGGAGGTGATTAATATCTGGCTGAAAGATGGCCGTGCTTGGTCTTGCATCATGGGGGTAGCAGCAGTAGCACTGTAGCACTGTCGTCCTGTCCCGTTGTTCATCAATTTTCTTGAGCGGGCACCAGTAATGTTTCCATTGTGAGACTTGTTACTGTTGTTGGCCAATCGAGTACGCCTTGGGGAGTTTGCCAGGCTCTGCCATGTGGGCAGGATACTTTCAGTAGCTTTCGGGCTCTCTGAGAGGGATAGAGTAATCGAACCCAGGTTGGCCTCGTGCAAAGCAAACGCCCTACCCACTGTGCTATCGCTCCAGCAGCAGTAGTGAGGAAAAAACCAATTGTTCTAATTGTGTAGTTTGTACACTGCCCACGGTACTGGAGGAGTAGACAGCTTGGCCTGGCATTTCTGTTAGATTCCATTTACTAAGGCTTCTACTAGGTGATTCATCAGTCCCAAGGGAAGTACTTTCTTTACTTCCTCCTTCATAAGAGATGCCATTTATGCAAAGGCAGAATTGTATTGAATAGGCACATTATAAAAAATGTACCTTTTTATCTCACGGTTTAGGGCTTATTTTAGGAAGCTTTGGTTGTGATAGGAGCTTTTCTCTTCGTTTCACATGTGCTTGCATGTGCTTCTGCCTGGATTCATGGCCCATGAAAGCTTCTCCTGGAAAGAAGAGAAGCCACGAAGAGTAAACTGAGCTTTGAATTTTGTAGAGTCGTCTTTCAAAGAAATTGCTCCTGTCAGAGAAAAGGAAATTGAATCAAAGTCATTTGTTTGAGGCTTCTCTCCTTGAATACAGAGAAGTGAAATCTCTACAGATGTCTCTACATGACTAGGAAAGTGGTGGCTGAGTATAAAGGAGAAGCCCATAGAGGCTGGTTTCTTAGCTCTTTGGTAATGAAACTCTTTCTCAGACATGATTTGAAGATATAACTTGTCCAGTACAGAAACCATTTAGGGATTCACTGTGCATTCTTAGTAGACAGGAAAGTCTAATCTATCTGGTTGTGGGTTGGTACTTACATGGGTTATCTTTATGAAGGTAGGCAGCCTCACTGTGTGGGGTTTCTAACAGTGTAATGGGCACTCCATATGGATTCTTCATTGTTGTGTCCTTTAACACTGTATATATACATATATATGCGTTAATGTATCATATATATGCATATATATGCATATACATGGTTTGTATTCAAGTTTTGTTTTGTTTTGTTATTTTTGCTTTTGGGGTCACACCTGGCGATGCTCAAGGGTTACTCCTAGCTCATACACTCAGGAATTACTCCTGGTAGTGCTTGGGGATCCATATGGGATGCTGGGAATCAAACCCGGGTCAGCCGCGTGTAAGGAAAATGCTCTACCTGCTGTGCTATCACTCCAGCCCCTAAGATATTCTCCCCCCCCCCCTTTTTGGGTCACACCCTGTGATGCACAGGAATTACTCCTGGCAGTGGTCAGGGGACCATATGGGATGCTGGGAATCGAACCTGGGTCAGCCTCATGCAAGGCAAATGCCCTACCCGCTGTGCTATCGCTCTAGCCCCTGTATTCAAGTTTTTGCAAACTTGGACCAACCAAACATTGTCCATGAGGCATGCGCTTTGTCACTGATGTTTTGGCACAGTGGAAATCAGTGTGAAAGACAAAATGTGATAACACTATCATGGTGAATTTGTTCCTGGCATGCCCATAAAAGTTTTGAAATTTGAAGTTTTTTTGTTTTTGTTATTTTATTTATTTAGTTTTGGGCCACATCTGGTGGTGCTCTGGCTTCTTCCTGGTTCTATGCTCAGAAGAACCAGATGGGATGTCAGGATCGAATTTGGGTCAGCTGTATTCAAGGCAAGCACCCTTGCTTTGTTCCAGTCCCACGAGCTTGAGTTTTTTTAATGGAGGTATCATACTTGCCATCAGCCTCTGTATTGAACATGAGGTAATAGGTATCTCACTAGATATTGAGGTACACTGGAGGTCCTTGATCGTGGAGGGTTCATGGGGAGAGTCTCATACTATTTAGATCTCTCAGTCCAGGGAGTTTTGTATTCGCTAACTTGCTGACTCACGTGTTCTGATAGTATTTTAGTAGACTATTCATATTCTTTTTATGTTAGTTTATATAGGAATTGTACCTAAACTCTCAAATGCACAGTCTTAATCCTGCAGCATAGAAGACCCCAAATCTAGTACCAGATGATATCAGGCATGTGCTGTCAGAAAATATAGAGGACTGTGGGACCCTAAATACACATTCAGAGAGGATAGCTTTCAAAAGAGGACAGCATTGCTGGGCAGCTGCTGATGGTCATCATGCATAAATGTCAATTCTGTCCCTGTATTGCCTTTGGGAGATGTCAGCAGAAGCCAGAGATAAAATATTCTTTTACAAAATCTGATTTTTAAATGATAGAAACTAAGTAAAAACTATTCTAAACGTTCAGATCAAGGCTCAGCTGAGCATTTATACATATACAAATATTTAAAAATATTTGTTTTTTAAAATTTAATCCTAGAGGAGCCAGAGTGATGGTACAGCAGATTCTGTGCTTGTCTTGTATGTAGCCAACCTAAATTTGATTCCAAGAACCCCATATAGTCCCCTGCGTATGTCCAGTAATGATCCCTGGGCACAGAGTAAAGTCTGAGCATTGCTAGGTATGGCCTCAAAAATCAACCAAACAAATAGAAACAAAATTCAGCCAAATAAACAAAATATCTTAAAAATGTATTAATAAAACTGATAAGTTAGTTTTAAAAAGTGATGAAAATTTCATATTAATTTTTGTAACAATCTTTGTAATGATATCGATGTATATGATATAAAAAGCAACTCAACTTTTAATTGTTGTACACTCTATAATCTAGAGAAAACATGTTCAAAATGCTCATAGCCAAAGCTGCAGATTAAGGAAGGTGTGAGACCTTACTCTCATTCTGCTGGTTGAGTTGTCAGTTATTTATCTACGATGTGTTGTGAATTTATTCTCAGGCATGAAGGTTTAAGTTGTTTAAAAAATACTTTAAAAATATTTTATAAGGTATTTCACAATATTTGATTACATTTAATATTCAAACACCAATCCCATCACCATTACACCTTCCCACCACCATCTTTGGGATGTTTCCATCCCAAGCCCCAAGCCCTGTTCCAAAACACAACCAAAATAATATATTTTGTATTTCTTATGATATACTGCTGAAAATGCTACAAAAAAAGTATCCATAGAGAAAATAGTGTGAAAATTGTTCTATTTTGGCAGAGGCCATTAAGACCTTCTTTAGAATATCACAAACATGTTGTTAAAGGTTGAGTGATGTGAACTTTTGTATATATACCTGAAAAAATGCATATATATACATATATATTTCCCTCTATGATTGGTTGCCTACTATATGAACCCTGTCAAATGTGATGTGTACTCTTGGAGAATGGGTAGGGAGTATCTTATGATGTGTCTTGGGGCGGCAATGTCATCGGGAGGTCCAGGAATAGGTTCATTAGTGTGTGGTGAGCATGGCTGTGGTTCGGCTGTGGATTTTTTTGACTGCCCAGGCTGGGTCCCTTGGGACGGGGAGGGCTCTCACCTGCTCCCCTCTGGGGCGCCCAGACAAACAACCTGGCGCAGGGTCCCATGGCATGACTATGGTGGGCGTCATATTTCCTCTTCCAGGAGAGAAAGTACTTCTTTTTTTAGCTTAGTGAACTTATAAAAAAACCCAAAACTCACAACCAAAGGAAGACAGATGTCTAGTTCAATAGAAGAAAATCTCTGTAACTTTCCACATGGTGACTCAATAAAAAATTAAAAAAAAAAAAAAAAGAAAATCTCTGCACTCATGTCACATCTGAGGTGTCCAGCTGTAGGAAGACAATGAAGGAAAAAAATAAAAAAACTTTTCAGGTAGAGCCATATACTGTGCTTTGAAGTGGGAGTCTATTTCCAACTCCTATGTAAGATAACATCAACTGAATCATTCAGTGCAATATAAAGCAAATTACTTAATTAGAGCAATAGTTTTCAAACATTTTAGGATTTTGATAAATAAGTATAAGTGATCAATTCATCCAAATAAAGCTCAATAGATTAAAAGCTTATTTGTAGCTCTTCAGAAGTTTTGAAATATATTTTGAGCATACTTTTATTTCAGAGTTAAATGATCTTTTGTTGTTATTTAATTCTCAATTGCCCTCCCACTTTATTTGCATATTGTTTGACATAAGATTTTTGATAAATATACAGTGAATAATATGAAGAGAATAGAAAATATTTGTAGCATTAAATTTATCTGAAACTTGATTATTGACAATACATTTATTTTTGTTATGTAATAAGCATGCTCTCATACTGCAGCTCACATAATTCTGATAAGGTCTTGGCAAAGTAACTGTAAATGAAAACTCAAAAGCTGAGGAAAATAATGATATTGATATTAATACAAATAAACAACATCAGTTATTTATTAAAAAAGGTTCTATGTGTTAGGCACAGTGCTAAATATTTTATCCTACTGACTTACCTGGGTTAGTCAAGGAAGTATATATCAACATCTTCTTTCTTAAAAGAAGATATAGAAATTTGGAAACTTGAAGTAGTAGGTAGAAGCCAATAGGTGATAGTGTAGAAATAGAGTAGCCTCTAAGAATTCTACCGTAGGACAGAGCAGATTCAGACCTGCTTTACATTAATATTACTACATGTACTGTCCATATTATACCTCTGAGCCACTCTAGAAAAATTATCTAGCTAAAAAAGGTGAGTCCTGGGAACTTCTGATTTATGAGTGGTCTGGTAATGACCTGGAGTTAAAGCTTGTGTTTGAATTGTTACTAGTGGTGGTGGGAGACCATCTTGAGCTCTCAACCTGCAGCTCTCTCTAGTTAAATAGTGACAGCAGAATTCTAGATCATGGGGTTGTAGATCACCCAACTGATGTTCAGAGCATTGTTCGTGGTGGTATGGATACGGGAGAACACCAAACTGAAAATTGATCTTAGAATCAAAATAATTGTACAAAAATATTTCCTGTACAGTATTTTTTTTCCTGTTGTCTCCTTTCCTTATGTTAATTAAAATATTTTCTGAAGCTTCATACTAGCTCTTTTTGATGAATATATGCCAGTACATCAACATTAGGTTTCAAGAAAAAATATTGACCTATGTGTCAAATGATATTTCTTTTTTATTTTTATTCTTAATTAAAGCCATTGAACCTGACCTTGGACCTGCTGTGACTTACTGGAGACTGCTGTGCTTTCAAACCCTTTGGATTAGTCCCATAGTGTGACTACAAAGCTTATATTGGTTAGAAAGTTAATGATTGATACTTTTTATTTCCCAAGAGAAGGAAAAATGAAGCAACTGCTCTTTGAGATGACTTTAGCACATATGCAGAATTGACAAATGACTTGACTTGTATTTACACTGGTATTAGTTTGGAAATAGCTAAAGGCTTTTAACTCATTCAAGTTGGACCCATACAGCTTTGGCCATCAACTACATAATTACAAATAATATTTATGAAAATCTAATTCAAGTTTTTCTGTTATTTTTAAAAATAAGCTTCACAGGGTCATTTTTTTTCTTCTAGAAATGTAGTTTGAATCGATGGACATTTTTTTCAATTGGTGGGATTGCTTTTTATATTAATAATTAGTTCACTTCTGTATTCCAGACTCTAGAGATTTTCTATTTTAGAAACATGTCATACTTTTGATGGTTGAAAAGTTATAAATGAGTTACTTTGTCACATGTGAGCTTATTATATCATACTCAAATTTTAGCATCTGTGAATAAAATTTTATGGGAAGACAGCCACACTCAGTAGTTCATGTACCTACTGTTTGTGATTGATAATGATAATGTTTAGTAGCCAAAAAAAGAACAGCCTGTTTGGTCTGCAAATCAAAATATATTAATAATAAAAATATTCGCTCTCTGGATCTTTACAGAAATATTTTACTAACTGATATAAAGTAAAAAAAAGCATGCTTATTAATGCATCTTTTTCTTAAGTAAACAAGCTTGTCTTTTGGATTTTGGTCAAGTGAAGCATAGTATTAACTGATCTACTGCAAGAATTGATTGGATTAGGCCAGTGAGAGAGAAGGATATTAAGCTTCATGCTTGTTCCAAAGGTATTTTTTGCATATGTTTTGGAACCCAAGTCACCCTTGCATAACTTTTCACTTGGTGCTAAGAGATACTATGTTGGATTAAGACATTCCCTTGCAAAATTCAATTAGACAATTCCCAATTTAATTATCAAAACTCATTTAGTTGGCACATTTCTTGTGATTTCTTTTAAAATCGATGATATATAGATATACTATACATGCTTTTATTTTTTTCTTTTTTGTTTTGGGGCCACATCCAATGGTGCTGAGGGCTTACTTGTGGCTCTGAGTTCAGAAAACACTCCTGGCCACGCTCATAGGATCAGATGGGGTGCTAGGGATTGAACCCAGGTTGGCAACATGCAAGGCAAGTGCCCTACACACTGTACTATTTCTCCAGTCCCATATTTTTTTCTTTGATTAAATTATTTTTAAGATACTCTAGAAAATATTGGAATGTTAAACCCATTATTTTCATGGATGATGTGAGACTGAAATAGTAAAATAAAAGAAGAGGTAATAAAAATAGAATAATAAGTAACATGCAGGATTTGAAAATACTATGAATTTAGTAAACACAATGTCAAGAATCACAGAGTCAACATTTTGTTATTTTTGTTTTTGGGCTAGTACCAGTGGTGCTCAATGCTTCCTTCAGCTCTGAATTCAAATGTAGGTTAGTTAATTTTTATTGAAATATTGATTTTTCTTGGTTATATTTTACTATAATAGATGACACTACATAAATGACCTTCAATCTTGATTATATTTCTGTTTTTTTCTTTTTGGTCACACCCAGCGATGTACAGGGGTTACACCAGGCTCATACACTCAGGAATTACTCCTGGCAGTGCTCAGGGGATCATATGGGATGCTGAGTATCGAATCCATGTCAGACGTGTGCAAGGCAGATGCTGTACCTGCTGTGCTTTCACTCAGCCCCCTCTTGATTATATTTCTGAAATTTTCTTACAATGAAGTGTTTTCTATGAGTTTTTTTGCTCTTTTGGGTCATACCCGACGATGCTCAGGGGTTACTCTTGGCTCTGCACTCAGGAATTACTCCTGGTGGTACTCGGGGAACCATATGGGATGCTGGGAATCGAACCTGGGTCGGCCGCATATAAGGCAAATGCCCTACCCACTGTGCTATTGCTCCAGTCCCCAAGATTCTTTAGTTAAAGGATTTATCTACTTATGAAACTAAATACATAAATTTCAAATGTTCTGAGGTTGTACAGTTTTCATTTGCAATATAATGTGCATAAATCTCATATTTTTATTCATATATTAAAACATATATCTCTGATTAGCAGTTTTCAAATATAGAACTGACAAATTTCTCATTAATTTTATACCCAAAGATTCATCACTTAGAAAGATGAATAAGTTGCTTCATTATTTTCTCTAGATGTAGTGTTCATATAAGAAGAAAAGTTATTTTTAATATCGTTTGTATATGGCAGTTGCTAAACACTCTTATTAATTCTAAAAGTATTTAAGTTGATTCTTCAATTTGTGGTGAGCAGCAGACAGGTGAGAGTAGATCATAGAAGTGAAAATCTTCAACTTTCCCCCCCAGTGTGTGATGGTATACATAAGAGCTTCTATTATTGTTTCTTTCTTGAACCTGAGCAACAGCAACAAGAAAAAAAGCACCAAAATCCCCAAACAATATCACCGGAAAGTGAAATGCTGGTAGGATCTAATTTGGTTGAATATGAGTAGATTAATTACACTTTAGACTGCTTTCTGTTGAGTACAATTTTCAGATACATTGAGGTTTGTTTGGTGTTACTCATCATAACAATTTTTCCAAAAGCAGCAAGTATGATTTTTCTTTGAAAAGAATTATATTCACAGAATTACAAAGAACCTGGAATGGGTTAAGAAATGACTATGGTCCCTTGTTTCTTTTAGCTTAAAACAATTTATGTTTTAATTTAGTTCTTCAGCCTTTATGTGAAATTGTTTAATATGGGTTTTAAGGCCAATGGTATAATAAAATGTCACTGATTTCTCATTTCTAATTTTTTTCATTTACCAATATCTACTGGCTTTCAAAGAAGTTGATTTTTTAGGGGACTAGATTTGACTGCTTATAGCTCAAAGTAAATGATGCTGTTTTAAAGAAGATGTTATAAAAGAGAACTGTCATTTTAACTGCTGTCAGACTTTCATATTCTGGATGTCCTGGTAGTCAGAAGAGAATTAGGTATTTATGTATGGCTGGAAACAGATGGATTGAACATGAAAACCACCAAGAATCTGCATGCTTAACAATTTGTTCTGCTTATTTCTTCTTAGTTCTTCAATATCAACACTGGGAGCAAAAGAATCCAAGCAAAATATCTTTAAGAAATTATAATTGGGTGAAAAAAATTTAGTGTCATTGTTATTTAGGGACTTTGAAGATCAAGAGTTTATTACTGTTTTAAGGAGATGAAATGTAACTATACGAATACCAGTAGTACACAGCTATTGCTTTTCCTGCTCAATGTATTTTATTTTTTCAGAATTGGGACGTTGGTCTGGTATGGGATAGACAATGACTAAAATTGAGGATCACTGCTCCCTCATTCTGTGTGTCCTGGGGGGAGACAGTCCTCAGCGTGAGGCTCTGGAGATCTGGGATCTCTGAGGTCCAGACCTTGTCAATCCAAGCCCCCACCCCCACCCCATAGGGATTTACTGAAGAGTGGGCTGAGAGCTAGCAAGGTCAAAGGACTGTTGGGGGTGTGCCACTCCTCACATCTCTGAACTGACTAAATGAGTGCCACAAAAAGGATGGCTAGAAGTGGCCAGCTGAGCCAATCCCTAGGGGAGTAGAAACCAGAGGCATTGCCTAGGGGAAGTACAGGCTTTTGAGTTTCTCTCTTTAAGTCCACACCCCCAATCCAGCTCTACTATGGATGTTAGAATGGTGGCTAATATATTTCCTTTGTTTTCCTCCCTCTTAATTTAGTGTTGCAGTTAAGGAGTGTTTTGGTCTGTGTAAAAGGAAAAAAAATCCTGAGATTTTTGTTCCTTTTTCTCCTTACTGATTCCGCTCCTGCCACAGGAGCTCTCCATGAAAGGGACCCTGCACCTGAGGCCATTTGCATTTGCTTGTGCTGCTTCAGTCTGGAAAAAACGTTTCCTCTCCCCATGGCTCTGGTCCTTGCCGTTTCAAGTTTTTGCTCAAATGTCAACTACCCAGGGAGACCTTCCACCACTCCCTAAAGGTAGAAGCACACACATCCCCCTGTGAGCCCCTTCAACTGCATTTGATTGTTCAAATCCCTAATTAGTTGCACATCATCAGAATTCCTCCACCTCCCTGGATAATGAGGTCCTTGAAAAAAAAGATATTTATGTGTAGTTTTTTTCCTTTGCTTTTCCATAACACCTCAAATAGTGCTCAATAAGGCAGGTGTTCAGACTATATATAAAACCATTAATTAATTTATCCATAGGTAAATACTGTTTAACAGGAAAATGGTAATGACATGGTGGAATAAAATAAAGAGGACACCATATCCAATTTCTTTAAATGATCAAAATCAACCTCATCAACAGTGGGATGAATCAACATCAGGTGCTTCTTCTGTGAAGTACTGCAAAGGGCATAGCATTCATCTGCATTGTCTTGCTGCAAATGCAAGAAAATATAAGAAACATCAGATAAATTCAATACAAGGAATATTCTGTAACTGGCATTCCTTTTCCACCCAAATACCAATAAGTGAAAAAAAATCTAGACAATTTTTAGTTAAAATTAAAGAGGCATGTCAATCAAATACAGTTTATGATTTGGACTAGAAACTATTGATATAGGAGCCAGAGAGATAATACAGCAGATAGGGCACTTGACTTCTGTGTAACCAACAGGGGTTTGGTCCCTAGCATCTCATATTGTACCCTGAGCACCACCAGTAGTAATGCCTGAGTGCAGAGCCAGGAGCAAACCCTGAGCTTTGACAGGTGTGGACCAAAAACAAAAGCAAAAAACAAACAAAAAAAAGAGAGAAAGACAGAGAAAGAGAGAGAAAGAGAGCAAGAGAGAGAAAAAAATTGATATTATTGTCACTATCCAGAAAATTAGAATAATTGGCATATGATCTGTGAATTAGATGATAATATCATATTAAGGCAAGATATATAATTCAGAATTTCATAATTGCATTGTGAGTATGTATGAAATTATCCTGGTTTTTAAGAAATGCATGCTGAAGAATTTTAAACTAAATCATCATGGCGTTTGTTTTTTTCCATTTTGAGGTCATACCCAGTTGTGCTCACAGCTTACTCCTGGCTCAGCACTTAGGCATCACTCTTTGCAGTGCTCAGGGAACCATATGGGGTGCTGGGAAATGCTAGGTTGACAATGTGCAAAACAAGTGCCCTACCTGCTGTACTCTCTATCTGACCCCACACATCATAGTGTTAACAACTTTCAAATCTCAGTTCTGTCTTAATTGGTGTTTCTATATATCTGTCTATATATCTTCACAGCTGCATGACACATTATCATAAAGGGAAATATATATATATATATATATATATATATATATATATATATGCCTCTCGGAGACCCCAACAAGCTACTGAGAGTATCCCGCCTACACAGAAGAGCCTGGCAAGCTCCCCGTGGCATATTCGATATGCCAAATACAGTAACAATAACAGGTCTCATTTCCCTGACCCTGAGAAGAGCCTCCAATTGTTGGGAAAAAGAATAAGAAGAGGCTGCTAAAATCTTGGGGCTGGGACGAATGGAGACATTACTGATGACTGCTCAAGTAAATCGATAAACAATGGATGACAGTGATACAGTGATATATCTGTCTACATCTCTCTCTCTCTCTGAAGATAAATAAGTGTTAATATATGTTACCAACTAGGGCATTTAGGAGAAAGCGAAATGAAAACGTGTATTAAAACATTTAAAGGTGGGCTATAGCAATAGTACAGAGGGTAGGGTTTGCAAGCAGCCAATCTAGGTTCAATTTCCAGTATCTTCTTTAGTCTTCCGAGCATTCCAGGAGTTATCTCTGAGTGCATAGCCAGTAGTTAGCCCTGAGCATCATCAGGTGTGGCCCTCCAAACCCAAATCTATAAAGAAATAATAAAAATCATAAAGAACCAATTTATAAATTTCAAGAGTTATTTGGGTTGGGGTCCTTAATAGTTGAAATGACCGTATTGGGCCATTTTTGATGTATAAAATGCCTGTTTGATACAGTTAATTATTTTTCAGATTATCTATTATTTTGATATTTTTGATGAAAACATTCTGAAAATATAGTAACTATGTTTCAGAGCTTAGTGAGTGCTTTATAGATTTTGGATGTTAGTCCCTTACCTGAAATGTGTGTATCTGCTCCCAGTCTGTAGGTGTCTTTTTATTTTAACCCATTTCTATGCAGAACCTTTTCAACTTCATACAGTCCCACTTGCTTAATTTTGTTTTTTTAATTTATTTTTTATTTTATTGAATCACCATGTGGAAAGTTACAAAGTTCTCAGGCTTATGTCTCAGTTATACAATATTCAAACACCCATCCCTTCACCAGTGCCCATATCCCACCACTAAAAACCCCAGTCTACCTCCTGCCCCTGTCCCCCCACCCCCAACTGCGTAACTGATGAATTTCACTTCATTTTCTCTTTACCTTGATTACATTCCATATTTCAACACAAAACTCACTATTGTTGTTGGAGTTTCCCCCCAAGAAAGACAGCCCTACTACCAAGGAAGCATTTGATAATTAGTTTTCCATTGCTTAGAATGAAGAGATATGTAGTCCCACTGCTCCAAGTATATAACTCTTTTTTTTTCCTTTTTTTTTCTCATCCTCCTTCCCGCACCTCATAATATGGTGGGCGCCATGCCGTGTTTCTCCCCGAAATGGGAAACAACTGGGAAAGAGGTATATTTCCTCTTCTTGGCTGGGCGTAGGGCTATGGCTTAATTCACAGTCTAGAAAAATGGCTGCTACTTTGATTACCTTCAATATTTCAACAAAAAACTCACTGTTATTGTTTGGAGTTTCCCCCCCAAAGTCAGACCTGCTAAAAGGGAACCGTTTTACATTGTTGACAATTAAGAGATGTTAACTGGCTGCCACTGCCGCGCTGTTTTGAAATTCTGTATAAAGTCCAGGGAAAATTCTGCCAGAAATTGCATAGCCCAGCTCACAGTCCCAGTGCATTGCTGTAAGAAGCAGCTTGGGGTGCCAAAATGGGTTAGAAGACCTCTGGAATCAAAGTCTTTAGGAGCAGAGGGTCCGTTTCGCCCTCAGCAGCTCTGGATTTATTTGGGCGGAGGGTGTGCCGGTAATGCCCACTTCCCATGATTGCCTATGAGCCACCAACTGCAAAAACCATATACCTCTGGGTTAGGAGTCTTAGAAGGTGGCTCTCATCATGTGGATATTGCTGCCACCACCATTTTCCATGCAGGAAAACAGGGTAGAGAAGAAAAATCCATCCCTGGGCTGCATGGAGTTGTAGCCCAGCTCACAGTCCCAGTGCATTGCTGTAAGAAGCCGCTTTGGGTGCCAAAATGGGTTAGAAGACCTCTGGAATCAAAGTCTTTAGGAGCAGAGGGTCCTTGTTTTTGTTTTTATCTTTGTCAGTAGAAGCAGTTCATTGAAGATTCCCTGTGATCCTGGGAAATTCTGTCTGTTTTTCTTAATGTATTTTAGATTTTCTGATCTAATCTCTCATTCTTTGATCCACTTTGAATTAACTTTTGTATATTGTGTGAGAAAGAACTCACTAGACTCAGCAGCAACAGCAACAACACAAAGCAACAACCCTATCAAAAATGGGGAAAATAGATGAATAAACATTTTCAAGATGAAGCTACAAAAGTGCCTAAAAAGCATGTGGTGAAGTGCTCATTATCGCTTAGTAGCTGAGAAACACAAATCAAAATGACAATGACGCACACCTCAAACTAATGAAAATGGCATATAACACACACACACACTCATGCAAACACACACAGGCACACACACAGACACACAGATAACAAAAAGAATAAACACCCTGAAAACTAATATTTGCAGGGATGTGATGCAAAAGAGTCCTCATTCATTGTTAGTGGGAGTGTCATCAAGTCCAGTCATGTGTGAGGGGATTATGGGTATTTCTCAAAAAAAAAAAACACATGTGCTTCCTGTTTAACCCAGCTAGTCCAATTCTAGACCTCTACCCTCTAAACACAAAAAACATTAATTCAATGCACATGTATCCCCATGTTTATTGTAGCTCTTAGTACAAATAGCCAGAAGACTGAAGCAATCCAAGTGTCCAACAGCAGATGAGTAGATAGAAGACTTGTGGTATAGATACACAACTGATTACTCTGCATCCCCAAGAGGAAATAAAAATAAGTCTTGCAGATGTTGGCAACTTGGATGGAATTGGAGGGCATCACGATGAGAAAAGTAAGTCAGGGACAGAAGGGCAAGTACAGGAAGATCTCACTCATCTGAGGTATATAGAGAATCAAAAGTATGACTTTTTTCATCAATTTATAGTAAACCTTGGAACACAGACTTTATAGTGTCACATTTGTGAATGACAGCAATGGAGGGGAACAAAAAGTTTTCTTGGAAATAACATAGGGATAAAAGTGGAGGTCTGGAGTGCATGAGTGGTTCAGAGGGAGGCAATAGTATGCACCAAAATTCTAACGATTAATTATCAGATAATAGATGCTTGGGAGGAAAGGAAGCTGGGGCTGTTGGTAAGATTGAGGTTGAGGTGAAGGGTCATGGGCCCTTAGGTATTAGTGGTGTGTTCTAACTTTGTACATTAGTACTATAAACTTGGGTACTATTGCAACCCTCTTACCTAAACTATAATCTTAAAAAAATTATTGTCAGGAAACAAATATATAAAGGTAACAGGAACTGAAAACTGGTTTTTAGTAAGAAGCTTATAATGGGTGGGGGGTGGGGAAATAGGACAGGTTGGTGGAGCACTCCTGTACAGGATGTGATGTTGGAATGTTTTATGTCTGAAACTGTGCTATTAACAATATTGTAAATCATGGTGCCTAAAATAAAATTTTTTTAAGAAAAGCAAATTTGCTAGGTTTCACAGGTCAGTCTTCATTGAGTAATTTATTACATGAACCAATTTTTAGCCACAGTAGCATATATCAGCTTGACTTTTTAAAGCTCTGATATTTTTTGTTCTTTCTGAGGGAAAGAAAGAGAATGTAAAGTTGCCAATTAGGGACTCCTTAGTTCCTACTAATAATTTGGTCTTATTTGATATTCATTTAGAATCACTATGAAACTTTAAACTCCATCTTGTGCAAGAATTCAGAGCTTGCTGGTTTTGACTGCTAGAATATAATATCCCCTGGGAATGGATCACACCTTGTATTTCCTCTCCTTCTTTCTCCTTGTCTCAGTCCCGGAATGAGACAGGAGTTCCATTCTGTGATTGAGAAGCAGAACAGCTGGCTTTCTCTGTTATTGCATTTTCTCTTCTTCTTCCTCCTTTCCTCCTCCTCCTCCTCCTCCTCCTCCTCCTCTTCTTCTTCTTCTTCTTCTTCTTCTTCTTCTTCTTCTTCTTCTTCTTCTTCTTCTTCTTCTTCTTCTTCTTCTTCTTCTTCTTCTTCTTCTTCTTCTTCTTCTTCTTCTTCTTCCTCTTCCTCTTCTTCCTCTTCTTCTCCTTCTCCTTCATCTCCTTCTTCTTCTCTTCCTTTTCCTCCTCCTCCTTCCTCTTCAGATAGAGAGAGAGGGAGGGTAAGATGGAGAGAGAGAGAGAGGGAGAGAGAAGTACATGTTTTAATGCTTGAGAGGGAGCACAGACTTTTCCCGAGTGTAAATAGCAATCAAAGAAGCATGTTCAAGGGTGAAAATAGGCTTGAGGAGGAAGGAACATTGCTTCTTGACTGGCACTGGGGCTTCTACATCCCTTTTCTCTGTCTTGGTGACAGAAAATTTCTCTTTGCTCTGCAATTCTAACCACCATGCATGTTCTGCTTTTGTCCAAATTAAGTCGCATCTAGAGAACCTTCTAGTCTTAGAATCTTCTATCAGTGAAACCTACAGCAGCCCATTTTGACTATGAGTCGCCTTGTTTTCTTTTAAACTATAGCAAGACAGTTTTGTAGTGTGTGTGGTACCTAGTAAGAGCTCAATAAACGTGTGCTGTCTACAGAGAACACAAGAAATTATATCAGGACATGAACTGCCAGCAACGTAATGAGATGGCTTGGCCTGAGATCATGCACATAACTTAATTTAAGCCCTTTGAAAGAGGTAGTGTGAGTCATATTCACACTAGACAAAAGAAAGTAATGAAGCAATAATTGGAGGACAAGTTGGGAGGTAGAAAGAGGAAGTTCAGTTCTGTGCATGATTTAGAGAATGGGCATAGTCATTCTTAAGAGATTTATTGATTAGTTATAAGGACAAGACAATTCCTGAGACATTTCCAGACATGACCTGAAAAAATAAAACATGTCAGAAATATTTTATTTCAGCAAAGAATCTCATAGACTCTTTGTGTTTATTGAAATACAAAAGCAAAAGGTTATTGCCTCCTAGAAGATTTTATTGGTGAGCCTGTCTCTTGCCTCTGATTTTGGTGCTGCTACACCTTGGGAAATATGAATGTTGCTTCACTAAAGATAAATGAATGTCAAATACTCCTTTGCAGCATCCCAAACACATGGTATCATTCAGTGCTCAAAACAGAGCAAATTTGTGAATTAGATACTATAATTTACAAAGTACAGATGTATGAAGGTCATTTGGCTGTTTATTCTACAATGAGGTTTCCACTATCAGTCAGATTGATTTAAAGTCTGTTGCTCTAAAACCTGTCTTAAAATAGGCATAAATCTATTAAGGGAAGGGAATAAGTGTTCTGTGGAAGGAGCTAGTGGAAGAAAGCCTAGGGCTCTTGCTTTAATGTGCTCAAACAATGCCACAGAGAACATTTAAAAAGGGAGAGGACTACCTCATCAAAACTTCTGTGGATGGAGTCTGGAATCTCCCAGTTTTGCAGGCACCTCAAGTGATTTGATGTCCTAACTCCCCTAGAGAGTTAGTTCAATTTAACCGTCTACATTAATTAAATCGCTTATTCTAAAAAACATGTGATTCTAATTTATTTTCTGGAGTTTCGTTGGGAATCTTACTTTGAAAAAGTTTGGAATCAACTTATAGAATAATATCACTTAGCACCTTCTTTTATAAGTTGGCATGTATTTGGAACAATGATAAGCTCCAGTTGCTGATTTCTATTAGTTGGCTGGTAATTTAATGTGGAAGAGACGCATATCATGTGAAAAAGGTGCATCACCATGTAGATATACTAGTAGGAAGGATGATGTTTTAATGATAAAAGGAAATATAATGAATAGGTAAGGAGAATGAGTGATAGCACAGCCATAGGGCCTTGCATGCGGCTGACCTGGGTTCAATTCCTCTGCCCCTCTTGGAGAGCCCGGCAAGCTACCAAGAGTATCTCGCCCGCCCGGCAGAGCCTCGAAAGCTACCCGTGGTGTATTCAATATGCCAAAAACAGTAACAACAAGTCTCACAATGAAATGTTACTGGTGTCCGCTCGAGCAAATCGATGAGCAACGGGATGACTGTGACTGTGACTGTGACTGAAGAAGAATGAGGCTCTTAATACTAATGCTTGGAAATTCCTCTGGTTAGCAGAAAGAAGATGCTACTTCTCTTTAAAGAATTGGCTGAGAATATAGATTGCCTCCTTAAATTATTAGTTAACCTTTCCATTTTCCATCTCTTTTTGTTTCTTAAGGTCTTCTTATCTCATTATTTTCTTATCTGTAGCTTTTTTCACTTTCTAAGCTTGTACTTCACACATTGTCTTCTTTATGTAAAACTGATGTAAGTTCTAACTTTTCACAATGTTTCTATTTGCTTTTTATTCTTCATAGTGATCTCACTTTATCCAATTTATTAGTTGGGCAAAATTCTTTTTATTATATTTGTTTTTATTGTCTCTCTGATCTTTTCCTTCTTTTCTCAGGATTTATAATCTCTTATTGTGTAATTAGTTGTTTCTTATGTTTATATTCCCCCAAAATATTCCTCTTTGATTCTTTTTTAAATAGTAGTGGTTAAGACCCTTAGCTTGCATACGACTGACCCTAGTTTAATCCCTAACACTGCATATGTCCTTCAAGTACTGCCAATGGTCATTCCTGAGCAGAAAACCACAAATAACTCTTGAGCACATGGAACAGAAAACAAAATTAATAGGAGGGGTCCATGTTAGTCTCTTACTATGAAGTTTTTTGTTGTTGCTATTGAGAAATTGACATGTCTTAGGAAGCTTTAAGGAAAATCAGAGAAATGTCTGAGAAAATGTATTCTGTGAATGGATTCTCTAGTGAATGTTATGCAAATTATTCTCACCATCAGAATGATAACTGATGAAAATCATTCTTGGTATATTTTGAGTGCCTACTGTGGTTCAAGAATTTTTCTGAACATTTTTTACCTAAACTTTTTTTTTTTTTTTTTTTTGCTTTTTGGGTCACACCCGGCGATGCACAGGGGTCACTCCTGGCTCATGCACTCAGGAATCACCCCTGGCGGTGCTCAGGGGACCATATGGGATGCTGGGATTCGAACCCGGGTCGGCCGCGTGCAAGGCAAACGCCCTACCCGCTGTGCTATCACTCCAGCCCCATTTTTTACCTAAACTTTTAAAAAATGTTATAATAATGTAGTATTGTCAGCACTTCTCTGTTTAGAGAAAGAATAATGCACGATTCTGAGGACTTAGATGACTAGAACCACTTATGTGGTTTGATGATTAGAAGCCTCTTCCAGAGAACAGCTAATTTAACTGGTCACTTCGACCTCAATAGAGCCTAAGAATGCTGGAGAAATTGTTTCCTGGTGTCCTCTCTCCTCTAGATGCTTGTTCACCTTACTCCTGTCAGGATTCCATAGAAGGTAGGAAGATAAAATTTAAGTAGAATACAATTAACTTATTAATTTTGTATATTGATGCTGTAGTATAAAAAATGGCTTCAGAGAAAAACACATTGGGGCTATTGGTGACAAAGTTCTGCCTCTGATGAGGACGGTAGTAAAGGAGAAATGGATCTGGGTGGAAAAGACTCCAAATATTATTTTCAATGGAAAATGTTAAATTGCTTTGATTATACTTGAGTAAACTTAGCGCAAAAGAAATTAATGAAAGTTTCCCAAATTTACAAACTAATAGGTGGGATAACCAAGACTGAATATGGATTGTTGCTTTAGTCATGTTTTGCCACTTCAGTGTTTTTTAAACAATATTTAAACGTAATTTTAAACAATTTTAAACAATATGCATGTTAACCTTGGATTTTGTGCTTATGTACCACACAGAAGAATATTATGATCATATAATATTATATAAGGCTAAAATTTTCTTTCTTCATATTCATAGGATGATTTTCTATTATATTAGTTTGGAAACCAACATGATCCATTTTTTTGATTCATTTAATATACAGAGCCTAAAATTATTTTTTAAAGGGATGTTTCGTAGAGTGTTGACAAATCACTTTTGTATGTCTGGGATTCAGTATTTTGGGTGTACCAAATAAAATCAGTGTTTGACTGATTAAATATGTTGCCTGTAAAATATTTTATTAGGGTTGCAAACTCTAATACATGGTCTTCTGTCCTATTTCTGATAGCTCAGGGTGGATATGGAAACTTTTAATACATGGAGTGTCTTCTCTTTGCTGATAGATGCTTCTGTAAAAAATGGATAAGGTGATGAGATCAGAATCAACTATGTTTCTTATGCAGAACCAGTGCTTGAGATGCATGCTAAGTCCCTAGCTGTGCATCTCATTAAGTTGCCTAGCAGTTAGAGATCTGCATACTGACTTTGAGAATATTTCATTACTGTATTTTTCTAAGGGAGACTTTATGTTTGCTAAGAACTGACAAGACATGTGTCTCTGTAACTCAACTAGTTTTATATTATGATCAATATGAAAGATTGCCTCTGATTACCAGGGGACACCATAAAACTGTTAAGATAGATTATATTTCTGGTTTATTTTCTGATTGAATCCCGTACTTTTTAGGAAAAGGAAATGCATTGAGGAAAAGATTTGTATATTATTTTTATATTCATTTAAAGATTTTTCCTTTGAAAATCTGTTTTCTTTTAAACACTTGTCTTTAAAAATCTTTGACTTTTAGTTTTTGCAATGGTGAAATAGATAAATGAAAGTTAATTGTTCCCATCTTAAAGCTGATAAAAATGTAAAGAAAAGTAATTTAGTTTTCTATTGTGCTACAAACAATTATCACAAATGATGATTTAAAATGAACAATATTTTTAATCTCATGAATCTACACATAAAAAATCTGACATGGGTCTAATTAACCTAAAATCAAGGTGTTGGCAGGACTATATCCCTTTCTCAGTCTCTAGGAGAGAACATTTTTGCATTCTTGTCCTCTGTCTTCAAATGCAACAATAACAGTTCAGTTGTTTCCAGTATTCCTTCTCATTGCAAATGTGTTCTGCATTTTTGAGGGGAGAACACATATCTTTGGGTACTTGGGGACGATAACTGTGCTGAGTATTAAGTCTAGGGCACCTCAATATAAAGCATGTACCCCAGGCCACAAAATCTGCTTTTAAAGACTCAGGTGATTAGGATGGGCCTACCTGAATAATTCAAGATAATTTTTCCATCTCAAAATTCTGACCTTTAACATCTATCCTGTCCTGTTGGCTATATAAGAATACTTGGCTAAATCTCTTACTCAAACTCGATGGAAAAATACACCATTTCATAGATAAACAACAGCTCAGGAACTTCATAGAGTAAAAACCAAACCTGAAATGAGGACTAAAAAGGCTCCTGTAAGACGAGGAAAAAACCCATAACTGCAACAAACCCTTATAGAAAAATGGCACAAAACCCCATGACAATAATCTCTCTCAATGTCAATGATCTAAATGCACCTATCAAGAGACACAGAGTGGCAAAATTGATCAAGAAACTGAAACCAACATTGTGCTGCCTACAAGAAACATACCTGAACAGTCAGAGCAAACACAGACTCAAAATTAAAGGATGGAAAACAATAATGCAAGCAAACAACTCCCTCAAAAAAGCTGGGGTGGCCATACTAGTATCCGACAACATAGCTTTCAGGTTGAAAAAAATCAGAAAGGACAGATAAGGCCATTTTCTATTTATCAAGGGTTATGTACAACAGGAATAAATCACACTCTTAAATGTTTATGCACCTAATGAGGGACCAGCTAAATACTTAAGACAACTGCCAGCAGACTTTTAGGAGGACATCGCCAGCAATACAATAGTAGTTGGAGACTTCAACACTGCCTTGTCACCTCTGGATAGATCAACAAGAACAAAACTGAGCAAGGAAACACTGGCTCTGAAGGAAGAAAGAGAAGAGAGAGGGTGAACAGACCTATAAAGAGCCTTACACCCCAAAAAGAAAGAGTACATATTCTTTTCCAATGCACAGGGAACATTTTCTAAAATAGACCATGTGCTGGGTCACAAAACATATCTCAACAGAATCAAGAAGATAGAAATTGTATCAACTATTTTTTCAGACCACGATGCACTGAAGATAGAAGCTAACCACATACAGATGAGGAGAACCAAATGAAACAACTGGAAATTAAAGAACTCAATGTTGAACAATGAGTAGGTCAGGAAGGAAGTCAAGGATGAAATCAAAAGATACCTTGAAACAAATGAGAATGAAGACATGAGCTACCAAAACCTATGGGACACAGCTAAAGCTGTGTTAAGAGGAATATTTATAGCTTTGCAAGCATTCCTCAGGAAGGAAAAAGGGCCTACATAGATAATCTGACTTCACAACTCGAGACCTTAGAAAAAAGATCAACAAAGGGAACCCCAAACAGCTGAAGGAAAGAAATAATAAAACTTAGAGCAGAAATGAAGGACATGGAAACCCAGAAAACAATCCAAAAGGTCAATGAAACCAAGAGCTGGTTCTTTGAGAAAATAAACAAGATTGATAAACTACTAGCAAGACTCACAAAGAAAGAGAAAGAGAGAACACTAATAAACTGAATCAGAAATGAAAAAGGGGTTATCACAACAGAAACTGCTGAAATTCAAAAGATCACCAGAGACTATTTTGAGAGTCTGTATGCCACAAAACAAGAGAACCTAGAAGAAATGGATAATTTCCTGGATTTCTATCAACTCTCAAGACTTTTTTTATGTATATAAATATTTTTATTTATTTTTTTAAATTTTATTGAATCACTATGTGGAGGGTTACATAGTTCTCAGGATTATGTCAGTTATACAATACTCAAACACCCTTCCCTTCACCAGTGCCCATCTTCCATCACCAACCCCCCCAGTATACCTGCCGCCCCCTTCCACCTCCCCAGTCCCCACCCTTGTAAGTGGTAAGTTTCACTTCGTTTACGCTTTATCTCGATTACATTCCATGTTTCAACACACGACTCACTACCATTGTTGGGGTTTCCCCCCAAAAAGAAAAAGACAGTCCTATTGCCAAGGAGGCATTTGATAGTTCTCCATTGCTAAGAATATAGAGATATTAAGTCCCACTGTTTGTTACATAACTTTTCTTTTTCCCCCTTGCCCCGCGCCACCGAGTTCACGCCTGTTTAGTAATCGCCACGCTGCCTGACAAAGGGAAAAAAAAACAAAAAGGATGGTTATTTCCCGTCATCAGCAGGCGTGGGGCTCTGGCTTAGTTGATAGACTAGTAGAGTGTCTGCAAGCAGTTTCTGGAACCGAAGGTCTTGCGCTGGTATCGGCTCCGGCTCGAGATTCCACCAACGTCCCGCTGGTCCATGTACATAATTTTTCCCCTTATATCCCATTCCCACGCCACCAGGTCTGTTTGCTTAATGGACATCACACTATGGTTGACACCACGCCGCGTTTCTTTCCGAGAAAGAAGAAAATTTCTTCTCAGCCGGCGTGGGGATATAGCTTAGTTCAGTCTAGAGAGATGGCTACCACTTTGATTGCCTTCAATATTTCAGCAACAGACTTACTATTCTTGTTAGGATCTCCCACAAAAGTCCAACCCATTAAAAAGGAACCATTACATATTGCTGATGCTAAGATGACATTAGGTCGTGCGGGCGCTGCCTAATGGGTTTTGGGTTTCTGTATAAAGTCCAGGGAAAGTACAACCAGAAATAACATCACTACAAACTTTTACCCTTTTATGGTGCTCATAAGATGGAGAAACCTAGAGAGAGGCTCGGCGTCTCCATTTTGCGCTCAGAAAGCTGCGGACCCTGCATTGTGCTCGGGAGGAAGGGGTTGAGAGAGAGAGGTTAAAAGAATTGGGGGATGCCCGGTTTCCACTGATTCAGCCCGCCGTGGGTTCTCCGATCCCGTGCCAGAATTAGTTCAGTGGGCTGCTTGGAGTCCAAGGGGGCTTCCTTGGGCTCTTCCATCATGCTCGCTCCGCAGCAGGGTCCAAAGGGCCAACTCTCACGACTTAACCAAGAAGACTTGGAATGCCTGAATAGACCCATTAATATCAAGAAAATTGAAACTGTTAATCAAAAGTTTCCCCCAAAACAAAAGCCCAGGCCCAGATGGATTCACTGGCGAATTCTTCCAAACATTTAAGGAGGACCTGTTACCAGTTCTCCTCAAGCTTTTCCAGGAAATTGAAGAAACAGGAACTCTCCCAAATAGTTTCTATGAGGCACATATCTCCCTAATACCAAAAGCAAACAAAGACACCACTAAGAAGGAAAACTACAGGCCAATATCTCGATTAAACACGGATTTGAAGATGCTCAACAAAATATTAGCAAATAGAATCCAACAACTCATCAAAAAGATCATACACCACCACCAAGTGGGATTCATCTTGGGGATGCAAGGATGGTTTAACATTTGGTAATCAATCAAGATAATCCACCATATCAACAGAAGCAAAGATAAAAACCATATGATCATTTCAGTATGCAGAGAAAGCATTTGACAAGATCCAGCACCAAGTTATGATCAAAACTCTCACTAAAATGGGTTTAGAAGGAACTTTCCTCAAGATATTCAAAGCCATCTACCACAAACCTATGTCAAGCATCATCCTCAATGGAGAAAAACTTAGGGCCTTCCCTCTAAGATCAAGGATGAGACAAAAATGTCCACTCTCACCACTTCTGTTTAACATAGTACTAGAAGTTCTTGCAATAGCAATTCAGCAAGAAAAAGACGTTAAGGGCATAGAGATAGGGAAGGAAGAAATCAAGCTCTCACTATTTGCAGATGATATGATAATATACCTAGAGAAACCCAAAACCTCTACCAAGAAACTCTTAGAAACAATAGACTTCTACAATAATGTCGCAGGTTATGAAATCAATATCCAAAAATTAATGGCCTTCCTATACGCAAATAACAAAGCAAAGGAAACTGACATAAAAAAAACAATCCCCTTCACTATTGTGCCCCAGAAAATCAAGTACCTTGGAATCAGCTTAACCAAGGAAGTAAAGGATCTCTACAAAGAAAACTACAAAATGCTAATTAGTGAAATAAATGAGGACACGAGGAAATGGAAACATATTTTTTGCTCATGGATAGGAAGAATGAACATTGTCAAAATGGCAATACTCCCCAAAGCACTGTACAGATTCAATGTGATCCCTATAAGGATACCCACGAAAAACTTCAAAGAAATGGAGCAAACACTTCTGAAATTCATATGGAACAATAAACGCCCACAAATAGCTAAAGCAATTCTTGGGAAAAGGATGATGGGAGGCATCACCCTCGCCAATCTCAAACTCTACAATAAAGTGGTAGTAATCAAAATAGCATGGTATGGGTCCAAAGGCAGATCCGAAGACCAATGAAACAGGGTGGAATATCCCTACACACAACCCCAATTTTATGAACTTCTAATCTTTGATAATGGAGCAAGTAATGTGAAGTGGAGTAAAGAAAGCCTCTTCAACAAATGGTGCTGGTATAACTGGACAACAACTTGCAAAAAAAATGTGTTTAGATCTCGACCTATCACCACGCACAAAATTCTGATCAAAATGGATTAAAGATCTCAACATCAGACCACAATCCATAAGGTACATTGAAGACAAGGTCGGCAAAACTCTCCACAACATTGAAGCTATTGGTATATTCAAAGATGACATGCCACTGACCAACCAAGTGGAAACAGAGATAAACAAATAGGACTATATTAAACTAAGAAGCGTCTGCCCTGCAAAAGATACAGTGACCAAAGTACAAAGACAATCTACAGAATGGGAAAGAATATTCACCCAATACCCATCATATAAGGGGCTGATATCAAAGATATACAAGCCACTGGTTGGAATCTACAAGGAGAAAACTCCCAACCCCATCAAAAAATGGGGGATGGAAATCAACAGAAACTTTCTCAAGGAAGAAATACGAATGGCAAAAAGTCACATGAAAAATATGCTCTTCATCACTAATCATCAGAGAGATGCAGATCAAAACAACCATGAGATACCATCTCACACCACAGAGAATGGCACACATCCAAAAGAACAAAAGCAACTGCCGTTGGCATGGATGTGGGGGAAAAGGGACCCTTTTACACTGCTGGTTGGAATGCCGACTGATTCAGCCCTTTTGGAAAATAGTATGTTCGCTTCTCAAAAAATTAGAAATTGAGCTCCCATTTGACTCAGCAATACCACTTCTGGGAATATATCCCGAAGAGGCAAAAAAGTACAGTGGAAATGACATCTGCACTCGATTGTTCATTGCAGCACTGTTTACAATAGCCAGAATCTGGAAAAAACCTGAATGCCCGAGAATGGATGACTGGTTAAAGAAACTTGGTATATCTACACAATGGAATATTATGCTGCTGCTAGAAAAGATGAAGTCATGAAATTTGCATATAAGTGGATCAACATGGAAAGTATCATGCTTTCAAAATGAGAGAGACAGACACAGAAAAATTGCACTCTTCTGTGGAATATAAAATAAAATGACAGAATAGGAGACTTACACCAAAGAATAGTAGAGATAAGTACCAGGAGGTTGGCTCCAAGTCTTGGAAGCTGGCCCCACATGCTGGAGGAAGGGGCAACTCGCATAGAGAAGGGAACACTAGGTAAAGTGTGGTTTGAGGACCCGCACGGGATGGGAAATGCACTCTGAAAATAGAATATAGACCAAACACTATGGCCACGTTGTGCCTCTGTTGCAAACCACAACACCCAAATGGAGAGAGAGAGAGAGAGAGAGAGAGAGAGAGAGAGAGAGAGAGAGAGAGAGAGAACAAGGGAGAATGCTCTACCACAGAGGTGGGGTGGGTTGGGTGATGGGGTGGGAGGGTGGGAGAGATACTGCGAACATTGGTGGAGGGGAGTGGGCACTGGTGGAGGGATATAAACAAAATGCAAACATGAAAGTTCATAAGTTTGTAACTGTAACTCATGTCAAAATGGCAATACTCCCATGGTGATTCACTAATAAAAAATTTTTTAAAAAGAAATACTTGGCTATTATAATTGTCATGATGTTGCTGTAATTGTCATTGTCATTATTTCGTAATGCTGGGCATCAAACTCAGGGTCTCACGCATGTAGACAAGTGCTATAATGCTGAGCTATATCTTTGGGGGTTTAGGACATGGACACCTTGGGGGCATTATCTCAGAGTTTTTTTTTTAATTTTTTATTGAGTCACCATGTGGAAAGTTACAAAGTTTTCAGGTTTAAATCTCAGTTATACAATGCTCGAATACCCATCCCTTCACCAGTGCTCATAATCCACCACCAAGAATCCCAGTATAGCTCCACCCCACCCCCTCACACCCCTACCCCCCCCACGCCCCTAGCCCCCCCCACCCTAAGCCCCCCCCCGCCTGTGTAACTAATAAATTTCACTTTACTTTCACTTTGATTGCATACAATATTTCAACAAAACTCACTATTATTGTTTGGAGAGTCTCTCCCCTAAAGTCAGACCTGCTGAAAAGGAACCATTAGATAATTTGTTTTCCATTGCTGAGGATGAAGAGGTATGAGGTCGAGTGACCACACTTATCGGCCTCTCCGTTTTGGGTTTCTGTAATTTAGTATTTTAGTAACTAAGTCCAGAGAGATATCTGCCAGAAGTTGCATCGTTGCCAACTTGTACTTCTCAGTTACATTATATTCCACATATGAGTGCAATCTTTCTATGTCTGTCTCTTTCTTTCTGACTCATTTCACTCAACATGATACTTTCCATGTTGATCCATTTATATGCAAATTTCATGACTTCATGTTTTCTGACAGCTACATAGTATTCCATTGTGTAGATGTACCAGAGTTTCTTTAACCAGTCATCTGTTTTGGGGCACTGTGGTTTTTTCCAGATTCTGGCTATTGTAAACAGTGCTGCAATGAACATAGAAATACATATGCCATCTCTACTATACCTTTTTGCCTCTCCGGGATATATTCCCAGGAGTGGTATTGCTGGGTCAAATGGAAGCTGAATTTCTAATTTTTTGAGAATCGTCCATATTGTTTTCCAAAAGGGCTGAACCAGTCGGCATTCCCACCAGCAGTGAAGAAGAGTCCCTTTCTCCCCACATCCACGCCAACACCGGTTGCTTTTGTTTTTGGGGATGTGGGCCAGTCTCTGTGGTGTGAGATGATATCTCATGGTTGTTTTGATCTGCATTTCCCTGATGATTAGTGATGTGGAACATTTTCTCATGTGCCTCTGAGCCATTCAGATTTCTTCTTTAGGAAAGCTTCTGTTCATTTCATCACCCCATTTTTTGATCGGGTTGGCAGTTTTCTTCTTGTGGAGTTCAACCAGTGCATTGTATATCCTTGTTATCAACCCTTTATCGGATGGGTACTGCATAAATATCCTTTCCCATTCTGTAGATTGTCTTTGGTCACTGTTCCTCTTGAGGTGCAGAAGCTTCTTAGTTTGAGATAGTCCCATTCATTTATCTCTGTTTTCGCTTGCTTGGCCAGTGGCGTGTCAGCTTTGAAGATACCTTTGGCTTCAATGTCGTGGAGGGTTTTGCCAACCTTGTCTTCAATGTACCTTAGGGATTCTGGTCTGATGTTGAGGTCCTTAATCCATTTTGATCTGACTTTTTTACATGGTGATAGGTGGAGGTCTAAGCCCATTTTTTTGCATGTAGCTGTCCAGTTTTGCCAGCACAATTTGTTAAACATGCTTTCCTTGCTCCACTTCGCCTTTTTTGCTCCTTTATCAAAGATTAGATGGTCATATATTTGGGGGGATGTGTCAGAGTATTCAACCCTGTTCCATTGGTCTGCCGCTCTGCCTTTGTTCCAGTACCAAGCTGTTTTTATGACTACCGCTTTGTAGTAGAGTTGGAAGTTGGGGAGGTTGATTCCTCCCATTTTCTTTTTCCCAAGAATTGTTTTAGCTATTCGTGGGGGCTTATTGTTCCATATGAATTTCAGGAGCACTTGCTCCATTTCTTTGAAGAATGACAAGGATATCCCTATAGGGATCGCATTGAATTTGTACAATGCTTTGGGGAGAATTGCCATCTTGACAATATTAATTCTTCCAATCCTTGAGCAGGGGATATTTTTCCATTTCCTCATGTCTTCTTTTATTTCCTGAAGTAGCGTTTTGTAGTTTTCATTATACAAGTCCTTTGCCTCCTTAGTTAAGCTGATTCCGAATCTCAGAGTTTTTAATGCTATGTCTATCTCACGGTTTTCAATACTATAACAGGGATTCATAAAGGACTCACTATAAATGTTTATCTCATTTTTTGTTATAAAAACATTTACTCGAGCGAGCACCAGTAACATCTCCATTGTGAGACTTGGTGTTACTGTTTTTGGCATATCAAATACACCACGGTTAGCTTGCCAGGCTCTGCTGTGCGGGCGAGATACTCTCGGTAGCTCGCCAGGCTCTCTGAGAGGGGCAGAGGAATTGAACCCGGGTCAGCCGCATGCAAGGTGAACACCCTACCAAAATATCTCTGATATATAAAACAAAACAGTAACTATTTGAATGTAGTACAGTGGAATCGACTTCAGGAAAGAACTGTGAAATAATGAGGTTCTCTTTAATAAATTTTCTCACATTAAATAGTCAAACCTATTGGATTAGAAAGGAGAATTCTGTTACAGTTTTCCACAGTGTAAAATTATTTTGTCGTTTTTTGTATCCCTCCATTAAATTGGAGCTTTCAGGTAAACTAATGCCAGTTTTGACTCAGACTCTAATTTTCCAGAGTCATGTTTAGTGCTGAATCTGTGATTTCTTTATTTTTTGATTGCTATTAAAGAGTGGTTTGATCACTGTGTGTACTTTATAGGGGTTGGTCCAAAGAAAAATGGGTGAGGGTCAATCAGTGTTTTCTGATGCCTATTTTCAATTTATAAGTTATGTTTTCTCGCCTTGGCTCTGATGGACATAGGAAGCCTCTTAGTAGAATGTGCTAAATTTTTCACTCAAACTTGACAAAATGTTTTTTGTTGTATTGTGGCAGTTATAATAATTTACAGAAAAGTGATGGCACTTCAGAAGCAACTAGTAAGTGGAGATATTTTTTCCTTAGCAGTTACTTTCCTGCCCATCCCCAAATCATACTATACTACTTATTTTCTCTGCACTGAGAGATATTTGCAGTGCTATGTATTTTTTAATGGAAAAGGAGATCTGTGATCTGGTGTATTTTCACAATAATCATGGACATAGATTGATTAATATATGACCTTATGTCTTTTAGTATAGTTTCTAACTTTTATTATCAAGAGGAATTTTCTTCACTATCACTATCACTTTCATTCCATTGATCCTCAGTTTACTAGAGCGGGCCCAGTAAGGTCTTCATTCATCCTAACCCTGAGATTTTAGCAGCCTCTCTTTACTCGTCCTTTCAAACGGTGCCATATTAGAGGCTCTTTCAGGGTCAGGAGTATGAGACCCATCATTGTTACTGTATTTGGCATATGAATGTGCCACAGGGAGCTTGCCAGGCTCTCTGGTGAGGGCAGGAAAACTCCATAGCAAGCCAGGTTCTCTGAAAGGGAGAATTAGATTATAAGATGCCTCGCAGCTGCAAAGTTTCTGTGGGCTTGGATTTATGGTCTCTGGATGTTGGCTTGTTGATGGGATTACATGGTGTCGAGGGGTCAGTTTCTGGGTGTGACTGTCTAGCTACTGGAAAATGGGGGATCTTGGTGGAGGAGGCCCAGTCCTGATCCAAGCATGCTTGGCGATCTCAGTCCCAGGTCCTGCACACCTCAGTTCCTCTGCCAGTTCATTCATTCGTGAGGCTTGTCCAAGCGTGTGGAGAGGGGCCTTGATTATGCCTATGGAGGGGTTCTAGAGGTCTTCAGCTGCCGGGGCTCTGCTCAGGGAGGGGAGGGAAACTCAACCCAACCCCTCCGAGGGGCCTCCTTGAAGACAGCCAGACGTGTGGACAAGAGACTATGTCTTTTAGTATAGTTTCTAACTTTTTTTTTATAAATTTTTTATTTTTTATTACTTTATTTTGTTTTATTTTTTTTGCTTTTTGGGTCACACCTGGCGATGCACAGGGGTTACTCCTGGCTCTGCACTCAGGAATTACCCCTGGCCATGCTCAGGGGACCATATGGGATGCTGGGATTTGAACCCGGGTCGGCCGCGTGCAAGGCAAAAGCCCTACCCGCTGTGCTATCTCTCCAGCCCTAGTTTCTAACTTTTATTATCAAGGAGGAATTTTCTTATAAAGAGAAACAGAATTAGGAAAAGAGAACAAGTACAGAAAAAGAAAACTGCCTATCAATGTGGCTAATATAAGTTTCTGTGATTATCATTTTTGACCTAGAGTAGACATAGCAAAAGTAATTGTGAGAACTCACCAATTCTGGCATGTCAGCTCCATGATCTAAGGCTTCTGATCCACCTTTTTGGGGAGGTCTCTCATTGACTTGGACCACTTTAGAATGAATTACTGATATAACTAATGTATTTACAAAACTCATTTACGTATTTTGTTATCTAAAGAACTGTGTGAGTCAACATTCTGAGAAGAAAAATGAATAAATATTCTTAAAATATTGAGGGTAACCAGAAAAAGAATCACATGTGACTTAAAGCAGCTATAAGATGAAACTTTTATTTAATTTTCAAGGGTAGGTGAATAGTAATCATTCTTTATGCTAGGGGATAAATGTGAAATCTTGTTTGAAGAAATAATAACTTTTGCATGGCCAGCCACTGTTCCTGGCACATTGTCATAGTTTATAGTGTTATTATTAGTTGGGTTATGAGTGCCAGACTGGACCTCATTGCATCTAATTTGAGTTTGAAGATTTGGCAAAAAAATCCTAGTGCATAATCTGCTTTTCTAGTGGAATATTTAAGTCAATTTTATTAGTCTTCATTTACAAAGATTTATTTATTAGTCTTTATTTACAAAGATGTAACTATTGTCATCAACACAAATATTTAAGATCAAGGTGACTCTTTACACTGAGGCGAGAAAGGGATCACTGTCACTGTCTCACTGTCATCCCATTGTTCATTGATTTGCTAGCATGGGCTCCAGTAATGTCTCCATTCATCCTAGCCCTGAGATTTTAGCAGCCTCCCTTTACTGGTCTATCCCAATGGTGCCGCATTGGAGTCTCTTTCAGGGTCAGGGTAATGACCCTGTTACTGTTTTTGGCATATCAAATATGCCACAGGGAGCTTGCCAGGCTCTGCAATGTGGGTAGGATGCTCTCGGTGCTTGCCAGGTTCTCCAAGAGGGAGAACTAGACTATAAGAGGTCGTGCAGCCACGAATGTGAGCAAGTGCTTCCGGGAGCTTTATTTTCTTTATTTTTTTTAAAAAAATTATTTATTGTTTATTGAATCACCATGTGGAAAGTTACAAAGTTCTCAGGCTTATGTCTCAGTTATACAATATTCAAACACCCATCCCTTCACCAGTGCCCATATTCTACCACCAAAATCCCCAGTCTACCTCCCTCCCCCGCCCCCAACCCCCAACTGCATAACTGATGAATTTCACTTCAACGGGAGCTTTATTTTATAGTCTTTGGATCTTGGCCAAGCTACTGGAGAACGAGGGACCTGAGTGAAGGACGCCCAGTCCCGATTCGAGCAGACTTGGAGGTCTCAGACCCGGGTCCCACACACCTGGGTTCCTCTGGCCGGTTCCTTCATGCGTGAGGCTTGTCCGAGCATATGGAAAGTGGCCTTGAGTATTGCTGTGGCTGGGTTCCAGAGGTCTTTGGCTGCTGGGTATCTGCTTGTGGTGGGGAAGAAAACTCAACCCGCCCCCTCTGAGATGCCCAGGTGAAGACCGCCAGGGGAAGAGGCAGGAGACTCTGCATCACTCTCTTCTGGGAGCTTTGTCTTATAATCAAGAAAGTAAAAAGTCAATCATTTAATTCTTTATTTTATTTCAGATAATGAGAATAGCTGAATTGGACCCCTTTCTTCTGCTTATGTTTATATTTATTATTCTGGGAAGAAGTAGCAATTTCTAGTAAGTGTTTTGAGGCACTTTTATGTGCTTTGGGTGTGTTTTGGCTTTGTGTGTATTTGTTATAACATTGGTGCCATGAAGTTGCTAACAGATGATTGGAGATTGGCATCTGCTTGTATTCTGTCCTTCCTCTTCACTCAATCCCTAGCTTCTTAGTCTCATCCTATCTGTCACTTAATATCTCACCCCACTTAAAATTATTAAGGTCTTCAGTAACCTTCTTGTTTCTTGACCCCAGGTCCCCTGAAGAGTACTTGATGATTATCATCTTCTCAAAATTGCTCTTTTCAACTCTTCTCTCTGTTAATAACATTTGGATTCAGTTGTGTAATCACCATCCTTGATGACTCGTATTTCTCACACCATATTTGCTTTATCTACAGATTTTGTCATCTTTACCTCCCTCATTTCCATGGCCCCTGTTTTGATGCAGTCTGTCATCATTTTACATCTGGTCTTTTCAAAGTAGTTTCTTCAACAGCTCATATCCACCCTTGTCTTTTTCCGTTCCCTTCCCCACAGCTGCTAGCAGTGTAAGATGGTATAAAGTTAAACTGCTAATGTGGACCAAAAGACCCAGCATGCCTAATACTGATGCCCACTTGAGCAAATCTATGAACAACAGGATGACGTTGATTCAGTGTGATACAGTGATTAATGTTAGGGTGACTTCTAGAATGTTCCCTTTTAGTTTTCTTACTAGAATGTCTTCATTTTCAATTTAAAAAATTTTGGCCACACCCAGTGGTTGTGCTAGGGCTTACTCCTTGTTCTGTGCTCAGGAGTCACTCAAATCAGCTCTTGGGGGACCATATGCACTACTGAGGATAAATAATGTGTGACACAAGTGCTTTACCTGTCTTACTGTCTCTCTGTCCCTTTCTTTTCTTCTTTTCTTAAAAATCTCTCTCTCTCTCTCTCTCTCTCTCTCTCTCTCTCTCTCTCTCTCTCTCTCTCTGGATGTATTCTTGGCTTTGTGCTCAGGGATTACTCCTGTCAGAGTTTGGTGACCATGTATCGTTCTGTAGCTGGAATTTGTGTTAGCCCTGAGCAAGGCCCTGTGCAAGGCAACAACTGCCCTGTCTCTCTGGGCCCGCCCTCCCGCCTCCCTCCCTTCGTTCTTCCATTCCTCCCTCCTTCCCTCCCTCCCTCCCTCCCTCCCTCGCTTCCTTCCTTCCTTCCTTCCTTCCTTCCTTCCTTCCTTCCTTCCTTCCTTCCTTCCTTCCTTCTTTCCTTCCTTCCTCCCTCCCTTCTTCTCTCCCTCCTTTCTTTCCTTTTTTATTTTTTAAAAAATATCTTTCATAGCTCTCTCTGTCTCCACCCCCCCATCCCGACATAAATAAATAAATAAATAAATAAATAAATAAATAAATAAATAAATAAACTGTTGCTAGTGCTCAGGACTTACTCTTTGTTCTGTTCTCAGAGATCACTCCTGGTGGTACTCAGGGTGGGGACCAGGGATGAAACCCCAGTAAGAGGTATAAAGCAAGTTCCATACACACTGTACTATCTTTCTAGCCCATCCACCCTCTTTTTAATAAGAGTCCCAAACTTTTTAGACAGGAACTATGCCTTTTTCTGCATCTGACTCACATACTCAGCACACTCAGCAAATATCTGATAAATTAAGATTTTGTTTTGTGTGTGGGAGGGGGCAGGGTCACAGGCTATGTTCAGGGCTTACTTCTGTGCTCAGGAATCACTCCTGATGGTTCTCAGGGAACCAGTGGAGTGCCAGGGACAAAACCTGGGTTGGCTTCTTACAAGGCAAATGCCCTACTCACTGTCCTATCTTTCCAGTCCCTGAAAAAGTGGGATTCTTACAACATCTTTTTTAGTTCTCCATATGAAAATATGCCCTTATCAGACTTCTCCAGTATGTCACTTAAATATGAATCTTTCCTTGTTCTCTTTACAAATGCATATTACAACTGTTTTTCCTCCAGACAATAAGATCTATAAGGACAGATTGTAAATTCTGAGTACAGGAAACATTCTTCATGTTTTAATAAAAGTACCGCAGAGTCCCCAAATGATTCTAGGCACAAAGCAGTCTTTGAACCAAGGCTTCTGGTTTGATTTTCCTTTCTTTAAATGCATGTAGAAGATAGGCTTAGTAGTTTGCATCTGGAATCACTCTTTTTGACTTTCTTCTCTACCACTGCAGGTATGGAACCTGTGGGAATAGAGGAGATTTGGGTATGGAATCTACCTGCATTTGGCATCCCTTTCTTTGTGCAAACTCCTTGGCCCTAATGGTGTACGTGTGCCTACTATTCACCTTTCAGATCAGGAGAGAGGCAGAGAGAGGAACTCTTGCCTTCTAGGAAGCAGGTGTGCAGCAAATTGGACCAGGTTGCATACCCAGTTAGCAGAAAAGATGTGGCCATAACTTGGTCCCCTGACTCCAGGTTCCATTGTTCTTTGCTTGGTTGTCTCATTTAAATTTAGAGAAGAAAGATTAAGCACTCATTAATGGGATGAGGAGCACATGCTGGGAATTGAAATTAATAGGAGCAAAGAAAGCTAGAAAAATCCTGAGGGAAATATGGGTGTGTGCGTGAAGGAGAGATGGGTGTCATATTCGGTGAGATTTAGGTAAAATGTATTTTTGTTTGATGCCTCTGAGTCTTAATGCTTTGCTAATTAATTTTTACTGATTGAATAATTGTGCATTAAAACAGTCCTAAAAGTTCTCCCTTTTTTCTTCTCCTGCCCTCTTTTAGCCTTTTTAGTACACTTAGTATGTAGATCATACATTGTGATCCCCTGGGGTGTCATAGTCTGTAGCTGTGAGTTCTGGTGTGAGTATGGCTTCCTTTGTGCTCACACACAAATCTCCTTGCCTTTTTTCATCTCTCTTCTCCTTTCTTCTTTTCTTGGGACCAGATGTCTTTTGCTTACTTGTGTGTCTGTGTATGATGATGTACTTATTTGTGCATGCCCTCCTCCCAACCACATCCCTGAATATGTGTAAACAAAGATTGAATTGAAGCAAAATCCTATGGCATATGGTAACTGAAAAGAGGGTCTCTGTTGCAGGGCTATAATCAAAGGTGCAGATGTTTGGCATTTGACAAATAAATTTTTTATGTAAAACTGTTTTAGTACATTAAAGTAAAAGATAAAAAATTAGTCATACATTGTCATGAGCAGTTTTCTGTATTGAAGAGAATTAAAACGAGGGGCTTAACTAAACAAATTTTAGGACCCCAGTGATCGTCTGAGTATGTTTTACCAGCTACTGAGATTTCACTCTTATTTCCTCTTGGGGATTCTTTGCTTCTGCCTTTATTATTCAGCTTATACAATATTGAAATAGGGTGTTTTGAGTTTCTCTAACCTTAATATGCTTGGAAATCTAGGTTCAGTTAAAATACTAAAATGCTTTCTTTTCCTTCATGTTAAAAACTATTGTAAATTCAAATTTTATTTTTACCCTTCCAGACTTTTCATTCATATTCTCCAGTTTTCAAAACATCTTTCCTTTTGAAACACTTTTACTTAAATATTTTAAATGGTTAATAACTTATTTTTCAAATATTTGTATTATATCATTGTCATTGAAATACAGTGTCATGTATCTCCTGTTTAGAAATGTTCCTCTTTTAATATTTTAATCTTTTTATTCCACCTGGATTATATATTTATTGAAATTAGAAGTTAGTTCTTGTGTTATATATAAATACACATTGTTTTCTTTTAGAACACTTTTAGAAAAGGAAGGATTTGCTTTGCTTAGCTGAAAATGACATATGTGGGTCAATTATAAATACATAAAATAATCATCAGCTGGTAATTGCTATCAATAAAACAATCTGGCACTTTTCTCTGTGTTTTGGAATTGTGCCCATATTTCCTAGTTTGCCTTATTTGGGTAGTGCTTAGGAGTTCTAGGCCTGTAGAATACTGTTTCTTAGCCAAGGGTTTTGGGCCATACCGGCGGTGCTCAGGGTTTACTTTTGCCTCTATGCTCAAGGGTCACTTCTGGCAGGCTCGGGGGATCATAAGGGCTGCCTGGGATCAGCCACATGCAAATCAAGCACCTTACCTACTATACTATCTCTCTGGCCCCCCGACAGTATTTTGATGTTGGAAATAAGAAATAAGAAAATCATATAAAAAGTAGGGTGCATATGTATTAAATATTTTATGCTTTCAGTTGTGGGGGACTCGCATTGACAACATGCTAGAGTGTCAATATTCCCATGATCTCAGGGCAACACGCAGTGCCAGGAATCAAACCTGGGCTCTGGTATGCAAAAAATACTCACTCTTGCCTTTGAGCTATTTCCCTGTCCTTTTATATTTTCATGTTTTTAACCTAACACCTTAATCCTATCAATTGGCAGGTATTGTTTTTTAGTTTTTGAGTGTGAGGAAACTGAGGTGTCATGATTTGACAGGCACCAGAGAGCTGATGAAGAGCTTGAGTTCTGATCTTGAGTTCTCTGATCTTGAGTTCTCTGGCTTCAGATATTTTGGACTGCATTTTCTTGGTAGACCTTTGGTAGACCAGATCACCTGTCAGTGGGAATTGGCATGGTTAATGTTCTGTAGAAAGAGGTGTTCTTAAAGATACATGATACAGATGTTGCTCTCTCATAAAGGCGTAATCTGTTATGGTATATGTTGCTGTGTAGTACAGACTTGATAAGTATTCCATGGATGGCATCTGTGGGTGAATCTACCACAGGTTGGTGACCAAGAGCCACATATTTTCAGAGGTAAAGGAATATGTGAGGATCTGCAAAATACCATCCTCTGTGGTATTCTTCTTTAATTTTGATAGATTACCCAAGTATACTCTCTTCCTGTTCTGTTCTAGCTATTGCATAAGGTCTAATTCTTTGTTCCAATTCACACAGCATTTCGTTGTGGGCTTTTCCCTTCAACCCACCCTAGTGGGACTCTTCCTTTTGAGATTCTCACGTAATTTTCTGCTCTGCTCATTTAGCACTTAGCAAAAGTGTTAGCTTAATTTTTTTTCTAAATGTTCTGCTTCCCTAAATGGGTTTAAGATCTCTTGGGGATTGAATCATGCGTCTACTTATTTTCATAGCAATTGACCACTATGGATGTAAAAGTATTGTTTCCCAGTCACCGGGCACTTTTTCAATGGTCACCACTATTTTTTTTAAGTAAAATGGGTTTTATTTTGAACTTAAAGAGAGGGGGGAGGGAAACAGCAAGGGAGAATATCATGCTCAAGAGAGAACACAGGCTTCTTGAGTGGAGCGGGAACCTCTGTACACATCTCAACATTAAAGTATAAAAGTATACATATCAATAGGGGAAATGTAGGTAACGTATGTGTGCAGATACCAGATGCATGGACTGACAACACACATGTGCTCACCATTTGCTATTATCATATTTTAAACATCTAACTATCTTTTGTCTTGCATCCAGCATCTATCTAGCTAGTGCTTTGCTGATCTTTCATGTATTGTCTGCATTTTATGTTTTGTATGTGCAGCTCAGGATGTTAAGTAATAGTCCAAGGTTTCCCAAAACTTAGGATACATACTTTCCTCTATTATTTTGAAGTCTTCTCATTTCCCAGCCTATATATATCTTGATTTTGTCCTTGCTTTCTATCTAGTAATGCTGATTGCCAGATAAGAATTAATTATTATCCAGATAAAGCCATCTATTAATAACTTCTTAAGGATTATATGATGAGTGATTGTCACACTGGTAGAAACTAATCTTCTAAATTTAAAAGTAAATAGCAATTGAGCACATAGATCTTGATCATTTTCTGGGCACCCCCCTCTTTTCCTTTTATGAAATTAGCTGTCTGGTACTTTTAATGACCTGATTGTCCTTTTTAGTTATAAGATGATAGTTAGAGCTAATGATGGCTGGATAAATATAAAGGGTCAGGTGTGGGTCTCATAAGCTAAAGAATTTTGTAATGAATATTGTTAGAAATATCCTTCTTTGAGATTTTACTTTCCTATACTCAAAGTCATATTTCTAAAAAGTGCTGATTTTGGACCCAATTCATAGGAGGGAGTGTTTTATACTGAGGCAACGTTCAAGAGGTCAAATAGAATAATTTAGACCATCATTAAGCAGCATTTTTTCCTCGCATATAATAGGGCCACTCAGTCTTTGATAAAGGCAAGAAAATGAAAGGATTTTGAGTTCAAGTTGAAGCAATCTTTCTTTTGACATGGTTAATCACTTTATAAAAATGTATAAAATTTACTGAACTTAGAATAATAAAATATTCAGTATTTCTTTTTTCTCCTTGTCTAAAATATGTGGTGTCATCACCACATTCCCAAGATCTTTAAAAATTCTTATTCCTGAGTTATTGAAACTCAGTAGTATGTGACCAGGACTCATAACTTTTTTCTGCCAAGGAGTTGTTCCCAGGACTAATACAGAGCTAGTGCATTGTAGTGTGGCCACATTGCTTGTCAAAATATAAAATATTTTTCCTGTTGGTAAAAGTCATTGCACTGACCTGCTGAAACTCCTCATGGTCCAAGAGCTAAAGGATTAATATTTAGTACTTGTGAGGCCAGGGAGGACTGACCGTTCTTCTGACCAGCATCCATCCTGTTGACATAGTGCTTTGAATATCACACTTGGGGGATCTTGTATACCATCTCCAGAGTCACATGCAAAGAAGTATAGCTCTGTGACCATGGCAGCTTCCTACTTTTTGCAAAGCTAAGATTTGGCTTTTTAGTGTTCTCTTAAAGATGCTGCTTTGATTTGCAATTAATGCAAAGTCTATCTTCCAAGTGGTAGATATTTTTGCCTTTAAAAAAAGCCCCTGTAATTAAGCAAGAGTGATTGGAATATTACCTGGTTTTTGCTTACTTGTTCTGTCACTGACATTATTGCCCTGGGAAGTGAATGTGGGTATGATATATGAAATATTGGTGGAGTTGTCAGAGTTTTATGCTGGAGTTATTTACATTAGGGCATTTTTATAGGTTTGGTATCTCTGAGTATACATGCAAATCCATGCTATGAGTTATTGAAATACTTTTACTCCAGAATTTATTCAAGAGACAAACCGATGCCCTCCACAAATCTAATATTATTTTCTGTATTTAGTGTAACATCAAAATACTTTCAATCATTAATGATTAATAATATATATACATAAAGCTACTGTGACACATTCAATATGCCAAAAACAGTAACAACAAGTCTCACAATGGAGACGTTACTGGTTCCCGCTCGAGCAAATTGATGAGCAATGGGATGACAGTGACAGTGACAGTGATACATATATATATGCAAATGTGCACGCTTTGCTCATCTGTCTTTGTAAAACTAATGAGAAGATATTGCTATCTGTATTTTATGGAAATTAAATAGCTTGATAGACAATGGGTGCTCCTGAGTGGTGTGGCTCAAGCTCTCACTTCAGTTCTGCCCTCAGAGCCCAGGTGAAACTGCTTTGTGACACTGAGCTTTCTCCCAATAATTAGGATCCAATCTCCATACAAAGCCCAGTATTTCCATGAATGTATTTGCAAAGTTAGAAAACAGTGCTAAATCATGAAACAAAGAAAAAGGAGCCAAAATCCCATTTTAAAATATAAGTAGGGGCTACTGTATTTGGTGTTTCTGATGAACTCATGAGATGAGAGGGGACGATAGTATTCTGAACTCCTTATGTGAATCCAAGGGCAATTCTATGATGGCTATTAAAGTCCTATTTTTCTGCATTGTTGAGTAGAATATTATCACTGGTCTACCGCATCAAAATGCTAAGTGTCGAGAAACTTTTAAATTAGGAAAATTGTTGAAGTAAATTATCATGATTTATAATATGAATTTATTATAATTTGTTACCTGAGAAGGTTCTGGTGGTAACACTTGCTTCTTCTTGCTGATGGAATCGAATTAGGCCCTTTGATAATCTGACGTGGGTACCTTCTGTTTCACTTTGTGAAAATCTGATTTTTTGGGTGGTGTTCTGAGGGGTTGTTCTTAAGGTTTACTCCTGGCAGTACTCAGGGACCCACCTACAATGTTGCAAATCAAACTGAAGTTAGGTTGGCAAAGTGCAAGGCAAGCACGCTGACCTCTGTACTATCTCTCCAGCCCATCAACATTTTGAATGAAAAACTTTGAGTCGTTGAGAACTTAACCCTATTTCTAATCATTTGTCTTTTTTCAGTATTTTTGTGTTTAAGTATGAAAAATACCTAAAATATTCTTTTCGAGGCTTTTAGTATTCTTACTATAACAGAGAAATTAAGGATAAATTTCTTTCTTTTCTTTCAAAGTATACTATGTTCCTATGTGTTTTATGCTCCACAAAGAGAGAAAAGTACACATTTGGGAGACAGAGAAAAGGTTGAATCTAACTCTGTTGATAAAGGAATGCAGGCATGAGTTGCATCAGGAAATAGAAAATAACAAAGAATTAATCTTTGCTTTGAGGGAAGAAATTAAACTAATCTCATCAAAGTTATTTAGGACGCTTTTGACTATACTCTTTAATCTTTGTTTCAGAAAACAGCAGACTGCATTATTAAAAAGGAGATCATTGCATATGGGGAGAGCATTTAGCTCATGTCTGTTTTCAAATATGAAATTAAAGAATTTGAAGTTAATTTTAGTGCTGAAGCAATGCTAGTCAAATCAATGCAAACCATTTGGAAATGTTATTAACTTATTTAAAATATGTTCATTCAAAAATGTGTATATGTACTGCTCTGTCAACTTACAATGGAGATGTCACAAATGGATATTTCAGAGATGCTGAATTCCAGCTTACAAATTGGGCTAATGTATTGATTGATATTTGTTGAACTGGTACTTACTAAAATCTGCTCTGATTTAAGAACAGTGAATTAAGAAGAGTTTTACCCATGTACATTATCAGAAGGGGTGTTCAGGGTTGAGGTGTAGGTGGAATTGACAAAATGTGTATATTAAGATTTACATAATATTTTACTTAATTAATATTAAAATTAAGTAATATTAAATTACTTAATATTATTTAATAATAAAGTAAATAATATTTGTTATTTACATAATAAATAAAAATTACATTGTTATTTAGTTTTTGGTTAGTAGAGATGACATTCATTAATTTATATGCATTATAGAAATTGGTATAGCCATCTTATAACCCAACATTCTTCAATAGAGTTTAATACCTCTTAAGTTGCCCTTGTGCAATTACAGTTCTTAGATCACCATTCTTTATATTCACCTGTAAGTGTTGGAATATTTATTTATTTACTCATTGCTTTTTGGGCTACATCTGTCACTGCTTAGGGATCACTTCTGACTTGGCTCGGGGGACCATATAGAGTTCTGGGAATCACACCTCTGTTGATCACACAGAAAACAAGAAACCTACACACTATACTAGCTCTTTGGCCCCCAAACGTGGAATACTTCAGAACTCAGTTCTTGCATCACTTGTTTTATGTACACTAGTACTTAACCACAATAACTTTGTAGGTAATTTTACCTACCCCCTAGGGTTTAAATGTAATACAGCACTGTCGTCCCATCCCGTTGTTCATTGATTTGCTTGAGCGGGCACCAGTAATGTCTCCATTGTGAAACTTGTTTATATGCCACAGATAGCTTGCCAGGCTCTGCCGTGTGGGCGGGATACTCTCAGTAGCTTGCCGGGCTCTCCAAGAGGGATGAAGGAATTGAACCCAGGTCGACTGCGTGCAAGGCAAATGCCCTACCCACTGTGCTATTGCTTCAGTCCAAATACACATTCTAAAAATATACATTCTAAATATACATTCTAAAAAAATTCATATTTTCATTTTTAACTTCAGTAGTTTCTGAGCTTCTCATTTTTGTATCTGTTGGCTACTGTATATATTTGTCAAACTGATATCAAATTTAATGTGCCAGAAATGATAACTACTGATTACACATGCTCGCACATGTAGATGCATGCAAACATACACATATGTGCGCACACACACACACACACATGCATAACACACACACACTTCTCTCCTCATTATGTGCCTTTCTCAGGAAACAGCATTATTAGCATTGCTCTTTACCAAATTGTCGTCTAAAAATACTAGGGATTAGCCTTAAACTTTCTCATTTATCTCTCACTCAGTACATTATCTTGTCTTTCAACTATACTTTCAAAATATGTATTTCATATAGAATTAAAAAGAAATCCAGTAACTTAGCTTAGACCATTTTAGGGTGTACTAATTTCATTTTTCACAAGTGATCTCTCTGAGTCCATCTTCAATCTGAAGGTGCTACTTTCTTGTATTCAGAGAGAAACGTTGGAAGTATACATTTAATTCAGTCAGTTTCTATATCCTAAAACTTCCTATCCTATTAAAAATTAAGTCCTGAGTCTTTAATATGGATTGCAAGCTATTTATTATGATTTGAACATTGTCTCTTGCAAGTTTTATTTTCTCTTCTATTCCTACTTTATTCATGTACTATACTTGCGTCTCTTCTGGCCCATCAAGTTTTTTGCAGCAGGTCCTCTCCCCACTGTATACAGTGTACTTTTTGCACATACATGCACATTTGTTCCCTTCTGCCTTTCATTCTGTACTCCTTTTTCTTCTTTCACTTACCTTCAGGCCTTTCTGATACTCAGAGCTATGTTTTTTGTTTTTGAGCAAAACATCACCCCTTTTTCTCTATTGTTGATTATATTTTATACCATTCCTCATCATCTGATAATAACTTTCGTTTGCTTGTTGTATTTAAAAAGTGTGGGAGCTCCATTTGTCCGTAGCATTGTGTGTCTCTCCAACAAAAGCACCTGACATAGGAGTGAATGAATAAATGATGATACAATTATGCTTTTCCTTTGTTTCTCAGTATCCCATTCACTCTCTAATTAGCATTGTATGATGGTTTAAACTATCTCTTTATATCCTACTCTTTATGGATACAGGAAATCCACAAACTACTGAACTGTGTTATATTCCCTTTAAAACAGAAGAACACTTGATTGCAGAGGCAGTAAAAAGATCAGAATAAGTTTACACAGAGGACTAGGAAAAAACAGGAGTGAATTTAATGTGGTTATCTAATTATACGTCTGTGTTTTTTAGAATTTGATTAATTCACTTTACCTAATTTATAAATTGGAGATAATGATGCAACATTTATTTATTTATTTAATTTTTTTTGGGTCACACCCAGTGATGCACAGGGGTTAACTCCTGGCTTTACAATCAGGAATAACTCCTGGCAGTGCTCAAGGAACCATATGGGATGCTGGGAATCGAATCCGGGTCTGCCATGTGCAAGGCAAACACCCTACCCAATGTGCTATCGCTCCAGCCCCCAATATTTATTTATTATATAAATAAAATGGTGATATAGAACTCTAAGCTTAGAGTTAATCACATACATATCACTATATTGCTGCTTTTGTTATGATTAGTCCTAGTGGGTTATGTAAACATATGTATAGTGATCAAATTTCTGATGATCAGTGGTTACTTCCTTTTGTCAGTAGTTTTTTTTTCTTTCTGTGCGGACCTGACTATGATGCTGGGTTTTCTTAGGATCTGCTCATTTGGGTTGGATAATCTAGGTAGAGAGTGAAAAGGGGGTGGGGAGTAGTGGCAGATTGCTTGGCTGCTCTTATATCAGGAGGATTATAATTTGGCTCAGATAGAAACATTATGGACAAATTTGTTCTCCTTTTACTATTGATATTTAGTAAGTCAATATTTAGATTCCTACAAATGATGATGTGCGATAAATATCATTTTTGTAGTTTCTGGAACTGACTTCAACTTCTTGGTTACTCTCCATTAATTTCCAAGGCTTTGAGAAATATAAACTCTGCTAATTGAAATGTATAACATTTTCCTTTCATGTTTTCTAAAGATCTTCTTTTGGTCATTTAATTTTTTGAGGTTTGTATCCAGCTTCCCTGAGTTTCTTTCCTATTTCTGTCTTCCTTCTCAAGATTGACAGAAATAGCTCATGAGGTTACTCACTTCTGGACTTGTGTTAAAGTCTGACCTGGTAACCATTTTGTGTGACTTTGGGCATCTGACATTATGCCTGCTGAGGTGTGATAGTAATGACCTCCATTTTGAGGGCACTCTGAAGGAATGTAAAGCCCAATCTATATTTATTATAAAATCCTTTCCTGTCGAGGCTCTCCATATGCTTATTCAGTGAGTACATGCTCTTTTTTTTTTTTTAATGTTGCTCCATTCTTCCAACACCTGGGAAGCCCTGGAGAGTGGAGAGTATTATTTTGTATCATTAATTTAAGTTATTTTTACTTTACAGTATTTACAAAATTCATTTGGTTTTGGTTTTGTTTACCCTTCACACACATTTTAGTTGAGATTGTTTTAAGAAGGATTATCCCTATTTGGGGGAATAGTCAGGAAAGGTTCCAAGAAGAGGTTGCTACTTAGTTGGAGGTTGAGGAACAGTGTTGCAGGAAGGCAACATTGGAGTTGGACCAGCCAAGATATTGAAGAAACCATGGTGAGTTTCAAGATCTCCAAATACATTTATATAATTCAAATGTGGGATTGGAGGGATTAGCAAAAACAAATAAATAAACAAACAAATAAACAGTTCAGATCATCCAAGACCTTGGATGTCTTGATAAAGAATTTAAACTCCAGGCTGGAGAGATAATATAAGAAGGTGTTTTCCTTGCAGGGGACCAGGCTAGCTTCCGTCCCTGGCCGCCATGTGATCTAGAGTCAGCCAGTAGTGATCCCTGCATGCAGAATCAGTAGTAAGCTCTGAGCACTGCTGGGTGAGGCCCAAAAACAAAACCAAAAACTTTATGAACTTCAGTCGAATGGTTGTGATCATTGATAAATTTTTAGCTCTGGAAAAGTATGATATTACTCACATTTCAGGGAACTTATTGTGTGTGATGTGTGTGAAATTGACTGTAAAGCAGTAAGTCTGCTTAGAAACTAAGTAAGTTGTTATGAAAGGTGATAAGGGATACAGGGAAAACAGTCAAGTTGCAATAGTGAATATGGTGACAGGAAAAGATTAGTGCTATGAAAAACGAGAAGACAATTGTAGAATGATATCAAAATGTGTGGTATATTTGATTGTTTACTTAGCACTAGTGGAGGGGTATAACAATATGGAGAATTTCGCATAGCATCATCAGTACAGCTAGCTTGTTTTGAGAACATGCTATGTGCCATCCCTTTTGGTTTCATTACAATTTGTTAAATTTTTCAACAGCTATATAAAATTAAACTTATTTCTACCTCTTCTTTTTCATATCAGAAATCTAAACTCCAGTGAATTTTCCAGTCATTCAATTGGAAGCATTAGAGCAAAGATTTGAACCCATTCTAAATGAGTATATTTAAAAATATTTTAGACTTATGTGTTAACTGTTTTATATGATTCTGATTTCAAGATATGGGGTGTGAATCTCTAAAGCAAAAATAGGAAAAGTAATCATTTAAGTCTTGTAATAGACAAATATGTTATCATTTTATTATTCTGGGTAAAGTTTTAGATTGAGACAGAAGTAGTTTGGGGGTTTCTTCAAGGTTATGGAATTTATTAATCTGCCTTGATGACTTTTATTTAGATAGAAAAATATATTTGGAAATCATCAATACATAGGTGGAAGGTAAACCATAACAATGGATCATTGTTAAACCATAACATTGGAGAAAATAACAAAGAAGCGAGCCTTTCTTAAGTATTGCACTAGCATGAAACATTACCCTCTACAAAGAAAATAAGGATTTTAGGTTTTACCAGAAATAAATTAAAGAATCAGTTATGTGAGGAGACCTCTCTGAGATCTCAAAGTTACTGTCGTGATAAAGTTTCTCAAGGATCCTAGAGATTTCTCTAGGAGTGTCTGTGTTTGTGTGTTCCCTATTTGTCCTTTGTCTCTTGCTTTAAGGATAACAGGACTTGACTCCTCTGAGCAGGCTAATTGAAATATAAAAATGACACTGGGCTAGCTAAGTCTAAGGAATCACATTTGTCAAAATAACAGATTTAGGGACAATTATCCTTAAAGAATAGCTTGCATTCCTGCATTATCACTTCTTTTTTCATCCAAATGATTTCTGTGTTCTTGTGAAAATATAAGAATTTATCATTGTTTAGATGGGGAAAAAATCCTCACTGGGTTATTTTATAGGTGTAAAAAGCTACATAGGAAGTAAAGAACACCACAAGGTATTAACAGTATGAAACAGTTTGTGTTCCTTGTACCTTATCCAAAAATAATTGACTCATTAATCTCAACTATATCAATCTGGTCCCATTATGAGGGTCAAAGATAGGTTAATTCTAATAAGTGGATGAGTATCAGTTCTCAGATAGGCATGAATTTAACAGATATTATTGTGGCAAGAGAGCAGTAATTAGAAATACTATTTGGTGAGGTGATTTCAGGGGAAAGTGACACAAATAAAACCTCTAGTTTCTACTCAGGATTATCAGGAAAATAAAAAATGAGCTATGTTCCTAAAATTGACATCTTGAGGTATAGCACTAGGTAAATTTATCTTCTCTTTGGGAAAATATTTCTGAAAATAATAAATAAAAGTGTTTTCACCACAAAGCAATAATTTTATTCAAATCTGAGCTGCAGTGGCAGTCAGCAAAAATGGGGATTGAACATCACACTGCTTTGACTTTGCTGACCCCAAGGTGAAATCTGTATTTCTCTTTACAGGTTTCTGTTTTTCACTCCATGAAGTGGGATAATAATATATTTAATAATATATTTAATAGACTTAGACTTGTTTTTTTGGCTGGAGCGATAGCCTTTCACAAAGCCGACCTGTGTTCGATTCCTCCGCCCCTCTCGGAGAGCCCGGCAAGCTACCGAGAGTATCAAGCCCACATGGCAGAGCCTGGCAAGCTACCCGTGCGTATTGGATATGCCAAAAACAGTAACAATAAGTCTCTCAATGAGAGACGTTACTGGTGCCCGCTTGAACAAATCGATGAGCAATGGGATGACAGTGACAGTGACAGACTTGTTTTATGAATGAACAATGAAATATATATATATTATATATATAAGCATCAGGCAAAATTTTTCATGTACTATATTGTTCAATAAATGTTCTCTCATCCATCCACCCCTTCTAACAAATTCTAATAAGATACTTGCATGCATCTCTTTCAAAGAAATATATTGTAATTTTGAAGTTGAGCAAAATAACTGTTCACTCATACCAAGTGGTTTCTTTCTTTCTGCTTCTTTCCTTTGTTTCCTACTAAGACATTGCTTTCTTTTCTTTCACTTAATTGCACAGATTTAAAAGTATTGTTTGTACTTCTCTTGTCAAGGATAAATCACTCATTTGAAGTAAAGCAATGCCCCATTGTTAGTTATTGGTGCCTATTATAAAAGAAGTTTGAATTTTATCAAATGCTTTTAAACATTATATTCCTTACATTTCCCAGGGGGAATACTACTTACATCTAATGTTACATCTTACACTGATGATATTTAAGTCACAGCATTGTATTTATGACTGTCCCATTGTACTTTTCTTATGCATCATAATCACTCCTCATGTACAGATAAAGCATTAAAATGGGAAAATGTTAAATAAAATAATTTTAACACTTAAGGGAAAGATGAGAATTGACTGTTTACCATGTACTTTCTTACGAGTGGAAATTGATGAAATACGATGAAGAAACTGCCATAAATCAATGAAATAGACCAATATGTAAAGTTCCAATGACAAATGCAATTCTGTAATGGACCTGTTCTTGTATATGAATATACAAAGTGATAAGTTATGACCTATGTGCATAACATCACTTGGTTTGTAGATACAATTTTTTTTATGAATAAGATTATTTCTTTTTTGGCTGAAGAGATAAAGAAATATCCATTGTATTATGCTTTGATGGTTTTGAGGTGGCTGCTTATGTGTTTCATTATCATAGTTTAAGTTCTCTTTGTTGGTCCCCCAGAGGTTCATGAAAGATGTTCTATGAGCTCTTAGGGATTTAATGCAGTTTGTGAGATTTCAAGATCCAACATCTATATATTGTTCCCAGCTGCAGAAGTAGCATGCAAAGTAGTAATTGAGGATCATCCATTGTGAATTTCAAACTGTACTTTGAGAATTGTTGGAATATAGCTCTAAATATGTTAGGCCTGACTTTGGTTCGTCCTTGCTCCCCTTGCCCAAGGAGCTTAGGTTTATCAGTCACACCCATCAAAGTGCTCCCGAGTCACTCCCATTCTTTTGTTTATCTGTAACCAATTCTACCAGTTTATCTGCTCTTCCCTTAATCAAACTCTGTTAATTGGTAAGGTCAGAACTTCCTAGGACACTGACTATTATAACATTGCCTTTCTCTCCTCTTTATGCCTTTTGAATAATTTACTTTAAAGCTATGTCTTTTTTGTATAGACACAAGAAGACAATATTATGTTTTTATAACTTAAGACTTAATTGGCCTCTATTCCCTCCTGGGCATCTGCTTTCTCCACTTAAGCCTCAGTTGCCCTCAGTTCCTAGCACCCCAAAGTAGGGTCCCCGACGTGGGACGGGAAGGATCCAGGGCAAGCGGTGAGTTATGTGCTACCCTGGCATCGAGATGGGCCTGGCCAAAGTGCCTAATTCTTAACTATAAGTTAAGAGCTTGATCATAGACAAATGCTGTCATGATCCAATAGTAATTATGAGACTGGGACCCTGCCAGGGATGGGAAAGACTGATCTGGCCTGAGCACTGTAGTCTGAGATTGAGATGGCCCCAGGAGAGCAATTCTATAAGCTTTAATGCATCTCTTATTGTGTCCATACAAAATGATTAATATTATGAATTCTTATATGTTTGCTGGCTGAGGAGAAGAGAAACACATTCATGGGACTCTGCCCTTGGGTGGGTCTTCCTGCTGAAAGAGAGATTCTGTCCTAGTGAAGGCATTCCCCTAAGAGATAGAACTATACCCCCTATGGATTGTAACCACACCTTTAGATAAGCCCCAGGCTGCTGGGGGACGGGGAGATTTAAGGTAGCTGTATGAGGGGGCAGGGCGAGAGTTCCAGAGGAGAGTGTATAGAGGGAAGATTGGAATAAACTGCACGTGAGACCAACCATCTTGGCTCCGTTCCTTCCTTCGCCTGCCACATCTTCGCCATCAACCTCCCCGGGGTGGGGGAAGCGGCTGGAGGCTACCGAACTTGGGTGGCGGGAGAGACAGCTGCTACCCTAGGCCCTGTGCCTGGCTCGGTGCGGTGAGGCGTCCCTTCCCTCGCCCGCGCCTTTTCTTTTTATTTTTATACAAGAATGTAGAGATCTCTTTAGAACAAAAGCACTGCCTGTATTTTCCTTTGAGTAGTGTTCCATGACTTTAATCATATTTAGATATTCCATTTCAGCATGTGGTTTTGTTTTTGAGAAAGTTGTTTTAGAAACCTGCCAGGCAAGTGAAAATCATTGCAGCTCCTTTAAATACAGTTTTAATTACGTATTGGAAACATTGCTAGCCGAAGAATCGAAAAGTTTAACAGTGGACACTGGTAATTGCAGCTTAACAGTTGGTAAATTCCAAAATTTCTTAACCTGGACGAACAAGGAATAGTTCAATAGAACAAGGAATAAAAGTGTTTCCAAAGCCTGGAAGTTGGGTCCATAGTGACTGTGATTGACTCTCTCTGGAATGCAGAGCATGGAGAGTACAGTGTGCCCATCACCCTCCCCTTGCATCCACATCCCTATTCTTGACCCTCTCAGTTCTTCTAGTCCTTAGGATCTGGGCAAGTTCCCTGAGCCTCCCAACACTGACAGCTGGAAAGCGGAAGCAGGAGATTCAGCCAGGACCAGCAGCTTCAAAGCTCACTAGAAGATAGCCTTTGGCATAAATGGGTACATGAGGTTAAGGCTTAGTCTTTGTAGTGAAATTATGTGCATCTGCCAGGCTCAGTCAAGCTATAAAGCTTGCTGTAGGGCAAGTGCTGCTGAAACCAGGATGAATTGCCTTCCACCTTGGAACCTGAGATCCATGCCCAAGACACAGATAGCATGGGCTGTATAGAATGAGTGGGCTGTGGACAATTGAACAATTGAAGAAGTTCTCTTTGGATTCTGCAAAGTAAAATTCTCAGCAAGTTTCTATAAAATTAACTTTAGTTTCAAGGAAACCATTTTCAGCAGAGTATAATGAGGCCTGCTGACTGGTATGTATGTTGGCTTGCTGGTTTGCAGAGTCTCAGTACTCTCCCTCATTCCATACCCCAGAGTATTCCAGACCAAAAAGAAGCTGAATGGATTCTGTGCACTTCCAGATCTCCTGAACTCATAGTCTCAGGCCTGGTACAGTACAGACTGCACCAAGAGACTGGCATGGGCTGGCTTGGTTCGTGTCTAGTTAAATTCTGTTCTCTCTCTCTCTCTCTCTCTCTCTCTCTCTCTCTCTCTCTCTCTCTCTCTCTCTCTCTCTCTCACTCTCACTCTCACACTCTCTTGCTCTCTTTCTCTCTCTTTCTCTCTCTCTCCCTCCTTCTCTCCCTCCCTCCTTTCTTCTCTCTCTGTGATAATCTCCCCTGCAGGAAGACAGAGTAAGATATGGACATAGACAGTCAAAGGGAAATTTTCTGCCAACAGTAGAATTTTCCATCAGGAGCTGGAGCCAGGTAGGAGAGGCCACCCAAACAGAAACAGGCAAAACCTTATTGACTGTAGTCTGCTCTTTTTCTCCCACTCTTGGGTCCTGTTGGACACTCTAATAAAGAAATTGGGAACTTGGTGGAAGGCATTTTGCTAAAACAGTCAGATAGAAACTGTTGAGTGTAAATAGGTGCTGGCCACTGAGGCCAGTCTGTAGGGGAGCCTTTAGAGGACAGCTAACTGCAGGAAGTATGCTCATCAGCCGATTTCCAGTTTCTCTCATCCACCGAGAACTTTCTTGCCTAGGTTGTGTCTAACTTGTTGTAGCCCACACCCAATGTGTGAGCTGGGAATACATATTAAAGACATATTTGTGCACTCAGCATGACAGAACTCCAAAGCAGAAGTCTCTGAAAATCTCCAAGACTGGTTGACCCATCCCTTGACAAGCTTGAATTATTTTGACTTCTTTCCCTACCAAATCTCACTATCATCTTTTCAAAGGTAAACAAACAACTTGTACCATAAAGTCCATTTAGGGTCAGCTGTATATATCCTGAACTTGGATACAGACCTACACTTGGTCCTAGGAAAGGGCACAAAGGAACGGATTTTCAATGCAGAGGGAAAAGATTGTCATTCTCTTTGAGATCAGAACAGCTCAAGAAAAGGGAGCAGGACTCAAGCTCTGAGGCAACTGGTCATGTCCCATTGGAGAAGATGAAAGGCCTAAGAGACTTTAACTGGAGTGAAGCACGAGGGATGGAAAAGAATGTAAGCTCACTCAAAGATGGAGTGGGAAAACTATTATGCACTGTGTAAGAATTTAGGATCTGGCTATGGTCCTAAATTCTGTTTCAGGGAAGTTCTAGAAGTCGTGAGAAGAAAAGATTTTTTCTCTTAAATTCTGTAACATCTGGGGAAACATATTTCATCTTTCATAGTGAGGCAGAAAGACGCATGCAGATTTTAAATAAGCTTTCTGAAAAGATTTTGTCTACTGGTTCATTTTTTGCCTATATGAAATCCTTTAATCAGAAAGATATAGTTGAACTAGGTAAAAAAGGTGATAGTTTAATTGTAATATTTTGTTTTCTGGGCTATCATGTTAGAAAGGAATAAAATCTGAAAAGCGTTATTATAAATAATTCAACAGTGGAACAGTGTGATGACCTATTCTGACATTTGTTTTATACAGAGGAGTGGCAGTAATACACAAAGGCAACAAATAGTTCCCCATAGGAGGATAGATTTAAGTAGCCTGTGATTGTGAATATATCATAGTTCTGAAGGTAATAATGCTAAAATGTAAATAATATAACTATATGAATAAAGAGAGAAATTTTATCAAAAGTGAATCATTGGAAGCTTAAGTTGAGAGTCCCTACTGATTTCATGGGACATTTATAATCATAGGATATGTTATGTGTTCAAGAGAATTTTTAGACCATTGGGTGGGTGATCTGATAAATGAATCTCAGGGGAGTCAGACCTTTTCCTGTCATTGTCCCTCAATTGGGGCCCAGAATTATTAAGTTGCTAAGATTACCAGGGATTTTATTATTTTTTATTGATTCTGGATACTTACTGTCAGGGATCAGATCATGTATGGAAAGAATTACTGACACATTAATGCTTCTGTTGCCATGGATAATTTATATCTATGGTAGTTGAGTTTGAGTGAGTGAGATTCCCAAGCCATTACCTCTACTGATAAGGATCTGAATATTGTTACTTAGGAGACAAGGTATTGGATAAATGTCTGAAGCACATATACAGATTCTCTCTTATACTTGGTGTCACATGGGTAAAGAGCTATAATTAGGAAATGCAATCACTTAGTAATCATTTCAGTGATTTGGTAATAAAACCTACATATTGGAAAAAGCAGGAGGAACACCTCAGTGTCTGCTTGATTTTCTTCGGTTGTGAAAATGATGCAGGACAATCAATGAGTATAGTTTATAGATACATTTGTTTTATTAAAAAGCATGTCTTAATTCCATTTAACCATAGTAATTTATATAGTATGCATACAACAAAGGCATCGTCATAATTATATAATGAAATTTACCCTACTTGGAGATGCATGTTGTACTTGTATGATGTAGAATTTAACAAGAACATTACCAGAGGTTGGTATGTATAGAAAAAAATCACTGATTGATTTTAGCATGCCCAAACTTCTGACTAACACAAACTGTATGTTAGTGTTTGACTCTGTGGTGTGAAATAAATATCAGTAATAAAAATAATGATGAAAAGTTGATATTTCTATTTTTATATCTCTTACTGAATCTGTATAGTTATAAAAACTTATCTCTGGCCATGGGGGACTCATTGAAAAATTTTCTTCTGATATACCTTTTCAATGATCCCTGCCCCTTACTGCTACAACTGTGTACTACCATAAGGGATAAGTTTGTTTTTCCATTCTGCTCCTGGCTTGGTGCTTGAGAGTCACTCCCAGCAGTGATTAGGGAACCATGCAATACTGGAGATGGAACCTGGGGTTTCTATATGAAAAACATGTTCTGTTTCTCCTAAAGAAGATTTTTATAGCTGAATTAAAGGTGGGAATGAAGATGTACTGTGAAGCGTGTTAGTCTGGATGGGAATAAGTGAAATCACTTTAATTTGGAATAAATCTCCTGGCTAGGAAGCTTGCTGCCCAATTTATAAAAGACTCTGCTGCTGCTAATAGTGTCCTGGAGAAGAATAAGAAATTCTTTTTTTGTCATGGAATCTGAGTATGTACCTTCTTTGATGGAAGTGGACATGCACAGTGGGTAATTTAATTTTAGCTTCATCCTGAAATCTCAGCAAAAAAATATATTTAGGAAGACTCATTCTATTGGGTAAAGAGTACAGGCTGGGCTAAGAGAGAAAAGGCTCTTAGGGAAGTGCTTTATATCTCCTAGAGAAATCACTGTAACACTGTCATCCCATTGCTCATCGATTTGCTCGAGTGGGCACCAGTAACATCTCCAATGTGAGACTTGTTGTTACTGTTTTTGGCATATTGAATATGCCACGGGTAGCTTGCCAGGCTCTGCCATGCAGGCGAGATACTCTCAGTAGGTTGCCGGGTTTTCTGAGAGAGGCGGAGGTACCAAACCCGGGTCAGCCACGTGCAAGGCAAATGCTCTACCACTGTATAAATTCTTTTTATGCTTCTTGGAGGAATAACATGCCCTTAAAAAAAGTTTCTAGTGGTCAGTTTTGAAAAAGGTGAATGTATATTTGAATTTTCCATTAATCCTGAAATGTGAAAATAAGAATTTTTTTATTTATAGTATATTTATTCTCCTCAGGATATTTCTCTATAGTAAGATTGAGATGTGTATGCATATGATTGTCAGGTGATTCTAATGGCAGGCATAGAATTTTTGAGCTTGATATAATTTCTGTCATTACCAATGCAAAGCTGTTTGCCTAATGCCTATCTTTCAGTACCATGTCAATGTAGCTCTTTGGCTATAGAGATTCATGTGCATTTCTTTGAATTTTTTTCCTTTGACATGGAAGAATTTTTTTCTAGGCATTATTTTTATTTAGTTTCAGTTAGAACATTAGAAGCAAAATATGTTATCTTAAATCTATGAAGCCCTACCCAAACTTAGTTATTATGTGAAAACATGTGTAAGATTATAGTGTCCCTAGGAACAGATTATCTTTTTTTTTTCTTTTTGGGTCACACCTGGTGATGCACATGGGTTAGTCCTGGCTCATGCACTCAGGAATTACTCCTGGCGGTGCTCGAGGGACCATATAGGATGCTGGGAATCGAACTTGGGTTGGCCACATGCAAGGCAAACGTCCTACATTCTGTACTATCATTCCAGCCACAGATTATCTATTCTTATGTGAGAAGATTTACTAAGATAATAATAGTCATTTGAATGTGGAGAATTTCATATACTGATTAATATGTCATGGAGTTTTAGGGGTGGAAAGGACTTAAAAGATTCTCATAGTGTAACTTCCTCTGTGCCCTGGAGAACTTAATCTTGAGTCCAGATACTATTAATTATAGCATGAAAGAAGTGTATTAGAGGTCTTCTAGTCCAGATGAATGGCAATGTAGGAAATCCTTGCCTCCATGACTCTGATAGATATGGTCAGGACATTAAAAGTAGCACCAGCTTACTATCCTAGAAATTTAGAAACTAGTCCTTGCATTAAGTCACTAGCTCACTTAGCTCAACCTGCCAATGGGGTGATCCTCAGGGTACTGTGTGCTGCTCGGGATCGAACCAGGCCTCCTGTGTGCAAATCATGCATTTTACCCATAGAACTCTCTCTCAGGTTTTGGAGCTCTTCTTTATGATTAGCTCATTAATGTATGGAGTCCATAAGTCTCTCTCTGACTGTGAAAGTTAAATTCTGCTATTCTCATTTTTAGATGGACTAGTAATTGAGGTAGAACATCTGACTTATTCAAAGACACATGTAAGCTCTTATGTTTGGTTGCAAGCACCTGTGTTCTTTTAATTAAAAAGTATATTCTCCCCCACAAGGGATAAATCTAGTTTTGAAGCATTTAATATTTGTTAACATTATTATTATTTTGAGTAGAAGGAGTGGTGTGCTGGAAAACCTGAACCTCCTTTTTTAAAAAAATTAATTTTTTAATTGAGTTATCGTGAGAACAGTTACAGGGCTTTTACGATAGAGTCTCAGTCATACTATGCTCAAACACCCATCCCTCCACTACTGCACATGTTCCACCACAAATAACCACAGCATACCCCCCTCCCACTCCCCCTCTGCCTGTGTGACAGATTATTATCACTTTACTCTTTCCTTACTTTGATTACATTCAATTTTCGACAGGAAACTCACTATCATTATTTGGTGTTTTACCCCCAATAGTCAGACCTGTCGGAATGACATCATTAGCTTGTATGTTTTCTATTGTTGGTAACAAAGAGCATATGATGTTGCACGGTCATGAAAGTGGCTGTCCAGATTTGGAATTCTGGTATTAAGTCCAGAGATATTTCTTTCTGCCAGCAGCCACTGCATTCCAATATTGGTTTCTGTGGCGCTGAGATCATGCCTGTTCAGGAGCGGAGGAGCTGTCCATGGGCAACCACTCGGGTCTCATTTGGGCAGGAGAAAGGGCCGGTTCTGCCTCCCCCATCGCAAGATTCCCCATGCATCCCATCCCATCACTGCAAACTCCTACCTCTCTGTCCAATTGGTTCTGAACGGTGGTGGTTGCCATGCTGTCACAGGGGGAAAAAGGCCGAGGGACAGAAACCCTTCCCCTCCCAGGGCTGCACGGGGCTGTAGCTTAGTTCAGAGTCCAGGAGTATATCTGCCAGCAGCCGCTGCATCCAGAGATTGGTTTATGTGCCTCTGGGATAACTGATGTTCAGGAGTGGCGGAACCATACCAGAGCATATATTTTGTATATCAGGAAAAGTTGCACATAAGCGGCCGCGCAGTTTGGAGATGTCCAGTCCCGCATACGGGAGCTGTGTTAGTAGAAGCTCAGTGTCACAGGGGCTCCATCTGGTGAAGGCGTGCTGGCTGTACCTTCCCCGTTTGGCACCCCGGTGTTGTTGGCCTGTTCTGGGGTTCGGAGCATTCTCCGGCTTGCGGTGCTGCTGGAATGGCCTGGATTCTTCACTGCTGATTGTGGCAAGATGGCACTGAGGACGGGTCGAGAGTGTGACTTCCAGCAGCTGGGGCAAATTGGAAACTGGGCTGGTGCCGCCCTGTTCCGGTGCCACCGCCCCCAAGGACAGAGAAGGTACAGAAACCTGAACCTCTTGAGTGCCTGCTCAAGACTCATCAGGGTGGACAGGGATGCTGGGCAGGTAGTGAGGATACCCAACTCCATGCTGCTGCAGAGCTCGCCAAGGGGCGAGTGCACTCTCGGGCTCTCCGGGCGGCTCTGTCTCACCACCCGCGTTCAGTGCTCTGGAACCGCAGTGTGTGGACTGGATCGGGACGGCCGGTGGTCAAGGACAGGCGAAGGAAGAACGAGGACCAAGCTAGTTGCTGATTAGTTACCGTTTATTCAATCTTCAAACTTTCTCATCTCCCACACTCCCAGCTCCAGCCTCTCTCTGGATCTACTGCTCAATTGCTGCCTCTCTCTGGCTTCTCTCTCTCCTCCTACTTGTCTCTCCCCCCTTGCCCTCTAGGCTACAACCAGCCAGGTAGCCAAATCAACATAAGAAAGCCCTTCCTGAGGTCAGGGCACTCCAAAGCCCTTCCTCACTCTTAAGGTTTTTTTCTTTTCCTTAGTCCAGGAACTTATTAACATCTTAATACTAGTTATTTTTGCATGGACATAGCAAGGGATACATTGAGGCTTGCAAGGCAGCTCTCCTGGCAACATCTTGCCACAGGCTCAGACTACAGCACTCAGGCCAGATTAATCATTCCTCACCCTAGCAGGGTCCGAATCTAGTATCACTGTTTGGATCATGACAGCATTTGTCCATGATCAAGCTCTTAACTTATAGTTAAGCATTAGGCACTTTGGCCAGGCCCATCTCGATGTCAGGGTAGCACACAACTCACCGCTTGCCCTGGGTCCTTCTTGTCCCACGTCGGGACCATGCTTTGGGGGTGCTAGGAAGTAAGGGCAGCTGAGGCTTAGGTCAAGAGAACAGATGCCCTGGAGGAAAATATCATGTAGAGTCAAATGACTCCCAGGTTACAAAAGCATAACATTTGTTAAGTCTTCCTGTGTCCATACAAAAAGGACTTGCTCTGAATAAACTATGCAAAGGACTCAAGGAGAAGAGAAAATCATTATTTATAAGTCAACAGAACACTAAGAAAGAAGCTACAAATAAACAAAGAGGAATAGGAGCACTGTAACGGGAGTAACCCAATAAACCTAAACTACTGAGGCTATGTTATCCTACAGTGAGGATACACAACTCCATGCTGCTGCAGAGCAAGAGCACTTACAAGTTTCTTTCATCTAATGCTCCATTAGATTTCTGGGTATTGATAACAATCAGGCAATATTAGTCCTCCTCTAAAAGTTCCAGCCTTTCCCTGGCCCTTCCCTTAAACCTCAAAAATAAACCTTCAAAATCAACCCCTGCAACAAGCTGATATCTCTTTTCCAGATTACTCTATTTTTTGCATCAAGGCTGAGGAATGATTGTACTTGAGGAGCCGAGGGCTGTGTGTGGGATGGGTTTAGCAGCAGTTGCAAATGCTTGTGTGATTCATTTTGACATTGGCTGTTGAGGTGAAATACAGAAGTGAAAATCACACATCAGCTTTAGTATTTTCAGATGTGATCAAATAAACCTTTTCTCCCTGTCTTTTTGTTCCTACCTATAAGGAAAAAAAGTTATTAAAACTTGTTAGAAGTTAAATTGGTAGAACCTGCAAAATTGACACTCTGGAATGAGCAGACAGAACTCAAGGAGAAATTATATTACAACATATTCAGATCTCATTTGGATCTTCATCCTAGATTTGTAAGCATTTTCTCAAGTAGATACTTTGTCACAGACACATCATTTCCAAGGGTGATGGGGAATTTCCTCAGAGTTTGATATGGTTATTATAGCAATGGTTTGACACAAAGTCATCCAGAATCTTGTGTTCAAGAAGAGAGTAGAGAGATGAGAGTCAGGGTCAGAGAGATGAGACAATTGACTGAGTGTGTGCTTCATATGAAACAGATGGGTTTGATCCCTGATACCACATGCTTCTTCAAGTACCACCAGAGGAGGTCTCAGAGCATTGCTCAATGTTATTCCCAAACCACAATTACAACAAACATAAAAACAAAAACAAAGTTTTTCATATTGATTTGAGATTAGTGTGGAGGAAACTGGACTTGTTTTAGATTTTACAGAATTTCTTTCTTTTGTTTTTTTATGAAAAATCAGGGAAAGAGTGGCATTAGAAACAATGCAAACAGGGGCCAGGAGGACTGGTCCACTGTTGAAAGCTTGCCAGCAGTATGGGGGAATGAATGGAAGTTAGGATAGAGAAGGGTCCAGTATGGCAATAATAGTTGGAAATTATCACTCTGGACAAGAATTGAGTGTTGAAAGAAGTAGGAAATAGAATATACATGATAACCTTTCAGTATCTGTATTGCAAACCATAATGCCCAAAGGGTGTGTGTGTGTGTGTGTGTGTGTGTGTGTGTGTGTGTGTGTGTGTGTGTGTGTGAGGCGCGGGGGGGGGGGGGGGGGGGAAGGGGGGAGGGGAGAAGGACAGGGAGGGAGAGGGAGAGAGAGAGGAGAGAGGAGAGTGAGCAAGAGCAAGAGTGAGAGTGAGAGAAAGAGAGAGAGAAAGAAGTGCCTGCCATAGAGGTGGGAGGGAGGGGCCGGGAGGAAACTTGGGTCATTGGTGGTCAGAAATGTACACTGGTGAAGGGACAGGTGTTGGAATATCATATGACTGAAACCCAATCATGGACAACCTGTAACTGTGTATTAACTGTGATTCAATTAAAATAAATAAATAAAATAAACATCTAAAAAGAACAATGGATAAACTAGAGAGGTAGGGGATTTTATGCTTTAAAACACTTAAAGAAATCTGAAAGAGATTTAATAGTAATTGTAAAAAACTAAAGCTCGCCGAGGGGCGAGTGCACTCGCGGGCTCTCCAGGCGGCTCTGTCTCACCGCCCGCGTTCGGTGCCCTGGAACCGCAGTGTGTGGACTGGACCTGGACGGCCGGTGGTCAAGGACAGGCGAAGGAAGAACGAGGACCAAGCTGGTTGCTGATTAGTTACCGTTTATTCAATCTTCCATCTTTCTCATCTCCTGCACTCCCTGCTCCTTCCTCTCTCTGGATCAACTGCTGCTTCTTTCTGGCTTCTCTCTCTCCTCCTCCTTGTCTCCCCCACCTTGCCCTCTAGGCTACCCCCAGCCGGGTAGCAAAATCAACATAAGAAAGCCCTTCCTGAGGTCAGGGCACTCCAAAGCCCTTCCTCACTCTTAAGGTTTTTTTCTTTTCCTTAGTCCAGGAACTTATTAACATCTTAATACTAGTTATTTTTGCATGGACATAGCAAGGGATACATTGAGGCTTGCAAGGCAGCTCTCCTGGCAACATCTTGCCACAGGCTCAGACTACAGCACTCAGGCCAGATTAATCATTCCTCACCCTAGCAGGGTCCGAATCTAGTTATCACTGTTTGGATCATGACAACATTTGTCCATGATCAAGCTCTTAACTTATAGTTAAGCATTAGGCACTTTGGCCAGGCCCATCTAGATGTCAGGGTAGCACACAACTCACCACTTGCCCTGGGTCCTTCTTGTCCCACGTCGGGAACCCTGCTTTGGGGATGCTAGGAAGTAAGGGCAGCTGAGGCTTAGGTCAAGAGAACAGATGCCCTGGAGGAAAATATCATGTAGAGTCAAATGACTCCCAGGTTACAAAAGCATAACATTTGTTAAGTCTTCTTTGTCCATACAAGAAGGACTTGCTCTGAATAAACTATGCAAAAGACTCAAGGAGAAGAGAAAAATATTATTTACAAGTCAACAGAACACTAAGAAAGAAGCTACAAATAAACAAAGAGGAATAGGAGCACTGTAACGGGAGTAACCCAATAAACCTAAACTACCTGAATCTATGTTATCCTATAGTAATTACATATAAAGTTTTCAATATTGGTAACATATGTGTTGATATATATGTGTGAACATATATACATGCATGTATATATGTATGTACATGCATATATTAGTCACACATAACTGTACTAAGGATTTATTTCTGGCTCTGTGTTCAGGAGTCACTTCTGGTAGTCGCAGGTGTGGTGCCAAGGGTCAATCCTGGGTCAACTGTGTGCAAAGCAAGGCAAGCACCTAACTTGTACTATCTTTCCAGCTTCTGCTAACTTTTATTTTAATCAAATCTATGTTAAAGATGTCACTGTATCTCTTGCATTCTGAGAAGAAAAAAACAGGGCCTTATCCTAGAGTCATTTATTATGCTCTTAATGACAAGTACTCACTTTTGGTCATAAAAGGAGGGATGTAATGATTTTTTTACATTTGCTCATGTACAATATCCCAATGACTAAGAATTCACACAAATATTATTTGAGAGTACTTCAAAGCTATAGCACCACCCCCTAATCCCCAACGTTTTGTGCTTCACTCAGTTAAAGTGATATCAGTGTCTTTCTATGCTGAAATCAATGCCTTTAAAACAAAAAAATTCCTTCAGTATATCAGGTCATTTGGCAACACTCCCATTTTATTTTCCTTGTAAGACCAAAGGAAAAAGTCCCTAGTGATTCTGCAGGTTGTATCTAACTTTTGGTGGAATCTGATTTCTTCAGCATAAAATGCAATGCCTTGTACTTAGTAAAGATTCTAGAAGATGTTGAACAATTGTAGGTCATTTTGGTAAATATTACCTCTTGTGGAGACTGGTTTTCTTAATGAGGACACATGGTCAAATAGTCTATATAGGTAGATCTACAGGGCAGTGTTGGTTGCATATCAGTCTATACTAAAGACAGATTCATATTATGTTTTCATTATAATTGTGCCTCCAACCATGGAAGCAGTAAGATGTGTGTTCAGGTCACTGTGTTATCTTCTCCAGTCTGACATCAATAAATGACACTTGTCTAGTACATTTTGACCAATGCATAACAGCAAAAGAAAACTTAGAGCATGTGGTGAAAAAATTATTCACTCCATATGCTGATTCAAAGATAGATAAGGAAAAATTTACAAAATAAAGACTACATGAGCCCTTTATTTTAATAGAGGAGATTTTCCAGGAATCAGCAGGACACCACAAGCTAAAATGCAATGCTTTTATATGCTCCAAGCCAGACAGGGAAATGAACATGAAGAGAAGCACACTGAAACAGAATTCTAGGATCCTTTCTAGGTGAAAACTTCTGGCAGATGTTATCTTTGATGATTATGATAAGGAATCAGACTCTTCTGGAAGCAATAATAATGGCTCAAGTAGAATCCCAAGAAAAGCATTTTAAAAATTGCGAATTCAGAGAAGAATTTTTTTTATTAGTTTATTTTTAATTAGAGAGTCATCGTGAGGGTACAGTTACAGATCCATACATCTTTGTGCTCATGTTTCCCCCATACAAAGTTCGATAACCCATCCCTTCACCAGTGCCCATTCTCCACCCCCAGTAAACCCAACATCCCTCCCCCCCTCCCCAGTCCCGTCTCCCCCCACCCCACCTTGCCACTATGGCAGGGAATTCCCTTTTGTTCTCTCTCTCTGATTAGTTGTTGTGGTTTGCAATAAAGGTGTTGAGTGGCCATTGTGTTCAGTCTCTAGTCTGTATTCGGCCCGCATCACCCTTCCCCCACTGACCTCCAACCACATTTTACTTGGTGGTCCCTTCCCTGAGTTACCCAGAATGAGAGACCAGCCTCCAAGCCATGGAAACAATCTCCTGGTACTTATTTCTACTATTCTTGGGCGTTAGTCTTATAGTCTATTATTCTATATTCCACAGATGAGTGCAATCTTTCTATGTCTGTCTCTCTCTTTCTGACTCATTTCACTTAGCATGATACTTTCCATGTTGATCCACTTATATGCAAACGTCATGACCTCATTTTTTCTAACAGCTGCATAGTATTCCATTGTATAGATGTACCAGAGTTTCTTCAACCAGTCATCTGTTCTAGGGCACTCGGGTTTTTTCCAGATTCTGGCTATTGTAAACAGTGCTGTGGTGAACATATAAGTGCATATGTCACTTCGACTATACTTTTTGGCTTTTCTGGGATATATTCCCAGCAGTGGTATTGCTGGGTCAAATGGGAGCTCAACCTCTAGTTTTTTGAGAATCGTCCATACTGTTTTCCAAAAGGGCTGAACTAGCCGGCATTCCCACCAGCAGTGTAGAAGGGTCCCTTTCTCCCCACATCCTCTCCAACAGCGGTTGCTTTTGTTCTTTTGGATGTGTGCTAGTCTCTGTGGTGTGAGGTGGTATCTCATGGTTGTTTTGATCTGCATCTCTCTGACAATTAGTGATGTAGAGCACTTTTTCATGTGCCTTTTGGCCATTCGTATCTCTTCCTTGGGAAAGTTTCTGTTCATTTCTTCGCCCCATTTTTTGATGGGGTTGGAAGTTTTCTTCTTGTAGAGTTCAACCAGTGCTTTATATACCATTGATATCAACCCCTTATCTGATGGGTATTGTGTAAATATCCTTTCCCATTCTGTAGATAGTCTTTGTATTCTGGTCACTGTATCTTTTGCGGTGCAGAAGCTTTTTAGTTTAATGTAGTCCCATTTGTTGATTTCTATTTTTACTAGATTGTTTAGTTCCGTGTCATCTTTGAAGATACCTTTATCTTCAATATCGTAGAGGGTTTTGCCGACCTTGTCTTCAATGTACCTTTAAAAATTGTTTTAGGGGCCAGAGTGATAGTACCATCGGTAGTGCACTTGCCTTGAATGTGGCCCACATGGTTTGAATTTTGGCTCCCCATATAGTTACCAGAGCCCTGCCAGGTTCGATCCTGGAGCACAGAGCTTAGAAGTAAGCCTTGAACACTGCCACAAAACAAACAAGAAGAAAAAATTTTAAATCATCTTTGGGTCTTCATTTTAACATAAGAATATTCTTATCTAAAGGACAGTTTATGCTAATATGAGTAAATAGAAGTGGTTATATGGTTTATCCTATCTGTGTATTTTCTTTAAGTCTCTCTGGAATCTTGAAAAAAAATTTGCAAACTGTCATAGATGCCTTTGTTAATCTATCAGTAACAGGTGAATTGATTACTGGACTTTCTCTTGTTTCCAAGAAGACTCTATGATCCAGAGTCTTAAACTGAGTCAGTGCATTTAGTATTAAAATTATATAACTGAGCGTTCATAGTAGCAATATAATTAAATATTGCTTAGAAGAATTTTAATATGGTCACATGTTTAATACCTGCTATGTGTTATAATATTTCATGTGATTGCATTTATTTTTCAGTTTACCGTGAAAATTACATTAACCCCATCAGCAGGATAGGAGTCTTAAAGCTCCACGAAAGGCTAAAAAGCGTCTCAAAAATAATTTTAGGAAATAGTGAGTAATAGTACTACAAGTCTTTTTGTATGCAAATATTCTTCAAGATAGCAGAAGGTTCTCAGAAGTCTTGAAATTGTCCTATTTGAAATGTTACTGAACATTGTCGTTGATGTGGTTCATTCATCTCACTGTGGATAGACTTGCCTAGAGGCATAGATTTTTTTTTGCTAGAGATGTGTGGAGTACAGGGAAGTCTATATTCATCTTTCTCACTAGAGGTCCTGTTACATATTTATCTATTACTGCTTTATAACCATTCATGTTGCTTGGTCTCTACTATTGTCTTCTGCTATTTTGTCTACCCTTGAGAGGACTAATGCACTAAAATACTCTCCCAGATTGAATTCCATCCTCTACAGAAATAAACTGAACAGTCCTTAGGGAAAAAAAGCTGTTATTTTTGCTACAAAATGTTAATAAAGTACATAATTGTAAAGCAAATAATATAACATTCGTATATATACCACAAGCTTTATAAAAACTTATTTCGAACATTTCTAATACTATAAAATTTCTTTTCCATTGTCTCTAATGTTCTTAAGCTCAACCTAATACTCTTCAATTATCTACTGATTTAAACAATGTCATTTATTTTGTGTTTAGGGTTTTAATATGTACTATCACTGCATATACATGCACTTATAAAAATGTATTATTCAATGTTGATACTTAATGCATATTTTATACTTTATGCATAACTCCACAATTCAACTTTTGTTTAATCTTTTGTCTAATCTATATAATTTTATATTGGTTTATGCTGATATTTTAGTTTATTGATTTTCACAACTCTGAAATCTTGTATCATATGAGTAGACTTAAGATGCTTTAATAGGGGGCCGGAGCTATAGCATAGCGGGTAGGGCGTTTGCCTTGCACGCGGCCGACCCGGGTTCAATTCCCAGCATCCCATATGGTCCCTCGAGCACCACCAGGAGTAATTCCTGAGTGCAGAGCCAGGAGTAACCCCTGAGCATCGCCGGGTGTGACCCAAAAAGTAAAAAAAAAGAAAAATTGGAGTGCTTCCTCATTTTATTATTAAGAGCAATGATATAGAGGCCAGAATGATAGTAAAGGGTTAAGGCTGTTGCCTTGCATGCTGCCAACCCTTCTTCAATCCCTGGCACTGCATATAGCCCTTTGCACTGCCAGGAGTAAACTTTGAGCACTGAATCAGGAGCAATCCTTGAGAACTGTTGGATATGACTCCCAAATGAAACAACCCACAGTAACAAATTAAAAAGTGATGCAGTGAAAATTTTAATATATTTTCTCTGTGTGTACTTTCTAAATAATTATTTTAAGGTATGAAAAAGAAAGTAAAAGTCACTAAACTACTTTGAATTGCAGAGTGAAGGGCATGATAAGCATCTCTGAGGGTGATAAATAGTGCCAGTTTTCCAGAAGGCTTGTTGCAGTCAATGACAGTATAGCAATTCATGAGGCTGTTGTGGAGTTTTATTCTTTTTTTTTTTTGAAATATTTTATAATTTCAGGCATTTTAGTTTTTTCAGTCTGGGAAGTGTAAAACTATGTTAGTATGGTTTTTTTTCAATTCTATGTCAGTGTTTAACACTTTTTTTTACATTGCCTAGCAATATAAAAAAGAATGGTTTTACCTACTTTAACCACAAATAATTGTTATAAAGCTAAGATTTGTATTAGCAAAGCTAATATTTAGTTATATCTTAAATTTGCTAACATTTGTCAAGTCTGTGCTTGCTATTAGTGTGTATCCTACATATTACTTCCTTTAATTTCTTTCTTCCATTTTATACTTAATAATTTCTTATATTTGTTTAAAACCATCTTTATTTTGAACTAAGTAGTGACCATTCATTTGATTACAAAATTCAAAATTTCCTCTCTTAAATAACTTTTTAAAGATATTGTTCAATTATATTTTGTTGCTGACAAGAACTGTGTTGTCAGAGAAAATGGTTCCATTATAGACAATCTTGCTTTTCAATGTGAAAATTAAGGATATTACTATTTATTCATCATATTCTATAGTTTTCAGGTCATGCTCAAATATAAGTGTGTTTATAATTTTCTTGCTTGATATGCAACACATTCTTTTAATATTGGCATTTATGTCTTTACTACATTATGTCAAGTTTTATTTTATAAAATCTTTAAGTATTATATGTATTATTTCCTATGGGTTTTTCTTTACAACTGTTGTTTGCTGGATGGCTTTTCATTCTACCCTCCCTGTCTTAACTGCACAGTGCTGTTGATGTTATCTCCTTTGTCTTTCTTTATATATATTCTTGGAATCATTTTCATATTTTCTGGAATTCATTATTTTTCTGTGCCTACATGCGGGCCAGTATTTATATCATTATATGTTTTTTTCCTGTCTCTAAATTATCTGACAGTTTAGTGACAAGATAGCTCTTATTACTGCTGACTTCTCTGTGGGTTTGTCAGTTGAGTTGTTTTTGTTTTGATTCAGTTTGTTTTTGCATGAACATATCATCTTCCTTGAAACAAGAGACTAGTGGACAATATTATTTATTTGCGGGGAGGAGTGCTTGGATGCAATGTCCAATAGTCTCACCTTGTGGTTCTTGGAAATCTTGGCCTGTGGTTCATTGTGAGGGTCCAAGGGCCCTCATTGTGTGGTGCACTTGGGTCTTCAAGTCTTAGCGATGATCTGGACCACCCCAGGTGTGCTTGTGGAAGCCTCCAGAGGCTTTCAATGATCAGGAGCCTCTGGGGATATACCCTTTTATGCTTGGCAGGCTCTTTGCTAACAGAGTTTGGAATTTTTACACTTTAAACCCTGTACTCCTGTACTATATCCATGGCCACTAACAGACAGTGTCCTTAATGGAATATGTAGAAATAGAAAAGAAAAAATGTACTCACACAAAATTTAAAAAATATGTTTTTTGTTTTAATTATACCTGGCTATGTTCAGGGTTCAGAGCCCATGAACTGCTGAGTTATTAAACCTGGGTTGGCTGCGTGCAAGGCAAATGCCCTACCCACTGTATTATAGCTCCTGCACAATACTCAGAATTTTTTATCTCTGTGCTGTGGATGTAGCTTAGTGGTGTCGCACATCCTTCACTTATTTGAGGCACTGAGATATAGCACCAGTATGAGAGAGAGAGAAAGAGAAAGATAGGAATAGAAAGACAAAATGATGTTGAATCCTACCTTATTATGTCTTTTTAATTTATTAATCTTGCATAAGTTTGTTTTTCTATTGTACAGAGTAGTTGGTATTATATGAGCCCAAAAACCAAAGGTTGTGGAGATATATTCTACGTATTCTTGGAAGAAATTCCAAAGTCAATACTTTCCTGGGTATAACCATGGGAAAAGGTGAAGAACTGAAATTGGTAATGCAACCTACATCAACTATTGCTTTTTCATTTCTGTAAAATAATAGTCCCGTAAAGATGCTGTGAAACCTTGATCCCTCTCATATGTTATATGATGAAGGGGACTTTGTATATTTTTGACACAAATAGTGTTAGATGATACTGGCTTTTGGTTTTTAAGATTGTAATTATTTGGTTTTTGTTTTGTTTTGTTTTATTTTATTTTTTTAATGAAACACTGTGAGATACAATTACAGACTTACAATTACAGATTACGTTTCAGTCATACAATGGTCGAGTACCCATCTCTCCACCAGTGCCCATTCTCCACCACTGATGTTCCCACCAGTATCCCTCCCGACATGCCCACCCCATCCCTCCACCCCTCCTCACCCACCACATGTGAGGCCAGCTTCCAAGACATGGAGGAATCCTCCTGGTCCTTATCTCTACTACTTTGGTGTTAGTCTCCCATTATGTCGCTTTATATCGCACAAATGAGTGCAGTCATTCTATGTCCCTCCTTTCTGACTCATTTCACTTATCATGATACTCTCCATGTCCATCCACCTATATGCAAATTTCATGACTTCATCTTTTTAACAGCTGTATGGTATTACATCGTGTAGATGTACCAAAGTTTCTATAACCACTCATCTGTTCTCGGGCACTCAGGGTTTTTTTTTTTCAGATTCTGGCTATTGTAAATAATGCTGCAATAAACATACAAGTGCAGATATTATTTCTACTGTACCTTTTTCTAGGATATATTCCCAGAAGTGGTATTGCTGGGTCAAATGGGAGTTCAATTTCTAATTTTTTGAGAAGCGTCCATACTGTTTTCCAAAAGGGCTGAACCAGTCAGCATTCCTGCCCACAGTGAAGGAGAGTCCCTTTCTCCCTCCATTCGCACCAACATCGGTTGCTTTTGTTGTTTTGGATGTAGACCAGTCTCTGTGTTGTGAGGTGATATATCATTGTTGTTTTGATCTGCATCTCCCTGAGGATTAATGATGAATTGTATTTTTTATTGTGTTTTGGCAATCAGATTTCTGTTTTGAGATAGTTTCTGTTCATTTAATTGCCCCGTTTTCTGGTGGGATTGGATGTTTTTATCTTGTAGAGTTCAATCAGTGCCTTGTATATCCTTGATATTAACCCCTGTAATTATTTATTACTGCATCAATATAAATCGAATAAAATACCCATGATTTAGTTTTTTTTGCTGTAGTATTTAATAATGTAATCTATACCTGTCTATGTGTTACTATTTTAATTCTGTTTGTTTTTGCCAAATGTTTTTATTATACAAATTAAATCCTCCTAGATATTTTCTCTGTATATACAAATTCTAGTTAGAGTAAATTCATGTTCTATTTGGTTAGCTTTTTTACCATTATGTTTCTTCATAATCTCGCATAACAGGGCCAGGCAAGCTACTTGTGGTGTATTCGATATGCCAAAACCAGTAACAATAATGGGCCTCTTTCCCCTGACCCTGAATGAAACAGGGACGATGGAAATGTTACTGGCACCCATTCGAACAAATCGATGAGCAACGGGATGACAGTGATACAGTGATGTTTCTTCATGTGTCTTGACAGTATATTAGAATATTTTATATGTAAATAAAATATATAACTGTCACTGTCACTGTCATCCCATTGCTCATCGATTTGTTCGAGCGGGCACCTGTAACGTCTCTCATTGTGAGACTTATTGTTACTGTTTTTGGCATATCCAATACGCTACGGGTAGTTTGTCAGGCTCTGCCATAACATTTAAAATTAATAGAATAGTTAAAAGAACAGTAAAAGAAAGGATTCCTGCTTCAGTTTTGATCAGATTCTTCAATCAACACTTTGCTGTAGTTCCCTGAATCTTTAACTTTCCCTGTGAATGTGTGTGCAATCTTTCTCTGAGAGAATGGCATTATTCGGAGACATTACACAGGAGGTAGGGCATTTTCCTTGCACCCGGGTTTGATTCTTTCGTCCCTCTCCGAGATTCCGGCAAGCTACCAAGAGTATCCCTGCCCAAACAGCAGAGCCTGGCAAGCTACCTGTGGCATATTTCATATGCCAAAAACAGTAACAATAAGTCTCACAATGGAGATGTTACTGGTGCCTGCTCGAGCGAATCGATGAACAACAGGATGACAGTGCTACAGTGCTACTCCAGAATATACTTTCCAGAAAGGACTCTCTTTTAATACCACTGTACAACTCTGGTAATCAAAGCGTCACGTCACACTGATATAATGCTACAACGCATCCTGCTGAAGACTCAAAAGTTCCACCAAGTGTTTCATGAATATCTTTTTGAAGACATAAAATCTGGTACACATAATATTGACCAAGCAAACCACTTCCCATGTGAACCTTAATTGCTTCATCAAGCTGGTGTCTTCTAGGTTTTTCTATTTTATTTTGGGAGGATGGGGAAAATCCTGGCTGTGCTCAGGGCTTACTCCTGGCTCTATACTCAGGGGTCATTGAGTATAAATGCCCATGGTTTTGATTTTTTTTTTTTATTGAATCACCAAGTGGAGGGTTACAAAGTTCTCAGGATTATGTCAGTTATACAATATTCAAACACCCTTCCCTTTACCAGTGCCCATCTTCCATCACCAACCCCCCCAGTATACCTGCCGCCCCCTCCCACCTCCCTAGTCCCCACCCTTGTACGTGATAAGTTTCACTTCATTCGCACTTATCTCGATTACATTCCATGTTTCAACACACGACTCACTACCGTTGCTGGGGTTTCCCCCCAAAAAGAAAAAGACAGTCCTATTGCCAATGAGGCATTTGATAGTTCTCCATTACTAAGAATATAGAGATATTAAGTCCTGCTGTTTGTTACATAACTTTTCTTTTTCCCCCTTGCCCCGCGCCACCGAGTTCACGCCTGTTTAGTAATCGCCACGCTGTCTGACAAAGGGAAAAAAACCGAAGAGGATGGTTATTTCCCGTCATCAGCCGGCGTGGGGCTCTGGCTTAGTTGATAGTCTAGTAGAGTGTCTGCAAGCCGTTTCTGGAACCAAAGCTCTTGCGCTGATATCGGCTCCGGCTCGAGATACCACCAGCGTCCCGCTGGTCCATGTACCTAATTTTTCCCCTTATTTCCCATTCCCACGCCACCAGGTCTATTTGCTTAATGGACATCACACTATGTTTGACACCACACCACGTTTCTTCCCGAGAAAGAAGGATATTTCTTCTCAGCCGGCGTGGGGATATAGCTTAGTTCAGTCAGAGAGATGGCTACCATTTTGATTGCCTTCAATATTTCAACAAAATACTTACTATTCTTGTTAGGATCTCCCACAAAAGTCCGACCCATTAAGAAGGAACCATTACATATTGCTGATACTAAGATGACATTAGGTCGCGCGGCCGCTATCTCGGGTTTTGGGTTTCTGTTTTGGGTTTTGGGTTTCTGTCTAAAGTCCAGGGAAAAAGTTGAAGGAGAGAGAGAGAGATTTCTGCACGGGGGACCTGGCGGAAACTCTCAAGTCACATACTGCAGGTTGCTGGTGGGCTGCTGGTGTCCCAAGCAGCTTCCTCCTCTTCGTCAGTCATTCTGGGGGTGCGGGCGCGGAGAAATGGGCTGGTTTTGATTTTTTGACTGTGCTCAGGGCTTTTGGCTCTATGTTCAGGAATTAATCCTAGCTGTGCTTAGGGGACAATATGGGATGTTGGGGGATTGTACCTGTGTAGATTGTGTGTAAGACAAGTACTTTACCTGTTGTTTTATTTATTTAGCCATAGATTTCTTATTTTTAAAAATCATCTTTTCCCTTTTGGTTTGATTATAATTTTATGGTGAGATATTTATGTACTATGGTAAACTTCCACTCATCAGGCTTGGCATTCATTGGTACTTTTGCTTATATTATCTTTCACTCTCTGGATTGCAATAGTGATTGTCTAGTTCCATCATTATTTTTTACATTAGTGAATTAAAATTTTGTCCTAAGACTTTTTATTATCTCTCATTTCTGTTTTCATTTGTTTAAACAAAGTAGATAGAATTTTAATATTTGATATATCTTGCCCACACGCCTGGCTGTCTTCCCCGGGGCCCCTCGGAGGGGATGGACTCCAGCTTCCCTCCCCATCTCGAGCAGAGCTTCTGGTGGCCGAAGACCACCTGAACCTCGCCACAGCCATGCTCAAGGCCCCTCTCCACACATTTGGACAAGCTTCATGCATGAAGGTGCCCATGCAGGGGAACCCAGGTATGTGTAATTCCATCAACAGCCAACATCCAGAGACTTAAAAGCAAGCTCCCAGAAGTGTGTGGCTGCTTTGAGGCCACGCATTATCTTACAACCTACTTCTCCCTCTGGGAGAAACTAGCAAGCTACTGAGACTTCCTGCCCACATGGAACAGCTTCACAAGCTTCCCATGGTGTATTCATATGCTAAAGCCAGTAAAAGGTGGATCTCATTCCCCTGACCCTGACAGAGCCTCCAATGCCGCATCCTGGGTAGGCCGAGTGGAGAGAGGCTTCTAAAATCTCAGGGTTAGGATGAATAGAGAGGTTACTGAGCCTGCTCGAGAAATCGACGATCAACGAGATTTCGTGATCGTGATTTATTATTATTATTATTATTATTTATTTATTTTTTTGCTTTCTGGATCACACCCAGCAGTGCACAGGATTACTCCTGGCTCATGAACTCAGGAATTACTGCTGATGGTGCTCGGGGGACCATACGAAATGCTGAGAATCAAACTCGGGTTGGCCATGTGCAAGGTAAACACCCTACCCGCTGTGCTATCGCTCCTGCCCCTCATTGATTATTTTTAATGCCTACATTTTCCAAGATTGTCTTATATTATCTCTTAAAGTTTGTGTCATTTTGAATTTTTTCTTTTGTTCTTTGAATAATTTCTTATATTGTGGTATAATAGGAAGTTTAAGGATCAGCTTGTCATCTTTCACTTTCACTTTTTCTGATTCAGCATGAAATCAGTTGATTATCCTGTATGATGGTATTTCAAGACATAATCAAAATACTTGCTGTAATCTTTGCTACTGGAATGCCATTGATCTTAGGATGACTGTCATTGCTCTAAAGAGAAATGTCATTTTTCTTAGGAATTAGAGCTAGGGAAAACATGCACACACACAAACATGCATATTAATAATTACATATATGCATGCATCTGTAATTGTGTTTATAAATGTGGCATTATATAAGAGTAGTGTATAGTTATATTTTAATACAAAATGTTGAGATATTTAATATATCACGAATCACAAAATCCTGTTAATCACCGATTTCTCGGGTGGGCTCAGTAACCTCTCATTTCATCCTTTCCCTGAGATCTTAGAAATCTATCTCGACTCGGTCCTCCCAAAGATGTCTCACTGGGGGCTTTTTCAGGGTCAGGGGAATGAGATCCAGCTTGTTACTGGATTTAGCATATGAATACACCATGGGAAGCTTGCAAGGCTGTCCCATGTGGGCAGGAAACTCTCAGAAGATTGCCAGTTTCTCCCAGAGAGAGAACTAGGCTACAAAATATCTGAGAGCTTGCTTTTAAGTCTCTCTCTGGATGTTGGCTGTTGATGGGATTACACACACCTGGGTTCCTCTGCTGGTACCTTCATGCATGAGGCCTGTCCGAACGTGTGGAGAGGGGCCTCGAGCATGGCTGGCTGTAGCTAGGTTCCGATAGTCCTTGGCTGTCGGGAGCTCTGCTCAGGGTGGGGAGAGAAGCTGGAGTCCATCCTCTCCGAGGGGCCCCGGGGAAGACAGCCAGGCATGCGGACAAGATACTCTCATTAATATACATGATATATTAAATATATTTAATTTTAGCACTCTTAGAGGTTATCTTTACACTCCCAATTTCAGTGGAATAACTCTCAGAATTCCTTTAAGCTTTCCTCTCTTTGTGTTTGTAAATTCATTCTCAGACATTTGAAAGAAAGGGTCCTAGTTTATTTAATATATTTACTTCTTTGCTGAACATATTTGTTTAATGAAACAATTTCTTAACCAATCACTTCTTCCTCTTCCCTGCCTATCTCTGGTGATGCTCAAACTCAACTACCCCTACCCCATGACCCACCCGTGTCCCTGGTTTCTCCATGTTTCCTGTGCACATCACCAAATTTCAGCGAAATTGCTCTATGTCAATGCTTTACTTTTTTTTTTATAAGACTTTTATTTTATTGAATCACCATGTGGAAAATTACAATGCTTTCAGGCTTAAGTCTGAGTTATACAATGCTGAAACAACCATCCCTTCACTAGTGCCCATATCCCACCACCAAAAAAAAAAAAAAACCCACACAGTATACTTCCCATCCTGCCCCCTCTACACCCCCCCCGCCTTGTAACTGATAAGTTTCAGTTTACTTTCTGTTTACTTTGGTTACATTCAATATTTCAACACAAATCTCAGCATTATTGTTAGGAGTACCCCACTAGAGTCAGACCTGTTGTGAAGAGAAATGAGGTCATGTGGCCTTGGTAGTGGCCACGCGGTTTTGGATTTCTGTACTTTAACAACTAAGTCCAGGGAGATTTCTTCCAGATATTGGATCATTGCAAGCTTGCAAACCCCATCTGTGGTCGTCATAATATGGCGGTCACCATGCCCTTCATCCCCCGAAAGGAAGAGGCATGAGAGAGAAATACCTTTCTCCTCCTGGGCGGGCATGGGGCCGCGTCTTAGTTCTCAGGCTGGAGACATTTTGCAAGGAGCTGCCCATGCCGAAAGTAGTTTAGCTGGGCCTGGATTCACGCTCGTGCAGCTGCGGAGAGGCCGCACACATGTGCGGACCCCGGGATCACATATTGGCGGCCGTCAATGCTTTACTTTCATGGTAATTCTCTTTGCCAAACCTGGAGCGGGAAATTAAAAGCATATGAGGGGGAGGTTGTGAAATGATGCTCTGAAAGTCAAAAACTTCTAAATAATTTTAAATAAGAAAAAATTCAATATTTTTTCTCTCTTTGGGCCTGGGGTAAGAGTACAGTGGGTAGGGCATTTGCCTTTCATGTTCCCAAACTATATTTCATCCCCAACGTCCTATATTGGTCCCCAAACCTGCCAGGAATGATCCATGAGTTCAGCATCAGGAGCGCTCTCTCGCTCTCTCTCTCCTCTCCTCTCTCTCCCTCTCCTTCTCTTTCACTCCCTCTCTCCCTCTCCCTCTCATTACTCACTTCTCTCTGTCTAGAGTTTTGCAGTAGCATTGTTTTCTCCTAACTGGTGGAGAAATGTGGTCCTTGCATATCCAGTCATGGTAATTATGGGCACCGTGGTTCAGTTCCTTGTTACTAGTATCTGTATTTTCCAGCTTACCGATTTTTGTACAGGCCACAACCAAGTGAAGGTCAACAACAGCTATTATTAGTTTTTTAAATCATTTTAAGAAACACAGGAGAAATGCCTTCCCAGGCACTGACTTTCGTACTTAACTTCAATTTGGTCTGCTATATCACAAAGATGTTTGTAGTTTCCCATCTGGATCAGAAGATGAGGTTGTTCTGAACACCAAAGTCAGCACTCTTATGCTCTTTAGTTTCATACTGCTGATCTGTAGAAATATTTGGATCTTTTGTATATTTATCCTGTGTTTCTCATATTTGGATTTTGTTTATATGAATATGGTGAAGAGTTGTTATATCTTGTCTAAAATTTGGTCTACATGTTTTCCACTATACATCAGATATTTTTCCCTGCCTCTTCCTACTGTTTAAAATCTAACTATGGCTTCTAACCATTTTAGAATAGATCTAAACTAATTATCAGAAATTTTAAAAATATCTGTAGATCATCTGGCACCTACCTATTTCTTTTGCCCCTTCTTTTATTATTATCTTCCTCATCCATTATGATCTAACTCCAATAAGCACTTTTTTTGCCTTAAATATTTTCCTTATGGCTTTCTATTTCTGCATATTTCTTTACCTTTCTTCAAATATTCACATGACTTTCCATGTTATCAATCAATTCTCAATGTTAATGTCATCTGCTCAAGGAAAAGTTTTTGGTACACCACCCAATCATTATTTTACATGACACCACTCTTTCTCATTACCTTCCTGCTAGCAGTCACTCTTGTATGAAAGAAGTGGCATGCAGATATTTCTGTTCATATGATAGCCACTATTACTGTTATTGACTTAACAAATGTCTATTGAGTGAATGAAACTTTTCCTTTATATTACTGAATGAAACAGTAATAGCTCTGTGTTTAGGGATTTGAGTGAATGTAATGTAAGGTAATATTGCTTATTATATTCCATCCAAGGGTTTTTAATATTTACTTATTAATTTATTTTGTATTCAGTGTCACAGTTCTTTTCCAAATTTATTTAAAGTGGCATGATGTCAGTGCTAAATCTCTCTTGAACTTCAGTCATTTTTCTTAGCCCTTGAAGTGACAGATCACTCATTTAAAAAGAGCTACATATTTGGACCCTTCTCTATCCCAACTTGAGGCAGTGTATAATAACTCTGGATAAGTACAGCATGCCAAAAATAGGTAATGTAACAAACATGATGACTTCTCAGTCCTTATATTGCAAACCATAATGCCAAAAAAGGGGAGATACAGAGAGAGAGGCAGAGAGAGAGAGCAAGAGAGCGAGAGAGTGAGAGAGAGAGAGAGAGAGAGAGAGAGAGAGATAGGGGGGGGGAGACAGGGAGACAGGGAGGGAAGAAGAGGGAGTGGAGAGAAGTAAGGTTCCTGCTATAGGTAAAAGCTGGAACAGGGGTTTAGTGGCATGATGGCAGGAGGGAAACTGGGACATTGCTGATGGGTAATGTACATTGGTGGAGGGATGGATGTTGGAACATTCTATGACTGAAACCCAATCGGGAACAGTTTTGTAACTGCATAGCCTGGTGATTGGAAAAAAATTAACAAAATTAAGAGCTGCATATTTGAATGGTGTTCAGAATTTCTGTTTTCTCCCTTGAACCTTTTTTTTCAATTTCTTCTTCTGATAGAGGGAGAAAGAGGCAGAAGTGAGGAAGAGAAGAGAAAAAGAGAGCAAAAAATTAGAAAATAATAGGCACCAAAAATTCAAAACATGACTTTTATCACAAGTGTGATATTATTCCTTTAGAAAAAAGACTCATGTTGATTTACTAGTGTGATGCTACTTTATTTTGTGCTGAGTCAACAGTCATAGAAGTGTAACTTATACTTTATGAAAAGTTATTTAATGAATAAGCATGCAGTTAAAATTAAAATGGGCAGCACTGAATTTAAATTGCTACAGATTTGGAAAAGTGACTTTCTGAAAGCATGTGGTCAAGTTGAAATGTTAGAATCAATAAAACAACGAGTTCAGATTCAGATTCTCTGCATGACATTTGGCATGTTCAGGCTAGAAGGTAGAAGCACTTGGATCTCACTTGCTTAATTTCCACCCGTTATATTGGTAAGTGACTGAAATTAGCAACAACTTTTGATTCTCTTTTCCTTTATCTAGAAAGTGTTAATGCAGATATTTCTTTTCCAACATCCTCTAGGCATCTGATGTGTGTTCTTGTCTTATGTAATTTTGTAGTTGGATCTATCCTATTCGATGTCTTTAAAATATTTCTATAGCTATGTGAAATTTACTGGCATAATTATCAAGTGGTGACAGAATCAGGTATCTAAAAGAGTGATTTGAATTTCCACCAGATAAGGGTTGCTAAATTCACAAAAGAAGACTTCAGCTAGATCTTGCACAAGAATCCAACAGTCTTGCAATAATTTAAGAAACAAACATGTAACTGTTTCTTTTTATTACCAGTTTTCCACTGAAGGACATTGAACAAAGATGTTTTGTTCTGTCTAAACTCAATCATGTTTCTTGCACCTGCAGTTTAAGGCCATTCCTTGCCCTTTTAGCATTTGTTGAAAATAGCAGTTTGCCTTCCTTATCTATCTGCTACCCATCATATTGCTTGAAAATGGTTATGTTTATTTATTGAATGTCTTTTTTATTTTGAAATATTTGTTATTTACGTAGAAGTTTTTTTTGTTTGTTTGTTTTGCTTTTTGGGTCACACCCGGCTATGTACAGGGGTTACTCCTGGCTGTACACTAAGGAATTACTCCTGGTGGTGCTCAGGGGAACGTATGGGATGCTGGGAATCGAATCTGGGTTGGCCAAGTGCAAGTCAAATTCCCTACCTACTGTGCTATTGCTCTACTTCCCTCATGTAGAAGTTTTTACTTATGCCACGTATCTCAACTTTTATCATGGATGGGAATAGTATTACAAACAGATGTTTAAAGTACGCAATTGAGCATAACATTTGATGAAAATAATTAACAATTTAAATTGGGAGAGATTGTTATTTATATATTATAATTAGAACAGTTTTAAAGTGATGATTATTAAATAGCTTTTTAGTTTGGGGAAGTACATTTTTATAATGTTTAAAAATCTTTTCTTTGGACATTGGGGATATCTAATTTGAAAAAACCATCACATAATGGACATTTGAAATGGAATTTATAGGTCTAACTGATGCCTGAGTCTGATTTGGGACTATCAGACATGCAGAAATGTCATTCATTCCAGACTTATTTTAAATTTCCATTGTCTATTCATTCCACACAATATAAGGTTAATGGTGCTTTACTGTTTTGTCCATTTCCTAATCATTCTTGGGCATCCAGTGAAATGCCTAGGTAATATATCAAAAATATGTTCTTTTATATAACACACAATTTAGATAAAGATCTTTTGCTTGACAGCAGCTTCTCCTATCACTATATTTTACTTTGTGATCTAAATCAGTGATGTCATTGGAGTTAGGTTGCTTCATAAGTCCAATTCAGTTGTGTTATTCCTTTCAAATGTGTGTAGAATGCTACACAGGGAAATTGACCTAATATTTTCAGGTGATAGAGTACCCTCTCATTATCTAAATTGCTCTCGACACCCAGTGTGAAAATGGAAAAAAAAAACCTCAGGCTGATGTCCCATAATATCTTCCCATTGTGCACCCTTATTGAATTATTTCCAGGTGGATGCGACAGATGTTCATCAAGTCGCTCCCGGCTTCCACTGTTAATTGAACCATAATAGGGGTGACAGCAGGGAAGGACAAATTACAGAAGTGGAGATACAGTTTGAACTCTGCATTCTTATGACCTTCCTGAAAATTTCAGTTAGACCCATAATTCCTATTTCTTTCACATGAATGGGAGGAATATAAGATCATTTTATCTATAATATGTAAACAAACTAATGTCCTCTGAAATTGCTGCTGTTATCACTGCTGACACCTGTTATCAATCAATTTTTTTTAAATGGGATGGGCTGACAGGTTACTGAGCCTTAACTGAATAACATTCCTGTAGAATAATCATTTAATCTTGATGAACTATAATTTCATCATATTCAAAAGGAGCAGGCACTGCCTACTTTATTGTGCTTGATATGGAGCCTCATATTTTTGCAGATTATATTTGTAGATAAGTATTATATATGTACCTATTTTAATAGTCATTCTAACTAGATGAAAGAAGTTCTCCATTTAGGTAGTTGGATTTGATGTAAAGTGGAGTTAAAAGCTTACCAAGTTTAACCCACACTCCACAGATGTGCTAATAGATGCCAGTCATAGAAAACAATAGAGAAGTCACTGCCATGAGAATAAAATTTATGCAGGTTTTAGAGATGAGCTCACAGTAAAGGAAAAGTGGCAGTCACCTAATATGCTGAAAGAGAAATAAGGGACTGGAGTGTCAGTTTGGCTGCAGATGCATGCTCTTGCCTGTTGGTGACAGCTGAGAGAGATGACTGAGTGGCGAATGTCCTCCATCACAAGGTATTTTTATCTTATCAGAAAGTGCTTTCAAATGTCGGGTTTTTCTGGGGAAAAGTAGTATGACCCTCAAAAGAAGCCCAGGAATAAGAGTCTCAGAAAACAAGGGAAGAATTCAGATGCACTAGTTGCACTGTGGTAGGAATGACAGCAGGTACTGATGGCCAATTCTTCCTTGTCTAACAGTGAATGAAGAGAGCAAGGAGGGAAACCAGATCATATCAGAACAGAACTGGGAGTTGAATGGAAGGCAGTTTAATATGAGAGTGGATTGGAGATGCTAATTCATGGCTTATTTGAGGAGTCAAGGTGGCAATTTGGGAGACAAAGGGAATGGGAGAAGAAATCAGAAGATGTATGAGTGAAAAGAACACATTTAATCTACCATTGTTGATGGTAGACATGCTTAAATCCTTGTTCTCCTTTCCTTTCTCTCAGTCATATTGCTTGGGTTACTTCCTTTTGCTTCACCTTATTTATATTTGAAGAGTTCCAAATATTACAGCACAAGGTTTTTTCCTGAATGACAGAATCACGGGTATGCTTTTAATTTGTCCTCCCTACTAAAAATATATATACGATATTTACATATATATGAATATATATTTATATATAAGAATATATAGGAATATATTTATATATATTCTTATATATAAGAATATATATATAAGAATATATATATAAATATATATATTCTTATATATATAAGAATATATATAAATATATATATTTACATTCACCACACAGCAGAGCCTGGCAAGCTATCTGTGGTATATTTGATATGCCAAAAACAGTAACAATAGGTCTCATTCCCCTGACCCTGTAAGAGCCTCCAATTGTTGGGAAAGAAGAGTAAGGAGAGGTTAATAAAATCTCAGGGCTCAGTGTAATAGAGACGTTACCTGTGCCCACTCGAGTAAATCAATGAACAACAGGATGACAGTGATACAGTGATCTATCTATCTATCTATCTATCTATCTATCTATCTATCTATCTATCTATCTATCTATCTATCTGCGTGCACACACACACACATATATATACATACACACACACATATATATATATATGTATATATATATATACATATATATTCTGGCTCTGTATTCAGGAATCACTCCTGGAGGGCTTGAAGGACCATATAGAACTTAGAACTTCGGGGATTGAACTCAGGTGGACTGCTTGCAAGGGAAGCTTCCCACATGATGTACTATCACTCTAGCCCCAATAATAATATTTCCTTTATGCAGCCTATTCTGTTTTTCTTTCTTTTATTTCTTGCCTCTTTGGGATCACACCCAGTGATACTCAGTGCTTATTTCTGTCTGCGCAAAGGGATCACTCCTAGTGGCCCTCATCATCCTGTGGGCATGTTATTGGCAATGCCTTAACCCTATACTCTCTCACTCTCTCTGGCTTCCACACAGTCTATTATTGACACAGCAGCCAGAAGTATTCTACAGAAGTATAAGACATTGTCTTCAAAATGCAAATGTCCACCCATTTTACACAAAGTAAAAGCTAAAACATTCAGAGGTTTGTTATAATATTCATCTTGTTGCTTTTCCAGCATGATTTCTTCTAGTTTTGGTCCTTCTATTTTCATTCTAACTTCACTGGCTTTCACGCCTCAAGACTTTGACACTATTTCTTTTGACTGAAGCACAATTTTCTCCAGATACTGTGTTTTCCCAAATATCCAGCTTGTACCTTATCTCCATGGGCTGGAGTGATAGCACAGCAGATAAGGCGTTTGCCTTGCACGCAGCCAAACCCGGTTCGATTCCTCCACCCCTCTCGGAGAGCCTGGCAAGCTACCTAGAGTATCCTTGTCCACATGACAGAGACTGGCAAGCTACCTATGGCATATTAGATATGCCAAAAACAGTAACAACTAGTCTCAAATGGAGACGTTACTGGTGCCTGCTCAAGCAAATCGATGAGCATTGGGATGACAGTGACAGTGACAGTGACAGTACCTTATCTATCCTTCAATACACATATATGTTATATATTTATACATACTATATACTATATAAAACATACATAGTATATATAAATGTATATATATACATACTGCTATCTTTTTAGCACAAAAAACAGTACTTAGGACAAAGTAAGAAGTTATATATTTATATATATTTTATACCATGTATACTGTATATATACTGCATATACAAAGTAGGAAGTTGTATATTTATATATGGTGTATATAAATGTATATATGTATATGTATATGCATATATACATATATATGCTTCTATCTTTTTAGCGCCAAAAACAATACTTAGGACAGAGTAGGAATTTTCTTTTTAAAGAATGAGATAATTGTTTTGAAATAGTCTAGTTTTGTAGGTACCATGGAGGCATTTCCTGGGGAAGTAAGAGGGGCTTATGCTACACACAGGAGGCAGAGCTGGCCTAGAAATATCTTGTGAGACAGAAATCTAATTTTAGGATCTCTCATTTTGTGGTTCAATTTCTATAATGGTTTCTTACACTTATTTCTTAGCATCTTAATTTGGTTTCTGTTGTAAAGGTTTTGTCTTTTAGTCAGCCCACATTATTGAACATCTAGTATGTGCTAGGTCCTATGGTACTGGGGGCTCAAGAAATTTGATATTATTTAGGCATCTTCACAAAAAACCTGGCAAGTAGATATAATAATTTTTTTCAATGAAATTTGAAATAGATTTTCAGAAGGATGAAAGGACTGCCTGAGTTACAGAGTAGTCCAAAAACAGTATAAAGGCTTGAATCAGTTGAAAATTTAAGTCTTCTTTGTTCCATTTTCAATCTTTAATTTATTGACAGTATAATCAAGAAACTATCCTGTGAGAGTTACTGTCATAGACTCTCCATTATTTTTTTCTTTTACTGGAAAGAGATCTAGAGAGATAAGAAGAACCTACAGGCATATATAGGGAGAAATATGAACTCAATTCCAGGTCACAACAGTATGATAAACATCACAATAAAAATACTGATTTTATTTTTTTCCTCAGAGATATAGTAGTTGTTTTTATACTATGCCATACTCTACTAAGCATGTAATGACATTCTGTATAAAATGTACATTCTTATGCTAAATATGATACAGAAACATTAGTTGAATACATACTGTCACAAAACACATGCCCATACACTTAGCTCCACACACTGCGGCCACAATTTTCAATTTGTCAAAAATGCAGTAGAGCTGGAACATAATAATGTGAGTCACAATAAAATGAGTCATGTCTGTTGTAGTCATGTATTATTCGGTAAAAAATTACTACAATATTCATGTGAGATCTTTGAAAAATATGTGTGGTTGTCTTTCCGGTTTCTTGGCACTGTGTTTATAAACCTTTTAATTTCCTGGGTGTCCTGGGTGATTGGACTATGGTGTGTGTGTGTGTGTGTGTGTGTGTGTGTGTGTGTGTGTGTGTGTGTGTTTGGACGGGGAGTCAAGTTGTGCTCAGGATTCCAGGGGATTCTTAGCCAACCAGGCCAGTGGTCATTTTGTATAAAGTCCAATGGATGTGTTATTGTTAAGGCCCTGCAGTTCTGGGCACCCCTGAAACCACCCTATCAATGCTTACAGAGGACCAAAGGCACAACTTGTGGTGCTCATAGATTACTGAAGTCCCACCTGGTGATGCTTCAGGTGGGCATGTGCACAAAGAATAGAACCAGGTCCAGCGTTTCCAAGTCAACTGCCTCAACCTTTATGCTATCTCCATATCTTAGATTTGATTTCTATATTTGGTTTGTTTTTTGGGTGATGCTCAAGTCTTACTCCTAGCTCCACACTCAGGGATCACTCCTGAAAGGCTCAAGGGAACATATGCAGTGTCAGGGATTGAAACTAAGTTGATGGTATGTAAGGCAAATGCCCAACTGAACTATCATTCCAACCTCTGGACCCTTCTGCTCTAAAATTTTTAGTAAAATTGCTTGCATTGCATTATGGCTTGAGAACTAGGGTTATCCATGTGACTAACCATGATGTACCAAGCAACACTGGATTTCTTTTATGGCCTTGCTTAAAATGTTTCCTACCACTATTTTCACAATTTCCTTGATAAAGCCATATGAGTCATTAATACAAGAAGGTAAGATCATTAGAAGCTATAGTGAAGATTAGTTACCACCATGTGTCCATGAACCAAATTTTTCTTATGTTTCCCCACGAAAAAAAATATCTTCCCCAGGTCCTACAGATTTTTGTTCTATAATGCCAGCTCAGTGATCAGAATCCCATCATTTAAACTAAGCCTGTGATATTACTATTATTCAGAAATTTGTTTTTGTTTTAGCTTCCCTCCTATCTGGTCATTTATTCCCAATCTTGCTCGGCGTAGATAATCAATAAGCAGTGTATTTCTCAGGCACTATACTAGAGAGTGCCTGAACATAAACAAATAAAGCGAAGTCATCACTGTGAAACTAAGTGCAATGGATGACATATCTATCTATATACATACATATATATGTGTGTGTGTGTAATTATTCCACAACACATTCTGCATCAAAATTAACACTCTGCTCAGATATTCTGAAAGGAATGAGGTGTGATAAGATGTGATTTGTTCTAGACATTGAGTGGGCAAGTAAGTTCAGAAAGCCATCAAGGATAAAAGAGCATTTTATAAAGAAGAGGCAGTAGGTTCAAAACCTATTTCTTCTTCCTTTATAGCAGACTAAGTAAGGTCTTCACCCTTAACCTTCTGCTCTTTCTTTACTACATACACTTAAAAAAATACTACATTCATAACTACATTCCTCATGGGAAGCTTACTTCACTTTCTACTTTCACGGGCTTTTAACCAGTTTAGTGGGTCAGAATTTCCAAATCACATGTCTTTTACCCTTTTCAGTTTCATTTATACAAATCTTTTGAGTGTTCTATTACAGTGATCTTATAACAAAACAAACATTGTCATCATTTTCTTTACTTTCTCCTTTTAACTCTATTGCATAGCTTGAGACCTCACGGTTAACTATGGCACTTTCTTTCTCCAGTTGCATCTTATTACAACTCTTTCTACCTTCCTACCCTTCTATTTTTACTGTGGTTACTCATCTAGAACTGAGTTTTACCTGTGTGTTATTGACACACTGCTTTGTTTTGAGTTCATCTTGATATTTTCCCTTACGTCATATAAAATAATGGATTTATTATATCTCTAGATAATTTTACCCTGGTTAGTTTCACCTCTGTAACCTGGATTTGTAGTCTTTCAAGCTTTTAACACTTATACTTCACTTCTGTTTTCAACCCATGGTACAATAATGGATTTCTATCTTCCATCCCAGGAATTAGTATTTTATAATTTGTTCCACGGATGTCACAAATGTTTTAATTTTGAAGTATGCAGTTGCATATTCTAGATGGAGTACTAGGATCACCCTCATATTTTCTTCCCCAAATGTTAATTTTAGTGGATCCATGGATGTTTTCTTGTTTTCATTTCTTTCTTTTTTTATTCTTTCAGTTTTAAGCAAGGTGCTGTGATTTACAATACAGTTAGTATTAGAGTTTCAGACATACTATGTACCAAACCTACAACCAGAGTGTCAGTGCCCCTGTCCCAAAGTCCCCATATCCTCTTCCATTCCCCAGATCCCATTCTCTTGGAAAACTTCATTCTGTAGACTGACTCTCAGGACCTGTTACAATTGACCATTTGTGATGCCCTTATTATGTTTCTTTATATTCCAGAGATCATATGCTGTTTTTCCCTCTCCTTAAAAAAATTAGATTTTAATTTTTAAATTAAAATAATTGGGGCCAAACTTGGCAATGCTCAGGGGTTTCTCCTGGCTCTGCACTCAGAAATTACTCCTGGTGGTGCTCAGGTGATCATATGGAATGCAGGAGATCAAACCCAGGTTGGATGCATGCAAGGCAAGTGGTCTATCTGCTGTACTGTTGCTCTGGAGAGCCCTTCTTTAACCAATTCCAGTCACCATGATAACCTCCATTTATATCCATGTAGGAATGAATTGCAGACTTTTATACTTTCTTACAGTTGACTAGTGTTTCCTGAGATTCTTTATCTACTCATTTCTTCTTGGACACATAGATTCTTCCCAAGTTTGAACTACTGAGTATAATGCTGCTATTAAAAATATCTGTTTGAGTAAATTTTGGGGGGCTTGTCAGATGATGCCAAGAGTTGGATCTCTGGGTCCTATGGAAGTCAAGTTTTAATTTATTTTAGATGTCTCCGTAATGACTGAACTAAAAGTCATTCTCACCAACAGTATATGAGCCTCCTCTATCCCTGACATTCCCACTGGATATGATTATTTCTACTATTTCTGATGTGTGCTAATCTCATTGGTCTACTGTGACAGCTTACTGCTATTTGGATTTCCATTCCCTTGATGATAAATGATCAACAGCATTTTTTTTACCGTTTACAATCATCAGTCACTTTTCTGAATATAGTCTTTTTGGGAAGGAGATGGTTCTTACTTTTAGTTTTTGGGTCATGACTGGGAGTGCTCAGAGTTTCTTATGAATCTGTGATTGGAAATTACTACTGCCAGTGCTTCAGGACATTCTGTAGTGCCAAGGATTGAACTCAGGACTTCTGCATGCAAAGCATGTGCTCAGCCTGTTGACCTATTTCTCCAGCCCCTCAGGTACAGTTTTCTGTTGGAGAAATATTTGATAACCTTTACATTGCCTCTTTTTTTTTTTTTTTTTTTTTTTGCTTTTTGGGTCACACCTGGCGATGCACAAGGGTTACTCCTGCCTCTGCACTCAGGAATTACCCCTGGCCGTGCTCAGGGGACCATATGGGATGCTGGGATTTGAACCCGGGTCGGCCGCGTGCAAGGCAAACGCCCTACCCGCTGTGCTATCTCTCCAGCCCCTTTACATTGCCTCTTGAGTACAGTTGTAGGCTTTTACATTTCAGACCATTAACTCAAGTTCCTGTTTCTAAAACTTTATGCCATACCTGAGTTCTTTGCCTAATGTCATTCCCTTACCTAAAATTTCATGCATTGCCCCATGTTCTACTTATCCTTTATTCATTTTGCTTTTATGGCAACAAAAGCTAGCTGTGCCCAGGGCTTATTCTTGGCTTTGTGTTCAAGGACTACTCTTGGATCTTTGGAGGCCCATAGCAGTGCTGGGTATCGAACCAGCGTTTGTCAGGAGAAAGACAGGTGCCTCACCCTCTGTACTATCTCTCCAGCCCCTACTAATCAGTTAAAGTCATTCTAGGAACACCTAATGTGTTTTTTGTCTGGAAAGGAAAATTAATTTGTACTTACATAAGCTACTTTGTTTAGTTAATTACATTTTTCAGCTTATTATCTGTCCAGTAATTGTAGTTAGTTGATATGCATCCTTAATGGCTGGCCGGTGTATAATCCTCTGTGTTTTCAACTGAGCATATCACTCCACATTGTATCTGTATTTTGGTGTTTATTAAATATTTGATGATGGCAATATTTGATATGAAATATTATGTTAGAATAAAAGCATACTCATGGGGGTTTGTTCATTCTTTTGATGAAACATAATATTGTATAGTAAGTATGTGTCACATTTTAATAGCATTCAAGGGAACATCCAAAATTTTTTGCAGTAGAAATTCATAAAATATTAACAAAAATCAGTTAGTTGGCAATTATCTGGAACAGTGACCCTCACTGGGATGAAATTTGGCTTCATTTGTCTATATAGATGGTTCTCAGGTGTAGATATTATTTTCTTTGAGGAAAAGAAGATATGATGGACTTTGGTTGGGTTTAGGCACTAGGATGATGGTCCCTTGGAGCAAATTTGAGCACAGGAAAAATGAAAGTAGTATATATATATATATATATATATATATATATATATATATATCTTGACCTCTGATTTTCAGAGTTTCTTTTCAAACATAGGACCAGAATCAACAAATGTGAATCAAAGTGAGATTACCTTCTTGGAAGAGGCAACTTGTTACTATTTATGTTAATTTTATTTATTTAAGAAAAAATTATTCTTCAACAAGCCATGATTATTAACATGGGCCTGTGAAACCCCAGTGCCTGCTGTGCTCCAGGCATTCCCACTGAATGGGGTTGGTGACTCTAGGTTCAGATGCGCCTAGTAGAGCACAAAGGAAGGGGACCGGGGTCCCTCTTTAGTCTTGGAGAAGAATGGCTGCATGAGGAAACAACACTATTTTTAAAGTAGTCATTAAAGTTTCTTTTGTAGCAGATTATTTTCCTTCCTGGGCAAAACATTGTTTCACTGACAAATTGCCAAAATCCATACAGTGCAATGAAATGGCCTTGCTGAGTTGGCTTCTTCCGGCAGGCTGAGGATGCTTATTAAGTGCACAATATGTGCTCCAAGCTTTGGTGCTGTACACACAGTGTATTTTCTGTTTTTTCTTGTAAAATATTGTAAAGTGAAAGTGGACTCAATTACACATACTAATTTTTTTTGAAAGCTTGGATAAGTAAGAAGACAAAGAAAAATGAATTATCTTATATTTGCGTATAAAAATACCATTTGTAGTAAAGTTTGTCCCCAAAAGTGCATTGATTTTTACATGTTTGCCATAAAAATAATAGCAGCATTTTCTTTGGGGTATTTGGGGGTAGATTATGATTTATTTTACTCAAAGATACCATAATTTTTTGTTACATCAAGATTTTCTATTTACTTCAATCTTTGTAACTGCATAAAAAAATTTAGCTACATGATAATCATTAAAAAGCTATAACAAATGTTAATGATTTTCCTATAGTGGGTACTTATGGTACTGTACTTCTAGTTAACATTCTCATGTTTATAATTCATAGTAATGAGAAATTTCTATAGGAGTATGTGCACAGTAAATTTTTAATTCTTTTTTAATATGGATTTTTAAAAATTTGGATAGTTTTTGTACCACCCATTATTCTTTATTTGGTGAGAAACTGAATATACTTTATAAATAACTCATAGATCTTACTGATAAATAGCTTATAGTCTTTCCCTCCCCCTTCTGTTGTAAGTACTGAGAATGGAATCATACTGGTGAAGGACTAGTGGATGGCGAAGACTTAAAAGAACTAAACATTTGAGAAATGAAGAGATTTGGTGTCATGTCATGTAGCAGACGTATGAGAACTAGTTTAGCTTTAATAGCAAAGAAGAGTTAAGATATAAGTTTTAGAATAAGAAAGAGAAATAATTCCTCAGATGTTCGATATCACTGTCACTGTCATCCCGTTGCTCATTGATTTGATCGAGTGGGCACCAGTAACATCTCCACTGTAGACTTGCTGTTACTGTTTTTGGCATATTAAATACACCATGGTTAGCTTTCCAGGCTCTGCCATGTGGGGCGGCCTGGCAAGATAGTCTTGGTAGCTTTCCGGGCTCTCTGAGAGGGCCAGAGATGTTCGATATATGTCCTAGCAATTGGAGCTATACAGAAATGAAATGGGTTGCTTCACAGGACATTAATTTAATTCTTTATCATAGAAAATGATTTGATTACTACTAATAGTCCTACAATTAAAGAAAATAATTGAATTATAAACATCTCTTTACCTTTTTTTTTTTCCTTCTTTGGTTCTTGGGTCACACCTGGCTATGCTCAGGGTTTACTCCTGGTTTGCACTCAAGGATCACTTTTGTTGGAGATCAGGATTATATAGGGATCCCCTCTCCCCCTTTTCATAGTGTTTAGGCTATACCCTGAAGTAGCACAACAGTGTTACAGTGCTACCCTGAAGTATTCAGAAACTATACCAATTTTTGTGCTCAGGAGTGTTTCCTGGTGATGCTCAGCAGACCACCCATGTGTGATGCTTGAGATTTGAATCAGAATCAGCAGGATGCAAGGCAAGCACTTTAACTAAACCCCTGCACTATCTCCCTGGGCCCTAACATTCTTTTAATTATGTTCCTTCGAGTGTTTTGTGCTTTTATTCAAGTGTTAAGAAGTTTTCTTCATTGGGGTATTAGAGACTTGTAACATATTGTACCTGATGGTATTCATTCCAAGTTAACATTGTCCACATTCTGAAAGTGTGTATTAAAACAGATTCATTGATGAGAGGATGAATGTTATGTTATAGGAACCAAAGAAAGCACATGAAAATGAATTTTTTTTAGTGGGAAGGAGCAAAATTGGAGTTAATCTTTGTGTTTGAGATTATTGTCTTTACTAGACTAGTTATTTTTAAGAATTATTACTTGGAATAAAAATAAAATTTTACTTATTCACTTTATTTATGCTTTATTAGTCAAGTATTTGCTGTGCACTGAATTTAGGTGTTAGGCTACATGCTAAAAATACAGAACAAAGAAAACATGGTCCATAACTTCAGGCAATAAGCTTTCAGTAGGAAACTGCAGAGATTATAGAAATATTGCTGATGTTTTTGAAAATGCATGACTTTTCTAGCCTACTAGCTTAAGCAAAAATTGAATCCATGCCAAGAGTAAAAGAATAATTTATGTCATTATTAAACACCAATATTAGAGACCTCTTTAGCTGTCCCCATGTACCACTCGAACCTACACATGACCCTTTGGTGTGTAGGGTTGGCTTATTTGTCTTGTGATACCCATGAGTCTCTTTGCAGTTTGGAGCCACTTCAGGCACTTCATCAAGGTCAAAATACAAACAAAGAAATCCGATTTATTCCCACTTTTTACCACTGGACCTCTTTCCTCCGCTCTACTTACTCCCCTGCCCTCAACCCTTTTCACTAAAGGTGAAAGGTTGAAGTCTACGTTCCCTTATGGAATGGTTTCAAGAATATATTCTACAGTAAACAGTTTTAATGAACTGTGGGTAACAGTAATATCATTTCACAGAAGAGATTCATCCTATTGCAGTTTAATTAAAATCTTTCTGCTGATGGAAAGTTCTCTCTCTGGTGTTTTGTTTAATACATTCATGATGCATCTGTCTGGGCTCCCTTGCTAGAGATATCTTTCATTATAATCCACTTATCTAAGTTTGTAATTAAACTTCTAAATGTAAAATTTCAATGGCAAATTGCCAGGGTACCCAGTGACCTTGTCTTCTTTGTCTGAGAGAACTCACTCTAAAAATTTTTATTTTGTGTTTTTCTCATAATTTTAAAAGCATTTGTCTATGTTCACATGTGAATGTACAAATGCAATAATATGCAATATAGTATATGAAGATGAAGAATTCATTATCAACTTTTACCTTTCTCTAGGAAATTGAAGGTATATAGTATTTAAACAAATATATTGAATTTTAAAGTAAAGAAATAGTATATGAAATATCCTTACAGACAACTGCTTTCAGGCTATATTGATCTATATTGATCTATTATTATCAAGAGGCAATTTTAAAAACTGTTGGAGATACTTGTTGAAAGAATATACTCTGTTCCCCATTGGTCATGAATGGTCTTGCAAGATTCCTGTAGTTTATGCAACAAAATAACAATCAAAAAGCACTTTTGCAATTCAACTTAACTGGAAGTATTCTTTTCAGATATCACTTTGCTTTTTGAGAATAATACACTGAGATAGAATAAAAAGAAAATAATTTTTCTACTTCTGTGAATCCAATGACTTATTAATGGTCAATGCACAGCCATCATAGATGAAAAGTTATAAAAGATAATGGAAGACACTGCTAATACTTTTTGGATTATAAACATGTTATTATTTTATATCAACTGTGGACATATTTTTCAATAAGCTTTTTTGCAACAGTAGATTGTTTTTACAGTTTAACACAATAATTTTCTTGACATTATATCTTTGGAATATTAATATTGTAGAAAATAATAAGTATTTTTTAATTTTAAAGGTCAATAGCATTTTTGAATAAGATGTTTCCTTCTTCACAATTCTAGTTATACTGAATTTTCATAATTCTATGTAGAGTTGCTATTAAATATTAAACCATAAACTCACTCTTACATATTTCACATTACATACGGTAGTTACTGTTAAAATATCTGTAGACAATAAATTTGGTGAAAAGAGAGAATCAGATTATTCTTTGTACCTTCACATGGAGTGAACTGGAGCAATAGCACAGCAGGTAGGGCTTTTGCCTTGCATGCAGCCCACCCGGGTTTGATTCATCCGTCCCTCTCAGAGAGCCAGGCAAGCTAACAAGAGTATACCGCCCGCACGGCAGAGCCTGGCAAGCTACCCATGATGTATTTGATATGCCAAAAACAGTAACAACAACTCTTACAATGGGGACTTTACTGGTGCCCGCTCGAGCAAAATCAATGAACAATGGGACTACAGTGCTACAGCGCTACAGTGCTACCTTCACACGGAATGGTTTATACTATCAACTAACACTATGTGCCTATTTTACATCTCAATATACTTACCTGAGGTGGTTCTCAGGTTTTACTTTTGGTTCTGCATTCAGAGGTTATTTCTGGTGAACTTGGGGACCATAATGTGGTTCTAGGACTCAAACCCTAGTTTCCACATGCAAGGTGAGTGCCCTACCTGCAGTATTGTTTCCCTGGCTCCCTACAGATGTGACTTACTAACTTCATTATTCTATAATATAATTCTCTCTAATTAATGTTCTTTCTGTAATTAAGATTGTTAAAATTGTTAAATATACTTTATTTTCAGACTGGAGCCATAGCACAGTGGATATGGCGTTTGCCTTGCACGCAGCCGACCCAGGTTCGATTCCTCTGTCCCTCTCAGAGAGCCTGGCAAGCTACCGAGAGTATCCCGCCCACAAGGCAGAGCCTGGAAAGCTACCTGTGGCATATTCAATATGTCAAAAACAGTAACAAACAGTCTCACAATGGAGAAGTTACTGGTGCCCGCTCAAGCAAATCAATGAACAATGGGATGACTGTGCTACTTGTTTTTAATTTTGATTTTATTTTTATCACTATTATCATTCAAGTATCTAACTTTAATTTCTGTCTTATGGAAAATAATACTTGAGGATTTAAAAAATATGCAATAAAACTATATTTTGGTATTTTGGGTAGTAGAGTGTTATAATTTTTATAATCTGTGAGAAAATTTTCAGCTACTTATCATAACTACTAAATTAATTTTATTGAGCACAGTGAAGTGAATGCAGAACTCAAACAAAAATATTATGTAATAAATCATATTGCAGATTCATACAAAAATATTACTGAAATGCTATTATTTGCAGGATAACCTATATTGTTCTCAATTTAAAGATTTCTACTTGGGGCTGGAGAGATAGCACAGCAGGTAGGGCATTTGCCTTGCTGACCCGGGTTCGAATCCCAGCATCCCATATGGTCCCTGAGCACCGCCAGGAGTAATTTCTGAGTGCATGAGCCAGGAGTAACCCCTGTGCATCGCTGGGTGTGACCCAAAAAGCAAAAAAAATAAAATAAAATGAAATAAATAAAAATTTCTACTGAACTTAGTAGCTTTAATGTTGTAATTAAAGAACCCATACCCATTTGATACATATTTGTATCATTGTTTTTATTTTCATAAATTCAAGAATTAAGGAGTAAAGCAGAATTCAATAGAGTTGTTGAATAATAAAGCGAGGAAGGTGCTCGGATGATAACAGGAGATTATGTTTTAAAACGTTTTTCTTTAAATACTTTTAAAAATTCTTGTCTTGAGAATTGTAGTGATTCCTTACAAGAGGTCTGCAATTTTTGGCTTGGGCTTACTTTGTATTTTAAAAAAAAGGGGTAGGAACCGAAAAGTTAGTATAATGGTTAAGGAGTTGACCTTTTATATAGCCAACTTGGATTTAATGCTGGCACACCTTCCCGGAGCCCAGCAGGAGTCATTCATGAGTGTAGAGTCGAGACTAAGTACTGAGCACAGCCAGGTGTGGCTTTAGAACATAAATTAATTAATCAGTTAAAAGATGATATGTTCATCAAATACATGGAAATGATGTTCTTTTCTTAGTGTTTTTTCTTAAATAAGCATCACTTATTTGAGATAAATAAGTATCTTAATGTTCTTTTCTTAAATAAGTATCACTTTAGTCCATCTATAAATGTACTACAAATACAAATAGACAAATACAAGGTGATAAAGAGTGAAGGCAGAAAATGCTGGAAAGAGATTGTTAACAATATTTAGATTAGAAGTGAGGGTAGGTTGTACTAGAGAGGTCTTGGATAGTAGTTTGACTCTGAATAAATTGTTGCCTACTAGATTTACTGATGGGTTACTTTTAAGATGTGTGGTCAAAAAGAACTTTCTGATTTCCTCTGTGCTTTTCTGGTGTGGGTCACTATGATATCATTATTGAGATGGAGTGTTGTGGAGAGAGCTGGCTTTTGGGCTTTGTAGGATATTCACAGCCCTTTTACCATATGTGAGTTACTTGACAGTGGGAAAGTTTGGTTTTAGATTAGATATATAAGTGTAGGGAAGAAGTCAAGACTAAAGACATGGGAATAAAAGTATATACATAGGGGGGCTGGAGTGATAGCACAGTGGGTAGGGCATTTGCTTTGCACGAGGCTGACCCGGGTTCAATTCCCAACATTCCATATGGTCCCCTGAGCACCTCCAGGAGTAATTCCTGAGTGCAGAGCCAGGAGTGACCTCTGTGTATTGCCGGGTGTGATCCAAAAAAGCAAAAAAAATGAAGAAATGGGGACTGTGAGGCATAATATTCTTCTCATTCAGTACTCCTGTGGCCAGGGTTCTGAATAATATAATGAAGAGTAATACAGAACTAAGTCTAAAGGAAAAGTCAGAGTTATATCAATTTACAAGTGAGGTGAGAAGAAATACTAGATTGAGTAGTGAGACCAATATTAGTGGGGATCTTGTTACAGAGGAACATTTGGTATCTCTGTTCTAAGTAAAAAGCAAATGATTAAGATGAGGAACTAGTAAAAGGTCTAAGTACCAACCTGGACCAGGCTGGGTAGTGTGGACATGCTCTCTGAGGTGCTGGCATGAATTTTCCATGAGATGATCAGAAGGTGGTTCTAAAATTTGCAACAGTGTGTCATAATACTTCAGAATCAGGGAGAGCTTGGCAACTGCATGGAAGATAGCAATATAAAACTGTTTTTATTATAGGCTCTGCCCCATGTGAACAGATTCTTTGTCATTGTGGATTCTGAAGCAGCTCTAATTACTCCTTTTTTCCTTATTTTAGTTCTTCCTACATGAGCTTCCCCTTTCTTCATAGCAATAACACTTTTTAAAAAAGGAAAACAGAGCTACTTTTCTTGGAATTATGCACCTATTACCTAGTAGAAACGGAAACTATACAAACCTTAGCCATGTAGGCCTTCCATGTTTATAGGATCCCCATTGCTTTCTAACTTACTGAGAAGTTGTGTTGTGATCTGTAAAGTCCCAGAGAATGGCGCCTCTTTTTACTAATAGTCATGTCTATAGACAGACTCACAATATCCAGAGAGGGGCACAAACATGCTTAGAGTTAGATTCGCTTTCAGCTCATGTGAAGCACAAGAAAAACAGAAGAAAAAGGAAACTTGAAGATGAGTTTATCCTTCTCATGCAGTCCAGAAGAAACCAACCTAGAACAGTCGTTGCAGCTGCACAGTGCTGCCCCCGTCTGAGGCTTCTGCAACCCCATTCTCTAGTGTTGTGTGTGTGTGTGTGTGTGTGTGTGTGTGTGTCTGTGTGTCTGTGTCTGTGTCAGGGTCTCGTATGACTTTTCTCCAGGCATTATAACTGTGCTTTAGGCAGAGATATGGGGAAGACTCCTAACCACCGTCTTTACCCTGTCATTTGTGCCTGTATATCACTGGCCTCAACAGTGTCATTGTCGCTGTCACGTAGCCACTCTAATTTTTAGGAACTCTGGGAATGTAGGGGAGCATTTTAGAAGAAAGGGAGAATATGATAATACTCCCATCAAAAAAAATTGAAGGTTTTGAAATTTCAAGCTTCCCCCCCAACACACATCCTTTAGCCAAATAATTATGTAAGATATTAGTGTGGACTTTGCAAAAACTTTTGTGACTTTATTATGTCTTGCATATATATAATAATTTGTAATACAATCATCCTAAAACCAGATGTTGTATATTTTTATAGCATACTTGCAATTATCTGCACACTTTGATATAATTTAGGGTTCTGCAAAGTGAAGTGTACAATAGGTGACACTGGTGGCTAATAGATTTGAGGAAGTTACTGAGCACTATGACAGTGAAAAGCCAGAGCTTACTCTCATAAAATAGAGATGATAATACTTGTTTTCTCCTTCAGAGGGTTAGTGTGAATCTTTAATGGGGTTCTTGATACACAGCACTTTTAGCTTTTAAAAAATATGACATGAAGTCATAAGATGGAGAAGTTGAAAAATCGTCTATAGTTTCATTGCTGGAGCACAGAATTGTGTTCCAACATTCTTTTAGGATTGCAGAAGTACTTTTTTTCAATTAAAAAATTCACAAATAACAGCAGTGGCATCACCTTAGTTAATTCATTCTCTGGCTGGTACTCATCCAAATATTTTTTATTGTTTCATTCTATCCTCACTATCGAGGGTTCTGGGGTGCTTGATTTTCTCATTTTGTAGGTAAAAACCCTAAGGATCTAAGGCCAGTGACCTGCCATGGTCACCATATGTGAGATAGTAAACAGATGGGGCTGTGGTGTCAGGCCTGTTTACATTGGTTTGTCCAATTTTAATGTTTTCTGGCTGAGGTCAACTTGAAACAATTATTGATTTATTAATTGATTTTTACATTTTATTTTCAGAAAGTAATTCACAATAGTTCATTACAGATAATATTCAAACACCCACCCAAATAGCAAGCAGTTTCCCACAAATAAGAGGGAGTGTGTGAAGGTTGCTGTATTTAATTCTGGGGCCATTTAAGCCCATATATACAAGAATATAAGTAGGTACATTAAAACCAAACACACATGTGCTACTTTAGGTACATCAGTGGGCTACAGTATATGAGTACTCCAAGAAATACTGCATTGCTCTCTTCCGGAAGCTTTATTTTATAGTCTCTGGATCTTGGCCATTGATGAAATTACATGGCGCTGGGGGACAGTTTGTGGGTGTAACTGCAAAACTACTGGAAAACTGGGGATCTGGGTGGAGGAAGCCACTTAACCCCACTCCAAGGTGCCACAGTGAAGATAGCCTGATGTGTGGTCGGGAGATTCTGTGTGGCTATCTTCTGGGAGCTTTATTTTATAGTCTCTGAATCTTGGCCATTGATGAGAGTATATGGCGCCAGGGGGCAGTTTGTGGATGTGACTGCCAAGCTACTGGAAACAATTATTTAACATTCTTAATGACCAGTCTTTTTTACATATGAAGCATAGAAATCACTGAGTTCAATGCTATGCAAGGGCATAGTGAAAAAATATGAAACTTGCTGCCTAATTTGCAACAAGACTCTCCTTAGAATTAGAAAGACTTTCCATATCATGGATATGAAGGATTATTTATAATGGTATCTGCTACAGTGCTAATCTTTTTTCTCAGAACAAGATTGCTTAGATCACATTAGGCTTGTTATTAACTCTCCATGCCTCAGTTTCTTCTTGTTTAAAATGAGGAACCAGTGGATCATACTTTGCAGGATGGTGGTGAGAGATAAATTAATCACTGAGGTCAGTATTGTGCAGATTGACACAAAGAGAGGTGAAACAGAATGTACATGATTGCATTAGGCTGATAAAAAAGCAAATGCCTGAGTAATTTTTCCTGCATTGCTTAGTTTAAATCACTTGCAGTAGGCTACTAGTTGGAGACACCATTTGGGCCAGTTTAAATGGGACCCACCAGTGGCCATCCTCTCCTCAGCTCCTATGTATGTGAGCTTCTCTGTTGAATCATTTCTCTGCACAGTTGCCATGAGATGGCACTATGGGGATATGCATGGTCAAGTTTGCTTCCCTCCGCTCATTGCTATTCCTCCAGGCTATAAACAAATAGGAAGGTTTTAAAATTTTATTTATTTTTGAAATGTTTAGTTTTTTTAATATTCAAGGACTTCAATGGTAAGAATACATTTAAGGCAAAATGAAATGCATAGGAAGTGTAAGACATGTTTTTCACAGTATGCATAGCCTTTACATCATTAGAAAACTAAGAATAAATGGAGAAACTGTGTTTTTTATATCTCTTTATATTTCAGTTTTGAGCTGACCTTGTAACCTTGCAAATGCATTTTGGAAGCTCAATTATATAGTAAATAAGTTGATTTGGAGACTCAACAACTGTCATGACATAAATTATTCATATCATTCTGGGCAGCACATACTTCCTGTATTATATAAAATGTATTTTTAAATCATAGTTACAACATTTTTCATGTGGTGTTATATGAAGGAATGAAATTTCTAATTGGTTATTGTTTCCTCTAATTTCGTATACAGTAGAAACTTGCTCATGTGATTTTCCAAATAAGTGGTACAAAAGAATGGCTTCTAGTGATTTCCAAGGGATAATTAGGGGCCTAGCTTAATATTTGTGTCCATATTCCATCCTCCAATTTCTTGAATTCAGCAGCAATTCTCATTTTAGTTATATATGTATAGCATGAAGAAGGGCAATAGATGGAAGCTCCGTCAAATCTAGTGTCCCTCCTCTGTCTCGAGTTTTTAAGGAAAAGAGATAGTGAAGTCGAAGGGTATAGGTAATAACCTGTACTAAAAATGCCTGACTATTTTTAGGGGCAAGATTGCTGTGACATCATTAATTTAGATGCTTTCCTTTGTTATCTAGGAATTGCATTCCAGGTTTTTCTTTCTTATTTGTTTCGGACTCCATTTGAGGTTTCCTGTTGGCACATACCTTTGTCACTTTATCAGTGATACCCAGGAGATAGGGTAACAACATGAGTCCAAGAAACTCCCCTTATTATTGTTCCCTGGGATTTTACTATGATGTCAGACATGGCTCTCACCTATGTATAGGTGAACTAAACCAGAATCTTAACAAAATGGGTTCCTTTCTGCAAAAATAACAGCACTCTCAGCTGATAAAAAAATGTAAGAGGAGACCAGGGGTCATAGTAGCTTGTGTTTAGGGAGTTTGAATTTTTGCCCAATTAAAATCCAAAGAATTATGCAAAATTGAATTCATTTGTATAAGAATTAGTGGCTTCTTAAAGGCGGTTTCACTGAAATCTCTTAATATTTTGAGATGGCAGTTTTCAATCTTTTTATAGTTGGGGCCTGGCACCTGGACTGGATGTGAGTCATTGGCTGGCAGTTATATACGAGGTGGCAGAATATGGGGATCAGCTTCTCCGTCACTGATCCACTCACTGATCTGTGATCGGTGGTTGAAGATCACTGCTTCAACATTTCTTTTTGGCTTCTCAAATGTAGTCTTCTTTCCTTTATTCTGCATTTTACTCAATTGAATATATTTTAGATATCCTATCCTTTAGATGTATGTCTCCCACTGATTAGGATGTATAGCATACTTTGGCGATTTCTTCTCAGAATTTGTATTGTTATTAAAATGTTGGTCTTGCTAGCTAATTACTTTAATAGTGATAGTAGTAATAATAGCTTAAAATCACTCTCCAGATAACAAAGCATTGTTTTTATCAAAAGATCCCTAAAATTACAATGATTTAAATTCATCATTTTACAGAAGGCCAGTTCATTTCCTTTCTAGGCTATAATTTTCAACTAATTCACTTGTATGGTTTCTAAGAAGTTACACAGAGATATTTAGATTATTCTAAGTGCCTCTGGAATTATTGGTAGTGTCTTTTGAAAAAAGTGTTCAGACTAAGTCTTTCTACCAGCTCTCATTTAGAAAGAATGTGTGTTTGAAAAATTCCGCTTTGTCTTCTTGAGAATTTTTTCCCAATTTACATGGAAATACCATATGAGCTAGTAGTGAACTTAGATTAAACTATAGTTTAATATCCATGTGTCCAACAATTAGCAAAACCACTGTTTTAAGAAATCATAGTCTCAGGTGTTTATTTCAAGAAAATATGACCAGTTCAGTTCTCTATACAAGAAGTGTTCAAATTTGTCCAGTAATATATCGAGGTTTCATGAACTAGTCTAGTAGTCCAGGGTATGTGGGGAGAGGTGTGTTTAGGAGCAGGAACTGAGACAAACAGTGAAGCAAGAGAGCACTAAATTATCCAAACTGGGATGTTCTACTTGTCCTTGAAAATGACCTTCAGTATTAGTATGTAATGCACAAATTTGAGAACATTTTTGAATATTTGAGTCATAAAATATTTTTATTATCATTATTCAGGGAAGACTCTCAGAAAGCTGTGTACTTGAACTTAATTACATGACTCCTTGTAGCATCATGTGTACCAATTTGTTCTTTGTTATCATACCCTTGGAATGTTCTAGGAGTACCCTGAGATTATGTTTATAGTTTTCCATTATCTGTTTTATTTGATGCATTGATGTGTTTAGCACATAACTCAGCCTGTCATCTGTATTTGTGAAGACTCTTGTGGCTAAAGTTTATCAGTGCTTGAGAATAGGGCTGGATTTTTTTCTAAAACACTATTACAACTAAATACACATATGCACATGTGTAATTTTCTGCTACATAGATGGGTAGCTACTTATTTTTCATTGGCCAAGAGAGTCTCAGTAATAGTTGCTGATTTTTAAAAACCATTCTATGGATAAATGTTTTGGGGCAGCAACTTTTACCTTTGATACCCTTTAGATTAAACCCCCTCTCTTTTTTCACCTAGTTTTTATTTAGGCACCATGATTTATAATATGGTTATGAAGAGCTTTTGGCTTACAGTGTTCTACTCCCACATGCACCAACAGTGTCAGTGACTTTAATCAGTTTCTTAAGATCTCCCCCAGAGCTCTCCACCACACTCTGGCAAACCAGTTCTTTAAAAAAACTATTATGGTTTGGGCTACGTGTTTACAGTAATGTTAATGCTTATGGTTTTCATGTACATTGTTTTCTTACCTTTCCACCACTAAAGTGCCCAACACCCTCTACTAATACCCCCTCTTACTTCCAATCAATCTCATTACTCTTCCCTCTCTTCTGGTCACTCTCAGGTCTGTAACACAGGGTCGACAAGGGTTTACTACCATACTCTACCTTCAGTTTTCTCATTGTATTTCTTTATATACCACAGATGAGTGAAATTGCCTATTGTTTGTACTTCTTCCTCAAACATTAACATGTTTATACATTATTATATAATTTAACATGTTTATACATTATTAAGTAATGTATTAAAATAATACATTATTTGGGCTGGAGCAATAGCACAGAGGGTAGAGCGTTTGCCTTGCATGCGGCCGACCCAGGTTTGATTCCCAGCATTCAATATGGTTCCCCAAGCACCACTAGGAGTAATTCCTGAGTGCATGAGCGAGGAGTAACCCCTATGTATTGCCAGGTGTGACCCAAAAAGCAATAAATAAATAAATAATGCGTTATTTTAACATGATACATTCCGGCTTCATTCACCTTGTAGTGAACTGCAAGATCCTGTTACAGCTGCAGAGTATTTCTTCTTTTTGGAGGAGACCATGAGCCTGGGCTGAGCTGATTTGCCACCCTGTGGCTTCAGGAATGATGCCTGCACTACACACAATGATGCTCAGGGCTTATTTCTTGCTTTGCACTCAGGGATCACATCTGGCAGTGCTCAGGGATGCTTGGGAATACAACTCCAGTCAACTGCATGCAAAACAAATGTAATATAGCTCCATCCCTAATATTTTTTTTGCTTTTTGGGTCTCACCTGGTGATGCACAGGGGTTACTTCTGGCTCATGCACTCAGGAATTACTCCTGGCGGTGCTCAAGGGACCATATGGGATGCTGGGAATTGAACCCGGGTCGGGCTGCATGCAAGGCAAACGCCCTACCCGCTATGCTATCGCTCCATCCCCGCTTCATCCCTAATATTTATTTATTTTTTTATATAAACATCTATCGCTCCAGCCCATCCATACACGCACACACACACACACACACACACACGCACACACACATATAATAACACTGTCTTCCCGTTGTTCATGGGTTTGCTCAAGCGGGCACCAATAATGTCTCCATTGTGAGACTTGTTACTGTTTTTGGCATTCGGGTAGGGTGTTTGCATTGCATCCGGCCAACCTGAGTTCAATTCCTCCATCCCCCTCGGAGAGCCTGTCAAGCTACAGAGAGTATCCTGCCTGCATGGCAGAGCCTGGCAAGCTACCCGTGGCATATTCGGTATGCCAAAGACAGTAACAACAAGTCTCACAATGGAGACGTTATTGGTGCCCGCTCAAGCAAACTGATGAACAACGGGAAGAAGTGCTATATATAATATATATATAAACCATAGGTTTATCATTACCTGTTGTTGAACATTTTAATTCTTTACATATGCTGGTGATTGTATCCATAAATTCAGTGAATATAGATAGGTGTGCATATATATTCTCAAATTAAATTAATTTTGTGTTTTGGGGATAGATGTCAAGAAGTGGAATTGCTAGATCACCTGGAAACTCTATCTCACTTTAAAAAATGAATTTACAAAACTCTGTATTTTAAATCCCATTTTCCTGTCTTTCTCTCTCTGTTTTCTTCACGGTTTATGAATCCCTACATACAAAATGTGTTTCAGCACCTATTTGGGTTTTCGTTTGTTTCCTTGTTTGTTTGTTTGTTTGTTTGTTTGTTTGTTTTGCTTGAAATGCCCTTTCTGGCTCTTTCAGTCCTTATCTTTTCCAGGACTTTTTCAGATATAGGCATGTGAGATTTCCCTCACTCTTTTTAAATTTTTTTCTTGCTCATCACAGAATTAATTGCCTCATCTCCCACCTTTCCATTTCACAATACTCCTGTTAGAGCAATCCTTGTCATGTTTTTAGATTTTTTTGGTTTGTGTAATTATTTCTCCCTAAGTCATGAGCTCTGCAAGGAATTTAGCTTGACTGAACTAGTGAAAATCCCAGAGCTGTACCTGTTTTCATCAATCAAAGAAAATGGATTGGGGGTTATAAATTCAATAGTTTTGGTAAATGACTGATGAATTAAAAATGAAAAATATGACTGAGGCCTTAAATGTTAATACTAAATTTTCTTCCTTATGGTAGTTGAAAATTTGTAATATTATGATAAAGGCACTAGAATTCAAGTTAAATTTTTATACTGTGTGCAGAAAAAAATGATCTGATTTTATTTTTTCTTTAGGAATAGACCAGTCAGGAGACTGAAAATCTGAAGAATGTTTCCGGCGGGTAATCTGACTGTCACCCCCTGGATAAGGAGGAGCATGAGGAGGCTATTTCCATTACTTTATCTCTTACTGTCCCACACAGCTCATTTGGAAGGAAGAAAGGATAATCAGTTCATCTGGAAACCAGGTAGGAATGTCCGGGCTATTAGTCTGTCCCATTTTCATTAATGAGAAGGATTTTTTTAACATATCTTTGTTCTTATTTGTGGAGAGTGAGGAGTATCCCAAGAGGAAAAATGGACTCATTTAAAAATTATAATATAACTTGCATTTGATATTTATTCCTTCATACTTAACATCTCCATTCATGGTGCTTACTATTATTGTGAACTTTCATGTCTTTGCCAATTAAAGTTAGGATTTCTATAGTTACTTCTGTTTTTCCTTTTTAAAATATATTACCAATGTGCATTACATTTGTAGCAGAAATGACATCTTAATTTAGCTGGTATTCTCAGCTATAAATTCTTTGTATAGTTCTGTATGTCTCTTTTTTAAGGTAACATTGTATTTTTGTAATAAAATGTTCTCTAAAACATCAAAAATACATTCCTGTTGGAAAAAAGTTTTTGAACTATTTTTCATATTTTTATGACTAGAAAGTTGTCTTAGTGTATTTTGAAATCCTTAAGTATCTTATACATATAATTACAGACACTTACATATAATTTGGTGACTTGTATATAATTTGTGGTCTTTAAATCTTCCTTAATTTACCATAGAAAATATATGCTAAATTTAATTTAAACAGAAGTATTATATTAACTTTACTAAAAACCCTGGACATTGAGCCTTTTTAATCAATGATGGTTTGTTTTGCTCTGCATTTCACTTTCTTTTTAAAGTTTCACAATCACAATCTTAAAATATTTATTACTGTTTGAAGAGCCTACTCTTGCAAATATAGATAACTAATACACTTAATATCTTCGAATTGGAAAATATAATGTTGTAGAAAATCTATGGCCCTTAAAGAGCTTCTATTTTAATCTTGTCATTTGTAAATTAAATAGACTGCAAACATATTGTGTCACCATGGAGATATGTATGAAAGTGAAATTTGTAATGTTTAAATTACTTTGGAAAAAACAAATTGGATTATGCTATAAAGCATATTAAGTAAAAACATCACCATTAAAGATAGTCTTTGGGAGATTTAATTGCATTAAAACCTCTATAAATTAATTTAATTGTGTGCTCCAATGCTATGTTAATGATTTGCATTTTTCCCTTTACAGTAATTTTAAAAACTTTATAAAAAATGTGAAGAGTCAGTATTGAGTTTTTATGAATGGGGCTATGGGTTTTAGTCACAAAAGACTAAAGACTTTTAGGAAATCTAAATAGTCACATTTACATGATTGCAGTAGTCCCATATAAAGTTTTCAGAAATGTACAATTATAATGGAAAATAGCAAATGTGAAATGTGAATGAGATATGTTAAGAAAATGAGTTTATTTTGAAACAAGTTTCAAAATAAGTCCACTTTTATAAAAGTGGGTCAGTGGAACAATATGGCCTACCTTAAATTGGATGAATACTTTATAACTGTCAAATATAGTTTTAGAAGTGAGAATTCTTTCCTTCAGACATATTACGTTGTTAAAAATGAATTTCTGTATTATAATTCTTATTTTTCCCTCAGAGAGGTAGTATGTATTTCCCCACTTTCATTTCACTTTTGAATTTCAAATTACAATATGTCCACACTTCTTAAAGAAGACAAAATTTGGGCTATAGAGATCACAAAAAAGGAAATGTGATTTCCTTACAGGTAGCCTTCCCTGCTTTAAACTTCTGGCTCCATATATGTTTCCTTGAGCATGAGTCAGGAATAGCTGCTGAACATGGCCAAGTGTAACCTGGCAATTTACCCACCAACCCCTTTCCAATAAAAAAAAGTAAAAAATTAGGATAAAAGTCTTAATATATTTCAGAAAATTTCTGTGTATGTGACAAATACATCTCTGTGCATAGTTTGTACGTAATTCACACAAACTACATACACAATGCGATATTATTATTATAGTTAGGGTTCTGCAATAATTTAAATGATATGTGTAAAGTTAAAAGAGTTTAATAGAAGGATGTTTAACAAAAGCAGGAAAATATGAGCCTAATTTAAGAAGAACAACTAGTAATTGTGAGATACTTCTGAGATGGTATTAGTGTGAAGTCTTAAGGGACTAAGAAAGAGAGTGAATTCTAGAATCGAGGCAAAACTTTATGAAGAGACTTGACAGATTTCATAGCCCTCTGAGGAAAATAATCAACCTGCAATGAAATGTTTAAAGAAATCTAGGGGAATCTAGTGAGTAAATACTTCTGGCCTCTCTGCCTCTCATAGTTCGCACTGGCTGAATCCAACCCAAATCCTGTAGGCAGTGAGATCACTGATACGTCCACTGAGACTAATCACCTGGGTAGGAAACAGGACAGCAATTGAAGAAGGCAGAACTGAACGTTTCTAATTAATACTTATGTGAAAATAATTATATATACTTCGAATCATATAATTCAGTATGAACCAGAATTACCCTCTGAGTACTCTTTTGGAGTTTCCTTATATTATATATTGATGTCATGTGCATGCTCATTTTAATCTTGTAATTATTGTGTAGTAGTTCATATTGTTAATTGCATCATTGTTATTATTATTATATAAGTTACTTAATCAGTGCCCAGTTACTCTGTCATTTCTTTTCCTGATGCTTAATATTTCAATGGTTTTCAGGTACTTTATGCAGCATTATTTTAAAAACAAACAATGAGTTAGTTTGAAGAATCACATGACTTAGAGAAATTCAAGACAATCTCAATAACTTAGAATGTGTTATCTATGTAATTATGTTTATTATATATTTTGCATTTTTATATTTATTTATTTATTTATTTATTTTTTGCTTTTTGGGTCACACCCGGCAATGCACAGGGGTTACTCCTGGCTCATGCACTCAGGAATTACTCCTGGCGGTGCTCGGGGGACCATATGGGATGCTGGGAATCGAACCTGGGTGGGCGGCGTGCAAGGCAAACACCCTACCTGCTGTGCTATTGCTCCAGCCCCTTATCTTTATTTTTTTAAATGCAGTTGAAGTTAGCTGGATTTTTGGAGTATGTTATCAGATCCAACAATTTAGGTCAGTATAATCTGTAATTTAAACAGATTGCCATGGGGATACAGATAAATGTACTTTGATATAGAAAGCAAAAACCAGTTACTGAGTGGAGATCACCAACCAGTAAGTCTCATTTGTGTCTCAGTTTTTTTTTCCCTCTCAGTGCATAGATTTGATATTAGTCACTCATTAAAATTAGAGGCACAGCTAAAGAGTTCTGCCTTAGAAAAACAATGGATTGAGACATACTAAATCATTATTGATATTTATTTGTATGCATATATATGATGACTATTTTAGATGTAATATGTATTATATTGCTAAGGATTTCTGTAATTAAGAAAAGTACTGAGTTGTAACTATGAGTTTATTCATCTGACAAGACTAATTAATGCATGTCATTAGTGTTGAGATGCTCTGGCTTAGTGTCAGGAAAGCTATCATTTTGACTGGACAAAATGAAAATGTTAGCCTGAATATCAGGGAAGGAGTGATGTTGTTGTTGCTTTACTTAAAACAACATGCTTTGTAGAGATGAAGAAATCATGATTTCTTAAAGTCCCAGTCATTAGTGGTCTGTTAGTAAATTTCTCATTGTTGGTTCTAGTGGATTCATTTATTTCACTAAATCCTTACTGTTTACTGGGGCGGTTGCACACTCGTGAGATAGAGAATAAACCAGAGAAGTCCTTGGTCCTCATAAATAGGGCAGTAGACACTATGAAAAAGATAATAAGTTCTTACAAGGAAAGAGAAGGCAAATGAGAGTGTATGCAATGATAGCAGAGATAGCAGAGACAAAATGTTTTTGAACCTGAAAAATAAAATCAATATAATTTTAATTTTTTAACTATGATATGATAAACCAGTATTTTTCCTTCATATACATATATATCACATATATATGTATACAGACACACACGGCGCTATACTTTACAGTACTGTTAATAGTAGAGTTTCAGGCATAATGTTCCAGCATCATACCCACTACTACAGTACTGGCATTTCTCCATATTTGTTCCAATGTCCCTTCTCATTCCCCTCCCCTGATTCCTTGGCAAATTCAGTTTTGTAAACTGATTCTCAGGGTCTGTTACCACTGACATTTTTTAATTCCTTTATTTTGTTTCTTTATATTTCACATATGCAAGAGTTCATTCAGCATTTATATTTCCCTGTGATTGACTTCACTCAGCATAATATGCTTTAGTTCAATCCACATAGTAGTGAGTTGCAGGATTTCATTTTTTCTTATAGCTGAGTTGGATTCAGTTGTGTGTATACTAGAACTTCTTTAGCCTACATCTGTTCCTGATCACATGATTTGGGTTCCAAATATTACCTACTGCAACTAGCATGACAATGAATTATTCTATTTTTAAATTTTATCAGACTGGAGCAATAGCACAGTGGGTAGAGCATTTGCCTTGCACGAAGCCAACACATGTTTGATTCCTCCGTCCCTCTAGGAGAGCCTGACAAGCTACTGAGAGTATCTCGCCCACATGGCAGAGCCTGCAAGCTACCCGTGTATTCAATATGTCAAAAACAATAATAACAAGTCTCACAATGGTGACGTTACTGGTGCCCGCTCAAGCAAATTGATGGACAACAGGACAACAGTGCTACAGTGCTAAATTTTATCATCATTATTTAAAAACTGTTAATGATAATGTTTCGTGCATACAGATTTTCAACACCACACCATACACCAGAGTATCTTCTTCTTCTAAATATAATTTATTACATTTCCACTTTGTCTCAGGGTACCCCCTCTTTGAACATATTTCCCTGCCACAATAAACTCAGTTATGTAGATTAGAAGGCTTAAAAACTTTATTATTAATTTATTATTATCAATTCATATTTATCATGAATTCAAGTAATACAACTTGTTGTAGATAATGTAACATATTTACAGTGTGCTAATCTTTATTATATTGGTGTATATAGTTACCTCACTTCATCACCACCAGTGTGCCCAAATACCTGCACTCATATTCCTATGGATATGGGTTCTATGGTAGATAATGATTTGTAGTACTAAGCGACTGGAGTTATGGAAGAACCCTCATTCAATATAGACTGGTCAGGGAGGAGATGGGTAGATAGATTTTAGGAATTTGACATTGAATGAAAAAGTTTTGAGCCTCTTAGAAATTTACATGGAGATATTGATGAGGAAATTGGATAGGCAGATCTGAATTATACAGTGAGTTCTCTGCTTATGGTATAAATTTGGAAGTGATGAGCATAAGAGGTAGACTTTATTGGCAGAACCTTAGATTTGAAGAAATGGCCCTGAAATGTGTGATACTACATAGAGAATATATTTCTAATTTACTGTCTTGAGTCAAGTGATATTTTAAAAATATTATGGAAAATATATAATATAAAGTTGTATTAATATATGTCTTAATACCATATTAAGACATATAATTCAGTTTCATATAGTAGTAGTCACCATAATTGAGTAGAAACATCACGACTATCTAGTTCCAGACCATTTATATCACTCCAAATTAGGTTTTCCAAATGAGTTTATAAAAGGGCTAGGGAACATTATTGTCTTTGAAGAAAAAATGTCCAAAAGAAAAGAAAAATCTTTGTCTTTATATGAAAAGCTCTTTCTATAGCTTAAAAGCATCCTCACAGATTCCTTCTGTATACCACTTGAAAGAGATAGAGGTTTGTACATATGCTGTTACAGGCATACACAAGCATATGTAAGAATGTAGTGAGGAGAAAGCTATTGAACCTCTATAAACACCTAATTTAGATGAGGAGTTTAATGGGAATAATAAATACATAAGTGTTTTGAATTTCTAAATTTTATTTTTATAAAGCTATTTACAATAATTTATTACATTTAATATTCCAACACCATTTGTACCACCATTTGACATTACACCTTCCCACCACCTTTCAAATGTTTCCACCCTGACCACCAAGGCCTATCCCCAAAGCAGAACCTGAATAATTGATTTTGTATTGCTTGTCATGAATAATCCGCTAAAAATGATCCAAAAAAGTTTCCTTAGAGAAAAGTGTGTGAAGATTATTGTATTTCACCCCGGAGCCATTAAGACATTGTCTTGGTACATCAGTGGTGTAGAATATGAGATGTTGCATGTCTGTGCGCTCCAGGAGTTCTAAAATTTTAAGTATGGTGGTAGAGCTAAGGTTAATTTTTTTTTTAAATCTTTGGGGTCAGAGGAATCTCTTCAGTGTGTTGATCTCCTGTTGCTCTATTTTGAGAGATTTATTTCTGGATCTCTGGGGCATAGCTGTTAATGAGCTTATATGGCGCCAGAGATAGTTTGTGGGCATGACTGCCAGCCTACTGGAAGCATAGGTTTATGTGGGGAGGTTGCCCATTCCTAACTTCATATGACCTGGAGATTTGGGTAACAAGTCATGGTTGAGGCTTGTCTGAGCCTGTGGAAGTAAGCATGACAGCGATTGAGTTCTGGAAGTTTTTGGCTGCTGGGACTCTATTGGGGCAGGTGAGGGAACTCACCCACCCTTCTGGGTTGCCCTTGATGAGACAGCTTGGAATGTGGTCTGGAGGCATTTCTGCAGGATGTTGCTTGTGTTGCTCTCTTCTGAGAGATTTACTTCTGTGTGTTTTGAAATATTTTTTTTTAAATTTATTTTATTGAATCACCAAGTGGAAAGTTACAAAGTTCTCAGGCTTATATCTCAGTTACACAATGTTCAAACACCCATCCCTTCACCGGTGCCCATATTCCACCACCAATAAAAACAAAAACAAAAGCAAAAACAAAACAAACAAACAAACAAACAAAAAGAAAACAGTATACATCCCACCCCTCACCCCCCCAACCCACCCCGTACGTGAGTGATAATTTCACTTCCTTTTCTCTTTACCTTGATTACATTCCAGATTTCAACACATAACTCACTATTGTTGTTAGAGTTTCGAAACAGACTCACTATTTTTGTTGGAATTTATGCCCTAAGAATACAGCTCTATTAACAGGGAAATATTTGATAATAAGTTTTCCACTGATGAGAATAAAGAGATAAAATGTCGCGCGGCTGCAGTAGCGGCCGCGCGGTTTACAATTTCTGTATTATAGTAATTAAGTTCGCGAAGATTTAAGTTTGAAAATGAATCATTTCCCTTCCTGGAACAGCATGTAGCCAAAGTTAGTTCACAGTCTCCATACATGGGTGCAAACACTTGCTGGAACCCCAATTCCTAAAGCTGTCTCTGGTTCCCGCTCGGTCCACATCCACCGGCTCTGCAGAGGCTTGGGCACCCGGGCCGAAAACCCGGCCCTGTTTTGAAATATTTAAAGTTATGTTAAAGAAAAAAAATATTGAAATACCCAGTGTACTATGGCTACTAAGTGCATGTTAGCAATTTCTATAATTATTGTTTAATAGTCTAATTTTGTGAATTTTCTTGCTTTTATGTTATAATTTTTGGCATGATTTTCTTGCTTAGGTAAACACAAAGATGAGACAAGTTGGCAATGATATGCACTTTATTTATTAGGCAATTTTTTTCTCCAAAGCATGATATTATTGCTTTTGGAACAACTTGAATAATAAAGTAGACATAGTTTCTGTGAAAGGAGTATTACATCAAATAAATAAAGTACTTGTGTTGCCATCACACCATGCCATCAGTATGTGCCATGAACCCTTCTCCTTTCCAAGATCCCTTTCCAACACACAACCTAAGATTTCAGTTTTACTGATCTTTCCTTTGTTTCATCATTCTCCAAAAACAAGTTGAATGATCTGATGTTTGTCTTATTTGTTCTGACTAATTCAGAGTAGCATGACTTCAACTAGTTCTATCCAAGTTGTAGTGTGTAAAAAACTAAGCATGCTGAAGGGCGTGTGCACTCGCAGGCTCTACAAGTGGCTCTGTCTCACCGCCTGTGTTCGATGCTCTGGAATTGCTGAGCTGGATCAGGACGGCTGTTGGCCAAGGACAGGCAAAGGAAGAACAAATACCAAGATGGTTTCTGATCAGTTACCGTTTATTCAATCTTCCATCTTTCTCATCTCCCGCACTCCTAGCTCCATCCTCTCTCTGGATCTGCTGCTCAATCCCCCTTCACTAATCTCTCCCCCTCCTTTTCTCTCCCACCTTGCCCTCTAGGCTACACACAGTCATGTAGCAAAATCAACATAAGAAAGCCCTTCCTGAGGGCCAGGCATTCCAAAGCCCTTCCTGACTGCCAGCAGGAAAAATACCTCTTAAGGTTTTTCTCCTTTCCTTAGTCCAAGAACTTATTCACATCTTAATACTAGTTATTTTTGTATGGACATAGCAAGAGATACATTGAGGTTTACAAGGCAGCTCTCCTGGCAACATCTTGCCACAGACTCAGACTACAGCACTCAGGCCAGATTAATCATTCCTAACCCTAGCAGGGTCTGAATCTAGCTATTACTTTTTGGATCATGACAGCATTTGTCCATGACCAAGCTCTTAACTTATAGTTAAGCATTAGGTGCTTTGGCCAGGCCCATCTCGATGCCAGGGTAGCACATAACTCACTGCTTGCCCTGGGTCTGTCCTGTCCCTCATCTGGACCCTGCTTTTGGGGGTGCTAGGACGTAAGGGCAGCTTAGTTATAGGTCAAGAGAACAGATGCCCAGGAGGAAAATATGTAGAGTCAAATGACTCCCAGGTTACAAAAGTATAGCATTTGCTGCAGTCTTCCTGTGTCCATACAAAAGGACATGGTTCTGAATAAAATATGCAAAGGACTCAAGGAGAAGAGAAAAACAATATATACAACATTATACAATATATAACATATTGTATAATGTTGTAAACAATATGTACAACAGAACACTAAGAAAGAAGCTACACATAAACACGGAGGAATGGGTGCACTGTGATGGGAGTAAACCTAAACTACCTGAGGCTATGTTATCCTACAGCAGTGGACTGCAAGACTTCATCTTTTCTCATAACTGAGTAGTACTACACTGTGTACTACACTACACTATACTAAATTTTTTTTTATCACACAAGAAAATATTCTAGAAGTCTCTTCTGTAAATCAAATTTATTGTCAAAATTCAGATCTCTGCTTATTACTGCTGTTGGAATGGAAGGTTGAAATTTGAAAGGGAAGGAATGGAAAAGTAATATGGACTTTATTACTCTAGGCATTGGCCAAGGTGATTGATTTTTGTTTTAAAAATTATTATATTTCAAGTAATGTGTTTACAGTGCTGTTGGCATTTATAACACATTGTATATGCAGTTACCACACATTGTTTGGTGTTGGTACAGCGAGATAACATATGTAACTATTGAGTATGCAGGCTGAGGATGGGGTGTGAGAGAGAAACTGTACAAAGGTGGAGGGAAGTTGACAATGAAGATGGTGTTGGTGTTTTAAGAGTGTATGCCTGAAACTCAACTACAGATAACTTTGTAAGTAACAGTGTCTTAATAAAAATAATTTAAAAATACCGGTGAAAAAAATACTCCTGTCCCTGTGCCTGACTGTCTTCACTGGGGCCCTTCGCAGGGGGCCAGGTTGAGTTTCCCTCCCCAACCCAAACAGAGCCCCAGCAGCTAAAGACCTTCGGAATCCAGCCATAGCCATGCTCAAGGCCACTCTCCACACGCTCTGACGAGTGCCACACATGAGGGAACCAGCAGAGGAACTCAGGTGTGCGAGAAACAGGGCTGAGATCTCCAAGCCTACTCAGATCAGGACTGGGCCTCCTCCACCCAGATCCCCCATTTTCCAGTAGCTAGGAAGTCACACCCACAAACTCCCCCCTGCACCGTGTAATCCCATCAATGGCCAAAATAGAGACTATAAAACAAAGCTCCTCTTATTGTCTAGTTCTCTCTCTTGGAGAACCCAGCAAGCTACCGAGAGTATCCTGCCCGTACAGCAGAGCCAGGCAAGCTCCCTGTGGTGTATTTAAATTGCCAAAAACAGTAACAATGATGGGTCTCATGCCCCTGACCCTGAAAAAGCCTCCAATGCAGCACCATTGGGAAAGAGTAAAGGGAGGCTGCTAAAATCTCAGGGCTAGGACGAATGGAGACATTACTGGCACCTGCTCGAGCAAATCGATGATCAACGGGATGACAGTGATACAGTGATACAGTGATAAAAGTAAATGGTCATAACTAATTTCATTGACTTTTTGGATCTAAAGCTTTCCCTATGACAGTTTTATTAAAAATGTTCATTTCAGTAGCTTTTTTCCACCTCCTGTCCAGTGAAGATGAACCATATTTGAAGAACTATAAATATTTTAGAACTAAGTAAATAGGTTAGAATTAATCTTTTGGGAAATAGAAAAATTATTAAAATGATATTGCAAACAGATATTTTGTATAGGTTAATATTAATTTGTAGATTATATAATGTTCTAAGTATTAAAATTTTTAAAGGAAAAATGTACTATAAATATTCTTAAAGATTAGCAATTTCAGAGAAAATAAAATGTTCTGAAGAATAATTTTTGAATCTTTCTAGATTAAATATTTATTACATTAAATTTCTTCTATGATTTTGATGAAATTCAAATAAATTAAGTACATAATGTAAATTCATTTTAGGGGCATGTATATTTAACCTCTCTGTGGTAATTTTTTGATACCCCCAAACCAGAGTCATATGGTGTATTTACTGCCACAAATTCTTACTTATCTTTTTCAGTGACACCGGTACTAATTATTCAATACTTTTAATAAGTTCTTAAATTCTTATGCTACCTAAATTAACTTTAAATTAAAGAAAAAAAATATCCTGTCTAATTTTAAAATAGTGCTTTTATATAATTGAAATGAAAATACATGCTTGAACTCCTTTTGAAAGTCACTACCTAGGGGGGTAGAGAGGATAGTGAGAGGTAAATATCAAATCCCCTTCTATATCTCCAAAAATTGTGAATACCTCTGAAATATTTCTCGGTGCCAAATACAACTAAAATAGGCACTCTAGAGCAATGAAGCAGTGACTTTGCTACTGTCTGTTGACTCAGTTCTTGAAAGCCACTGGTCTACCACATTGTTTATTTTCTGCCAGTCTGCAGACTTGTGTGTGGACAGGTGCCAGTCTGTGGGTATAAAAAGGTTGAAAACCACTGCAGAGAAAGTCATGAAAGACAGGCAGGTAAATGCAGGGGTTGAGGAAGTTGAATTTAAACCATTCAAACTGGAACTTACTGAACCTGAACTAGTTATTTATACCAGAAAGCTATAGTGGAATAAGATATTCACAAGAAATTCAAGAATTTTATAGTTAACTCAAATATAACATTATAGCTGAATATGTGTGGGGAGAAATGTTCAGCTGTTTGCAGTCTTAGCAGTAATCTTTCACTTGCTAAGATCAAGCCAGACAGTGACCCCAGAAAAACACAGGACCAATTTCTTCATCACTAAGTCCTGAGAAGTGTCTCTTCAAGCCTGAAGCAGAGGTGGTACCATGACCTTTCCTTCAGAAATAAAATATCCAAAAATAATTCATACCAGCCCTGTTGATAATGACCTTGAAGAATATGGATTTCCATCCCAGAATTCAAGTTAGAAATGCTGCTAAAGAAATTATTTCAGCCCCTCCATCCTGTGCTTGCTATTGCAAGTAACCCCCAATAGGCAGGGACGGAAAAATGAGCTTTGCTATAATGCCACACATAGCAAAATGACATAGTGCAGGAGACACACTATAGAGAGAAGAGCTCTGCCCTGATTGCTTCAAAATAATGTTGGCATTGTAACCATGCAATAGCAAGTCTGTTTCCTGAGAGGAAAGTGTTTGTTTCAGTGTTGTTTTTTTATTTTGGCTCACACCAGCAATGCACAGGGGTTACTTCTGGCTCATGCACTCAGGAATTACTCCTGGCGGTGCTCAGGGTACCATATGGGATACTGGGAATCGAACCCTGGTCGGCCACGTGCAAGGCAAACACCCTACTTGCTGTGCTATCATTCCAGCCCTCTGGACTAGTGTTTTGCACTGCTAGGTTTAGAAGAGACAACTGCTCTTAGGACAAGCCACTTTCTTTGCTGAGTGTCGCTGTGAAGCCATACCACTACCCAGACTGGAAACTGAGATAGCACTATTTCTTTAGTACTTTGATTACAAAACTCACAGCCATGCTTGCAACTGACGAGAAGAGGAATGAGAAAACTGAGGGCTTTCCTTGCACTATAGCTAAAACACAAAAACATTAATTTGGTGAGTCCCAATGAATGGTGTGGTAAATCTGCAAATTGTTGAGAAGCAGTTATTGAGACAACAATGATGATGGTGACAATGACAACGATGGCTGCAAAGAGAATTTTTTCCTCTTCTCTTCCTATGAAGATGGACATGTGGAAAGACATTGGAGATGAAAGCTACAAACACTTCAATGGGGTGCAATTCAAGTGGGTATCAAGGACATCCAAAACTGCAAGTAAGCTAAAATTGTATCCCGGTAATTCTGAGCTAATTTAGTAGCAATTTAAAATATTTTTTCTGCACATGGATGAAAGTATATAAAGAAGTATTGAGACAATAATGTCTGCAACTTCTTAATCAGGATATAAAAATATAAGGAGAGGAGCCTGCCTGGAAATGAAATCTGGCTACTCCCCCCGCCGCCCTGGCCCCTATGGGAATGCACCACATTAAAGGTTTGACTCTGGTGAGAAGCATTCCTTGTTTGGTTTTAGTATCATATTCAATAATCTGAAAAATGTATTCGCCATATTTTTAAGTAACATGTTCATTCATTCATTATTTATAATTTTTGGCTTAAAAGTTTTGCATATTTCCTATTGATTTTCTTTTTTTCTTTTTTCTTTTCCCTCTCAGAGTAGTAACTTTGTTGCCTTACAATTGTCACTGATCAGTAGTTATGCCAAAACACTGGTCCATGACCAGCCTTTTTAACTTCTATTGTCATCTTCTCTATTGAGACAAGCAGGATACTATGTTTCTATAGCCTTTCTTTCCAACTTTTAGTTCTACATAGAAATTATTTTTTTCATCCCTCCCCCACTTTTTTTGAGTTTCCTAGAGCCTACTACTGCTTTTCCCTGGTGTTCTGTTTAATTATGAAGTTTATGGAACACGGAAATACAGCCCCAAAATACTCCAACGTGTTTTTGCTTTGGGAGAGCATTTCACAGTCTTTTGTGCAGCTCCTAACTCAATCTGAATTTCTATTCAGTTATCATCTTTGGAGCATGTTTTTATTTTCTCATTTCATCCCGTGTTCTCTGTTCTATCTTTCTCTTCCTTGTTTTTTTGGCTTTATTTCCTAGAATTGCTGGATTTATCTTCCAGAGCTGTGAGCCTAGGCTACATTGGAAGTAATTTTTCATGTCTGGTAGGGTCTCTGTGTTTGTCATATACTTGACTGATAACTGGAGTGTGGAGTTCAGGGTTAGAACGTATATTTCTTTAGAATTTCAAGCATTTTTCCCCACTGTGATCTCCAGTGTGAGATTTCTCTCATTCTGAGCTTTTGCTTACATGATTATTTATTTTCCTTTCTGTGAAATTTTTTTCACATGAAATTCTTAAATTTACATAAAACTTACATAAAATAATTTACATAAAAGAATTACATAAATTGATTTACATAAAATTCTTAAATTTTGTGGCTATTTACTTTGAGATGTCTCCTTTCTACTCTATATTCAATAAATTAGGAAGATATTTCAGTTCATTTACTCATGTCCTACAGTTCTGAGAATTAATATATATGTGCATATATACATGAATATGTGTATATATATTAAAACACCATGAATTACATGGTTGTGTTTTAGAGATACTATATTCCAACACCAACCCTGTCCCCAATGCCTTCTTAGCTCCAATAGGGTTCCAAGTTTCTCTCTCCCCAGCACCTTCCATCCCCAGCCAACTGTTTTGAAGTTTGGTCATTGCTGTTGGGCTCTATTGCTCCTTTATACCACTGATGCAGGATCGGGTCCCCTTGACCCCTGCTCCATCTTGTTTTCCATTTATCTCTTCTTCCCACCTCAATTTATTTTCTTCTCTGCCCTTCCTCTTATACTCTGGGGCAAAAGATGATCTGGGCATATCCTCTTTCGAATACTGCATTCCCTTGTCCGGTAATTCTCTATACTACAATAATATGAGATCATCCTGTGTTTGTTCTTCTTCTTTGTCTTATTTCTTTGACTTAACATGATACCAGATTTTGTACTCAGGGATTGAATATGCTCATCCAGTTGAGCTATCCAGAAACTTCAAAATTTTGTTACTTAACTTTTTGGTATGCTTGATTTTGGAAATTGCTCAGGGCTCACACCTGGCTTGAAGTCTGAGATCACTTCTTATTATTTTTTTATATCACACGTATAAGAGAGATTATCCTGTGGTTATCCTTGTCTTTCTCTAACTTCACTCAGCATGATGTTTTCCAGGTCTATCTATGTAGTAGAAAAGTAGAAAATCATTTTATCTTTTCTTTTATCTGATTATTACATTGTATATGTGTATCACACTTTCTTTATACAGTCATCTTTTCTTGACTGCTTAGATTGGTTCTGTATTTGGCTATTGTATATAGTGCTACAATGAACACAAGTATGCAAACAGGGGTATTTTCTAAATAGAGTGATTTGGCCTTTGGGGTAGATGCCAAGAAGTAGAATTCCTGAGTTATATGGAAGCTCAGTCCCTAGTATTTTTGATAAATATGCACATTGTTTTCCAAAAAAAAAAACCTAGATGAATCTCATTTCCAACAATGATGAATGAGGTTCCTTTTTGCCCCAAGATCCACACAAACATTGGTAGTTTTTGTTCTTTTTAGGTCAAAGCTTTCTAAAGATCCAATAAAGCGTTACTTGTAAGACCAAATCTGAGCTTAGGTTGATCCATAGGCTTCACTTCTTCCATCTTTATTTTTAAGATGAGAAGGGGAAATACTGATGGCACATTAATATTTTGTTAATAAGTCCAAAATGTATTATGATACCCTCTTTAACTCATTTTACATGGTTCGCAGTCTGAAATATATTATAATGCCTACTTTAACTCATTTTACATGCACAACAGATGTATGCTGGGTAACGATTTCAGTTTTTCTAACAAAACAGTAAAGTGAATTTGAATAATATATATCTGTATATATTATATATGATATATGTAATATATATTATATATTAGATATATATTAGATATATAGTAATATATTAGATATATAGTCTCTGGATCTTGGCTGTTAATGGGATTACACGGTGCCTGGGGCAGTTTGTGGGTGTGGCTGCCAAACTACTGGAAAATGGGGGATCTGGGTGGAGAAGGCCAATCCTGATCCGAGCAGGCTTGGAGATCTCAGCCCTGGGTCCCACAGACCTGGGTTCCTCTGCTGGTTCCTTCATGTGGCTTGTCCAAACATATGGAGAGGGGCCTTGAGCATGGCTGTGGCTGGGTTCCGGAGCTTTTCGGCTGCCGGGGCTCTGCTCGAGGCAGGGAAGGAAACTCAACCTGCCTGCACTGAGGGACCCCGGTGAAGACAGCCTGGTGCAGGGGTAAGAGACTGCAGTTGCTCTCTTCTGGGAGCATTGTTTTTGTCTCTGGATCTTGGCCATTGATGGTATTATGCAGCACCTGGTGCAGTTTGTGGGTATGGCTGCCAAGCTACTGGAAGAAACTGGTTGAGTTTCCCTCCCCACCTTGAGTAGAGCCCTGGCAACAGAAGACCTCTGGAACCCAGCCACAGCCAGGCTCAAATCCCCTCTCCACACATTTGGACGAGCCTCACTCATGAAGGAATCGGCAGAGGAACCCAGGAGCAAATCATGATCAATGGGATGACAGTGATACAGTGATATATATTATTGTAGCCAAGACAAGCCTTTTATGGCTTGAGTTTTCAATTTGAAAAGATGTTTGCTTGTTCTCTTCTGATATTTTTAATTTAGAACTTTTTATAATTCTCCATAGAAAGCATTCTCCAGAGAAAGGCTCATGACCAAAAAGCGTTATGTCTTTTCCAAGATTTTATGGATATTGCCTATCACACTTTGCCCTTGATGATTGAATAAATGTTTTTATGCCAAATGAGTTTTCTTTTTATTGTATTCTGTGTTTATTTGCTGGGGTAGGGTGGGGATGTGGGGTGGGGTGGGGCTGTTGAGGATTTGGGATACATCTAGTGGTGCTCATGGACTATGCCTTGCTTTGATCTCAGAAGCTGCTACTCTTAGTGCTCATGGGTTCTGGATTTTGACCAGGCTCAGTCCCATGCAAGGCAAGCACTTTACCACCTACACTATCTCACTGGTCTTCTATGTTGTTGTGAGGTTAATACCTGGCAATGCTAGGGATGACATGCTGTGCTGGAGATAGTTTTCAAGACATCACTCATACGAGGCATGTGTTCTGCACTTGAGACATATCACAAGCTACCTACTCCAGTTTACCTTTTTAAATGTATGTTTTGGTTAATTTTATGGCATTTGCCAAATTGTGTAATAACAACAAAAACTATCTATACTTGATATCCATTCCCAGCCCTAGCTTAAATGCTTAAGTGCTTAAACAAAGACTAGTTTTGGAATATATATATATATATGTATATATATACATATATATATATATTTAGTGAATAGTTTTTTTTGGGGGGGATGGTATGCACAACCAGTGATAATCAAGGTTACTCCTGGCTTTGCACTAGGGAATTACTCCTGGCAGTGCTCTAGAAAACCACAGGGATGTGGGAGGATTGACCCAGGTTGGCTGTGTGCAAGGCAAGCACCTGGCCTGCTGTACCATTGCTCCAGCTCTGGATATTTCCTTTAAATGGAATCTAGATGATAAGGATTTCTTAACTTGCTTCTGTTACTTAGTGTAAAGTTTTACTCTTTAACATTTTTTGTTTGGGGGCCATACCTTGTGTTGCTTAAGGCTTACTTCTGACTGTGCAGTCAAGGATTACTCATGGTAGGCTTGGGGGCCAAGTGTTGTGCCAGGGATATAACCCAGCCATCTGCACACAAAGCATGTCCTTACCTGTTGTACTAGCTCTTAGGCCCTATTTTAAACTTCTAAAACCCATGTTATAGCATGTGACAATATCTTACTTTTTCATGTTGTTCAATAGCTTATTATATCACATTTATATAAACTTTTTTATTCTTTCACAAGCTGATGAATACTTGGATGTTTTTACTTTTGGTAAATATAAGTATGTAAGCATGGATAAAGTTACTATGAACATACATATATATACACACACAAGTTTTCATGTAGTTATATGCTTTACATATAAAATATATATATTTATATATGTGTTTACATATATATAAATTGCAATTTTGTGTGGCAAACACATGTGTAACTTTTTAAGAAACTGTGAACTATTTTCTCTAGTGGCCATACTTTCTACACTCTGCCAAAATATAGAAGGGTTCCTTTTTTCCCCAGTTTTCTTGCTAGAATTTATTATCTATAGTTTTTATTGGACTGGACTGATAGCACAGTGGGTAGGGCATTTCCCTTGCACGCAGCTGAAGAGGGTTCAATTCCCCCATCCCTCTTGGAGAGCCTGGCAAACTATTGAGAGTATCCCGCCCGCACGGCAGAGCCTGGCAAGCTACCCGTGGCACATTTGATAAGCCAAAAACAGTAAAAAGTCTCACAATGGAGATGTTACTGGTGCCTGCTTGAGCAAATCGATGAGCAATGGGAAAACAGTGCTAGTTTTTATTAAATTCATTTTGGTATGTATTAAATAATATCTCAGCAAATTTGTGATTTTATTAATGACTAGTGGTCTTTTCATATATTCACTATACATCTGTATATATATATACTTATGTCTATATATTCTTTAGTTAAAGTGTATTTACAACTTTATTGATTTTTTATTTTTTGAGGCCACCCAAGTGTACTCATAGGAACTGGCAATCACTTTTGATATTTCATGGCCCACCTTGGCTGGTGGTTGAATATGATGCTCCAAGGATGTAGGATGTAGGACTTCTCAAACCCTATAGTTCTGGAGATCACCAGGGCCACACCTGGTAGTGCTAGCAGGAGGCTCAAACAAAGATACTATCTCCTGACCTCATTTTAAATTTTAAAATTGAATTGTCTATTTTCCATTTAATTGAATTTCAAGAGTTCTTTTTCAACTCATTTAATCTATGGTTTGCTTTTTCAATTTTTAATGGTGCCTTTGAGGTGGAAAAATTTTGAATTCTGAAGTCCAGTTTCTTAATTTTCACTTATAGATTTTACCTTTTGAAACTGGATCTAAGAAATCTTTGCTTTATTCAGTTGCTCAAAGATTTATCCTGCATTACCTTTTAATATTTTATAGTGCTAAGTCATATATACGTATGTGGTTCATTTTGAATAATACTTTTGCATGTATATATAATGTAGATAAGGTCTAAGTTCATTTTGTTTGCTGACAGAGATATCCGACCATGCCTATGTCATTTCTTTTTCTTTTTTTTTTTAAATTGAATCACCATAAGATACAGTTACAAAGCTTTCATGTTTGAGTTTCAGTCATACAATGATCGAACACCCATCCCTCCACCAGTGTACATTTTCCATTATCAATGTCTCTAGTACCTCCCCCCTCCCCATCCCACTCCTCTCCCTGCCTCTATGGTAATTTCCCCCATACTCTCTCTCTACTTTGGGGCATTATGGTTTGCAATACAGATACTGAGAGACCATAATGTTTGATCTTTTATCTACTTTCAGCACACATCTCCCATCCCGAGTGGTCCCTCCAACCATCATTGACTTAGTGATCCCTTCTCTATCCCAGCTGCCTTCTCCCCAAGCTAATGAGGCAGGCTTCCAATTGTGAAGCAATCATTCTGGCCCTTGTCTCTACTGTTTGTTTGTTAGTCTCATATTATGTTACTTTATATTCCATAAATGAGTGTAGTCATTCTATGTCTGTCCCTCTCTTTCCTGACTCATTTCACTTACCTTGATACTCTCCATGTTCATCAGCTTAAATGCAAATTTCTTGACTTCATCTTCCCTACCAGATCCATAGTATCCCATTGTGTAGATATACCAAAGTTTCTTTAACCAGTCATCTGTTTTAGGGCACTCTGGTTGTTTCCCAATTGTGGCTATTGTGAACAGTGCTGCAATGAACATACAGGTGCAGATGTCATTTCTACTGTGTTTTTTTTTGCACCCCCAGGATATATTCCCAGAAGTGATATTGCTGGGTCATTGAGCCAGGACTGATTGTGATTGTTCTTTTTGATATGCACCAGTCTCTGTGGTGTAAGGTGATATCTCATTGTCTTGATTTGCATCTCCCTGATGATTAGTGTTGTAGAGCATTTTTTTTCATGTGCCTTTTGGCCATTTGTATTTCTTTTTTGAGGAAGTTTCTGTCCATTTCTTCTCCCCATTTTTCAATGGGGTTTGTGCTATGTTATTTCTTGAGAAAACGATACTTTGACTTGCTTTGACATCATTATTGAAATTAAATTGATTTTAACTCTACCCACTTCTGAGCTTTGATCCCTATGCCTAAATATCTGTGTATATTCTTATGCTATTATATGCTATCATGTTAATTGTTGCTGATCTTGGTAACTACATAATACATTTTAAAGTGGATAGTGAAAGTTCTTCAGTTATTCTTTTTAAAATTTACTTTTGTTATTATGAGTCTTTGAATTTCTGTCTTTTGTATTCCATTTTACAGTCAGTTTATAACTTTCTACAAAAATGCATACAAGACTTTTGATTGTCAAACTTTATAAAAATTTTTAGAATGTCTGGCAAGGCAAACTGCTCGTGATAGCCTCTGTGAGTCCCTGTGTTTTAAAATCTCTGGTACCACATTTAACACCTCTCACCCAAGACTGTCAGATATAGGCCCCCTGTTTCATCAGTGATGCCATACCATCAGGACTACATTGCCAGAAGCGACCCTGATTCCATATCCATTATTAGTTATGACACATAAAATGTATAATTGCTACCTTAATGATACAGTGTCTTCAAATTCATAAACATGAAACATCTGCATTTTTTCATTCTCTCTAGAATTATTTTACATTTTGTGTGAATAAATCTTGTATTTTTAGTTAAATTTATTTATATTTTATTTATTTTGAATGTAGCATAATTTTAAGGTTATTCACTGGCAATAGAGAGAAATCTAGTTGATTTTTAAATTTAGGTCTTCTATCTTGCTATGATTGGCTGTTAACTTCATTGGTCAGTAATTAAGCTACTCTATGGTATAAAGTTGGTAATATTGGAGCCAAATCACATTCTTTAGACAGTTTAGATTAACTGGAGTAGAAAGACTTATTTTCAGTACTCTCGATTAACAAAAGCTAGTAGTGTGTTAAAAATGCCTCCTCATTTGAAGAAAAATAATAGTGAGGAAATATTTTAGTGATCACTTTTATCTCTTATGTCCAGATGGTAAGAAGTTAAATTTTATTTCCCAGAAATAGGTCAAAAGAACAAATGTCCTTCATAGTGCCAAGAGGGCCAGAGAGATAGTATAGCAGGTAAGGCTCCTGTCTTGCACACAATGGACCTGGGTTCTATCCCTGGCACCACATAGGGTCCCCTGGACCCCAACAGAAATGGTCACTGAGCTGAGAGCCAGAAATAACCATAATCTCTGAGCACAAAACAAATTGCAAATGAATCATCTTAAGAAATCCAATAAAAAAATTTAAAAAGTAAAAAAGGAAAAAAAAAAGAAATCATCTTAAGATATGACCCTTAATGCCTAAGAAATGGTACACCTGGGAGAGCACTTGCTTTGAGGTGATTTAAGTGGGTTTGATTCTGGTGCCACATATGGTTCTCCAAATCTGTCACAGAACATATATTTTCCCTTTTAGCTTATATTCTTGAGTATCATGAAAAGAATGGTTTTAATAGCAATGAGTCATTGCTTTTCTGTTGCTTAAAAGTCCTTTTAATGATAAGTGATGTTAACTATGTTTAGTGCTTTATAATTCTAAACTCTTCAGAGATAAGTGTCTTGTTTTTGTTTTATTTATCTGTGTAGTAATGTTCATATAATTACTGTGCAAGTATTTGGTTCATTGTGATCCTTTTTCATTTTTTTAAGTCTTTACGAGGGTCATGGATTCTTGGCTAACCAGGCCAGAGGATCATTGCAAGAATTAAGGATGAGGAGGTGATGGTGCTTCCAGGGCAAATTATCAGTGCTCATGGGTCACCAGGTCTGTACTCAGAGAAGCTCAGGGGATCAGATAGAACCAAGAATCAACCCTGGGCCAGATGACTGCTAGACATGTGCCCTAGCTACTCTATTATATTCTGCTCCTGGTTTATTAAATTCTTAGTTGTACTTTGACATGGTAATATAATCTTCCTTTTGGTAACAAACAACATCTTTTAGCCGTCTACATAGAATCCTAGATTAATTGGTAAAGCATTAATCTAAAAATCTGTGTAGACTGCTAAAAGATATTGTTTCTTGTTCTTAAACATAAACAACAGAAGTACCATTTCATAATGGTATATAGAGCTGGAGCATTAGTAGAGTGAGACAGGTGCTTGCCTTGCTTGTGACCAATCTAGTTTGACCCTGGCACCCCATGAAGTCCTTAGAGCTTGACAGGACTGCAGAACATTTCTGAGTGCAGAGCACCGAAAACCACTGAGAGTGGCTCAAAAGCTCAAAACCAAACCAAACAAAGAATAAAGGTGTGTATACCCATGTTCACCGATGTTTACAATATCCAGGATCTGGAAACAAACCAAGTCTCTGGTAACAGGTGAATGAATGATGAATATATTGTGGGGCCAGAGAGAAAACACATGGATTGAATCTTTTGTCATGTGCACTGCCAACACAGGTTTTATTCCCAGGACCTCATTTTTGGGAGTAAACCCTGAGCACAGAACCAAGAATAACCCAGGATCACTGCAAGTTGAGGCCAAAAACTTACCCTCCCCTTACAAAATATAGTGGCATACTACTCAATATTAAACCTTCTTTTTTGTTATGCCATGAATGAATTTGAAGAGAGTTATGATAGTAAAATAAGTCAGAAGGATATATATATATATATATATATATATATATATATATATATATATATATATAATGAATGTGGTAACTCCAAGGAAGTATAACGAAAATTTTTTAAAAAATAAAAGTATATTAAGTAAAAGTAAATAGTAACCATTAAGCACCATAAACATGTTCACTATAACTAGTTGATAATATTATTACTAAAGTCATTGTACAGAAGCGTACTGCTTGCTTGGCACTTGAAGCATCTGATTTTATGAGGATTTACTGTGTGACATCTGATAGCCTAGTTTTCTCTCTTTGAGAACCTGGCAAGCTACCGAGAGTTTATTACCCACACGGGAGAACCTGGCAAGCTCCCCGTGGCATATTTATATCCAAAATACAGTAACAGATATATACATACCTCTCAGAGAGCCCGGCAAGCTACTGAGAGTATCCCACCCTCATGGCAGAGCCTGGCAAGCTACCCATGGCATATTCCATATGCCAAAAACAGTAATGATAAGTCTCATTCATCTGACCTTGAAAGAGCCCCCAATCATTGGGAAAGACGAGTAAGAAGCGGCTGCTAAAATCTCAGGGCTGAGAGGAATAGAGATGTTACTGGTGCTCACTCAAGTAAATCAACGAATAATGGGATTGCAGTGACAGTGATACAGTGATTCTGAAAATTAAAATTATGGGGTATTCAAATGCAGGTAGATATTTGGCCGAGTTAATGGGAATATTGTACAAAGAACTGATGATATTTTGTGAATTATATCTAAATTCTCATCTTTCAAGTAATTTTTGTTATTGGAAGTATATGTTTATTTTTTGGTTATCAAATTTTTCAATGGAATAAAATCAGAATGAGAAGATAGAGCAGTTCTTTACTAGAAAATGATAAAATGCTTGTTTGTAAATGGTTGATTTCTTATTTCATCACTTGAGAAATGAAGCTAACATTTATGAGGCTGACAGCTAGCTTAAATACATTAAAATTTTACCAATGGTAATTGCTTGATTGATCTGCCAATGTAGAAATAAAGTCAAATTGTCTTTCCCAAAACTCATTCATGATGGTTATTTTTTCTTTTATGGAAAATTTACTTTATAGTTAGTTAGCTATGTGATAAAAATGTATGCAGTAAACAATCATGCATTGGACTTATTTTTGGTAAAATCACAGGACAAACCAATTTAATAAAGTCAGTTGATTGGCTAATCTATTTTTATTAGCGTAAATTGGTTTTATTTATTTATTTATTTAGTTGTTTTGGGGCCACACTTGGCATTTCTCAGGGGTTTTTCTCAAGAACTATACCTGACAGTGTTTGGGAGCCATATTGGGTGTTGGGGGTCAAACCCAGGTTGCCTGCAAGGCAAGTATCTCTCCAGCCCATAGATTGGTATTATTTAAGAATATGCATGTGGTTTTAAGTGAATCAAAACCTATAATTATTGTTTCCAAATATTCAAATGTTTTCAAAGTTTGCAGAGTGTCAAATAAGTGATGGTCTTGGTCATTCTATTTTAGTAGTTTGAAGTTACAGTTGTAAATAGGGTTCCTAAAAATGCTGGTGTGGAAATTTTTGAAGAATATAAATAACAAATAATAAGACATTCAGTTGTTTGGTATTTTCTGTCATTTATGTTATGTTCAGAGAATCTGATGGATTCTGATATTTCTAACTCAGATATTTATGTATTGAGAAATAAGAATTAATGACATTCAGTTGTAGAAATAATTCAAAGTATAATTTCAGAGGGCTGGAGTGATAGCACAGTGGGTAGGGCGTTTACCTTGAATGCGGCTGACACGGGTTCGATTCCTCCATCCCTCTCAGAGAGCCTGGCAAGCTATGGAGAGTATCTCGCCCGCATGGCAGAGCCTGGCAAACTACCCGTGGCATATTTGATATGCCAAAAACAGTAACAACAAGTCTCCCAATGGTGATGTTACTGGTGCCCGCCCAAGCAAATAGATGAGCAATGGGATGACAGTGATACAGTTATGATTTCAGAAGTTGTTAATATATTGATAATGTGTATATGGTTGCTTAGCTGGTAGCTTTCCTGGTGTAGTCTCCTGTTCTTGGCATGTTTTATATGGCTAGTCATGAAAAACCACTTTTTAAATGAGAACTTAATAAAAGCCTTCCTGGTTTGAATACTAAGGTTGACTCCCTGTGCGATTAGTGGTTTCATTTCTTTCTCAGCAGTTGGGTAATGATTATGGCTCCAGATGCAGTGAGAGTGATAAAGAGATTGATTAATTTCACTTGAAAGGGCATATGTTCAAAGAGAATCCAATCAGAACGCTAAGAATGAAGATCAGACATCTTTGCAGCTGAGAGTTGTTCCCTCGATTGGTTGTCTCACTAATGCCAAAATGGGATTTCTAAACAAACGTGATGTATTAACTTGCTCCATAAAAAACCGAGTGTTACTCATAATAGTGTGTGTGTGTGTGTGTGTGTGTGTGGTATGTATATCCTTTCTGTAGTCCTTTCTCTGATTTTGTAATAAGCTATTTGTAGTTGTTAGAAGGAGTTCTTTGAGCTCCTTTACCTGAGGGACATTTTTGAGTTGTTTGTTGTTATTGATCAGTAGATCCAAGGTGCTTCTGAACCATGGCTCAATTTAGAACACGTTGAACACACTGCAAAAGAAATCTAACATTTCAGTTTGGAAAACATTTTTAATATTGCAGTAGTAAGAACACAGTTTAAAAAGCCATGTATTAAATTTTATAAAAGTCAAAAATGGAACTAAAGTTTGATCAGCTTACATGTACTTGGTATTTCATTGTTCTTAGGAATACTTTCATCTTAAGTATGTCTGTTATGTATCACTCTTTAATTTTTGTGAATTATGTAGCTAAAAAAATCTTCTGACAGTCTTATTAAAATGATTCAAAATGTACTTCTTTAGAAAAAAATACATACATTAAAAATGGGAACTCAACTTTTAATGAAAGTAAGACATTGATACACAGAGAGTATTGTCGCTTGGAACTTTAATGAGTTTTTGCTTTTGAGTCTGTAAATAAGTGGGTGTGTGTTCCTGAATAAACAAAATATACCTACACTATTTCCTAGAAAATGTTTTATACCATTTTAAATACAAATGTATAAGATGATAATCTTGGAAATCTATTATGAGAACTTTTACCTAGAGTTTTTGTAAGTCAGGAAAGTTTTCTTATGCTTAGGCTCTTCTGATATTTTTTTCTTCATTAGGCGTTTTTGTATCGATGGGGACCACCAGGGTTATGCCTATTGGTGCTAGGGAGGCTCTATAGTGTGCCAGGGTGGAATCTAGAAATTTCTAAATGTCCTATGCCCCCTTGAGTTATCTCCTTAAACCTCTCCAGTTGTTTCAATATAGAAGTTTTAATGTGAAATGTCATTGTTGTTGATTGTTTTTGCATAATGATAATATTGGCATATGATCATTGCATTCACATAGCAGATAGTTCTTTGGCATTGCAGTGTGCCATGTTTTCTGTTGTGAGGGTGATAGGGTGTGTCATAGCTCTGATTTCCTTCCTAGTAAGTCCAGCATTTATAGATATCATTTGGGCAGACTGCAAGCTTCCTTTTGTAAGAATGCCAAAAATTTTCCCTTTTGACTATGTTGATTCAAAAATTTTGATGCTCATTTTCTTTTAATATCTGCCATCTTTAACAGATGTATATTTCCCTAGTGTAGTAGTAATTCCTTAATTTGTTACCAGTTCTCTACTAATATTTATATTTGTACAAGAAAATTGTATGTCAGTTTAAAACTGTACATTGTTTAGAGCGTATCATTTTTGGTTATATGATTCAGGCAGTCAATGCTGTAAATTTTACCTAACTATTATCAATGCAAAACAATCTTATTTATAGAAAAGCAAATGAAATCTAGTGATTAAATTGATTATCCCGCTCAACTGTGGAAACCAATTGTCTCCATCTCACTTTCAATAATCCTGGTCTACAAATGTGTCTATTCTCTGAAATGATTAGGACACATTGCCAGTTGCCTCAAAAGAAGAAACTTAAATAAAATCATTAACATTCAAAAAAAAATTGGATGCTCTAAAATGATCTTCTTTCATGTCTTACTTAAAAAAATTCTTTAGGATATTTTCCAAAAATTCTCAAGTGATACTTAGTGTAATAGACTATAGCACTGTAGCACTGTCGTCTGTTCATCCATTTGCTCGAGTGGGCACCAGTCTCCATTGAGATTTGTTGTTACTGATTTTGGCATATCAAATACACCACGGATAGCTTGCCAGGCTCTGCCATATGGGTGGGATACTCTTGGTAACTTGCCGGGCTCTCTGAGAGGGACAGAGGAATCGAACCCGGGTCAGCTGCATGCAGACAAATGCCCTATCCGATGTGCTATTGCTCCAGCCCAAAGTAGACTATAGGAGCAATAAAAGTATGGTAGCCAGAAATGACTGGAATTTTGTGAGAAATGTATGAGAATTTTGTGGAATTTTTTGTATTCTGAGCATTTCAGTAAAGTTTTTAAATTTACTGGAAAAATGACTTTAGTTTTTATGTTCTTTAATATTTTGAAGACATTTTTATTAAAGTGAACTTAGACAAGGAGATATTCCCTCAGAAAGTTTTACTTATAGCCCTTAAGAAGGAAACCTATGTGTCCTCACTAGAAGTTTTGCAAATCAAGAATACATTTAAAAAGCTTTTGTTCAAAAGACGTTTCATGTACAAAATTAAAGCTAAAAGGTAGACTTTGCCATTTCTTACTGTCTTTATTAGGCTTTTGTTGTTGTTTTGTTTTGGATCACACTCCACTGGACTTGAGACTAACCCATCCCTCTGTGCTCAGGAAAACTCTTGGTGGGTCTTGGGGTCCATTTGTGATGCAAAGGATCTACCCCCCATCAGCTGGTTGAAAGACAAGAAAGACTGTATTTCCCTGTATTCTCTCTGTTCCTTTGTTAGACATTTTTTTTTTTTTGCTTTTTGGGTCACACCTGGCGATGCACAGGGGTTACTCCTGGCTCTGCACTCAGTAATTACCCCTGGCAGTGCTCAGGGGACCATATGGGATGCTGAGATTTGAACCCGGGTCGGCCGCGTGCAAGGCAAACGCCTTACCTGCTATGCTATCTCTCCAGCCCCTTTGTTAGACTTTTTGACTTGTTTGTCCTTGATTGATTTTGAAATAGATGAGCCAGCTTTTAGAGAAGAATGATTTAATTATTACAGAACCTGAGGCCCAAAATTGAATTTGAAGTTTCGTTGGAACAGTGTTTGGGAAGAATTAGTGAAATATGTAAAGCTGATGTCACTGAAACTTGATAGCACATGATGGCCTAAGTATAGTGTGCTTCCCTTTAGATCTTTAACCTAATGTTAAGGGATTAAATTTAGTTTTCTTTCTTTATCTTTATCTGAGCTCACTTAAATTGCATAATGGAAATTCTTGGATTGTTAAAGAATTTAGAGCTTAGAAAATGAAGGAATTTAGAGCTTAGAAAATGAAGGAAAGGACAAATGCAGGGCATTTTTTTTTAATCTGCTGGATGGTTAAAGGCCATGGTTTAGGGTAATGAAATGTGGAGTTTGATAAGCTATGTTAGCACAAACACCAGAGACACTACTAAATTAACATTTGTTGCTTAGTAGTTTCAAAGGTTACTGTGTTTGGATGATTATGAGGCACATATTTTAAGCTAATCTTTTAATAAAATCTTAGTGAGAGATGGGAATACTCTGAATCTCCCCCTTTTCCTCATTTCATGTGCTTCACTTTCTTCTTCCACATGAGCCAGTGATAGAAGGACTAGGGCAGTTATGATAGCACACAGAGTGAGTTTTTGTGATATGTTTTCCACTTTTTACAGTCTAAATAGTTATTAGGATGGGAGCAAAAGTCAATAAATACAGATGACTCTTCACAGGTTGGAGAAGGGACAGAAGAAGAAATTAGAGTAGAGATGTCCTGAACGACTTGCTAAATGGTTGTTTCTTTGGCTTAATCAAAGGAGAAACACGTAGAGACTGGATTATAATAGACAGATCTAGAAACTATTAAAAACACATGGCCATTGGGGCTAGAGTTATAGCACAGCAGGTAGTTTATTTGCCTTGCATGCAGCCTACCCAGATTTGATTCCCGACACCTCAGATAGATGGTCCACTAAGCCCACTAGGAGTGATGCCTTAGTGCACAGCAGGAGTAAGTCCTGAACACTACTTCTGCGTGTGGCCTCAAACCAACCACCCTCCACACAAAAACAGCCCCAAAATATTTTTAAAATTTTTAAAAAGTATGACCATTTTTTAAAAGTATTTACTAAAGGGGGGCAGAGCAATAGTACAGCAGGTGGGGTGCTTACCTCTTACACGGCCAACCCAATTTTGATCGCTGGTGTCCCATATGGTCCCCAAGGAATAGTTCCTTGTGAAAAACTAAAGCTTGCCGAGGGGCGAGTGCACTTGTGGGCTCTCCGGGCGGCTCTGTCTCACTGCCCACATTCGGTGCCCTGGAACCGCAGTGTGTGGACTGGATCTGGACAGCTGGTGGTCAAGGAAAGGCGAAGGAAGAACGAGGACCATGCTGGTTGCTGATTAGTTACCGTTTATTTAATCTTTAATCTTCCATCTCCTGCACTCCTAGCTCCGGCCTCTCTCTGGATCTACCGCAGCCTCCTTCTTTAGTCTCTCCTCTCTTGTATCTCTCTCCCAACCCCTTTTACTCATCATGGCACTTCCAAAGGGCACAATACATTGACATCACCAAAGGCACCAAAAGATGTTACAGGAAGAACATTGAGGCAACATTATTCTCTTGTATCTGCAGGCCATTAATCTAGGCCACTGGAAAGAAGATACAAAACCAAAACCAAGCCTTCCTTGGGCTGAAAGCACTCGGATTTACATCCCAAAGACTAGGCTAGGCCAGAGCCTGGAATCTACTATGTCAAGTCAGGCCTGGCTAGCACCTAAAATCTGCATGTCAAAGACCAGCCAGGCTTCTTGTGAGAAAAGGAAAACTGCCTCTGAAATTATTTCCAGAAGGCAGCTGAAAAAGGGAAAATATTCCTGTCTGCAGTGCTGGTCTCCAACATCTCCCCCCTTTTTGTTTAGGACAGAATTTAACCATCATAACAATTCAAGCTTAAAATGCTAGGCACAAAAAGTTCAATAACAATAGCAGAACACCTATTCTCTAGGACAGATACTCTTTCAGCAGGACCCATCCAACGATGAAATCCAACGTATAAGTATTCATATTATAAATCATTTTGTAAGGACATAGCAAGAGATGCATTAAGCTTATAGAATTGCTTTCCGGGGGTCACCTCAATCTCAGACTACAGCGCTCAGGCCAGATTAATCTTTCCTAGCCCTAGAAGGGCCTAGTCTCGTTGTTGCTTTTGGATCATGACATGACAGCCCATGACCAAGCTCTTAACATATAGTTAAGCATTAGACGCTTTGGCCAGGCCCATCTCGATGCCAGGGTAGCACACAACTCACCGCTTGCTCTGGGTCCGTCTCGTCCCCTGTTGGGACCCTGCTTTTGAGGGTGCGAGGAAGCAAAGCCAGCTGAGGCTTAAGTCAAGAAAGCAGATGCCCAGGAATGAATATTTGAGGCCAATTAAATCCCATGTTACCAAAGCATATTAATAAATGTCTTTCTTTGCCTATACAAAAAGGATATTGTTTTAAGGTAAACTATTCAAAAGACATAAGAGAGGAGAAAGACCATATTAACTTAAAGACAATATTAACTTACACTGTCCTAGCAAGGTCTGACCTTACAAATTAAGAGTTTGATTAGAGGAAGAGCAGATAAACTGGTAGAAGTTGTTACAGATAAACAAAGGAATGGGAGTGACTCGGGAGCACTTTGATGGGCATGACTGATAAACTTAAGCTCCTACTTGCAAGGAGAGCAGGACAAACCAATGATATCCAACAGTTCCTGAGTGCACAGCCTAAAGTAACCTCTGAGCATCACTGTATGTGGCTGAAAACTAAACTAAACTAAACTAAACTAAAATATTTACTTGGTAGAAACCTGTCTTTATGATAATGTCAAGTGGCCATCATTAGCACTGAGTTTTGTTTATTTGGATAGAACAAATTTGTTAGAACTTTGTTCTTACTTGTACATGGATTTGGATCAGTTTTGCATGTGCTCCATCCCTCTTATTCTATGGAGCTTTGTATTCATTCACACATCTGCTTTATAAATACTTTGTAGCTTTTATTATGGCCTCTGCTATAGTCTATAGAGGAAAATTATTAATATCTCAGAAGATTATTTTTGTTTTTTTTGTTTTCAGGACATACTGGCATTTCTCAGGGTTACTCCTGGCTCTGTGCTCAGGGATCACTCATGGCAGGCTCCCGAGACTATATGGGGTACTTGGGACTGAACCCAGGTTATTTTCATGTGAGGTAAGGGCCCTACCTACTGTACTTTTGCTCCAGCCAGAAAGTTATTTTTATGTAAAATTAGATAATAGTGTGGAAAATTTGACACAATGTTTGGTAGATATCAAATAAATGCACCATAGAAGACAAAAGTGTTGGGCTATTGCCAGAAGAAAACCAAATTTCTCATTATGAAAAAGTTGTAAGACTAAAGATTTAGTGAAAATGATAAGAAAAAGATATAATTATTGGGAGCAAAGTCATTTTGGATGTCATTTTCCTGATATTAGGAGAAAGTTTTGCTTTTATATTTTATTTTTGTTTTTTGTCTACATTTTAAATTCTTTTGTTAATTAAAGAAAATAATAGAGTATTGTTACTGTTTTGGGCATATCCAATATGCATGGGTAGCTTACCAGACTCTGCCGTGAGGGCTCATACTCTCGGTAGCTTGCCGGGCTCTCCGAGAGGGGCGGAGGAATCGAACATAGGTCGGCCGCGTGAAAGGCAAATGCCCAACCGCTGTGCTATCGCTCCAGCCCAACGTCTTGATGAGAGACATTACTGGTGCCCGCTTGAACAAATCGATGAGCAACAGGATCACAGTGATTGATTGATTGATTGAATAGAGTATTCAAAATATGTCTTTTTTATGTACACTTGAGAAGGCATGCTAGTTAATGGTTCCAAAGCTAGCATATAGGCAAGATGAACGTCTTTCATTTCACATATCTCATCTGTTCATCCCAAGGAAAGAGACATATTGGGGTAGGGGATGGGGTCAATGCCTCCTCACAACCTGAGAACTAATGGCTTTGAAGTTGTGCAAATGGAACAGCCCCATCCTCTAGCACTTTTTAACAGCTCCTGAGAGCAGAAATAATGCCTCCAGGGAGTTTGGCCATAATTGTCAAGAAAATCTTTTACCCATTAGCAATAAACAAAGCATGAGATTGCCCTTGAAGTCACAAGGGAGTGCTGAGGGCCATTATCTTACATGGGTTCTGTGCTCCTCCTGGAGATTTGGGGGATGGACAGCAGGGAAGTCAGCACTTCCAAAAGAATCTTCTTGAGAGTTTTCTTTAGCTTGTCCAGCATTACGACTTTTGTGAACCTAAAAAAAAAATTAAAATGTAGTGTTAGGTATGTTACTAAATGCCCATCACAGATCAAAAGTTAACTCACCCTTCCTCAGTTCAGTACAGTTTGGTTGAATTTGAGCTCTCAGGCACCAACAAACGAGACAGCATCCCTGATTCTTGACCATCAACAGAGGTCAGAACTCTTGATTCCTTTTCTCACTTCAGTGAGACGTGATACTCCAAGCATAGCTCTTTCAATTCCTCTTTGGGATACCCCAATAGCATTCTCATCCTGTTTGCGTAGGGCCCAGGTCTCTAAGGTGTACCTTAGTGTAGGAAGAATGGTGGAATCAAAAAGATGCGCCTGGAGCCAGAGGTCCTTCGTCCTCTTAACCACTTCTTCGACACTTTTGAAGGCATTTCATGCTGTTCTCTTCCTCCTGTGCAGTTCTGGTGCCAAGTCGTACCTCATGTTGAGTTTTTGACCCAGGTACACATAGCTGCTACATTCAGAGATGTTCGTTCCATTGAGAGCAAATGGGGCGTCAGGGACTAGTTCATTTTTCATGAGCATCGTCTTGTTGAGGTTCAGCTGCAGTCTGACCTTTTCACACTCACGGTCCAAGTTGGCCAGCATTTATGCCGCTTGGCTATTGTTTGGCGTTATGAGAACAATGTCATCAGCGAAGCAGAAGTGGTGTAGTTGCCCACCGTCTATCTTCATTCCCATTCCTTCCCATTCCAGTATGGGATGCATGACATTTCTCAAGGGTGGCACTAAAGAATTTTGGTGACATGGTATCGCCCTGCCGAACTCCTCTCTTTACGTCAATGATCTCTTCCTTGTAGAATGATGAGATCCTAGTGGTGAATCCCAGGAGTTATTCCTGACTGCTGCCTGCCAGGTGTGACCCAAAAACAAAAAAAAAGAAAAAAAATGGTGGGAAGAGATAATATTTGTTGTATATGGAGGAAAATCAAAGTGCTTACATATGCATATTTTAGAGTTGATGAATGGGTCCTGTAAGGTTCTATCATTTGATTGAATGCTGATTCTGTCATTTGGTAATTATTACATTATCATCATCATCATCATCATCATCCTGTTGATTGTTGAATTTCTTGAGCGGTCTCAGTAACGTCTCCATTCACCCTAGCCCTGAGATTTTAGAAGCCTCTCTTTACTTGTTCTTCCCAATGGTGTCACATTGGAGGCTCTTTCAGGATCAGGGGAATGAGACCCAGCATTGTTACTGGTTTTGGCATATGAATACACCATGGGGAGTTTTCGAGGCTCTCCAATGTGGGCAGGAAACTCTCGATAGCTTGCCAGGTTCTCCCAGAGGAGCTTCCAGGAGCTTGGTTTTAAGTCTCTGGATGCTGGCCATTGTAGGATTACATGGCACTGGGGGCAGTCCCTGGGTGTGACTGCCTAGCAACTGGAAAATGGGAAATCTGGGTACAAGAGGCCCAGTCCTGATCCAAGCAGGCTTGGAGGTCTCAGCCCCAGGTACCACACACCTGGGTTCCTCTGCTGATACCTTCATGTATGAGACTCATTAGAATGTGTGGAGAGGGGCCTTGAGCATGGCTGTGGCTAAGGTTCCAGAGGTCTTCAGCCACAGGAGCTCTGCTTGGGGTGGGGAGGGAAGCTGGAGCCCATCCCCTTTGAGGGGCCCTGAGGAAGGATAATTATTACAACTTGGGAAAATGTTCTTAAATCCTCGTGACATAGTTTCCTTATGTATAAAGTTGAAATTTTATGGTACTTTATTATAAGCTCAAATGAGAAAATTCTAGATCATTTCATTCACTAGTGATTATATAGTATAATATAATATTAATAGAACACAAGGAACTATTAATTTGGTTGGGAAAGTGAGCATATATTATAGTCAGCATTTGGCCAAAGCACATATTGCTCTTTTCTCTAAGGGCAGGGACATTTAAGTTTTTCTCATGGAAATTTTTAATGTTTATACCCACTGTGAACATTTAGACTAGTGATTATACTGAAATGACCCATATTCACATTGAAATTGCTTTTTAAATGCCATTCATTAATAATTTTTTATCTTCTTTGTGTTTAACAAAATTGATAAAATTGCTTCCACTGTTTCTTTTTAATACAAATCTTTTGGCATTCCTCTGGAGATTTTATTGATAAACTCTCCCTTAAGCATACATCCAAATTAAATGTGAGAACCTGCAGCTAAAAGAAATTGCTTCAAGGCAATGATTCACTAGGATGAAAAATCAATAGCAGTTTCATTAAGGAAGGAAAGATAGTTTAGACATACTTGTGGCTAGCTTTCTTGATACTGAAAGAAAAGGAACAATTCTTGATTTTATCTCTTTTTTTAGATATAATATTTGTATCTTAGTAACATAGCTCGTAGAGTAAGTTTTTTTATGCAAATCAAATGAATTTCTTGAATAAAGCAGTTTTTAATTTTTTAAAATTGATACTCACTGAAAGCACTGTTGCATAAATCGTGCATGAAATTCTGAATCTACTGCAAAAGATTCAGCCTGTGGATCTTACAGATATATTAATTAAATTATTTTCCCCCTAATTTTATGATTCAGTATTTTCTTCTTTCCCATCTACTGCTTTGCTCATGAGGAGATGAGAGAATAGTTAAAGAATAGATGGGTGATTGACAAATGGACAGATGACTGATAGGTAAATGGATGGTTGAAGGAAGGACAGACAGAATTGGGAAAAAATAATTCAGTTAAACATAGTAGTGGGTTTACTTCTAGCTGTATGATCCTGCATAATTTATTCAAGCTATTTCTGTCTCAGCATTGTCATGTAAGAAAAGTCATAATAAGAGTTTCTACTTTTTAGAATAGTAAGAATGACTTATGCAGTGTTGTAATTAGTGTTGACAAATGATAAACATCATATAATTTTGAAATATGTTATTGGAACCATTATTGAAAGAAGACAGAAATTAAGTAAATTCAATGAATAAATTAAGATACAATTTCATACTAAACAAGTGAAGATAAAGGTAATTGCATTTAGTTGAAATAAACATAATCTTGGGGGCTGGAGCAATAGCACAGCCGGTAGGGTGTTTGCCTTGCATGCGGCCGACCTGGGTTCGATTCCCAGCATCCCATATGGTCCCCTGAGCACCGCCAGGAGTAATTCCTGAGTGCAGAGCCAGGAGTAACCCCTGTGCATAGCCAGGTGTGACCCGAAAAGAAAAAAAGAAATAAAAAAGAAATAAACATAAACTTGGCTCCACTTTATCTCTAAGGAGTTAGATGGTTTGGATAATGATATGCCACAGACGAAGGTTGATTATTATATATAGGGTATCATTTAGACTCATTGAAGTAGAATCACGTCATTGAAGTAGAATGAGGTGCTGTACCAGCTTTTCCAGCACATTTCAGTATAAAGACTGAAAACGATACTCTGTTCTGAGCTGAGCCTGGGGATTTTGAATATTTTCCAGACCAAGTCAAAATGGTTAATTTTTCACTAGATAGAAATAACCAGAATTCATTCCAGATGTAGAGTGAGATTTTTATCATAAATTTCTGTGTGCAGTATATCGAGTCATATCTCTTGTAATAGTAGCAGACAACAGATTTTCACTAACATTATTTTAAAATGTTATTTCAAACTCCCTAAAGTTCTCTTAGCGCAACTATCTGTGAGAGTCAGTCAATAATAACTACACATAATCCCCAACATTTTATTACTACTTTATCTTGATAGCAGGTACTGTGTCCATAGGTTTGCGTCAACATTTGTACTGTTTTGCCTCAGACTGATTGTTAGGAGATTGGTGATATTAGTAGTTTGACTCTACATTGTAAACGGAAGCTCCTAGAAGTTAAGTATTAAATTCAAGGTCACATACCAAGATCGTAGCCTAGCCACATTTCAGATACACTCTGTTTCTAGAGTCTGGGGCACAAGCTATTGCCATATGTAATAAGCACTGAATAATTTTTAATAACTGTAAAATATTTCATATTAAACACAAAGTAAAAGAATGATTTATGCTAAATTATTTATTTCTAGGTTTATTGACTTGTCTCAAGTAGTGCACTTGAAGTGGAGTAAAATATTTTGTAGGCATGATTTACAAAGTTATTCATAATTTAGTTTCATGCGTGCAATATTCCAGTAACTATGCCATCACCAGTAATCTTCCCTCCAACAATGTACTAATTTTAAAAAGACAGCAGAACTAAACGTTTCCTTTCCCGTTTGTTCTAAGAGGAATAAAGAGCAATGTTTACTTTTCCTAATAACTGTTTAATTTATTTCTTTTTGGGTAAAGTTTAAAAAAGTCATAAGGGGTTAGCAAGATTAGTTTAATAGTGATTGTTCTTTAAACTACTTCTTCTATCACTTGTATCAGTTTAATCCCGTTGATCTTCGATTTGCTCGAGCGGGTGCCAGTAACGTCTCCGTTCATCCCTGTTGCATGTTAGTGAAGCCCAGTGATATCTGCTCACTCCAGGAACAAGAAGAGCCTCAAACCATTTGTTCAGGGTTTTGATGAAGAAGTCTGACCATCTTGGTGGGCGGCCACTCGGTCTTTTGATGTCCGTGGAATCCAGTCGATAACAGCTCTAGTCCAGTGGTTGTCTCTTAATCGTATTACATGTCTGGCCCATCTGATTTTTGACGCCTAGGCAAACAGGACAGCGTCCCTAATTTTTGACAGTCTATGGAGATTGGAACTCCGTATTCCTTCTCTCACTTGAGTGAAACATGATACTCCAAGCATAGTTCTTTCGATTCCTCTTTGGGATACCCAAATAGCTTCCTCATCCTGTTTTCATAGGGCCCAGGTCTCTGAGGCATATGTTAGTGCAGGAAGAATGGTGGAGATGAGAAGGTGGAGACATCCTCTTAACCACTTCTTCGATGCTCTCGAAGGCGTTCACGCTGCTCTCTTCCTCCTGTGCAGTTCTGGTGCCAAGTCGTTCCTCATTTTGAGTTCTTTACCCAGGTACACATAGCTGCTACATTTGAAAATGTTCATTCCATTGAGAGAAAATGGAACATCAGGGACTAGTTTGTTTTTCATGAACATTGTTTTGCTGAGATTCAGCTGCAGTCCAACCTTTCCACACTCACAGGTCAAAGTCGGCCAGCATTTGTGCTGCTTGGCTAATGTTTGGCATTATGAGAACAATATCATCAGCGAAGCAGAGGTGGTGTAGTTGACAACCATCTATCTTCACTTTCATTCCTTCCCATTTTAGTCATTGCATTCTAGTCTAAAATCTCAGGGATGAACTAGATAGCCAAAATGAAGAAAGACTAAAATGACTGTCTGTACTTTCAATGCATGTACGCTGGCATTGGAAGCATTCATTGAGAACCTGATGGTGCAAGCACAGAAGATTAAGTACGACATCATTGGTCTGACCGAAATGAGAAGGCATCAATCACATCATACCATTTTCAACACTGGAGAAGAACTGTTCCTCACAACCTGCAGGTGTTGGTGGCATCGGTGTCCTTGTCAACACGAACTTGGCCATGAGCATTGATTCATTTGAATGCCTAACAACCCAAATTGGACGATTATGCTTGAATAGATGTGGCTGACTGCCGACAGTTTCTATCTTCGTTGTCTATGCACCAACATCCAACTACGATGAAGAAGAAATTGAGAAATTCTACATGCAGCTGGAGAAGTTCTATGAAGAAGACCACACCTTCTACAAGATTATTGTTATTGATTTTAATGCCAAGAGAGGACCGAGAAGGTCGCTTGAAGAACTCCCCATTGGGTCCCATAGCCTAGAATGTAACACACAGGGTGAGAGTGTCTGAGTTCATCATGTCGACCAAGACCATCCATGGTAACTCACAGTTCCAGAAGGCTGAGTCTAAACATTGGACATGGGAGTCTCCCAGGGACAGTTCCACAATGAAATTGACCACATAATATTCAATCGAAGGTTTTGCTTGACCGATGTCGCTGTTGTCCCAAAATTCCAAACGGGATCAGACCACCGTCTCCTTCGTGCAAACTTCTACTTCACAGAGCAGGGAGAAATGTCTGCAGAGTTTAAGTTTAATAAGAGAAATCCCAGAAAGACCACCACTGGGAGCTCAGCTCTTTGACACTATTGTGGCAATGTGGGAAGATGCCATCGTTGACAACATTGACGAGGAATACGATTCGGCTGGTTCAGCACCTCCATGATTGTGCAAAAAATGTTGAGAGTGGGAAAGTCACAAACAGACGCTTGTCTTCAGAAACTCTCGAGCTCATTCGCCAACATGGTTTGACACGAGCCTCAGGCAACCACAAGCTAATGTCTGAGCTCGCAAAGCTGTGCAGAGAAACGATAAAGACCTCAAAGAGAGAAGAGCAGCAGTGTTGGCCAATGCAGCAGAAGCCTGAAGTGCAGTTCCAGCTAATGAGTCCTTCTTTGTGTCTCTTGCCTTCCCAGGTCTTCTTTTAGATCCCAGGTAATTTATCTGTGTGGAGTCTGCTTTGCCACAGAACTTGGCTTTGCTTTAATTTTGCAGAGATGTGGGAGACAAATAAATGGTACTTAATTTGTTACATCAGAAAAAGACCTGAATCAATCCTGAAACAGTGGTTTCATTCTTCACTCATGATGCACTTCTTTGAATTGATCCTAGGTTCTATAGAGTTTTTCTGCCTCTGATGAATGTGGTATTATTATGAGGCTACACAAAGTCTATTGTAATATCTTAAAAAAAAAGGTCATTCTAATTGATGTTATCAGTCTTATATTGGAGGCATTTGGTTTGTATACATAATATTGTACTTAGATAAGTAACATTTTTGGCTCTGATATGGTTTTTGCAATGAGTAAATTATCCAAGCTGTAACTTTTTTTTTTTTTTGCTTTTTGGGTCACACCCGGCGAGTAACAGGGGTTACTCCTGGCTCTGCACTCAGGAATTAACCCCTGGCGGTGCTCAGGGGACCATATGGGATGCTGGGAATCGAACCTGGGTTGGCCGCGTGCAAGGCAAATGCCCTACCCACTGTGCTATTACTCCAGCCCCCCAAGCTGTAACTTTAAAGCACTCGATAACCCTCTTTGAATTTCATGAAGTCATCAGTTTGGAATGGTGATATTCCCATTCCCCTCACATTGTTCCTATTCTAACTCCTATTAATATATGGAAGTATGTTCACATTGCTGTGGTATTTTTCTTTGTTTTGTTATGGGGGAACCTCATCTGAAACTGCTAAATGCTCATTCCTAACAATGCTCAAGAGAGCAATGTGCAGTAAAAGGGATTAAACCAGCATTGACCATGTGCAAAGCCAGTGCCCTAACCCTTACAGTATCTCTCCATTCTTGCCATATTATTTTAAGATATTATCTAGCATACTGAAATAGTGTTCTTTCCTGCTGTCATAATGGGAATAGGTAAGGCTGATAGTGTGTCTGTTTTTCCATATAGGACCCAAAGACAGTTTTTGTCTAATTGAGTCAGTGAGTCAGCTTACCTTTATTGTTCTTTCAGTTGCTGGTGGAGTGAACTAGACATTTTAACCAGAATTGAACATCTGTTTAGTGCTTAAGTAGCCTGAGCTTCCAGACTCTAGCTAGCCTAATGAACTCTCTGCTGCGTCTCTGCTATTTTGCAGTGATAACTACACAGATTGGGGCATATTTGGTTTTAGTTCATTCTATTTCTATAGATGAGGCTCTAGTGGGATCTCAATGTATAAATTATTTAAGGTGTAACGTCTCTGTAACCTGAGCCATCAGTAAAGGGTGGGCCACCTTCTGTTCTGTCACCCTGGAGGACTCTTTATTTTCCAAAAGAAATAGTCCATCTTGTGAACTGACATCATTAGAGTCATAAAAATTCAAATGTGCCTTGAGCAATTTCCTTACTTTGGCACTAAGTCTCAAGTACAATATCCAAAAGTGTACCACCCTTTAACTGAAATGTAATGGCTTAGGATTAGATAGATGAAGGAATTTCCTAGAATCTTAATGCTAGATGTAAAACTAGTTTTAGTTCAAGATGAGTTTGTAAATGCTCATCAATTTTATTGATTCTAATATGTTCACAGTCTCATTTTCATTAAGAGTAAACTTCAATTATAAATTTTGTTTGTTTTAATATATTTAGTTTTAAATATATTTCATGAAGAGTATGCTTTATGAATTTTGTTTGTTATAAATATATTTAATCATATAGAAATTTAATGTTGTAAGAAGGTAAAGGAGTATACCGATAACCTTTCAGTATTGATATTGCAAACCCAAATGCCTAAAAGAAAAGAGAAAGAGGGGGTGAGAAAGTGAGAGAGTAAGAGATGCAGAGAGGGGCTTTTTGCTGCTGTGCAACCATGGCCCTGGAGGCCAGCTAAACTACTTTGGGCACCAGCAGCTTCTTGCAGAAATGTCTCTAGACTGTGAACTGAGCCCTGGCCACCATCTTATGACGACCACAAAAGGGAGGTATGAGCTCGCAGTGATGTAATTTCTGGCAGAAATTTCCCTATTTCCCTGGACTTAGTTACTAAAATACAGAAATCCAAAACCTCATATCTCTTCATTGTCAACAATGGAAAACAAATTGTCAAATGCTTTCTTTTCAACAGGTCTGACTTTGGTGAGGGGGGGGACTCCAAACAATAATAGTGATTTTTTTGTTGAAATATTGAATGTAATCAAAGTAAAGAGAAAAGCAAAGTGAAATTTATTAGCTACACAGGTGGGGGGGGCGGTGGAGGGCAGGTTGGGGAGGAGATACACTGGGGTTCCTGGTGGTGAAATACGTGAACTGGTGAAAGGATGGGTGTTTGAGCACTGTATAACTGAGACTTAAGCCTGAAAGCTTTGTAACTTTCCACCTGGTGATTCAAGAAAAAATTTAAAAAAAAAAACAGAGATACAGAGAGGGAAGAAAAGTGCTTGCCATAGAGTCAGGCTTGGGGAGTGTCAAGAGGGAAACTGGGGACACTGATTGTGGAAAATGTGCACCAGTAAAGTTTCGGGCATTGGAACATTGTATGACTGAAACCCAATGATGACAACTTTGTAAATGTGAATAAAATAAATAGAACAGTCATTGTAATGCACCAATAAGATAGATAGATAGATAGATAGGTAGATAGATAGATAGATAGATAGATAGATAGATAGATAGATAGATAGATAGATAGATAGATAGATAGATGGATAGATGGATAGATAGAGATTTAGTCATGGTAATTTTTGGAGGTAAAGTTGAGTGCAGAGGTTATTCTTGTGCCATCTGTTTAGTTTTTTTGTGGGAAATGGGGGTGTAGAAACAAAATCCATATGTTGAAGTTACACTGTTAGTAACTTGACATCTGAAGAAACCTCTCCATAATTTGTTATCTTCCACCTCCAAAATAATTGTTTTAGAAAAAAAAACCTGAAACATGGTTTCACATTTTTATTTTCTCACTTTGATTTTAGGAAGTCAAAAATAGAAAAGTAACAGGGAACTAAATCCATCTCCCCTTTCCCTTTGTGGAATCACCTTGCCAAATATAGTTCCAAGAGTCTGTTGTTAGCCTCGTCTGCTCCTTGAGTCTGTCTTATTTTTCCCAAGTGCATGTAATTAAGTCGTTGGGTAGACTGTTTCAAAGGACAGAACCCCTGAAGCTGAAGGTCTGATAGTACAGACTTACTACAGAAGGGTCTATCACTCTCCTTAAAAAGAAGGACAATAGCAGAAGGTTTCTAAGCTTTGTTGCTATATTAAAATTAAGGTACTCTAATTTACAAAGTAATTTGTTATAGATTTTTCAGGCATTCGGTGTTCCATCACCAATCTACCACCAATATCATCTTTCCTCCACCAGTGTCCCTAGATTTCCTCCCATCCCCCTGTCTATCTCCCTAACAGGCACATTTTTAAATTAAGTTTTTGTTGTTTGAATCTTATTCTTACAGTTTTATTGGGTATGTTTTAACTTTTTACATATAGACACCTCTAGATAAGTGATGTGCTTAGTGGCCCTGCTCCCTGTCCCTGTTACTTCCTGCCCACCTTTTCTTACTTTCCCCCTTGATTCCTTTTTTTCTCTGTCCTTCTTATTTCTATAACTAGAGTCAAAGACAGTCTAGCTATATGCTCTTTGATACCTTGTATTATCTTGTTCTGCTATTCTATACATCACACATAATGAGATAGGCCATCAAATCTTTGTCATTCTGACTTGCTTCACTTAATGTGGTATCCTCCAGTTGCATCCATATTGTAGTGAATTGTATGAATTAAGTATTCCTTGCATCTGCATAGGATTCCTTGTGGTATTTTACTCTTTCTCTGACAGGGGTTTGAGTTTGTGCTGCAGGGATCAGACTGGCATACCTTATCTACTTAGTGATTTTTACACAAGTAAAATTTTTAATTTGCTATCTCTCCTGAAGAAAAATGCATAGACTCGATCAGTTAAATGAGATATTGTTTCCTCTCTTTGATCTATTTCCTCTCCCTGTGTACTGTGCAGGCTTTCAGACTTGTTCTTTAATGCTGCAGGCCCCAGAGTCCAAGCACTGTGAGTGGTCAGACTGGATGGACTTGGCATTCTCTTCCTGGAGGAGTTTGTACCTCAGGTCATACTCATTATGCACACAATTTAGAGCTCTTTCTAAAAGTGGTGTTAGTTCTAGTCCTTTAAAGTCTTGTTTCCCAGCCCCAAAGCAAAAACAATTTCCCAAATGATAAATTCCTTTAAAAAAAAATAACCACACAGGTTAGGATAGCAATAGTGAATAATTGGCAATCGAATAGCTTGAAAAAAAGCAGAAACCTCTTTAGAAGTTCTAGATAAAAGATTAAACTCACATAAAACAACCTCTAAAGAAATAAAAAAGATGTCAAATCAAAATCAAAAATTAAAAGATGCTTAGAACAGTAATACCTTGAAGTACAGTACATTTTTTTTCTTCCCCCATAATATATTCTTGATTATTTCCTGGTAATTAGGATTAACCTCCAGCAGTACCTGAGGAGGTAATTTCCTTTGCAGTTCCTCCTCTCCTTTTGGTCCACACATACTTCACAAGAGTCTGCATTTGGGAGGCTGGCTTGTTGCATTCTGATGATCCAGTGTTAATTACTGTAATACCCTTTGCTTCTCTTAGGAATCCTTATCTCTCAATAACATTATTATAATTATATAATGTATTAACCCAAAGGTTAAAATCTACGATTGTGGTAGAAAGTCTTGTTCAAATTGAAGTTCAGAGGACTTTTTATTCTAGAAATTTATAAAGAACACCTTATGGACAGGTATCTGACTTTATGTGTAAGGTATTTTACCTGTGTTCATGGTTGTATGTCTCTTGTGAGATCAGACACTTGATCACATAAGATGTACTAATAAATTAAAGAAAATAGCAAGCACTATTTGATTATAAAGAAGGGAGAATATTTGGCATTTTTTCCAAATCAGCTGGCAATACTGTCTTAAAGACTGGCTGGCAAGTCACTGTTTTGTTGCTTTCTAGGTCTTTAAGAGTCTTAATGCTTTCTTAATTATAGAATTAATTAGCATGTTAATGGGAAAATCATTAAATGGTTGTATTCATAGAGACTTTTTGGGGGAATGATTCTTTGCAAAACAGAGTACCTTAAGTTTTAATTACAGTTAATAGAGCAATTGGGCTAAATTGTACTCTGTGCCTAGATTGTGCAAAATGAAATGCCCCTTATCTTTTTGGACTGGTTTTCAAGTAGCACAGAAATGGCTATTTTTCCATAGTGGCTTCCCAAGTGGTTGATATACTTTGAGAATTTTAAGCTGGGGTTCCTTTTGTGCTTTTCAGTATTCATTTTCCCTAGTTTTGACTCTCTTTTGTTCACTTTTACGCAGATTAACAAAGGAGCACGAACGAAGCCACATCTTCTCTTCAATATTCTTTTTGTTTAGTTTGGGGCTACTCCATAGATCAAATATGCTCAGAGGTTATTCCTCCCACTGTGCTTAGGATTCACTTCTGGCAGTACTCAGGGGATCATATGGAATGCCAGGGTTTGAAACTGGGTTGGCCACATGCACAGCAAGCACCTTACCCGCTCTACTACCTCTCTGGACTTCTTCTCATCAGTATTCTTTTTTTTAAATTTCTTCACTCCTGAGCTTTTCATTCTCCTTTATCTTCCACTGTCAGTAGCGTACACAAACAAACAGGTTGAAGGTGACTGTGCCGAGTATGTTACCTTGACCCACGCTCTGCCTGGTCCACTGGAAGCTCTGGATTTGTGGGCACTGTATCATTCCCAGTCCAGAGGGAATTGATACCACATGACATTATTACATAATTTTACGTTGCTTTTGCTCATTGGGGCCACACCCGGTAATGCTCAGGGCTTATTCCTAACTCTGTGCTCAGGAATCATTGCTGTAGATGCTAAGAGATCTTTTTTTTCCCATCTGGACTTTATTGATCTAATAAAATTACATTAAGAATTGAAATGAATTATACATTATTGTGCTCATGTTTCCCCCATACAAAGTTCGAGAACCCATCCCTTCACCTGTGCCCATTCTCCACCACCAGTAAACCCAACATCCCTCCCACCCTCCCCAGTCCTGTCTCCCCCCCTACCCCACACTGCCACTATAGCAGGGTATTCCCTTTTGTTCTCTCTCTCTGATTAGATGTTGTGGTTTGCAATAAAGGCGTTGATTGGCTGTTGTGTTCAGTCTCTAGTCTACATTCGGCACGCATCACCCTTCCCCCGCATGACCTCCGACCACATTTTACTTGGTGTTCCCTTCTCTGAGTTGCCCAGAAAGAGAGACCAGCCTCCAAGCCATGGAGTCAACCTCCTGGTACTTATTTCTACTATTCTTGGGTGTTAATCTCCTAGTCTATTATTCTATATTCCACAGATGAGTGCAATCTTTCTATGTCTGTCTCTCTCTTTCTGACTCATTTCACTTAGCATGATACTTTCCATGCTGATATGCAAATGTCATGACCTTATTTTTTCTAACAGCTGCATAGTATTCCATTGTATAGATGTACCAAAGTTTCTTCAACCAGTCATCTGTTCTAGGTAACTTGGGTTTTTTCCAGATTCTGGCTATTGTAAACAGTGCTGCGATGAACATATAAGTGCAGATGTCATTTTGACTATACTTTTTTGCTTCTCTGGGATGTATTCCCAGCAGTGTATTGCTGGGTCAAATGGGAGTTCAACTTCTAGTTTTTTGAGAATCGTCCATATTGTTTTCCAAAAGGGCTGAACTAGTCGGCATTCCCACCAGCAGCGTAGAAGGGTTCCTTTTTCCCCACATCCTCTCCAACAGTGGTTGCTTTTGTTCTTTTGGATTATTTGTTGTTGCCTATATGCTTTCTGAGCTCGTCTTCAAGATCACTGATTCTTTCTTCAGCAGCAGTCATTCTATTGTTAAGGGCTCCTACTGAGTTTTTTTTTTTTATTTCATCTACCGCTTCTTTTAATTTTGTCACTTCTGTTCGTAGCTTCGAAATTTCTGCTCTCATTTCTGTTCTTAGGTTTGAAATTTCTGCTCTCATTTCTTCCTGGATTATCTTGGTGGATCATTCCAATGCTGTATCCATATCCTCCCTTAATTTATTGGATGTTCGCTCCATAGTTGCTTTGAGTTCTTCAACCATCTTCACGATTTCCTCTCTGAATTCTTTATCAGAGAGGAGACTATATTTCTGGGGAGTCATTGCTGGGGTTGCAGAGATCCTCCCTTCCATCTCTGCTGGTGATGGGGATTTTCGCTGTTTCTTCATGTTGGTATGGGTTTTACTATTAGGCGCTCTCCTTAGCTTGAGAGGGGTCTCAAGAGAAAGCGTGGGGCTATGATCTTTTTACAAAGGACTCTATCTACGGCTCAATGAGTTCATTAACAATTTTTGTGAAATGAGGATAGGCTAGGTCAGTTGACTATTAACATATAGTGACTAAGATGACCAGGGTATTCTTCAGAGGGAAAGATTCTATCGATTATGGCCAGAGCACAATGCATTGAGTGGGAAAAATATCTTCGGCCGTGTAAGCAGCCGCTGCTCCAGAAGGAGGCCACGCCCCCTGTTGAGGCTACGCCCCCTTACATGTGGACACGCCCCTTACAACCTGATAGAGATGGGAGGGGTCAGGCTCTCTGCAGGGCGACTGAGAGGTGCGAGATGGCCAGGTCTGGGGTCTCTGGGGCCCCAGGCCGTGGCAGCGGGGGGATCCGAGCACTCTTCGACAGGGGGCAGGGTCCGAGAGGGACAGTGCCAATTACCTGGTAGAGATGGGAGGGGTCAGGACCGCGGCAGGGAGACTGGATGCTCAGAGATCTTATGAGGTGCTGGGGATCAAATCTGGGTCAGCTTAATGCAAAGCAAGTGCCTTTTCTATTGTACTATTCCCCCGGCTCCGGCATCATAACATCTTTTATCTACATATCATTTTTTCCTTTTTATGGTGGGGGAGGTGTTTGGACCACACCTAGCAGTTCTTCAGGCTTACTCCTGGCTCTGCGTGAAGAGATCACTCTAGGCAGAGCTCAAGGAAACATGTGATATTGGGGCTTAAACCCTGCAAAGCAAACACCTTATCCACTTACCTCTCTCCATTCATTCCTCTTTTTCCTCACTTGACTCTACTGAAAACCACGCCTACCTACCTCTTCCCCTCCTCCTCCCCCACACCTCTTGACTTAAGCTTTTAATATTTCTAGTTTTCTGAAAATGTGCGAGAGGAGAAGGGGGAGTAACTAACAAAACTACCTTATTTTGAAGGGTACATACACTTGCTAGCATACACTTACTAGCAACAACATAATTTCTAATTGATATTTTCAGCCCACAATAAGACAATAATTTAAAAATTGTAATAAGCTTCCGTATCTTTGCATAGAATTTTTCATCCTCCTTAGGGTGCTAGATATATAGATATGAGTAATACACTTACTTTGTTATTCTTGATTGATGAACCCATTTTATACATTTTACTTTTAAACTAGTTAACTTTGAAAGAACTAGAGCTTTCTCTAAAAAAAACTGTAATATTTCTTTTCTATAACTAGTGTCTTCATCTTACTAGCATAATGAATCTTTTTATTTCAAAATGAAACTACAAACACACCTGTTGGTGCATAAAACATTGCTGGTGGATGTATGATACTTTGTTTTATATTTATTGCTCTTCCTCTCTATGTCCATGGAATTGACATGTGTATAGACTTGCAATTGGTTTGTTTTATTTTTTCCAAGATATTTTACATAACACATCATCAAATTTACCTTGTGAATCAGCTTTAGGTGTTCAGTTCAGAATAATTAAATACATTTATGTTGTTTATGTTGTGTAACACATCTATAGAATTTATTTATCTTGTAATATAAACTCTATACTCACTAAACATTAATTCTGGAATGTCTTCCACCTAGCTCCTAGCAACCAATACTTTCCAGTTTTCTATTCCTGTGGTTTGATTATTTTACATACTTGTATCAGTTGAATTATATGGTATTTTTTCTTTTTCTATTGGCTCTTTTCATTTAGTAGAAAGTCCTCAAGTCTTATATGTTGTAGTATACAACAGGATTTCCTTCTTGTATAATTTATAAGCCTAAAAGATGAAATAATAATCTACTGTACATAAGTAGCACATTTTCTTTACTCATTCACCAGTGGACAGGTGGGTTTCTTCCAACTCAGCTGTTTGTAGAGTTGTGACAAAGGGCATGCAGATACCTCTAAAATATCCCACTTTGAATTATTTTTAATGTGTTCCAAACTGTGGGATTGCTGCATAATATAACTATATTTAACTTTTCAAACAACCCTTTGCCCTTTTTCCATAATAGTTCTTTCAGTTTGCATCCCTTTTATCATGCACAAGGATTCAGATTCTCTGTATGTTTGCCAAAAATTTCTACTTTATTATTTTTATGGCCCTCCTAATGTGTGTGAGCTGATATTGTTGTTATGATTAGTGATGTTGAAGATCTTTTTGTATGCTTATTAGCCATATATATGTACATATATATATGAGGTAATATTCTATTCACATGCTTTCTCATTTTTAACTGCTTTATTATTGACTTTATTATTGACTTATTTAATTGTTTTATTATCAAATATATATATTTAAAATCATATGTGCATACACACATACATATATACTTAGTTTTGGGGCCACAGCTGCCGATTCTCACAGATTACTCTTGGCTCTGCACTTAGGAATTTCATCTTGTGGTCTTTGGCAAACCATATGGGATACCAAGGATTGAACCCAGCTTGGCTATGTGCTAGCCAAGAAATAATTGTAAAAGTTAGTGTTTGAAGCTTTTGCCAGTTATCTTTTGTTTGTTCACTTGGTTTGGGGTGCAGACCCTGTGGTCTCCTGCATGCAAAGCATGTGTTCATCTAGACCTCTGGCCCCTCTGTCTCTGGGCCCCTCTTTATTTTCTCATTAATTTCATGCTGCTAGTATTTAATTTTATGTTTTTAAATCTACTTTTAATTAATTATGTATTATGAAAATAATCATTATATTTTTGTCTGTAGATTTCCAGTTTTCCCAGCATGTACCTCAATTTATTCCAGTTATTTAATATGCCCATAAATTGTGCAAGACTGTTTTAAAAATGATGAACTATGTATGTCTACTGTCCATTCCATTTATTTTTTCGTGAACTACTCTTAGATCTTCTTAGCCAAGTTGGCAGAATTAATAAATTCCTCCTGGCAACTCACCACTAAGTCCCTTCTTTGTTGCTCTATCTTAAATGTTCTTCTTATTTATTGTAGCCTTCCAATTTTTTGCTAACTTCATGTTCTTAAATGGTCTTCTTGTCTTTTTCTTTTGAATTGATTAGAATTTTCTTTATAAAATGAAAATCTCTTTTAAACAGTTCCTGCTTAAATTTTTTGCAAATCACCCAACAATTTTGAAATAAAATTTAAATGCCTTTATCTAAGTAATATTTTGTGATTCATTTTCAACTTCAGCTTTATAGTCTGTCTTCCATCATATATAATTTTGAGCAATATGGAATTACTTGGTTCCTTAGGAAGGTGCATTTTTCCTTTCTTGCTGGTGTTTTACCTTCTTGTCTCTTTCTTGCCCCACCTTTTCCTCTCTACCAATTTCTGTTTCTGCCCCATACTTTTCTCCATCCCTTCCAGCCTACTTTTTTTCATTTTATATTACCTCACACAATTAATTGATTTTACTTTTCCAAGAACAGTTAAAATATCACATGTTCTGTGACTCTCCTAATCACTTCTTTCATTTGCATGCTGGGAATGGTTTGAATATCATTTATGGCTTTTCACTATCAGTTGGTTACATATGTATGCTAATTTTCTGGGGAAGTTGTCTTTTTAAGGTTATACTGCTTAAAACATGGTTTAGAGTTTTAGGCAATTGGCTTCCAGCATACTAACAAGAGGATTTTTTTCCACTTCCTCTCCACAAGGATATATGTCTTTTGACATTTAAATAATGTTGTGGGATTCCTATTAAATAAGTGGTTTAAGAATGGAGCCCTTATTCAAAATGTTGAACAGAAAAAAGTAAGCTGTGAAAGTAGTAAAGGTCTTTGGTATATCAAACTGCAGGTGATTTCTTTAGTATATCTGAGAATGGGTGAGGAAGGTTGACTTGAAGGGCAGAGAGTCTCTTGCCCGCACGCCTGATTGTCTTTCCTGGGGCCCCTCAGAGGGGCAGGGAAGCTTCCCTCCCTGCCCTGAGCAGAGCTCCTGGTGGCTGAAGACCACCGAAGCCTAGCCACAGCCATGGTCAAGGCCCCTCTCCACACGTTCGGACAGGCCTCACGCATGAAGGTACCGGCAGAGGAACCCAGGTATGTGCAATCCCATCAACGGCCAACATCCAGAGACTTCAAAGCAAGCTCCCAGAAGCGCAGGGCCACAGACCCCTCTGGGAGAAACTTGCAAGCTACTGAGAGCTTCCTGCCCACATGGGACAGCCTCGCAAGCTTCCCATGGTGTATCTATATGCCAAAGCCAGTAACCAGCTGAATCTCATTCCCCTGACCCTGAAAGAACCTCCAATGCGGCACCATTGGGAAGGCCGAGAAAAGAGAGGCTTCTAAAATCTCAGGGATAGAACGAATGTAGAGGTTACTGAGAACGCTGGAGCCACTCAAAGATCAACGGGATTTCATGATCGTGATCGGGTGAGGAAGGTTGACTTGAACCAAATAAATTGCTGCACATAGTATGATTTGTTCTTTCTCAGAACTGCATAGTGTTCCATTGCGTATATATAACACAACTTTTTGATCCATTCATAATTGGGAATTTGGGCAGTTTCCGTATCTTGGCTGTGTACTATGTAAGGTGATGAACATAGATGTGAATATATACCTTTGAAATAATATCTTTATAGCACAGCAGTAGGGTGTTTGCCTTGCACGTGGCTCACCCGAGTTTGATTCTTCCGCCCCTCTTGGAGAGCCCGGCAAGCTACAAGAGTATCTCGCCCGCATGGCAGAGCCTGGCAAGCTCCCCATGGCGTATTCAACATGCCAAAAATAGTAATAAACAAGTCTCACAACAGAGATGTTACTTGTGCCCACTCGAGCAAATCGATGAGCAACGGGATGACAGTGACAGTGACGGTGAGTTTTTGAGGATAGATAAGTGATGATGAGCACTTTTTCATATACCTGTTCGCTGCCTGTATGTCTTCTTTGGGAAAGTGTCAGTTCATCTTCTGACCCCGTTGGGGTCATTTTATTCTGTATTGTTGAGGTTTGTGTGTGTGTGTGTGTGTGTGTGTGTGTGTGTGAAGCAAGATAGTTTTTATTGAATGAAATTGACTGAGAAAGGCATGAGGAGAGAGAAATTGAGGAGAAAGTACTTGTTCAAGAGAGAACAATGTATTCTCTAAGTGGTGGGGGGGAACCTGCTGTTGAGTTTCAAAAGTGCTTTATAAATATTTGTCATCTGCTATAGTGTATTGTACATGGTCAGACTTCTTTGTCAAAACCCTAAACAAATGGCTTGAGGCTCTTCATTTTCCTGGAGGGAGCAGATGCCACTGGGCTACACTAGCACAGGACAGGGACAAATGGAGACATTTGCCTGCACAAGCAAATCGAAGATACATGATGATAAGTGACATTGTATACACATAGCCCTTTATCTTCTATATTGTATGCAACTATTTTCTCCCATTCAAGTGGATAACTTTTTATTATAACTTGAGTTTTACTCACTGTGCAAAAGCATTTTAATTTGATACAGCCCCATTTATTTTGGTTTTTCTTGTCTATGTCACTGTTGTCATCTACTGAAGATTCCGCTGGGGTCAATTTCCCTAATATTATGTTTTTAAAGGCATTTTTATAGTATTTTCCCCTTTATATCATAAGTTTGGCATTATCTTAAACCATTAATTTTAATCTTCTGGTTTTGGACCACACAGTGCTCAGGGCTTCTTCTTGACTCTTTACTTAAGGGTTACTTTTGGTAATGCGCTGAGGACCATATTTGAAGCTGGGGATTGGACTGCAGTCTTGATTCATGCAAGTCAAATGCCCAGACCACTGTACTATCTCTTTTCCTAAGTTGTTATCATAAGTTCACAAGAATATGTGACTCTACCCTGGTATACTCTAAAAAATAAATATTTGTGGTCTGGCCTTGAAGTCATCCTTTAGAAGTATGTGAATAGTTCAAATTATAATAGCATGTAACAGCATATATATTTCATGTAATATTCTTATACTTAAATATTTGTGCATATTGCACCATGATATCTATTAAAGTTTTAATTTTCATTCACTACCATAAGGTCAACCTCCTTTATAGATTTCACCACTCCGAAAGAGTTCCGCTCTGTTAACTAATAAACTACCAAGGTTATCTGAGTCTAATAATTTGGTTTTTTTTGCTATTGTTCCTCTTTGATTTCTTTTTTCTTTCTTATGTAGGATAGTGTTATTTTTTTCAGCCATTAAGCTGGTTGAAGCAGGCATGGACTCTGCATTTCATTTTTAAAACAAATTTAATTTTTAATTTTTTATAAAGTTGTTCACAATAATTTTTTACATTCAATATTTCAACACCGATCCCACCACCATTACACCTTCACACCACCATTACTTTGAATCTTCCCACCACTTCCCCCAGCCTGCCCCTTAGGCAAACGCTAAACAATTTATTTTGTATTGCTTGCCATGAATAGTATGAGGTGTCTGTCATGCTGCTGGACAGTGGCTGAGTTCTTCTGGAGAATTCTACAATTTTTAAATATTTGGGGCCTGGAGGCATATCTGTGGCATGCTGCTCTCTTCTGAGATTCATTTGTGAGTCTCTAAATTATAGCCATTAATGGGCTCAAAAGGCACCCAGAGGCAGTTCTTGGGCATGACTGCCAAGAAATCGAAAGGGTGGGAGATGGAGAGAGGTCTCCCATCCCTGACTTCATGAAGCCTGGAGTGTTCAGTCACTGGACCCACATTCCTGGGTTTTTCAGCAGATTCATTCTCATGCGTGGGGGGCTCTGGACGAGCCTATGAAGGTCAGCCATGAGCGTGGCAGCGATTGGGTTCTGGAGGTTTGTGGCTGCCAAGGTTCATTTGCAGCAGGCAGAGGGACACACCTGATCCCTCCTCCCCTGCAAAATGCCCAGGTGAAATCAGCCTGCCATGAGGTGGGGAGACATCTCTGCATAGTGCTGCTCTCTTCCGAGGTTCATTTGTGAGTCTCTGGATCATGACCGTTAATATGCTTAAATGGCCTGATTTTGATCTTTCGATATTTATGGGTCTCTGAAGCAAAGCTGATAAATGATCTTGTATTGCAGAACCAGAGGTGGTTTGTAGGTGTGACTCCCATATGCCTAACTTTTGGCCGTTTAATTTCTTGGGAAATTTGGTCCTAAATTATTGGGGTCTGGCCTGAGACACAGCAGCAATTTTAGGGTATCAGGAATCCTAAAGACACCCTCAGACTACTGATGCACTCACCCCACAGTTACAGGTTTACCTGCTGGCTGGCATCATATCCCCCTATTGTTCATATTTTCCTAAGGAACCTTTATGTTTATTTTTTTGTTTGTTCTATCTGAGGGCTATATTCAGTAGTGCTGAGAACTTAACTCTTGGGTCTCTATAACAGGGATTACGTCTGGTGGTTTAAGCATCATATTTGCTATGAGATACAATTATTTATTTTTTATTACTTATAAAATCTCATTTTGAAAACAAGTTTCACAGAATTTCTTTATTATTTATTTATTTATATTTTAATAAGTGAGTCACCATGAGGGTATAGTTACAAATTTACCCATCTTTGTGCTTGTGTTTCCCTCATACAATGTTTGAGAACCCATCCCTCCACCAGTGTCCATACTCCACCACCAATGAACCCAGTATGCCTCCCACCTTCCAATCTCGTGCCCCCCTCACCCCGCCTCTCTGGCAGGGTATTCCATTTGTTCTCTCTCCTTTTGGGTGTTGTAGTTTGTGATAGGGGTATTGAGTGGCCATCGTGTTCAGTCTCTAATCTACTTTCAGCACACAACTCTCTTCTCGAGCGGGATCCCCAACCACATTTTACTTGGTGTTCCCTTCTCTATCCGGGCTGCCTTTCCCCCAAGCATGTGAAGCCAGCATCCAAGCCGGGGAGCAAACCTCCTTGTATTATATACTACTATACCTGGGTGTTAGTCTCCTACTCTGTTATTTTATATTCCACAGATGAGTGCAATCTTTCTATGTATGTGCCTCTCTTTCTGACTCATTTCACTTAGCATGATACTTTCCATGTTGACCCACATATGTGCAAAATTCATGACTTCATCTTTTCTAAAAGATGCATAGTATTCCATTGTATAGATATACCAAACTTTCTTTAACCAGTCATCAGTTCTTGGGCACTTGGGTTTTATCCAGATTCTGGCTATTGTAAACAGTGCCGCAATGAACATATAAGTGCAGATATCATTTCGACTATACTTTTTTGTTTCTCCCGGATATATTCCCAGAAGTGGTATTGCTGGATAAAATGGAAGCTCAATTTCTAATTTTTTGAGAAGCGTCCATATTGTTTTCCAAAAGGGCTGAACCTGTCGGCATTCCCACCAGCAGTGTAGAAGGGTCCCTTTCTAGCCACATCCTCTCCAACAGCGGTTGCTTTCGTTATTTTGGATGTGTGCCAATCTCTGTGGTGTGGGGTGGTATCTCATAGTTGTTTTGATCTGCATCTCTCTGATGATTAGCTATGAAAAGCATTTTTTGATGGGCCTTTTGGCCATTCGTATCTCTTCCTTAGAAAAGTTTCTGTTCATTTCTTTGCCCCATTTTCTGATGGGGTTGGATGTTTTCTTCTTGTAGAGTTCAGCCAGTGCTTTATATACCCTTAATATCAACCCCTTATCAGATGGGTATTAGGTGAATATCCTTTCCCATTATGTAGATTGTCTTTGTATTTTGGTCACTGTATCTTTCGCAGTACAGAAGCTTCTTAGTTTAATATAGTTCCATTTGTTAATTTCTGTTTCCACTTGGTTGGTCAGTTGCATGTCATCTTTAAATATAACTGTAGCTTCAATATCATGGAGTCTTTTGCTGACCTCGTCTTCGATGTACCTTATGGTATGTGGTCTGATGTTGAGGACTTTAATCCATTTTGATCTGATTTTTGTGCATGGTGTCAGGTCGAGGTCTAAGCCCATTCTTTTGCATGTGGTTGTCCAGTTGTGCCAGCATCATTTGTTAAAGAGGCTTTCCTTTCTCCACTTCACATTTCTTGCTCCCTTATCAAAGATTAGATGATCATACATTTGAGGTTCTGTGTAGGGATTTTCCACTATGTTCCACTGGTCTGCGGCTCTGTCTTTGTTCCAGTACCATGCTGTTTCAATTGTTACAGCTTTGTAGTAAAGTTTAATGTTGGGGAGGGTGATGCCTCCCATCAGCTTTTCCCCAAGAATTGTTTTAGCTATCTATGGGCGTTTGTTGTTCCATACGAATTTCAAGATTGCTTGATCCACTTCTTTGAAGTATTTCATGGGTATTTTTTTAGGGATCACATTGAATCTGTATAATGCTTTGGGGAGTATTGCCATTTTGACAATGTTGATTCTCCCTATCCATGAGCAGGGGATATGTTTCCATTTCCTCATGTCCTCTTTTATTTCATGGAGTAGCATCTTATAGTTTTCTTTGTAGAGATTCTTTACTTCATTAGTTAAGCTGATTCCAAGGTACTTGATTTTCTGGGGCACGATTGTGAATGGGATTGCTTTTATCATGTCCCTTTCCTTTGTCTCCTTGTTTGCAAATAGGAAGGCCATGGATTTTTGGGTATTGATTTTATAGCCTACAACTTTACTGTACAAGTCTATTGTTTATAAAAAGTTTCTTAGTAGAGGTTTTAGGCTTCTCTAGATATAGTATCATATTGTCTGCAAATAGTGAGAGTTTGATTTCTTCCTTTCCTATTTGGATGCCCTTAATATCTTTTTCTTGCCTAACAGCTGTTGCAAGTACTTCTAGTACTATAATGAACACTAGTGGTGAGTGTGGGCATCCTTGTCTTGTCCCTGATCTTAGAGGAAAGGCCCTTAGCTTTTTCCCATTGAGGATAATACTTGCCATAGGTTTGTGGTAGATGGCTTTGATTATCTTGACTAAAGTTCCTTCTAAATCAATTTTGGTGAGAGTTTTCATCATGAACAGATGTTGGATCTTGTCAAATGCTTTCTCTGCATCTATTGATATGATCATATGGTTTTTATCTTTACTTTTGTTGATATGATGTTGATATTAGCAAAAGTTGATATCTGCATTTATTGATATAATCATATGGTTTTTATCTTTACTTTTGTTGATATTATGTTGATTGATTTCCGGGTGTTAAACCATCCTTGCATCCCCGGGATGAATCCCACTTGACCATGGTGTATGATCTTTTTAATGAATTGTTGGACTCTATTTGCTAATATTTTGTTGAGGATCTTCGCATTGGTATTCATCAGAGATATTGGTCTATTTTTTTTGTGGTGTTTTTTTTGTGGTGTCTTTGTTTGCTTTTGGTATTAGGGAGATATGTTTGGGGGGGGTTCCTGTTTTTTCAATTTCCTGGAAAAGCTTCAGGAGTACTGGCAACAGGTCCTCTTTAAATGTTTGGAAGAATTTGCCGATGAATCCGTCTGGACCTGCGATTTTGTTTTTGGGGAGACTTTTGATTACAGTTTCGATTTCCTTGATATAAACGGGTCTATTCAGGTATTCCAGGTCTTCTTGGTTCAGTCTTGGGAACTTGTAGGAATCAAGGAATTCATTCATTTCTTTTATGTTGTCTTATTTCATAGCATACAGACTTTCAAAGTGGTCTCTGATGATCTTTTAAATCTCCTTGGCTTCTCTCGTGATGTCCCCCTTTTCATTTCTGATTCGGTTTATTAGGTTCTCTCTCTCTTTCTTTGTGATTCTTGCTAGCAGTTTGTGAATCTTGTTTATTTTCTGGAAGAACCAGCTCTTGGTTTCATTGACCTTTTGGATTGTTTTCTGGGTTTCCATGTTGTTTATTTCTGCTCTAATTTTTATTATTTCTTTCCTTCGGTCTGGTTTTGGTTCCTTTTTCTGGTTCTTTTCTGAGGCCTTGAGCTGTGAAGTTAAGCTATCTATGTAGGCCCTTTATTCCTTCCTAAAGAATGCTTGCAGATCTATAAATTTTCCCCTTAACCCTGCTTTAGCTACGTCCCATAGATTTTGGTAGCTCGTGTCTTCATTCTCGTTTGTTTGCAGGTATCTCTTGATTTCTTCCTTGATTTCCTTCCTGACCCACTTATTGTTCAACACTGAGCTGTTTAATTTCCAGGTGTTTTTTTTTTTTTGGTTTTCCGTGTCTGTGTGTAATTAACTTCTATCTTCAGTGCATCATGGTCTGAAAAGATAGTTGATAAAATTTCTATTTTTTTTTTATTCTATTGAGGTATGTTTTGTGTTCCAGTACATGGTCTATTTTGGAAAATGTTCCATGTGCACTGGAAAAGAATGTGTATTCTTTTTTGGGGGGGTTTAAAGCCCTGTATAAGTCTATTAGGCCTCTCTCTTCCATTCCTTCTTTCAGAGTCTGTGTTTCCTTGCTGAGTTTTTTTCTTGTCGATCTATCTAGAGGTGATAAGGTGGTGTTGAAGTCTCCAATTATTATTGTGCTGCTAGCAATGTCCTCTTTAAAGTCTGTTAGGGTTTTTTTTAATTATTTAGCCGGTCATTCACTAGGTCATTCATTAGGTGTGTATACGTTTAAGAGTGTGATTTCTTCCTCTTGTACATATCCCTTGATAAATAGAACATGACCTTCACTGTCCCTTTGAATCTTTTTCAACCTGAAATCTATGTTGTCAGATACTGGTATTGACACCCCAGCTTTTTTGAGGGAGTTATTTGCCAGAAGGATTGTTTTCCATCCTTTGTCTTTGAATCTGTGTTTGTTCTGATTGTTCAGGTGTGTTTCTTGCAGTCAGCAGAATGTTGGGTTTAGTTTCCGGATTCATTTTGCCACTCTGTGTCTCTTAATTGGTGCATTAGGCCATTGACATTGAGAGAGATTATTGTCATGGGGTTTTCTGTCATCTTTCTGTGAGGTTTGTTGTTCTTGTGGGGTTCTTCCTTCTCTTACAATAGCCCCATTAGTCCTTCTTTTAAGTTTGCTTTTGAGTCTATGAAGACTAAGCTGTTGTTTATCCAAGAAATAGTGTATGGTTTCTTTGAGTTTGAGTGAGAGTTTAGCTAGATAAAGTATTCTTGGTGATGCGTTCATTTCGTTGAGTTTTTTCACTATGCCCCACCACTGTCTTCGGGCTTGGAGGGTTTCCTCTGATAGGTCTATTGTAAATCTAAGGGGTGCTTCTTTTTACGTGATTTCCTTCTTTGACCTTGCTGCTTGCAGTATTGTGTCTCTATCCACAGCATCCATCATTCTGACTATGATGTGCCTTAGAGTCTTTCTATTCAGGTTTCTTTTTGCTGGTACTCTTCGGGCTCCTTGGATCTGGATGCCTGCCTTCTCCAGCTCTGGGAATTTGTTAGCAATGATGTCTTTCACTGTGTTTTTCTCATTGGGCTTACTTCACTGTGCTTCTGGTTCTCCAATGATTCTTATGTTGTTCCTCCTGAATTCATCCCCTAGGACTCTGATTTGCTCTAGGTCCATTTTAAGGTCTTTAGCCATTATTTGTTGTTGCCTGCAAGCTTTGTTCAGCTCATCTTCAAGCTCGCTGATTCTGTCTTAGGCTGTAGTCATTCTACTGTTGAAGGCTCCTACTAAGATTTTTAATTCATCTACCGATTTCTTTATTTCTGTGACTTCCGTTCCTAGCTTTTAAATTTTTACTCTCATTTCTTCCTGCATTTTCTTGGTGGACCAATCCAATGCTTCATTTATATCCTCCTTTAATTTATTGGATGTCTGTTCCATGGTTGTTTGGAGTACATCGACTCTCCTCAAGATTTCATCTCTAAATTATTTTTCTGAAAGGTCATATATGTGGGTAGCCCCTATTGAGGTTTCTGGACTCTTTTCTTCATCCTCTCTTCGTGTAGGGCATTTTTGCTGTTTCTTCATATTGGTATTGAAGTATAGAGTTGAAATGTTCTAGTTGTCTATCCCTATTTCCTCTTGCTGTGGGAGGAGGGGCTCTGTTTGCGCTAATTTGATAATGGTACCCTTGTTCTTTTTTTAAAATTTTATTTATTAATTAGTGAGTCACAGTGAGGGTACAGTTACAGACTCACACATTTTTGTTCTTGTTTCTCCCTCATCAATGTTTAAGAACCCATCCCTCCACCAGTGTCCATTCTCTACCATCAATGAACCCAGTATCCCTCCCACCCCCAGTCCCATCCCCCCACCCCATCCCACCTCTGTGGTGAGGCATTCCAATTTGATATCTCTCTTTCCTTTTGGGTGTTGTGGCTTGAAATAGGGGTATTGAGTGGTGATCCTGTTCAGTCTCTAGTCTAGTTTCAGCATGCATCTCCCTTCCCGTGCAGGATCTCCAGTCACATATTACTTGGTGTTCCCTTCTCTATTTGGGATGACTTTCCCTCAGAGTGTGAGGCCAGATAATGGTAGCCTTGTTCTTATTCTAGAATTCTTCCTTACTCTCAGGCATTCATCCTGATTCATGTGGGGCCTCTAGTGAAGGTTTAAGGCTATGCTCTCTTTGCAAAGTTTCTATTGTTCACGGATAGCTTTTGTGAAGTTAGAATAAGCTAATAGACTAATGACAGAGTGATTGAGATGGCCAGGGTATTTTTCAAAGAAACAGGTTATATAGATTATGCTAAAAATATAATATCTGTGGCTGCTCGGGCAGGAGGCCACGCCCCCTTGAGACCACGCCCCCTGAGATACAGGCCATGCCCATAGTAACCACTTGGGACACTGGCAGTGGTCAGGTCTGGGAGGTTGTGGGAGAGCTGGAAGGGCGGGGCTGTGTGAGAGCGGTCCAAAGCGCAGTAGGAGGAGTTCATGGTGGGCTCATTACCTGGAGGACAGGGGTGGCACAGTTGGGGAGCGAGCAGAGAGGCATGGCGATGGGAAGCATGGTCTGAGAGGTCCTGGTAGAGCTGGGAAGGGTGGGACCCACGTGAGAGCCGTCCAAGGCCCAGTAGGAGCATTTCTCAGAATTTCTATTTAGAATCTATGATTCATGTTTTAATTTATCAAAGTACAATACTTTTAAATAAATTCATTATAGATGTGAATAGATCAATTCAAATATCTTTGAATTCAAATATCTGAATTTATTTATTTATTTTTTAAAATTTTATTATATTGAATCACCGTGAGAAAAAAAATACAAAGCTTTCAGGTTTAAGTCTCAGTCACACAGTGATTGAACTTTCATCCCTTCACCAGTGCACGTGATCCACCACCAAGAACCCCAATATACCCCCTCCCACCCAGCCCCTACCTAAGTAGCTAATGATCTTCATTTTATTCTCTATACTTTGAATACATTCAATATTTCAATAGAGAATTCACTATTATTGTTTGGAATTTTTTTCCAGCAATCAGGCCTGCTGAAAAGGCATCATTTCTTTTCATTGCTGAGAATGAAGATTCTATGAGGTTTTGGATTTCTGATATTTTAGTTCAGTCACAGTCTAGATGCATGTCTGTAAGAAGCCACTCTGGGTGCCAAAATGGGTTAGAAGACTTCTTGGATCATAGTCTGTACGAGCAGAGGGTCCCAAATATCTAAATTTAGATATAAAAGGACAAATTATAAAGTAAGCATAAAGATACAACAGTAAATAGCAAGTCATGCTTTTCTTTATTCCTTTTATTTTAATAACAAAATTATCATGAAAGTTGTTCTACAGATATGAGTGATCTTGAAAACATTACTAGAGTATTAGTTACTAGAGAAACAAATGAAATTTGGAGATGAGATTTATCATTTTCTCACTTTAATTTGTACTCCTGCTGTACTGTAAACGTAATAACCATCAACATGAAAAATGTAACAGATTGATAATACCATTGAGTTTTAATTAAACAACTGAAATGAAAAAGACCCAGATGGATAACTGGGAAATTTAGTTATCCTTTATGAAATGCGTTGGGTTCCCCATTTGTTGTGTTTCTTATAAATGAATATTCAGCCAAAATTGTGCCCTGTCAGAAGATTTACTAAAAATTAATCATTTAAGTCTGTAAAACAGATGGTTGCTTAGTTTATTCAATTTAATTTTGAAACACTTATCACTCTCAATCAGACTATTTGCTTCTCTGATTCCCTTCTCTCTGACTTCCCATTTCTGCTGTGATCAGCATAATAGATCAATAGCTTTAAAGTATGTGCATCTTGATTCTCTAAAGAAATATTCGTCCAATCTGTGCACTTTTATGTCATGTTGTTGAATTTAATTTTTGTAGGTGCTAGAGTGTATACATTGCAAAATAATGACACCTTAAATAGTCACTGAGAAAATTTTCATCATTTCTTCTGAAAATAGTAACTACTGACATTGCTTTGGTTAATTCGTGAAGAAATAGTCTATTTCTCATCGGTTTGATGTAGGGGTAAATGTGTTACTTGAGTTAAGATTTCCAGATGCTTTTAGAAGATTGTTGTGGGTATATTCAGTGCAGGCTACAGACCTGTTTGTGAACAAGAGTGTCAGCTTTCAACCATGAGAGAGTTACCTGATAACTCAATTATAAAAGTGCAAATTTCCAGTTTCTGATTTTTTTCATGTCATTTTACCAGTGGAATATGCCTCTTTTTTTCCAGTAGCAAAACTGGACTTAAATGTTGAATTAGGAGTAACATTTTCATGACAGCTACAGAGAATTGAGATATATGAGTTTAATCAGAGACATTCTGTTTACTTTTGTTCTTTTTATTAACTACGTGGGTTATTGTAGTTTTCTGTTTAAAAAGGACATTAAAATCAAGTGTTTATTGTTGCATGTCATTATGTGTGGCACTGTGATTGTGATATCTCCAAAGAACACATCTTGTAGGAAGGTGTTGCTAAGATGTCTGTGTCTTGAGTACTTGTAACCTAAATGGACTGGTACAAAACAACGAAGAAAATCTCGTGGTTTTTAATTCTTCAAAGATACTGTGAGAATTCTAGGAAGACTGAGATCAATATGAGTGCATAGAGAAACCCTCAAAACCATCAAATTGAGGATAGAGATGGTGCAGGGTGTAAGGAACTGCCTTGCATGTGGCTGACACCCTGGGTTAATTAGCAGTACTTCATATGGTCCCCAGAGCCCCATCATTAGACACCTGAGTATATAACAAAGAAATAGACCCTGGACATCACTGACTGTGGCCCCAAACCAAATAAATAAATGCATAAATAAATGAAAGTAGGAATAAACTAGAAATATTATATTGCAAGGAATAATTGGGACGTGTGGGGTATGAGTACATCATACTAGCTAGAGACATTAATGCAATGAAAGTCCTGGACCACCATGACTATGACATGATATGGAACAGTAAATATTTGGAAGATTTGTTTTTCTTAAGAAATGGTTGTGGGGAAATATGGATGGATAAGGGAGGGTCACATACCAAAAGGAATTTCCTTAAAGTGTTATTGTTTTTTTTTATGGTCCACATTCATGCATAGGGAGCATTCAGTGTGAGGAATTGTGCAAAGCATATATATAACTCATTGAGTTCCTCTCTGATGTTTTTTTTTTGAAATGAAAAAAGAATCATATTGTTATGTGAGAAGATAAAACATTTTATCAAATAATAAGTTTTAGAAAGAGATAATACTTCATCTTTCCTTATATATGAGTTATATTCTATTGTTTATATATTTCATATTTTCATCGTCCACTCATCTATAAGTATATTTTGGGGTTATTTCCAGATATTGACTATTGAAAATAACACTGCAATCACTATAGGTGTACATATATATATATATATATATATATATATATATAGTTAGTTAGTTAGTTAGTTAGTTAGTCAGTTAGTTTTTGTGTTCTTTGTTTTCTTGGGCCATATCTAGCTGTGCCTGAGGATTGACATCAGTAGGACCTGATGACAAGCTGGGAACTCTGTATTGCCAAAACCTGACAATATACTATATTTCCTATGTTTACACTGGTCTGTGGGTGGATAGGTAACCTGTGTGGAGACATAAACATATAGGCAGTTGGATTCTTACCTGGAGTTGAGTTGGGATAGCTTGGGTCCCTTGTAGCTCAGAATTATTTTGAAGGCAGGGTGCTGGAAGATTTAAGTCTGCTGGTTTGGCCAAGTTGTATTTCTCAGCCAGGACATTGCTCTGCTGTTAACTTGGCATGAGCAGGTATTGCTTTTGGACTTGTGGGCCTCTGCCAGAATTCCAGCAGCAATAGAGACAGCAGCATCTTTTCCTGCCTTACGTTTGACCCAAATTTTAGTTCTCACTCATTTATTTTCAGTTGTACAAGCCTGAAAAGATTTCTGGATATCCTGATACCAGGGTGTTCAGTATAACCCCACTGCTTTTGTCAGTGCAGCTGAAGTCTATTCCTAAGCTGTGCAATAAACCCCACACCGCACACCACTAACCTTGATAAGTCATATATTTCCTCTCCTGTTGCACTTGTGATTCCCTAATAGAGATCACTTCTTGAAAGGAGGTGGCTGGGCTTAGTGACTTTGTTGATAAAACTCAGGCAAGGAACTCTATAATTCAGTTCTTGGTGTAGAATTTTTACTTAATGCTGGGAGAGTGCTTAATGCCTCCCCCCTATGGCCTTGTCTTATGGCCTTGCCTTAAAGGGACTTTGAAATTAAATATTAGAAGTTTGATTTCTCATGAAAGGTCACAGAAAACAATTGTGAGATCTTATATTGGAAATATCCCAAAAGCCATGTGGAATGATAAGTGGTATCTGAATGTGGTACCTAGCTAGGAAACTACTGCTGTCATCCAGGTTCAAAGATTTCCTTGAGAACTGAATAATTACTAATGCTTCTGAAAAATATGGAGCTACATTAAATCAGAAGAGTGAAGAATTCAGGATGGTGACATGATCTTTGTGGAGAGTAGAATTTGGTTCTGTTCTGGATGCCACCCCGTCCCTGCCTCTCTGAGCTAAGTAAGAACTGCTCCCTTTAATTCATGATAAATTTAATTTTAATTCCTTACGGTAGACAAATGATAACTTTCTAGTCTAGATGACTAATCCTATTTGATGCAATAAAAATGGTCTATTATATTTTTTACTGGTTGTTCTGCTTAGAAAATGTCTTATTTTGAAAGTTGAAATGATAGTGCAGCAGGTAGGGTGTTTGCCTCTCATGTAGCCAACCCGGGTTTGAATCCTGGCATCTCTTATTGTCCCCTGGGCACCAGCAGAAGTAATTCTTGAGTGCAGCCCCATTAGTAACCCCTGAGCATCACTCGATATGACCCCCAAACAAACAAAGAGTCTTAGTTTTGCTTCCAGTAAATAAATTCATAAAGATCTTAAACCAAATCTGCCTGTCAATATTGTTATGCTTCATGGGACAACAAGCTGACATGTGGAAAGATAGAGTGATTTGATGCATGACTAAGATGTTGCAGAGGAATCTGTATTTATATTTGTTTATGTGGCGTGTATTTATATTTTTATATGTGTACACATAAGTGAACATGTATATATATACATATATATCAGTATATATACATATATGCATTCAATAATATATCCCTAGAATATAAACTGATCTAGCAATACTTTAAAGATGAGGAAATTATAATTCAGAAAACCTAGCAAATTGGGTAAAAATAAATAGCAAGTTAATGGTAGATTGAGAATTGAAACCTAAGCTTGTTCGGTTCCAAATTAGAACACTTCTTTTTTTGGCACTGCCTTTAATCAATGTTTGGGAGGATTAATTGTGCTTTCCTGATCATTCTTTTATGCCATTCTCATCATTATAGTGCTGGTCGCTGTTTTTCATTATATACTCCTGATTCTCAGCTACTGAAAATAGAAAAACATTTGCTCTAGAGAAAGTACCACATTCAATATTTAGTCAATAACAAATTATGTGTGTACGCTCTATGATATAATTCAAAATATATTCCAAGATAATATGAAAAAAGAATGTTTGGGTTGCCAAATATTGGCTACAACTATGATATAATTAAAATAAGACTATTATTTAATACATAAATGTGCATTATAGAGACATATGTAGATAAGGGTTTAATAAGTGGAATATTACAAATTTCTCATTATTTTAGACTTCAAATTATTTGATGTGGAACATAATCATTGATATGTTCATTGAATTTAGCAGATTGACAGGACCTAAAATTTATAAATTATATATTTATAATGTAAATATTACTGGTTCTGATATTTACTGTAATTGCATTTTTAATTTTCAATTTTTTCTACTGGGTTCCATTCTTCCACCCCTCTCAGAGAGCTCGGCAAACTCCCGAGAGTATCTCGTCCGCATGGCAGAGCCTGGCAAGTACCCATGGCGTATTCAATATGCCAAAAACAGTAACAAGTCTCACAATGGAGACGTTACTGGTACTCTCTTGAGCAATTGATGAGTAACGAGGTGACAGTTACAGTATGTCCTATTAATGCCATGTAGAAATAATTGTTAAAGCCTTGTCACTATAAATAATATAATAGTTATAGTTTATTTATAGGAACTTAAACCCTAAACTAACTAGTGCATTTTTGAACTCAGCATGGAGATTAAAGAAGGAAGGAAAGAAGGATATAGAGAGACGCACAATTATTTTCCTAAAAAAAATTACTAATAGGATAAATATAGAATTTAAGAAAAGGAATAATTGTATGTGTTAATTAATATTGAAATTGATTACTAGAGACAGAATTAAGTCTTATTAGGAAGATATGGAAACAGTGAAAACGCAATGTGTTTTTTTTAAATTTTTTTTCTTTATTTATTTTTAATTAGTGAATCACCCTGAGGGTACAGTTACAGATTTACTCATCTTTGTGCTCTTGTTTCCCTCATACAAAGTTTGAAAACCCATCCCTTCACCAGTGCCCATTCTCCACCACCAGTAAACCCAGCATCCCTCCTACCCTCCCCAATCCCATCTCCCCCAACCCCACCCCACCACTGTGGCAGGGTATTTCCTTTTGCTCTCTCTCTCTAATTAGGTGTTGTAGTTCGAAATAAAGGTGTTGAGTGGCCACTGTGTTCAGTCTCTAGTCTACATTCAGCCCGCATCACCCTTCCCCCGCATGGCCTCTGACCGCATTATACTTGGTGATCCCTTCTCTAAATTGCCCTCTCCCCAGAATGTGAGGCCAGCCTCCAAGCCATGGAGTCAGCCTCCTAATACTTATTTCTACTATTCTTGGGTGTTAGTCTCCTACTCTGTTATTCTATATTCCACAAATGAGTGCAATCTTTCTATGTCTGTCTCTCTCTTTCTGACTCATTTCACTTAGCATGATACTTTCCATGCCGATCACTAAAAAAAGAAATTTATTAGTGAATCATCCATGGGGTACAGTTACAGATTTACAAATTTTCGTGCTTGCGTTTCAGTCATACAATGATCCCTCCACCAATGATCCCAGTATCCCTCCCAGCATCCCTACCCTGCCCCCCCACCCTACCCCACCTCTGTGACAGGGTATTCCCTTTTGTTCTCTCTTTCCTTTTGGGTGTTGTAGTTTGCACTAGAGGCTTTGAATGGCCATTGTGTTCGATCTATAGTCTACATTCTGTTTGCATCTCCCAACCTGCTGGTCCTCTAAGTACTCTTTACTTGGTGTTCCCTTCTCTATCTGAGCTGCTTTTACCCCCAGTATTTGAGGCTGACTTCCAAGCCATGGAGTAGACCTCCTGGTATTTATCTCTACTATTCTTGGGTGTTAGTCTCCTGTTCTTTTCCTTTATATTCCACAAATGAGTGCAATCTTTCTATGTCTCTCCCTCTCTTTCTGACTCATTTTACTTCACATGATACTTTCCATGTTGATCCATTTATATGCATATTTCATTACACAACGTGTTTTGGTAGAATTGAATAAGGAGCAATAAATTCATCTTATGGCCACGAGAGGGTAGTAATGTTCCAAAGAAACTTGACAGGCATCAGACTGTGGGATGAGAACAGGAACAAATTGGTTTTTCTAAATCTGCTTTGTGTTACTCAGGGATGTCTTAAATATGACATTCTGAATATAGTTATTCCATTTATAGATGATTCATTTTATTTTGTTTCTCTTTAACACGTGACTCATTGTTTCTGTTACTTCATTTAGTGGCTCTTACAGAAAGTTATTGATTAGTTGAAACTCCAACTGAATTTTAAAATTATTAGTAGATTTTAATCATGCCTATTTCATTCATTTCAGTTATCAATCATTTTGTCATTGGTTCCCCCATCGTACAGCATTAGCTCAAGAATCCATTCCTTTCATATTCTAATGGTGACATGAATTAACCTTAAGGGTAGAGGGTAGTGAACCTCATTACTATTTTTAACAAATTTCTCATATCATCTACTAACCTAAAGCTTCAAAATAAAAACATATGTGAAAATACTTGTATCTTTCAAATTTGTATTTGTTTAGGTTCTACTATTAATTGAGATTTCCAAGTTAAAATAAATGTGGTTTTGAGATACATCAACTAAGAAAGTTCATTCAAAAGACATTCACTTAATTAAATTATAGTGTATTAAATAATGTATTAAAATTTATTAAATTTATGTACATTTCAGTCCCTCTATAGAAAATTAATATACCAATTTCAAACATTAAAATTAATTTTTATTTAGAATTTATAGTAACAGTTGATCTAAAGTTCTCCAAAAATTTGTAATCAATAATTGTTTTCAAGTCACTGAGACATTCATTAACTTCAATATTTAATGCACTGCCACATATTCTTATTGAACTCTTCACTAATCACCACATTATTCTTGGCTGAAAACATTGTAGCTATAAAAATTCATGAAATGAAGAACATAACATTATTGAAGACTTTGTTTAGGTATACTTGTTAATAAGTTGTGCAGAATGGTGGAACATTCACTTCAAGTAAAAATAAATTTATATCTTCCACTGTTTTGCATTTAAAACCAGATAGCTTCCCTGCTTTATTGTTGAGAAAACAAATTATTGCCAAATGTAAACCAACAGATATTTTATTTCTATGGGAAAATGTAGTAGAAATTTCAGTTACTCTGTAGGTTAATTTCAAACAAAAAATTGTACATGTAAATGAAACTTTTTTTGTCCTAAAAATTAGTATTGGTAATTTTTAAAATGTGTAGAAAATAAATTAAAATTATATACATTTAAAAATATTTTAGCACATAAAATCTTTTTTATTTAGGGTATATGTTAAATCTTTATCTTTTTGAACCTTTCTTAAAACTTTTGCCACTTTATTTTATCTATATTTAAGTGTTTAGTTCTAGATCACATCAAAAATCTAATAAATACAAACTATAATTTATTATAATTTATTATAATTTATTATTTTGTTTATATTCTTTTGAGAAAAGTCTTCAATCCTTATCTAAATTATTATTATGATAATCTTATAGATTGAAAGGCAGGGTTATTATAAGAATTAAAAACAACCAAAGCCTTTAAAGTACTGATATAAAACTGCCTTCTACTAACTTCAGTTAATTTTTGTATTTACATACTTCTTTCTCCCTTTGAAACATTTATTAGGTTTTGCATAGAACAGCTTCAGTATTGTTTTTAACAACTCCTACTTGTTGGAAAATTATCACCCTTTTCTGAGCTTCATTTTTTCCATCTGAGTGATGGAGTTGGGAGTGGGGAGGGCAGGGTGGCATTTAACCTGTATCACGCATGTCATTGTACTAAAGATTCAATGAGGGGAGTCAGTAGAAGTTGTTTAACGTGTTCTAATAGCAAAACAAAGACTCAGGTATTTATTGCATAACTAAAATTCTTATTATATATAAGATATAGCTTATAGCACATAATACATTTTAAAATCTATCACTCACTGATATTCAGCAGTTCCTATACAATGAGTGGCTTAGGTTTTAGTGTTCTTAATTTGATGCAAAAATCTCACAGGCTAAAATCATCTCAGCAGTTACTAAGGTTCGGATCCATTATGAATTTGGTATTTTTTTCCAATAAGAGAAAACCATATATGACAAGTTTTGCTTTGTCTTCCCAAAACATGAGGGATGTTAATCATGTCTGTCATTCTTGAGATTAAAGAAGAGCTTGTTGTTGGGAAAACTGGTATTGGAAAAGGGGTAAATAATCCGGGAACTCTGAACAATTGAGAATACTTACAGCAGGAGGGAGAAAGAATAGGAAGATGATGAGACCAGAGAACTGCAAAAGCCAAGACAACGTTCAGTTTGAATTTCTCCTATAGCAGGGAGAAGCAATGGGAGGTATTTTTCACCTCTTTCCTTAATTTAAACACAAAAACATCAATATTAATATTTTATTTCTTCCATTTAAAATATAAATCCCCTAATATTAATATTTACACCTCATATATTCTCAAATAGAATATTTTTATTTATTCTATGTATCATCACTGTCACTGTATCACTCATCGATTTGCTTGAGCGGGCACCAGTAATGTCTCCATTGTGAGACTTGTTGTTACTGTTTTTTGCATATCAAATACGCCACTGGTAGCTCTCTAGGCTCTGCCTTGGGTGGACAAGATACTCTTGGTAGCTTGCCGGGCTCTCCGAGAGGGGCAGAGGAATCGAACTGGGGTCAGCCTCATGCAAGGCGAATGCCCTACCTGCTACGCTATTGCTCCAGCCCATTCTATGTATCTTATGCATAGATATTTTTTCTGGTGTTTGGCTTTTATTCAGGCACTTTAGGTATACTGGATCTTAAAATATATGTCTTATTCTATTATTTATTTGAGGGGGATGTAGTGGTGAGCCAATTTCCAGGCAGGCTGTGCCCAGGAATTCCGGAGCCCCATCTACTCTCCTTTTGGCTAGCCAGGCTACAGATTCAGTACAAGGGCCCGAGGATGCAATGCTCCTTCAGCCCTGCAGTTTTTGAGGTACTCTTACCAGCATCAGAGAGGTGCTGGGGGCTGCCCTGCTTCCTCTGGTGATACAAGGGGCACCAGGTGTTGCTGGAGGTTGAACCCTGCCATTGTACTACCTCCCTGTCTCTAAACATCCTTTCTTCTAGTTTGGAGCCCTTACTTGAGTAGCAGCAGAGACTGATCTTTGTGTTGGAACATGTATTTCCTTTCCCTAGTGTAGCAGTAGAAAGGTTGTTACTTAAACTTCATTGTGTGGACAGCTTTTGAAAAGAAAACATATGAGGCCCTGAATTACAGGCCCCATTGTGTTGATGACTCTAAAGAGCAGTTTGATGAAAAAGTGCTTGTGTGGTGTAACAAAGGTGAGTGTCAAAATAGAAGGCTCATTCTCCTGCAGAATTAAATCACTAGACAGTTTGTGAGAAAATGATACAATGTACATTGCTATATACAAATCAAGACACATCTATTTGACTTGACAATAGCAGTGAAAAGGATCTGCTATAACTCCTTTGATAATTTCTGAGTCCCTACTGGCTGCTAGCCGAACTGGCCATGTAAGCTAGATTTCATGGCTCTGTTCCTAAACATCTTTTCAAGCAAGTTACAGTTAAAATGAATTTCCCGTCCTTTTCACTGGAGCATCATTTGTTGGGCTATTTGGACTGGCATTGCTGTAACTAATTCAACTCAAGTCTCTTACTACTTTCCCAAGTCCAGTTAATTACTATGTTATGTACAGTTTTTCTTTTCAATCACCTTTGCATCCCTACAGCTCTTATCCTAGGAGTTCCTCCCAATAGTTCTAAACTCATTGACATATTCTTTTCTAAAACATTTTTGAATGGTGGTGTTGAATCAATTTCACTTGACACAAATGGTTATTTTTTTCACGCTGCTGGGATTTTAAGCTTCACATCCTCCTTACCCACAGCAAGTACATCTGGTGTTCACTTTCATCTGGTTGCCCTTACAACATTATTACCCAATACAGTGGGCTATTTGAATATAATTCACACTATGCTTTTACCATTAATATAGTGTGCCCAATCACCAGTTATTTCCCAGTAATAGCTTTGAATATGGTGAATATTTCTCAGTAATACAAAGAATATGATGTTCCCAAGCACTAATTCCCAGTCTTCATTCTAACCCCTTCTAATACTTAATTTCTCTATATACTATTCCAAACAACAACAATGACCTTCACATTTCTGAATTATTATATTGACTCTATAGTAGCTTTGACTATGTTGTATTTCTATATCACCATATCACTTCTGAACACTTTTTTCTGCAAAACCAAATTACTGCCATCAGTACGTTCAGCTGTCTGTGTGTAGCTTCTGTTACATAGGATCCCTAAGCAAGAGACTATATATTAACACCCAAATACCAATGCTATCTCATAATCAAATACCTTGTGGTGAAAAGAACATTTATTTTCCTAGATGAAGCAAAAATGTACTACTGGGTCCAATTTTTTCCTGAACCAGGGAATACTTCCTTTGTATAATGAGTATACAGGATAATAACTTTTTAACTTTCTTAATTCAAAAATTTTGAGGGGCTGAAGATATAGTACAGCAGGTAGGGCACTTGTCTTCCATACCCAGCCTGGGTTTTATACCTGGTACCATATATATTCCTGTTTGATACCAGGTACCAGATAGGTATCCTGAACCCTGCCAGGGTTTATACAAGAGCACAGAACCAGGATTAATATCAGAGCACTCTCTCTGCCACCCAATTCAGGTACCAGCCCGGGTCGGGGCTCCTGCCCAGAGCTGTGGCCGCATTAGCCGAAGAAAGAGATTTTTCTCTTCCTTCCATATTCCACAAGAACCGGAAGTTACCTTTTTAGGTAAAACTTTCACCAGGTTAGCTTAACCAACAGAAACACATTAGCCAATATCTCATTAAGCCCACCTAAATTAATATTGCATCATAACCAGAATAATATCAGTGAGTGTGAAAGGCTAAGCCACATAGGTCACAGTGGTAAAGCAACGCAGATCCCCACCAAGCTTACTTGTTGAAGAGGTTAGCCCAGAAGACTCCAACAGCAATGAAGTGCTATACAACCTCCCTGACAAGGAATTTAGAAAGGAGCTACTGAGGGTATTTAGGGAGCTAAGAGAAACAATAGATAGCAATACCAATAAAATACAAGAAGATTTGAAGGTAGAGATGCAGAAAATACAAACGGAAATGTCAGATGTGAAAAATCTGGTAGGAGAATTGAAAAACTCACTGGACGGCCTCAGCAGCAGAGTAACAGCTGCTGAGGACAGAATTAGTGAGCTCGAAGATGCAGTCCAGAGACTCTCTAGAAAACAACAGAAAATGGAAAAGAGACTGACAATCCGGGAACAGATGGCAAAAGAAGATTGTGATGAAGCCAAGAGGACTAATATAAGAATTATTGGTGTACCAGAGGGACAGGAAGAAAATCCTGATGAAGAAGAAACTGTCAAAGACATCATTGCTACAATGTTCCCAGAGCTGAAGAAAACATGTGACCACATTCAGGAGGCCCGAAGGGTACCAGCTAGAAGAAATCCAAATAAAAGTACCCCAAGACACATCTTGATCAAAATGACCAAAACATTAGATAGAGACAAAATCCTGGAAGCAGAAAAATCAAAGAAAGAAATTGCCTATAAAGGAGCATCCTTAAGATTCACAGCCGACTTGTCTGATAAAACTGTCACGTCCTGAAAACAGTAGTGGGATATAGTGAAAAAACTCAATGAAATAAATGCCTCACCAAAAATACTTTACCCAGCTAGACTCTCATTCATAACAGAAGGAAAAACACACAGTTTCACAGATAAACAACAGCTCAGAAACTTCATAGACTCAAAACCATGGTTACAAGAACAACTGAATGGGCTACTTTAAGACAAGATTGGACCCTCAAATACACCAAACTTTAGCGGAAAAATGGGACAAAACCCCATAACAATAATCTCCCTCAACATCAATGGGTTAAACCACCAATTACAAGACACAGAGTGGCAGGATGGATTAGAAAATTGAACCCAACATTCTGCTGCCTGCAAGAAACACATCTCAACAGTCAGAGCAAACACAGGCTTAAAGTCAAAGGCTGGAAACCAATCCTACAGGTGAACAACTCCCTTAAAAAAGCTGGCGTAGCCATCTTAGTATCAGACCACATTGATTTCAGACTGAAGAATGTCACAAAAGATAGTGAAGGTCATTTCTTATTGATAAAGGGATCTGTACAACAGGAAGAACTAACAATACTAAATATATATGCTCCTAATGAAGGACCAGCAAAGTACTTAAAACAACTACTCATAGACTTGAAGAAAGACATGGATAGCAACACAATAATATTGGGAGGCTTCAAACCGCTTTATCACCTCTTGATAGCTCAACCAGACTCAAGCTTAACAAGGACATACAGCATCTGAGGAAAGAAATAGAAGAAAGGGATTTAGTAGATATATACAGGACACTTAATTCTCAAAAAACTTAATATACATTCTTCTCAAGTGTGCATAGAATATTCTCCAAGATAGACCACATGCTGAGCCACAAAACATACCTCCATAAAATTAAGAAGATAGAGATTGTATCAACTATCTTCTCAGACCACAATGTGCTGAAATTAGAAATAAATCACACACACAAACAGAAAATGAAATCAAATACCTGGAAATTAAACAGCTCACTATTGGACAATGAGTGGCTTAGAAAGGAAATAAAAGAGAAAATCAAAAGATTCCTGGAAACGAATGACAATAAGGACACGACTTACCAAAACCTATGGGACACAGCAAGAGCTATGTTAAGAGGAAAGTTCATAGCTCTACAATCATTCCTCAGGAAGGAGGAGCGAGCTCACAGAAGTAACTAACCTCACAGCTTAAGAGCTTGGAGAATGACCAACAAAAGGAGCCCAATCCGAACAGGATGAAGGAAATAATAAAACTCAGAGCAGAAATTAATGAGATGGAAACCAAGAAAACAATCCGAAAGATCAATGAAACCAAGAGCTAGATCTTTGAGAAAATAAACAAGATCGATAAACCTCTAGCAAGACTCACAAAAAAAAAAACGGAGAGAGAAAACCCTAATAAACCAAATTAGAAATGAAAAGGGGGACATTACAACAGAAATTACAGAAATTCAAAGGATCCTCAGGGATTACTTTGAGAATCTTTATGCCATGAAACATGAAAACCTCGAGGAAATGGATTAAATTCCTAGACTCCGATAGCCTCCCAAGGCTGAACTAAGAAGACCTGGAATACCTGAACAGACCTATCATCATCAAAGAAATTGAAATGGTAATAAAAAAATCTCTCCAAGCACAAAAGTTCTGTCCCAGATGGATTTACTAGTGAGTTCTTCTAAACCTTTAAAGAGGACTTACTCCGCCCCTCTGCAGCTGCACGAGTGTGAATCCAGACCCAGCTGAACCAAACTCAACGTGGGCAGCTACTTACAGAATGTCTCCAGCCTGAGAACCAAGCCGCGACCCCATGCCCGCCCAGGAGGGGAAAGTTATTTCTCTCTCTCACCTGTCCCTTCCCGGGGAGGAAGGGCGTGGTGACTGCCATATTATGACGACCACAGACAGGATTTACAAACTTGCAATGATCCAATATCCGGAAGAAATCTCCCTGGACTTAGTTGTTAAAGTACAGAAATCCAAAACCGCACGACCTCATTTCCCTTCACAACAGGTCTGACTCTAGTGGGGTGCTCCTAACAATAATTGTGAGGATTGTGTTGAAATATTGAATTTAACCAAATTAAATAGAAAGTAAAGTGAAATTTATCAGTTATAAGGGGAGGGGGGTTCGGGAGTGGGCGGGATGGGAGGTGTACTGTGTTTTTTCTTTTTTTTTTTTCGGTGGTGGGATATGGTCACTGGTGAAGGGATGGTTGTTTCAGCATTGTATGACTAAGACTTAAGCCTGAAAGCATTGTAATTTTCCACATGGTGATTCAATAAAATAAATTAAAAAAATAAAGAGGACTTACTCCCAATCCTCTTTAAGCTTTTCCAGGAAATTGAAGTATCAAAAACACTTCCAAATGGCTTCCATAAAGCAAATATCACCCTGTTACCAAAAGCAGACCGAGATACCACAAAGAAAGAGAATTACAGACCGATATCCCTGATGAACACAGACACAAAGATCCTCAACAAAATATTAGCAAATAGAATCAAATGACTCATCAAAAAGATCATACACCATGACCAAGTAGGATTCATCCCAGGGATGCAAGGATGGTTTAACATTCGCAAGTCAATCAACATAATTCATCATATTAATAAAAGAAATCATAAAAAACATATGATCACATCAATAGATGCAGAGAAAGCATTTGACAAGATTCAGCACCCGTTTATGATGAAAACTCTCAGGAGAATGGGCATCAAAGGAACTTTCCTCAATATAGTCAAAGCCATCTACCAAAAGCGTACGGCAAGTATCCTTCTCAATGGGGAAAAACCGAAAGCCTTCCCTCTAAGATCAGGCACAAGGCAAGGTTGCCCGCTTTTGCCACTTCTATTCAATATAGTACTGGGAGTCCTGGCCATAGCACTTAGACAAGAAAAAGATATCAAGGGCATACAGATAGGAAAGTAAGAGATCAAGTTATCACTATTTGCAGATGATATGATACTATACTTGGAAAACTCTAAAGTCTCTACAGAAAAGCTCCTAGAAACAATAAGTCGATATAGTAAAGTGGCAGGGTACAAAATCAACACCCAAAAGCCCATGGCTTTCTTATATACAAATAATGAAAGAGAAGAAAAAGACATTTAAAAAACAATCCTGTTCACAATAGTACCTCACAATATTCAGTACCTTGGAATCAGCTTAGCCAAAGAGGTAAAGGACCTATACAAGGAAAATTACAAAACACTACTTCAGGAAATAAAGGAGGACTCTAGGAAATGGAGTCACATCCCCTGCTCATGGATAGGGAGAATTAACATTATCAAAATAGCAATACTGCCCAAAGCATTATACAAATTTAATGCAGTCCCTATCAGAATACCGATGACATTTTTCAAAGAAATAGACAAACACTCCTGAAATTTATATGGAACAATAAACCCCCATGAATAGCTAAAACAATCCTTTGATAAAAGAAGATGGGGGTGTCACCTTTCCCAACTTCAAACTCTACTACAAAGCAGTAGTAATTAAAACAGCATGGTATTGGGATAAAAACAGACCAGCAGACCAATGGAACAGAGTTGAATATCCTGTCACAGACCCCCAAATATATGGCCACTGAACCTTTGACAAAGGAGCAAGAAATGCAAAGTGGAACAAGGAAAGCCTCTTCAACAAGTGGTGCTGGGAAAACTGGATAGCTACCTGCAAAAAATGAGCTCTGACCTCTGTCTAATGCCAGGCACAAAAGTTAGATCAAAGTGGATTAAAGACATCAATATCAGACAGGAGTCTATAAGGTTCATAGAAGAAGATGTAGGCAGAACTCTCCGTGACATTGAGCTAAGAGCATCTTTAAGGATGAAACAGCACTGACCATGCAAGTGGAAGCAAACATACACAAATGGAACTACAACAAACTAAGAAGCTTCTGCACTTCAAAAGATACAGTGACCAAAATACAGAAAGACCCCATAGAATGGGAAAGATTATTTACCCAATACCCATCTGATAAGGGACTAATACCAGGATATACAAGATACTTGTAGAACTATATAAGAAAAAATCCTCCAACCCCATCAAAAAATGGGGAGAAGAAATGAACAGAAGTTTCCTCAAAAATGAAATATAAATGGCCAAAAGGCACATGAGAAAATGCTCCACATCGCTAGTCATCAGGGGTATACAAATCAAAACATCAATGAGATGTCATCTCACACCACTGAGATTGGCACACATTCAAAAGAACAAAAGCGACCAGTGCTGGCGTGGATGTGTGGGAAAAGGGAGGCTCCTTTAGTATTGGTGGGAATGCCGACTGGCCCAGCCTTTCTGCAAATCAATATGGACAATCCTTCAAAAACTAGAAATTGAGCTTCTATATGACCCCGCAATACCACTTTTGGGAATATATCCCGAGAATGCAAAAGAGCACAGTAGAAATGACATCTGTACCTATATGTTCATTGCAGCACTGTTCACAATAGCCAAAATATGGAAACAACCCCAGTGCCCTAAAACAGATGACTGGATCAAGAAACTTTGGTGCATCTACACAATGGAATACTATGCAGATGTTAGGAGAGATGAAGTCATGAAATTTGCTTATAAATGGATTGACATGAGAGTATCATGCTAAGTGAAATGAGTCAGAAAGAGAGGGACAGACATAGAGGCACTGCACTCATTTGTGGAGTGTAAGGTAGCATCACACGTATCTACCTCATGTGATGGTAGATACAAGGGCCAGGGTATTGCCCCATAGCTGGAAGACTGCTTCGTGAGCAGAGGGGAGGAGGCAGATGGAAGAGAGACGGGTTCACTGAGAAAATGATGGCTAAAAGAACAGTTGTGATAGGAGATGCATGCCAAAAATAGATAATGGACCAAACATGATGACCTCTCAGTGTCTGTGTTGTAAGCTATAATGCCCAAAAGTAGAGAGAGAGTATGGGGAATATTGCCTGCCTTAAAGGCAGGGGGAGGGTGGGAAAAGGGGATTATACTCAGGATATTGGTGGTGGGGAATGTGCACTGATGGAGGAATGGGTATTTGATTATTGTGAGATTGTAACCCAAACATGAAAGCTTGTAACTATCTTACGGTGATTCAATAAAATTTTAAAAATTTAAAAATTAATAATAATATCAGCACTAATGGGGGCTGGAGCAATAGTACAGCAGGTAGGGCGTTTGCCTTGCACGCGGCCGACCCGGGTTCGATTCCCAGCATCCCATATGGTCCCCTAAGCACCGCCAGGAGTAATTCCTGAGTGCAGAGCCAGGAGTAACCCCTGTGCATTGCTGGGTGTGACCCAAAAAGCAAAAAAATTATATATATCAGCACTACTGGCTGTGGCTCAAAACCAATATATTTGGGATACATATAGTTTAAATGGATATAGTTATACATATATAGCTTAAATATATACACATATAAGCTATATTTAGCTTTAATATCTATATATATTCTATATGTACATTCATATATATGTGTATATCCATTCAAACTATTATAGATTGAATATTTCACATTATTACAATACTTTTAAATAACTTAAAACTTTATTATAATTTATCAATTATAAAATATAATCATACAAATATCTGATGTTATAGAACTATACTACTAAGTACAGCTTGAATAAATAGAAAAAAATAGGTTGAAATCTTCTAACATGCTATAGTGGAAGCAGTAGGCCTATGTGTGAATTTAACTTACCAAATATCAGCTACAGAATCTTAGTGACAAAAATAATTTGATGACAGAATTTATAGAGGAGTAACAACTTAAGTAGTATACAAAATTCTGTCTTTTTTAATTTTTACTTCAGTAACCATATATCTTGGCATAAATTTGAGATAGGAAATTTTGTTCTTCAGTTATTTAATTTGTTATCAGAATTTTGCTTTTCTAGGTGAAATTCACTGCATTTATATTTAATACACTCTCTAATAGGACTTAATTATTTCACCCATTATTACACAATATAAATTTGACATATAGTCTAAGATTGGAGGGGAAACTTGCTATTTTGGACTTACCCTGATCCACTTTAAAGTCAATGTGCTGACATGGTAGCCTTTAAGTAGTCCATTTTCCAGTTTTATCTTTTGCTGTCGCTGTCACTGTCACTGTCATCCAGTTGCTCATCGATTTGCTTGAGCAGGCACCAGTAATGTCTTCATCGTGAGACTTGTTGTTACTGTTTTTCGCATATTGAATATGCCACAGATACCTTGCCAGGCTCTGCCATGTGGGCGGTATACTCCATGTGGGCGTGCTGAGCTCTCCGAGAGGGATGGAGGAATTGAACCCGGGTTGGCTGCATGCAAGGCAAATGCCCTACCCACTATGGCTATCGCTCTAGCCCTCCAGAAAAAAAAATAGTAAACAAATTATTAAGGTCAGTCTAACCTTAATCTGGTACTTAAGGTCAGAAAAAAATTATCTAATTTCAAGTACTCTGAGAACTCCAAGCATATGTGCCCTCCGATAATTGCTGTCCCTTGCACTACTATTAAAATACTAGTATATTACATTAAAGTGATCTGTGCTTCCAGTTTCTTTCAACACAATAGTAAATCTTTACACTTCCAACTATTATCATCTATGAAAACACATACCACATATAAAGCACAGTAGTGAAGGATAGTAAGAAACTATACCTGCTAGATATTATTTTTCTCTTATGCACTAATTTTTTAATCTAACACCTCAGGGCAATAGCATAGCGTGTAGGGCGTTTGCGTTGCATGCAGCTGACCCAGGTTCGATTCCTTCGTCCCTCTCGGAGATCCCGGCAAGCTACTAAGAGTATCCCGCCTGCACAGCAGGGCCTGGCAACCTATCCGTGGCATATTTGATATGCCAAAAACAGTAACAAGTCTCATAATGGAGACGTTACAGGTGTCCCCTCAAGCAAATCGATGAACAATGGGAAAACAGTGCTATAGTGCTATACCTCAGGGCATTTAATGTTCAGTTACATATATGGTTGTGAGAAGATTTGTATGAATTTTAGAGAAGATTTCTAAACCATATATTTTCTTTGTTTGGCCATTTGAACTCCTGAGAGTAAGCATAATACACATAGGCTTCTCTGACGATTATGATGCTAATTGTCAAAGATTTCTGGTTCTATATTCCACTGCCTCTGGAACATGATAAAATCATGTCCTTGCTGATTATAATATTAAAATGTAGACTTATCTTTTTTCTTAAAGAAAGTAGATGAAGGCTTTCTGGAGGAGGTCTCCCAATTGGTTCCCTGAAGACCAAAGGTGATTTTCTGTCTAAGACTCTGGTGGGTCAGTGCAGTGGTCCAAGTATGCGATACTGCTTGGGTCCTGCGTGCTATTTTTGGTGGTGTTGTGGAGAACCTAGGTCTATACCTGGGGAATTTAGGGCCTACCATCTTCCCAATCACTATGCTATCTTGATCACTGCATGCAAACTTTCTTGCTGTTGCTTTACATATGTGTCACCCTTGGAAATACTCAGGGTATTTCTATGTCATTCAGGCAATCAAATCATGAATGACTGCCTGCAAGATAGTCTTACTCCCTGTACTGTTTTGCCTGCTCCAATAGGATGAGGAGAGGACAAGGTACAGGACTAGGACCCATAGCATTTCTAATTGCAGCAAGCATCCTGGAATCCTACTGAGACTCAACCTGATGATGGAGCATGAATTGGCCTTCAGGATATGCATTTATTGAGTAATCAAGGCAGAGAAGAATGAAAAAATTTCTCTCCTCCCATGTTCATTGTGTCTGCTAAACACATACAACTTAAGTAGTTTGTTCATTAGTGTGCTTTGTACATTCATTTACATGAGGGCATGGATACCCTAATATAGTTAAATCTAATTAAATATTTATTTTGGGGGTCAACAAATTCTTTTAAAAATTATCATACGTATATGTATATGTATATCATATGTATAATTATATATGTATATAATATAAAATTAAATACTGGCCAGTATATCTGGGAGGAAAAATAGGTAATGTCTAGCTTGTTGTGAAATAAATTTACTATAGAGAAGAAATGAGTGCATTCATTGTAAAGTGGTTTGATAGTTTTTAATGGGAATTTTTATTCAGTTATTTTTGATAGGGTAGTCACTAACAAAATCTTTGCTCCTTGATAGTCTGAAAATTATATCCAATTTTTTTTACCTAAATCATAAACAAGCTTACCTGTTAGTAAAATTACCAATTGTACAGTGCATGAACTTTATAATAATTTAAATATTGCGTGTTTGAATAAAAAAAACAAAAAAGCAATAATGAGCTTGTCATCACATCGACTACAAAATATTTTTCACTGGTCAGTATATAGAAATTCTTTAAGTATTTAAATACTTCTTTGTCAAAGTATTTATTTTAATGCTTTTCCCTGTACACAGTTGTGGATAATGCCTGAAGCATTCATTTCTCACTGTATATGAGCAATATAAATGTACCAAGAGTAGAAGACTTTATTGTGTGTGTGTTGTTTTCTTGTTAGTGTAAGTTATTGAATATCCTTTACTAGAAATATCTGAAATGATTTAAGCACAGCTGTGTTCAGTGATTGAAGACTAATCTTTGGAGAGTTTCTTTTCATCTAAGATAGTAAATCATCTGTGAGATCTTAATATGCTTTAATAGTTTTCCTTTTTGTGAATTACTATGTCAAATATATGATTTACCAGCATTTCCAAAGAGATTTTCAAAGAACTTAAAAGTTTTCCTGTATATTATATTGAGTATGATAACACAATTCCAACATTTCAACATTCCTTTGTTGTCTTGGCCACGTATGTTTGCAAGAATGAAATATGATGTTTGGGAGCTCGCTTCACCCTTGAGCCTGGACAGCCTATCAGCTTGGAGTCTGTAGAGATACACTTGTGAAAAATAAAGATTGTGGCTTAGCCTCACTCTTATAACATTCTCTTACTGGAAATAAAAATTTTATAGACTATTTAGAATTACATTTTAATATTAATTTTTCCTTTATAAATATTTATTGTAATCCATTACTTTAGCCTCAGGAAAAAATGCATAATTTGGCTAAAGTTACCCATTTCTTAAGAAAGAAAATACCGGAAACAGCCGCGGGATACCGGGGCAGTCCCAGCCGGGGCCGGGGCCGGTGCTCGGCTCCGGCTGAGTTTCGATCCGGGTGCCCATGCCTCTGCACAGCCGGTGGATGTGGAACGAGCAGGAACCAGAGACAGCTTTAGGATTTGGGGTTCCAGCAAGTGCTTGCACCCATGTATGGAGACTGTGAACTAAGCTTTTGCCTAATGCTGTTCCAGGGAGGGAAATGATTCATTTTCCAACTTAAATCTCCATGGACTTAATTACTATAATACAGAAATTGTAAACCGCGCAGCCCCTACCACGGTCGCGCGACATTTTATCTCTTCATTCTCATCAGTGGAAAACTTATTATCAAATATTTCCTTGTTAATAGAGCTGTATTCTTGGGGGATAAATTCCAACAAAAATAGTGAGTCCGTTTTGAAACTCCAACAACAATAGTGAGTTGTGTGTTGAAATCTGGAATGTAATCAAGGTAAAGAGAAAAGGAAGTGAAATTATCACTCACGCACGGGGGGGGTGTCTGGGGGGTGAGGGGTGGGATGTATACTGTTTTTTTTTTGTTTGTTTTTATTGGTGGTGGAATATGGGCACTGGTGAAGGGATGGGTGTTTGAGCATTGTATAACTGAGATATAAGCCTGAGAACTTTGTAACTTTCCACTTGGTGATTCAATAAAGTAAATTTAAAAATAAAAAAGAAAGAAAGAAAATACCATGGAAAATAAATAATTATGTGATATTGTATTGGTGAGATGATAAGACAAGAGATTTAATTTCTTATTTGTAAAAAGTGGCAGGATATTTGATAACTAAAGGAAACTTATATAAAAGAGCAATTAAGATGTTGTAAGATGATGTATAATTTTGTAAGGAAGCCAAATTTCTCTATTGGGTTTCAAGTCTGGCTAACTAGCTAACTCTCTCAAAGACATGCTGCTTAATCTGATTACTGGTTTCAAAGACCACTTTAAGCCATTTCAAAGAGCCACTAAAACAAGTTCCTGAGGCTGAAAAGAGCCACTATTTTCAGCCTCAGGAACTTGTTTTCATATTAGGCTACAATATTTACTACCTAAGTAATAAGAGACTCAAACATAGAAACAGTAATAGAGTCATGTATCTTGCACTTCATCTCTTTTGGTACATGTTCAGATTATTTTTAGTTTTATTTCATTATGCAATGTAGGTATGGATGTTTGAAAATAATTAGTAAGGGGTCACATGGGTCAGCTTTTACTGGAGAACCATAGTGAAACCTCAGAGCTATTCCACTATCTTCTTACATTAAAATAATATAGTTTCCTCATAAACTAATCTTATCCATCTTTAACACATGTATAGGAACTTTGCTAGTAAGCATCTAAGAATTCCTAGTCCTCCAGTGGCTTGGGTAGTTTCCTCTGAGTATTTCAATGACATTATTGCGTTTGCTAAATTTTGTTGTCAAAATTGCCCACATTAATATAGTCAGTATTGAAGAAATAGAATATTTGCTTAATTACAGTTGTGTCAGAATATAATTTCACCCAATTGTATTAATAAGGGTGTGCTCTATTTGCTAATTAATTAATTAATTAATTCTTTTATTAGTGAATCATGGTGAGGTACAGTTGCATATTTATGAATTTTCATGTTTGTGTTTTAGTCACACAATGGTCAAGTACTCATCCCTCCACCAGTGCCCATTCTCCACCACCAATGATCCCAGGAGCCCTCCCAGCACCCCCATTCCATCCCCACCACCCCTCCACCTCTGTGGCAGGGCATCTCTTCTTTTGGATGCTGTGGTTTGGAATAGAGGTATTGACTGGCCATCATGTTTGGTCTATAGTCTAGTTTCGGCTCATATCTCCCAAACCCAGCGGGTCCTCTGACACCCTTTACTTAGTGTTTCCTTCGCTATCTGATCTGCATTTTCCTCCAACATGTGAGGCCAGCTTTCAAGACATGAGGCAAGCTTCCTGGACCTTATCTCTGCCATTCTTCGGTGTTAGTCTTCTATTCTGTTACTTTATAATCCACAATTGAATGCAATCTTTCTATGTCTGTCCCTCTCTTTCTGACTCATTTCACTTAATGATACTCTCCATGTTGATACACTTATGTGCAAATTTCATGACTTTATCTTTTTAACAGCTGCATAGTATTCCATTGTGTAGATGTACCAAAGCTTCTTTAAACAGTCATTTGTTCTTAGGCACTTAGGTTTTTTTTCCATATTTTGGCTATTAAAAATATAGTGCAGCAATGAACATACAAGTATAGATGTCATTTTTACTAAATTTTTATAACTACTTGCAAAAAATGTCTACTGCCAGGCACAATAGTCAGGTCAAAGTGGATTAAAGACCTCAATATCAGACATGAATCTGTAAGGTACATAGAGGAAAAGGTAGGCAGAACTCTTCATGACATTGAAGCTAAAAGAATCTTTAAGGATGAAACAGCACTGACCATGCAAGTGGAAGCAAACATAAACAAATGGGATTACATCAAACTAAGAAGCTTCTGCACTTCAAAAGAAACAGTGATCAAAATACAGAAATGTGTAAACACACACAAAAAAGGAAGGGGCACCACACCAGGCACAGGGCAGCGGCGCTCTATCTCTCCTGCTGCCCGCGTTTGGTAGTATCCAGCAGCTTTTCCCACCCCAGGGAGGTTGATGGCAATAATGAGGCAGGCGAAGGAAGGAATGAGGACCAGGCTGGTTGGTCTCAGTTGCAGTTTATTCCATTCCCATCTCCATTCTCCTTTAATTCTCCTCCTTCTTCCCCCATGCTACTTCATTCTCCTTCTCCTCTGAATCTGGATCTAGCTTCTCCAGATCTGGCACTGGGACTGGCCCCCCAGCCCACTCTTATAGCCTAGTTAAATCCCCCAGCATGAGGGGTTGAGGCTTACACATAGGTGTGGTCACAATCCATAGGGGTAAAGTTTTTTCCCTCAGGGGGTGCTTCTTCTAGGACAGATTCTCTTTCAGCAGGACTACACGCCTGCGCCCAAGAGCAGAGTCCCATGAGTGTGTTTCTCCTCTCCTTGTTCAACTAACATATAAGCATTCATAATATTAATCATTTTGTATGAACACAATACGAAATGCATTAAGCTTATAGAATTGCTCTCCTGGGACCATCTCAATCTCAGACTACAGTGCTCAGGCCAGATTAGTCTTTTGTATCCCTAGCAGGGTCCTAGTCTCATCATTGCTTTTGGATCATGACAGCATTTGTTCATGACCAAGCTCTTAAATTATAATTAAGCATTAGGCACTTTGCCCAGGCCCACCTTGATGCCAGGGTAGCACATAACTCACCGCTTGCCCTGGGTCCATCCCATTCCTCGTCAGGACCCTGCTTTTGGGGGTGCTAGGAAGTAAGGGCAGCTGAGGCTTAAGTCAAGAAAGCAGATGCCTGGGAGTGAATAATATTCAAAGTCAATGAAATCCCATGTTACCAAAGCATATTAACAACTGTCCTTCTTTGTCCGTACAAAAAGGACATTGCTTTAAAGTAAACTATTCAAAAGACATAAGGAGAGGAGAAAGGCAATATTAACTTACAATACAAGTTCAATGTCCTAGAAAGGTCTGACCATACAAATTAACAGAGTCTGATTAGGGGGAAAAGCTGATCAACTGGTTGGGGAAGAGAGCATAGAGAAGTGGTTACAGATAGATAAAAGATATCTATTATATATTATCCGGAGTGACTCTGGAGCACTTTGATGGGTGTGACCCGATAAACCTAACCTCTTTGTAGCAAGGGGAACAGGACATACCAATGTTGTCTTAAAATGTTTAGAGATTATTACCAGATAAACCCAAAACCTATGTGACAAGGGAGAAAGGACAAACCAATGATATCCTACACAGAAAGAGCCCACAGAATGGGAAAGAATATTTACCCAATACCCATCTGGTAGGGGATTAATATCCAGGATATACAAGACACTAGTAGAATTGTATAAGAAAAAACCTCCAACCCCATCAAAAAATGGGGAGAAGAAATGAACAGAAGTTTCCACAAAATGAAATACAAATGGCCAAATGGCACATGAGAAAATGCTCCACATCGCTAGTAATCAGGGATATGCAAATCAAAATAGCAATGAGATGTCATTTCACACCACAGAGACTGGCACACATTCAAAAGAACAAAAGCAACCAGTGCTGGCATGGATGTGTGGAAAAAGAGAGGCTCTTTCACTGTTGGTGGGAATGCCGACTGGTCCAGTCTTTCTGGAAATAATATGGACAACCCTTCACAACCTAGAAATTGAGCTTCCATATGACCCTGAAATACCTTTTATATCCCGAGGATGCAAAAAAGCATAGTAGAAATGACATATGTACCCATATGTTCATTGCAGCATTGTTCACAATAGCCAAAATCTGGAAACAACCCAAGTGCCCTAGAACAGATGACTGGTTAAAGAAACTTTGGTACATCCACACAATGGAATACTATGCAGCTGTTAGGAGAGATGAAATTATGAAATCTGCTTATATATGGATACACATGGAGAGTATCATGCTAAGTTAAATGAGTCAGAAAGAGAGGAACAGACATAGAGGGACTGCACTCATTTGTGGAGTGTAAGGTAGCATCACATGAGGCTAACATCCAAGGACAGTAGATACAAGGGCAAGGAGGATTGCTCCATAACTGGAAGACTGCTTCATGAGTGGAGGGGAGGAGGCATATGGAATAGAGAAGGGATCACTAAGAAAATAATGGCTGGAGGAATCAGTCAGGATGGGAGATGCATGCCAAAAGTAGATAACGGATCAAACATGATGACCTCTCTGTGCTGCAAGCCAGAATGCCCAAAAGTAGAGAGAGAGTATGTTGAATATTGTCTGCTGTGGAGGCAGGGGGAGGGTGGGAAATGAGGGGTATATTGGGGATATTGGTGGTGGGGAATGTGCACTGGTGGAGGGATGAGTGTTTGATCATTGTGTGATTGTAACCCAAACATGAAAGCTTGTAACTATCTCACAGTGATTCAATAAAATAAAAAAAATTATTATGCTATTCATTTTGGAAGTTCAGTGATGAGCAAAAGCAAAATAAATAATGGATTGTCTTAGGAGTTTATTGGGAAGATAGAAATAAAATATGGACTGGTTATAGAAATACACTGAGTATTTATGCTTGAACTGAGATTTAAAGAAACAACAAGGGGCTGGAGTGATAGCATAGCAGGAAGGGCGTTTTCCTTGCACAGGGCTGACCCGGGGTTTCATTTCCAACATCCCATATGGTCCCCTGAGCACAGCCAAGGGTGACTCCTGAGTGCAGAGCCAGGAGTAACCCCTGAGCATCGCCAGGGTTATTAACCTCCCAAAAAAGAGAACAATAAAAGATAACCAGATACATATGAGAAGAAAAGGGTGCTTTGCAAATAATTCTTGATCTATATGTTGCATTGGATCTGACTTTCTTTGGGTTCTGGTGTATGATGAGAATGATTCGCATTCCCACAAACGGATGTCTTCACAGTTACAGCTCTTTACTTATAGTACATATAGTTATGCCTTTGCAGACTGAGTCTTGTATGGAATCAGAAACAGCAGCAATAATGAGGACTACAGGGATAGAGAAACAGCAGCTTCCAGTTCTAGGACTACAACCCCAGCTCTTCAGTCTGACTGTGCAGAGGCCTGATCTTATATAAACTTTGTATCCCTGCCCCTTAGCTGTTTCTTTATTGTTATGCCCTATCCATACAGGAGTCATGCGAATACTCAGACCACTTGTGCCTTTAAGCAAATAAGGGACAATTTTACAAATGACCAAATGGATTTCATCTGTTCTCTAGTGACTAAGGATTTGTAAGATAACAATGAAGAGATATTGTTATCTGGCCCCTCGCCCTTCATTTCCTCTTAACAAATTCATCTTATAATTACTTTCCTGTTTATTTCACTTACTAATAATTTAGTGTCTGCCTCATCTTTAGGATATAAGAACTTTTCTATTCTTTGTTTAATATTTTTTACTAGACTGCAGAGGTATGCATTTCTGGGTCCTCAGACCTTTACTTATAGTAGTCTGATTTTTAAAAACATTGCCAATAGTAATAACTTTTCTTCAATAGATTCAAGTTTTTTAACTTTTATGAAAAAAACTATCAAAAAATTGACTATAGCTTAGGTTGTATGTGAAAGTGACATTTGTATTCTTGGTACATAGTTATATGAGCACCACCAAAGTGCCCCAGGCCACCCACTCATGTCCTCCTGCCATCTCCAGTCCTCTCCATTATTCTCCTTCCTATTCCCTCCTAATCTGGTGTTTTCAGTCCTGCCCTCTGCTGTCCAAGGTTTGTTATTGGTTGATATTGTCTGTATCTTTGTTTTGGGTTTCCCTATATACCACAGATATGTGAGATTATGTGATGTATGACTTTCTCTTTCTGACTTAATTTGCTTAGCCTGACACACACTTTCAATTTCATCCAGGTTGCAGTGAAGGTGTTATTTAACTTTTCTTGTGGTTCTATAGTATTTCATTTTAATGATATACCACAAATTCTGTATATGTTCATCCATCATTGAAAATTTCTGTTGTTTTCTGTATCTTTGCTCTTGTACTAAGTGCCTCAATGAAGATTGAGGTATGTATGTGTATGTGTGTGTGTGTGTGTCTGTGTGTGTGTCTCTGTGTGTAATTTTCAGATTAGTGGTTTTTTTTGGTGAGTAGATGATAAGAAATAGAATCATTGCAAAATATTGGAACTCTCTTCTTAGTTTCCTTTATTGTTATTTTCCTTCAAGTCTACACTTCTCACTAGCCTCGATCAAAAACCTATGCTGGAGAGTGACAGGGAGATCAGTGACACAAATTCTGTAGGAATGAGGATCATCCACTGGTGGATCCAACTGGGTTACATCTCAGAAGAACATTTGATTTGTATGAAGTCAAGATTTAATAATAAGAGTGTGTGTAATTTAATGTAGTTTTAGATAGTGGAATATATTGGATCACCTTGATAGAGCTGAGGCTTACGTGGAAATTTAGAGAACTATTGTTTGCCCAGATCTTTAACTGAGTTTCAACCTATAACATCAAATTGCAATTTGATTTAGAAAATCACCTAGCTAAATTAACTTCACTTTAGAAGGAAATTGAATTTTATATGGCTAATATAATCCACTCTGTATAGATTCTTTCTATGTGTTAATAATAACTTCATAAAAGGAAACTCACAGAAAGAAATATATGCTGTCTCAGGAAATCCAGTGACAAAATCATTCATTAGAATTATCTTAATGTTGTAATTTTCTGTAAAATTTTCTGTTACCAATTATGCTTAGGGTGAGAAGTTGCTATTCCCTTCCTCCTTCCTTCTCTCCTCCTCCTCCCCTCCCTCCTTCCCTTCCTCCCTCCTTCCCTTCCTCCCTCCCTCCCTCCCACCCTCCCTCTGTCCTTCCTTCCTTCCTTCCTTCCTTCCTTCCTTCCTTCCTTCCTTCCTTCCTTCCTTCCTTCCTTCCTTCCTTCCTTCCTTCCTTCCTTCCTTCCTTCCTTCCTTCCTTCCTTCCTTCTTTTGCTGCTGTGCTCAGGACTTACTCCTGACTCTGTGATAAGGGATTACTTCTCTGGGTATTTGGGGGACCATATAGGATTCCAAGGATGGAACTTAGGTTGGCTATGTGCAAGGCAGGATCCCTATCCACTGTGCTATATCTCAAACACTATTATTTTTCTTTAAGCAAATGTAAATTGTATTCTTAGAAATTAGTATTTACAAATTTGTATCAAAATCTCTTAGGGTTATATATGAAAGATGTGAATTTGAAAGCAGTGAAATAGAGGGCATTTCAGCCAAAGGGGAGTGTAGAAGGGAGGAAGGAGGAAACTACATAATTTCTTGCATGTAAAAATCATGGATATTCTCACTTTCAGACAGTTAAAATGTAATGAATAAATCTTACACTGTAAGATTAAATTTATCCTAAATTCTTTAAATATATAAGAAAGTCAGCTTCATGAATCCTAAACTTAATCTTTGATCTCAAAAGTACTTTGCAAAGTAGACATGGCTGGTTTGTCAGCAGGATACATTATTTGGCAGTAAGCAGTGGCATTTTGGTCTTGGGCAAGAATAAATCTCACATAGGCTAAAGTGGAAAATATAGTTGTGTGTTTTGCAAATCTAAAAGATCCCCTGGCTGTTATGGCTGGAAACATGACAAGCTTCTCTGCTGTCTGACCCTAATAGCCCACCTCTATGTACATACTATATTAGTCATAAACTAATATATTCTATTAGTTTTTGCTTTGTTAAATTCATTGTTATTATTTATAGAATATAGAATTAATTGTTTTATTTCTAAATCTTATAGTAGACTCTTCATAAATACATTTTTCACTAGATGGGCTAAACCTTTTCTTTCTCCTTGTTGCTATATTGCAAAGAACCTCCTGAGATCTATATTTTGTGTCTAAAGAAATGAAAGCTGCCTATTTCTGAATTATTATAGTCATTAATATTTTAGGATTTCACATGTAACCATATCACATCCTATTCTGGATAAAGTGAAAATTTTGAGCCTACTAATACTCTAAACTAGAGGGACTCTTGACTACTTGAAAGACAGTCTTCAAATTGTAAAGATTAAAATAGCTATATTACCTCAATACTGATTACTGACACTGTGCCTAGAGCTATTAGTAGATGAAATTTGATCAGTGTTTTTCTCAATATGTTGAAATTAGCTATTAATGAGCTTGGCTGAGAACAAACCTGAAGTGATAATTTTACATATTTATGACAATATACAGAAGTCTTTACTGTCTAGAGTAATTTCTTGGGTGTAATACACTAATAATAGAACTGTAATTTTTACTTATTTGGTTTTTGGGCCACACCAGGCCTCTGCCCCTCTTGGAGACCCCTGGAAAGCTACTCGTGGTGTATTCGCTATGCCGAAAATAGTAACAAGTCTCACAATGGAGACATCACTGGTGCCCACTCGAGCAAATCGATGAGCAATGGGATGACAGTGACAGTGATGATAATCTTTCTAGTTATCTTGTATGGACACAGTAAGAGATATATTAAGCTTATAGGGTGGCTCTCCTGGGGACATCTTGCTATAGATCCCAGACCACAGTCCTCAGACCAGATTATTCCTTCCTAATCCCTGCAGGATCCTTGTTTAGTCACTTCTTCTTAGGTCATGACAGCATTTGTCCTCGACCATACTCTTAACTTATAAGTTTTATGGCTCTTGGCCTTGTCCTGTTTCGATGCCAGTGTAGCTTACAGCTCACCCTGGGTTCATCTACTCCCTTCGTCAGAACTGCTTTTGTTGTGCTAGGAAGCAAGGGCAACTGAAGCTTAAGTCCAGTAAATATGACAGATGCTCAGAAGTAAATATTATTCAGTCAATTAACTCTCCAGTTACAAAAGCGCATCATTAACTGTCTTCCTTTGTCTATACAAAAAGTAAAGTAACTATGCTCTGAAGTAAACGATTCAAAGGATATAAGGGAAAGAGAGAAAGCAATATTTGACTTACAAATACAAAATCCAGAGTTATTTTTAAAAAAAATTATTGATTATAAGAGGACATGAGGAAATGGAACATATACCCTGCTCGTGGATAGGGAGAATCAATGTTGTCAAAATGGCAATAGTCCCCAAAGCATTATACAGATTCAACGCGATCCCTATAAGGATACCCATGACATTCTTCAAAGAAATGGATCAAGCAATCCTAAAATTCATATGGAACAACAAACGTCCAAGGATAGCTAAAACAATTCTTGGGAAAAAGACGATGGGAGGCATCACCCTCCCCAACCTCAAACTTTACTACAAAGCAGTAACAATTAAAACAGCATGGTACTGGAACAAAGGCAGAGCCGAAGACCAATGGAACAGGGTGGAATATCCCTACACACAACCCCAAATGTATGATCACCTAATCTTTGATAAGGGAGCCAGAGATGTGAAGTGGAGCAAGGAAAGCCTCTTTAACAAATGGTGCTGGTACAACTGGACAACCACATGCAAAACAATGGGTTTAGACCTTGACCTGACACCATGCACAAAAGTCAGATCAAAATGGATTAAAGACCTCAACATTAAACCACAAACCATAAGGTACATTGAAGACAAGGTCAGCAAAACCTTCCAGGATATTGAAGATAAAGGTATCTTCAAAGGTGACACGGAACTAAGCAATCAGGTAAAAACAGAGATCAACAAATGGGACTACATTAAACTAAAAAGCTTCTGCATCGCAAAAGACATAGTGACCAGAATACAAAGACTATCCACAGAATGGGAAAGGATATTTACACAATACCCATCAGATAAGGGGTTGATATCAATGGTATATAAAGCACTGGTTGAACTCTACAAGAAGAAAACATCCCACCCCATCAAAAAATGTGGCGAAGAAATGAACAGAAACTTTACCAAGGAAGAAATACGAATGGCCAAAAGGCACATGAAAAAGTGCTCTACATCACTAATCATCAGAGAGATGCAGATCAAAACAACCACGAGATACCACCTCACACCACAGAGACTAGCGCACATCCAAAAGAACAAAAGCAACCGCTGTTGGGGAGGATGTGGGGAGAAAGGGACCCTCCTACACTGCTGGTGGGAATACCTACTGGTTCAGCCCTTCTGGAAAACAATATGGACGATTCTCAAAAAATTAGATATTGAGCTCCCATTTGACCCAGCAATACCACTGCTGGGAATATATCCCAGAGAGGCAAAAAAGTATAATCGAAACTACATCTGCACATGTATGTTCATCGCAGCACTGTTTACAATAGCCAGAATCTGGAAAAAACCCAAATGCCCTAGAATGGATGATGGTTGAGGAAACTTTGGTACATCTATACAATGGAATACTATGCAGCTGTTAGAAAAAAAGGAGGTCATGAATTTTGTATTTAAGTGGATCGGCATGAAAAGTTTCATGCTGAGTGAAATGAGTCAGAAAGAGAGAGACAGACATAGAAAGATTGCGCTCATCTATGGTATATAGAATAACAGAGTGGGAGAGTAACACCCAAGAATTGTAGAAATAAGTACCAGGAGGTTGACTCCATGGCTTGGAGGCTGGCCTCACATTCTGGGGAAAGGGCAACTCAGAGAAGGGATCACCAACTATAATGTAGTCGAAGGCCATGTGGGGGAAGGGAGTTGCGGGCTGAATGAGGGTTAGAGACTGAGCACAGTGGCCACTCAACACCTTTATTGCAAACCACAACAACTAAATAGAGAGAGCGAACAGAAGGGAATGCCCTGCCACAGTGGCAGAGTGGGGTGGGGGGAGATGGGATTGGGGAGGGTGGGAGAGATGCTGGGTTTACTGGTGGTGGAGAATGGTCACTGCTGAAGGGATGGGTTCCCGAACTTTGTATGAGGGAAGCATAAGCACAAAAGTGTATAAATCTGTAACTGTACCCTCACGGTGATTCACTAATTAAAAATAAATAAATTAATTGAAAAAATTATTGATACACCATGAGATATAGTTACAAGCTTTCATGTCTGAGTTACAATCACACAATGATCAAACACCCATCCCTCCACCAGTCCACATTCCCCACCACCAATATCCCCAGTATACCCCCACCAAAATCCAGAGTTCTTAGAAGAATCTGATCTTACAAGTCACAGGTCCTGGTTTGGGGAAATGAGTGATTAACAGATAGAGAAAGCAGAGCACAGAGAAGTTAAAGATTAATACTGAGGAAATGGGTGTGCTTCAGGAGCATTGTAGTAGCTATAATGCAATAAACCTAAGCTACTTGCAGCAGAGGAGAAAGCACAAACCAATGATATCCTACACTTGTTATTATTATTTTTTAAATTTCCCTTTTCTTAACTGTTGTTGATGCTGTAGCTTCAATGACTGTGGATGGGGGTCACACACATGTATAATTGTGGTGCTCCCTCCTTTAGTTGTGAGACTCATCAGGTTGCAGTGTTTGTACACTTGGCTGAAGTATTTACTGGGCATTATACTCCTTTCCTTTAGGTGCTCATGTGCGTATTCACTGGGGTTCACACTTAGTTCTGGTATCCTTGCTATTCTGAATGTAGTGATTCCCACATGTGCTTGTCAGATGTTTACATACCTGGTTGCAATAATCACACATATTTAGTTGTGATGCTTATGGGGGTTCAAATATACTTATCTTTTTGTGGCTATAATTTGCTTATAGCATTTGGGATCACAGACAGCAGAGCTTTTAAGCCGAAACAAAACAGCTTCTAGGATCACTCCTGACACATGTAGCAGCAATAGTATCAAGTTGGCAGCCTCCTGCCTGCAAGACAAGTGCTTTACCCTGAGTCAACTCCTTGAACCTAGTTGTGGTATTTTAATACATTTCTGAGACAATTTAATATTTCCATTTAAATTATTTTGCTTTTACAGAGACCAGTTCAAATATAGAACAAGTTAAGGGGAGATAAAAATTTATTTGGGTATTTATCAAAATGCAAATACTAAAAGCTCAATTATTTTAAACTAAAAGCAGAAGAGATTGTAAGGATTTTCATGGTGAAGATCTGAAGTTGTGTATTTCAAACAATGGCTGCATGAGCACAGAGTTAAGAAACTGCTTCATCACAGCATTGTGAAAAAAAAATCATGGTTTAAATTGATAATGAGCACAATTCTTTAACAATCTGGCATACTAATAAAAATGGATACTCTGGATGTGCTGATTTAGGTGTAGACTGGTTTCATCCAGGTACAAAATACCAAAGTCTTGTGATAGTTGTGTCCTTTTGTTCTAGTATAGCAAGGTCATGTTTGAGGAATTGGGCTTGGTGTTATGCGTGGGTAATACTGACGAAAGAGCACAGAGATGAAAGAGTTGGCAAGACTGAGAGGCACTGGTATAGTATTTTGTGGGAATCTGGGATGTTTGCTTTAGAGGATACAGGTCAATGAATTATCTTTAAATACTTGTGCAATACATATATGGAAGAGTGAGCAAATTATTTTTTCAAAATATTTATTTATTTTATTTTTTAGTGAATCACCTTGAGATACACAGTTACAGAGCTGATCATGATCGGTTTTCAGTCATACAATGTTCCAATACCCATTTCTCTATTAGTGTACAATTCCCACCAATGATATTTCCAATATTCGTCCTGCTGCTCCCCCCCTCCACCCCACCCCCCCCCACACTCCACCTAGGCTGCCTCTATGGCAGGGACTTTGGGACTTTTCTTCTTTCAAGTGAGCAAGTTTATTCTGAGCAACATTGAAAAGCAAGCCCAGGGTTTTATTTTGGGAGACATCTTTAGCTCTTAATAGTCAGAACTGTCTAATGTAGGCTAAATTTCCTCCCAGGTCAGTTTCAAACAGACCTCAGTGATTGTAGTAGTGTTGGTAGGAGTGGTAGGTTGGGGGATATATGTGTTGTGTGGTAGTTGAGGGGTGCCGTTTATCCTACAGGATTTCCTCCAACTCAGGATTCTGCAACTGGCATCAATGACAGAACCACAGAATCCTGAGATTATACACCATCTGGGACTATGAGCACAATCTGAAGTCAGGAGTTATGTTATATATCGATGAGCAACAGGATATCCTTGAAAATGCTCCTTGAAATCCCATTGCTCATCGATTTATTTGAGCGGGCACCAGTAACGTCTCTCATTGAGAGACTTATTATTACTGTTTTTGGCATATCCAATACACACGGGTAGCTTGCAGGCTCTGCCTCTCGGGCTCGATACTCTTGGTAGCTTGCCTCACTTTCTGAGAGGGGCAGAGGAATCGAACTTGGGTCGGCCGCGTGAAAGGCGAATGCCCAACCGCTGTGCTATGGCTCCAGCCCCATATATATATATATATATATATATATATATATATACATATATATAATATTTACTAAAATATAATTTAGTGAGGAGTTACTTTATCTTCATATATAATAATATTTACTAAAAATACATTTTTTCCAGTCAATTTGTTTTAGTCATTATGCTTCTCCCAGTTATGTCCTGCTTCTTTGACAGCTCAGTATTCTTCCTAGATTTCTATGTGTGGTCTCTTACAGAAGTAAAATTTGAAATTGGTAAACTGTTTTTCCTCTCCTTTTGATCAGTAGCGTAATATCCTTTCAGTCCAATCTGTGCATTGGCTGAAGTGAATTACTGAAGCTCTTCTCTGATGTCCTACCTCTTCTTGTCATGCTACTTCTCATTCTCTGAATTTACTGTTTCGATTTGCCCCTAAACACAGGTTCTATAGAAACCTACTACTTTCTACATTCTCTTAAAATTTCCAGGCTTTCGAAACATTCATCTCACAAACTTTTTGGAAAAACACATTTTATTTGTAAGAGTCATGCCGAGTTTCCTTGTTGATTTTGTTTTTAGCAGGATGGCTTGAATATCAAATTATTTCAACCCATTATTCTTCCTTAGCCAAAATGTATTTCATTGGAAAAACTGGGTGACTAGGTTATAATACATAGCTAAGGAGAGGGAGTGTCCATGCCCTTACCTATCACGTTTACAATATATTGCAAAATAGTTAGGGATGCTTTGTGTTTCTTTGCTTAAAAAAAATCATGTACTCCTAAAGTGAATTGGGAAGTGATAGGAAAGGTAAATTTTATAGGGGTGAAGGGCTTAGAAGCAAAAAACATAAAATGAAGGGAAATAACTGGTGTAGCTGATTTGAGGAAAGCTTGCTTTATTCAAAAGTCAAGCATTCCTCATTCAGAACTGGGAGTCAAAATACAATGCATTTTGAGTTACTGACATCTGGTTTGTGTTTTATTTCAGTGATTGGATGACTGAATCGTTTGAGATATTCATTGGGCTGAGATACTGAATGGAGTGATCTGTAAAGTCTCTTCAAGTTTAGTTTATATAGTGTTTGTCCCTCACTTCGGTAATAGTGTGATACTTTGGGGTGTGAATGTGCTTTGCTTTCTCCTATACTCTTACAGCTTCACTTCATATTTTGAAATTGCATTTTTCTGTCCTTTCTGAGAAATTCTATTAACATAACTGTTATCCTCTAATGTCAAAGTTTCCTATCCAACACATTTCCTATTGTTGTATATGAGTCTCCTTTATATAGAGGTATTTTAGAACTGCTCTATCGAAAAGTACTGTAAATTGAAGAAAAAGGAGTGAAATATGGTTTTTTAGTGGGGAAACAAAAAAATACCATGTTTGACAATGTGAGACCAGCTATGGTTTTAGAAAGTTCTCAGGGAAAATTTTATATATTTATTTCAGAGTTAAAACCGTCATATTAATTTACAGGAACTTTCTTCCATCTTTCCTTTTTTCCGTCCTTCCTTCCTTCCTCTGAAGGTTTTTCAGGACTTGCTCCTGGTTCCGTGCTAAAGGATTACTCTGGAAAACACTGAGGCGACCATATGTGATGCTGGGGATTTTACCTAGGTTGAATGTATGCAAGGCAAGAGTCTGTCTGTATTTATGTATTATCTCTGCATCCTACATTATTCAATGTAGAGAATAAGATTAAGAAAGTTGTTGGAACAGATGATTCTCTGTTTTCTTTCTTTCTTTCTTTCTTTCTTTCTTTCTTTCTTTCTTTCTTTCTTTCTTTCTTTCTTTCTTTCTTTCTTTCTTTCTTTCTTTCTTTCTTTCCCTCCTTCCCTCCCTCCCTCCCTCCCTCCCTCCCATCCATCCTTCCTTCCTCCCTCCCATCCTTCCTTCCTTCCTTCCTTCCTTCCTTCCTTCCTTCCTTCCTTCCTTCCTTCCTTCCTTCCTTCCTTCCTTCCTCCCTTCCTTCCTCCCTCCCTCCCTCCCTCCCTCCCTTCCTCCCTTTTCCTTCCTTCCTTCCTTCCTTCCTTCCTTCCTTCCTTCCTTCCTTCCTTCCTTCCTTCCTTCCTTCCTTCCTTCCTTCCTTCCTTCCTTTAATTTTTGGGCCATACATACCCACGCCTGGCAGTGCTAAGGGACCTCTCCTGATGATCTTGGTGATGGGGATATAACCCAGATTGGCCACATGCCGGCAAGCACCCTACCTACCTTACTATCTGCTTGTGCAGAACAGAAAATTTCTTACATAACTTGTGCTAGTTATGTAAGAAATTAGTCTCCACATATATGTATTCCAACTTGGAAAACAAGTATATACTTATATGAATCTAATATATTTGTTTTTATATTTAAAATAGATAAATGATTGCTGGGGAGGGGAGTTCACAGGGGCTACTTATGACTGTGGAATGCACTAAACTCTGTGTTCTGTAACAGGGTTCTTTTCACTTTTTCAACCTATGACCACTTTCAACAACAAAATGCAACACAGAGGAGCACAGCAAGAAACACCTGGGATTCGTTATGCATTTTATTTTATTTTATTTTTTAATTGAATCACTATGTGTAAAGTTACAAAGTACTCAGGCTTATGTCTCAGTTATACAACATTCAAACACCCATCCCTTCACCAGTGCCCATATCCCACCACCAAAAACCCCAGTATACCTCCCGCCCCCGCCCCCCACCCCCAACTGCATAACTGATGAATTTCACCTCATTTTCTCTTTACCTTGATTACATTCCATATTTCAACACAAAACTCACTATTATTGTTGGAGTTTCCCCCCAAGAAGGACAGCCCTCCTACCAAGGAAGCATTTGATAATTAGTTTTCCATTGCTTAGAATGAAGAGATATGTAGCCCCACTGCTCCAAGTACATAACTCTTTTTTTTATTTTTCCTTTTCCTTTCCCCCCCCCCCATCCGCCTTCCTGTGCCTCATAGTATGGTGGACACCACGCCGCGTTTCTCCCCGAAAATGGTAAACAACCGGGAAAGAGGGATATTTCCTCTTCTCAGCTGGCATGGGTCTGTTGTTTGGTTCAGTCTAGAGAAATGGCTGCTCCTTTGACTACCTTCAATATTTCAACACAAAACTCACTGTTATTATTTTGAGTTTTCCCCCAAAGTCAGACCTGCTGAAAAAGAAACTGTTTCACATTGCTGACAATGAAGAGATGTTAAGTTTTGGAATTCTGTATAAAGTCCAGGGAAAATTCTGCCAGAAACTGCATAGCCCATCTCACAGTCCCAGTGCATTGCTGTAAGAAGCTGCACTGGATGCCAAAATGTGTTAGAAGGTATCTGGAATCAAAGTCTTTAGGCGCAGAGGGTCCATTTCACTCTCAGCAGCTCCCGATTTATCTGGGATGCATGCATTTTACTTTAAATTAATTTTTACTCATTGAACACTCAGAAACCCTTTACTGTTGCCCATTTTTTTTCTACCAACCTCACAGTTAGTTATATGACCCTTATATGGGGTCATGATCTAAGATAGATTTTATAAAAATGAAGCATAATAGAAGTCAAACACAACTTCCGATTATAATATTAGGATGGAACCGGGAAGTAACAAAAATGAAACTGAACATTTAAAATTATATATTAGGTTTTATGTTTGTGAATATTTATTAGCCTTTCTGACTCCATATACCTGGCCAAAATGTTCTTGTCCTAAGCTTGGACATATATAATAGTGCATAGCAAATCATAGTAAAGAGTGCAGATGGATTGAAGGTTGCTGACTAGCTAAATGGCGGACAGGAAGATTGTCTTATATTTTCTGGATTGGCCTAATGTGATCCTAAGGGTTTTTATGCGTGTCAAAGAGCAGAAGAAGAGTAGCAGGGAGGTTCAACTTAGAGAGTACTGATTTGCTTTGAAGATGGAAAGAAGACCCTGAGTTAAGAAGAACTTCAATAAATCTCTATAAGCTTCTCTTACTATATAAAGTGATATTTTTAAAGGTCACATGGGGGAAGATGCTAATACACATAGTTGTGGATGACCTCTGATATATGGAGAAAAGATTACACCATTGTGGAAGACCACTCGAAGATGGCATTTTGGCCAATATCTGAAAGAGATGCAGATGCACTCTGAAGCAATATCATTCCTTTCCTTAATTCTTCTGCTCATTTCACATTAATGAAACTCCTTTAATGAACTTCATCAGTGGCTTGGTTGTTCCTGGCTTTTCAAAGCTCTTTCTCAGTTAATGTCTCTTTGACGTCTTTATTGGAGTTGTCTTTATTTGTTTTTCAATCACTTCATTTTTCATAGCACTGTTGAGATAATATGGTTTTCCACTTTTTAAAAACTTTTTTGGGGGGGCTGGAACAATAGCACAGCGGGTAGGGCATTTGCCTTGCATGCGGGCAACCCGGGTTCGACCCAGGATCATCCCATATGGTTCCCTGAGTACCGCCAGGAGTGATTCCTGAGTGCAGAGCCAGGAGTTACCCCTGTGCATCGCCAGGTGTGACCCAAAAAGCAAAAACAAAAACAAAAAAACAAAAAAAACCACTTTTTTGTTTTTGTTTTTTGGGTCATGCTTTGTGGTGCTCAGATCTTCCTTCTGACTGTTCTAAGGGATCACTACTGACAGAGCTCAGGGTGGGCGAGGCTTGTTCAGGGCAACTCCCTATCCACTCTATTATAGCTATTATATTATAGCAATTATAGCTCTGACCCCTGCTTTTCCTTTGCCTTATGATTGACTTTTATATGTTTGAGCTATGTTTTTTATTTCTTTTTGTTGTAAAGGGTGCCCGCTTGAGCAAATTGATGAACAACGGGATGACATCATCATACAGTGCTACAGTGCAGTAGTAAATGAGTATTTAACATGAGGTCTACACTATAACAGGTTATTGAACATAAATATAGTATTTTTAGCTGTAGACTTACAGTCACATTACAGATCTCTAGAAATTATTAATCTTTCATAGTTAAATGTTTATACCTATGTTTGCCATGGGGTGGGGAGATAGGGTGTTGTTAATCAGTCATTTTAGGGTTTTTTTTTGTTTTCATCCTGCCTGTTAAGCTTGTGGATTTCTTTTATTTTCTCAATAAATCTTTGAGATTTTTAATAAAATTAAAGCTCTCTTCTTCATTCAAAGTCCTCATTACTTTATATGAGATGCCATATATGGTATATTAGATGCCATGCCTACAAAAGATGGTTTTAAAATGTATGCACTAGAAATCCCCAGATATGCCTGTCATGTTTCTTTGCATATCTTTTTTCGTCAACCAGCCTTTAACTGCTATAAAGTCGTAACTTCTTTAAAGCTCTAATTTTCTAAGACTATTTGGACTTTTATCTCTCTTGATCACTCAACTTTTCTCTCATTATTCTCCCAGGGTTTACAATGGGACTTTTTTCTTTCTCTCCCAAATATTCCAATCCTGGCTGCTTTATTTCACATGGTAGTTTTGGAAACGTTTTTTTTTCTAGATGTCAAACCTTGGAGCTTAATTTATATTTTTTCACCATCAAATCAACTTTATTTTAATATTTTTGTAAACTATTTTTATCTATTATTTTTATTTTTAGCCACACTTGGCTGTGCTCTGGACTGTGTTCAGGTATTAGTCTTGGCGGGGCTTGAGGGACCATATCGGGTGCCAGGGGTAGAACTCTTGCAAGTCAGGTACCTTCTTGCTTTACTATCTCTCTGGCCCTCAAAACTATGATTCTTAGTTGTTTTTCACTTTCTTTTCTACTGCCATATTTGGGGCCATGCCACTTTTGTAGTAACATGACCTTTGGGCTGTGTTCTTTAAGTTTTATTTTGTTACCTTCTTTTAAAGCTCATTAAAACAAACCATTTTGCCATTACCATATGGGTTTTGCCTAGATATTAAACACTTTCTCTTCCTGGAAGACTTTACATCTCAGTGTGAATATACTTCATGAAAAAGTTTAAAACAAAAGACTAGTTGTAAATGATTTTGTCTTTTTCTCTGTGCATCTTTCTTTCCTCCCATTATCCACCCATACCACAATCTACTTCTCTACTTCTTTTCCACTGCTAAATACTTTTATTGTATATCATCTCTTCAATTCATTCAGTCTTTCTTTTTTCCTTGAGCTTCCACTTTCTTCGTCTATTTTATTTCCCCTTAAATCATCTGCTTCTTGAGCAGGAGAATATAGCTTATGTTTCATCGTGTTATTTTCTATGGTCAGTATGTTATCTTGTAGGTAAGAGGTGTTTTTAAAAAGACATTTGGTGTTTAGGTGTTTGAATGAAATGATTGCAGTGGGATTATTTCTAAAGACGTATTCCAAAACCTGTGGTCATTTCTATAGAGTTGTAATAGGGTTGAAATAAAATGTGAAGGTGTTCTGTTTTTCCCATCTTTCTCCAACTGAAGTTGCTTGCCTTTTTCTATTGTCTCTCTCCCTGAAATACTATAGTTATCAAATCAGTGCTCTAAGTAAACGCTTGACATAGTCATTCTTGACATTCCTTTTGTTTATTTGTGTTTGGGCTTCCTAAGTAATGCTCAGGAAGCACCAGAGGTTACTTGTGTTGCTACTCAGCCATTTACATGGTGTTTGTTGACTACCAGTACCCAGCAATGCTAAGGGCATGGTGTGCCCTGGATCAAATTAAGGGCCTGATATATGCCTCTGAGCTATCTTTATCTTTTTGAACTATCTCCCCAGCCCTGTTTATTTTAATTATGGCAGCCAAATTCTGTTTTCCAAATTCTATTATTTTTGCATCTGCTGTGATAACTCTCAGCGTTCTCTTACCATTCTCTGTCACTGTTAAAGATCATGTCTGTCTGTGTGTTATTGCAAGAACTCATCTATCTATTTTAAAGTTTTTCTTTCTTCTAGATTTTCCACCATATTCAAGTATTCCTTTTTTCCCTGTTTATATTAGTTTGTGTAATAGTCTTTTTTTCCTTTTTTCCCTGTTTATTATATTAGTTTGCGTAGTCCTTTTTTCCCTGTTTATATTAGTTTGTTTAATAGTCTCAGGGAAAAATGCACATAAAGGTAGTTTTCAAGAATGATTAAAAAAATGAACTACAATCCAGGTAAAGAAGTAGATTATTGCCTTATTGTTGTATGCCTCATCCTTATCATAATTTAGCCACTCTCAACGAGAGATGAGAACTATTCCTGGTGTTTCAATAATGTCTTTGTTTATTTTTAAAAAATGCTCATACATATATATTAAATAATTTATGTCATTATTTAAATAATTGTTTAAAATGGGTTTTCAGTCCTACAATATTATTATTTTTAATCCCACCACCCATTTCTCCACCTCCTCATTACATACTCCAGATACTTGCATAACCCCTAAATATGATTCCATGACAGTTCCATTTTTAAGGTTCATTGTGTTTTGGGTCTTCTGCTTATGACTGATCTATATATAGTGATAGATAGATAGATAGATAGATAGATAGATATAGATAGATAGATAGATAGATAGATAGATAGATAGATACTTCTGTCCACCATAGAGGGGCCAAGGCCCATGATCTTTGTCCCTATGCTAGTTCCAGACCCTGTTTCTTGTTTCCTCCCACCCCCTCTATCATTGTTCTTTTTTTTGGGAGGGGGGATTTTGGGGAGGGTCACACTCGACAATGCTCAGGGGTTACTCCTGGCTCTGCACTCAGGAATTACTCCTGAAGGTGCTCAGGGGACCATATGGGATGCTAGGAATTGAACCCAGGTTGGCCGAATGCAAGGCAAATGCCTACGTACCCTCTGCCTACGCTGTTTGCTATCGCTCCAGCCCCACCATGTCTTTCTTTTGTTGGCATTTTTGTTTCTGTGACCTAACTCACCTTTGCTCATCTTTGCTCTCTTCTGTTCCCAGATATATTATTTCTGTATACTACAAATTAGTGACTTTTGCCTTCTCCTTGCTTCACTAAGACCCTCTAGTTCCATCCAAGTTGCAGGAAATTGTCAATTGATTTTTATTCCTTGTGACTGAGTAGCATTTCACTGGTATATAAATTGGTTTTAAAGTTATCAATGACTGGTGCATATTCAAGAAAATTGATGAGTTGTGAACCTTATGTGTACAAATACAAGTAGTTTTGTTTACATTTCTTTTTTTATTCTGCTTATGATGTTGAAATTCATTTGTGTAGAGTAACATTGCTGTATGATTTTATTGTTGTTTAGAATACTATTGAATATTGGATCTAGATCTTCCACTCTTTATCCATTGGAGATTTGGATTATATCTAGCTATATCATTGCAAGTAGTGTAATTCTGAACATTTATACTCATGTGCATGAGCTTCTGTGAGCTTTGTATCTAGGAGTGAATTCTTGCTGATCATGTATATTTTTAATCTACCACTGATGTAGCTATTTTCTACAACAATGAAATCTATTTGAGCTTGTTTAGCTTTAGAGAACTATATTCTTCCATAACCTAATTATTCATGATATTATTACTTAAAATTTTTGTTTGTTTGTTTGTCTCCTTTTGTTTGGCGGCCACACCTGGCAGTGTTCATGGCTTACACCTTTGTACTCAGAGATGACTACTTGCAGGCTCTGAGACCAAATGGGCTGTTGAAGATCAAATCCTGGGTGGTCTTGTGCAAGGCAGACACCATACCCACTGAATTATCACTCTGGCCCCGATATTATCACTCTGGTAATTTTTTTTAAAATTTTTGTGTTTGCAAATCTAAGTATATCTATTCAGCTTTTTCTTACTAGTAATTTGTGTAGATTTTTTTGGATGAGTCCTCTGTTGATTACATGTAATACAAATGTAATTTTTTGTAGCTATAGTTTCATTTTCTTTGTGATATGTTTTAAAAATATTTGATATAGGTTTCCTCTTTACCACATGTTTCCCTTTAACACATGTCTATATGTTTCTCTGCCTATTTCTATTTCTATAGAATACTGCTCTCTTAAATACTCAATTCTCAATTTCCCCACTCTTACATATTTCTAAATAAGTTTCACAAAAAAGCTATCTTGTTTACCAAAAATAAAATAATTGACATAGATCATTTTATTAGTAAATTATAGTTAGTACATTTACATTCGTGCTTAAATATTTTTCTCTAGAATCTGCAGAGAGATTACAATGGTTAGAGCATTTGTCTTGAATATACCAGATGCACATTTTGTGTTCAGAATACCATAAAGTCCCCGAGGCTCACCAGGAGCAATCCCTGAGTTCAGAGCCAAGAGTAATTTCTGAGAATGGCAAAGTATAGCCCCAAAACTATATGTATATTTATATCATTGTATCACTGTCATCACTGTTATCCCGTTGTTCATCGGTTCAGCTCTGATATTTTAGCAGCTTCTCCTTACTTGTTTTTCCCAATGATTGTAGGTTATTTTCAGGGCCAGGGGAATGAGACCTGTTATTGTTACTGTATTTGGCACATCAAATAAGCCACAGAGAGCTTGCCAGGCTCTTCCATGATATATATCTATATATATATAGAATATAGATAATTATATATATAATATATATGATATATATATATAAATTCTTTCCTCTCCTCAGTTTGCACAAACATGTTCCTATTTTATTTTCTGGAAGTTTTTAATAAGACTTTTATAATTTCATTGTTATTTTGTTGTTATTATAGTGAATTTTTTGGGGGGGCCAAACCCAGAGGTACTCAGGGTTTACTCCTGGCTCTGCACACAGGGATCATACCTGGGGGAATGGGGAATGTGTGAGTGCAAGATAACAAAACTGGATCAGCCAGGTTCAAGACAAGTGCTTACCCATTGTACTATCACAAAGGACCCTATCTTTGATTTTAATTTAAACTCTTAAGTAAAAGAAATATTTTTGAGGGGAGGGCCATAACTGTCTGACTCATGGCTTCCTCCTGGCTCTATACTCAGGGATCACTCCTGATTGTTCAGGGGCCTATATGAAGTTCTCGGGATTGATCCTGAGTTAGCCATGTGTAAGGCAAACTCCTAACTGTACAATCTATCCCTCCGGACCCAGAAGCAATAATGTTTACTGATGTTTTATTATTTTCTTTCACTCTTCCATATATCTAAGGATTTGTAACTGAACTTGTATTTTTAAAATAACAGTTTGGGTAATATATACATATGTATGCCCACATATATGAAAATTATACAGCCAACTTAAGAATCATTTATTCATCCATTTATTTATTTATTTATTTATTTTTGCTTTTGGGTCACACCTCGTGATGCACAGGGGTTACTCCCGGCTCTGCACTCAGGAATTACCCCTGGTGGTGCTTGGGGGACCATATGGGATGCTGGAATCAAACCTGGGTTGGCTGAGTGCATGGCAAACACCCTACCCACTGTGCCATGGCTCCAGCCCAAGAATCAATTAAATAAGAAATGTAGGTACTGTTGCAGTGCTCAGAGAAAATAAACCCACCATTTTATCCCAAGGTGTATGATACTGATTAGATTGCCCATTTCTGTATTTGCAAGTATCTACTCTCTAGCTAATGTTATTCTGCCATCTGTTCATGTGCTTACTTGTCCAGGAACTCTCTAGCTTTCATTTCTATGCCTGCATGTCTTTCCTCTGAAAGTTCCCCTTTATCTTACTCAGTTTGATTTCTACCTTCAAAAGTCATCCACAACTTCTAGAGTATTTCTTATTCTCAAAAATTTCCCAGGTTCCTATAATGAGAAATATCTATTCTATTATTACTGTGCTACATTTTTCCAGCTGCTCCTCTACCAAATGATTGTTACATTAGATTGGCTACCAGGGTATGTAAGACCAGTGACTCTTGAGCCAGAACTTACCCCTTTGTAATACCACAGAACATAAATCTTGGGTTAAAGTGAATTATGCCACTTTATTTCTCACCCATAGATTTTGAACTATTTTGGAGAAAATGTATAATTTTAATTAAAATATTTTATGAGTATTAAAGTATAAATCTGACATGTTATAAGACTTCAAAACTATATTTTTGATCACTTTCTTAGCTCATTATATTTATTTTCCTTTATACAAACTTTTAACACGTTTTTTACTTTGAGTAATGTTCATAAAATATTTTGTGAAAATAGGGGAACTGTAACAGAAAGAATGAATGGTCACGCCCTCGGCCCAGATAAATCCGGAGCCGCTGAGCGCGAATCGGACCCTCTGCGCCTAAAGACTTTGATTCCAGAGATGTAACACATTCGGGCATCCAGCGCAGCATCCGATAGCGATGCACTGGGACACCGAACTGGGCTATAACTCTGTGCTGCCGGGGGTGGATTTTTTTCCTCCCCACCCTGTCTTCCTGCACGGAAAGCAGCGGCCTGGCGGCACCCACGTGGCAGGTGCCATCTTCTGTGACTCCAAATCCGCAGGTATTCGGTTTTTACTTTTGGGGCTCCCAGGAACTCATGGGAAGGGGGCGTAACCGGCACGCCCTCAGCCCAGATAAATCCGGAGCCGCTGAGCGCGAATTGGACCCTCTGCTCCTAACGACTTTGAATTCAGAGACTTCTTACAGCAATGCACTGGGACTGTGAGCTGGGCTATGTTATTTCTGGCAGAATTTTTCCTGGACTTTATACAGAAATCCAAAACCGTGCGGACGCTACCGCGTCGGTGCGACTTAACATTTATAATTGTCAGCAATGTGAAACGGTTCCTTTTGAACAGGTCTGACTTGGGGGGGGAACTCCAAATAATAACAGTAAGTTTTTATTGAAATATTGAAGGTTTTTAATGTAGCAGCCACCTCTCTGGACTGTGAACTAAGCAAAATCCCCACGCTGGCTGACGCGGCGTGGCGTACACCATACTATGAGGCACAGGAAGGGGGATGAGGGGGAAAAAGAAATAAAAAAAGGGGGAAAGGAAAAAGGAAAAAAAAAAGAGAGAGAGAGAGTTATGTACTTGTAGCAGTGGGGCTACATATCTCTTCATTTCCAGCAATGAAAAACTAATGATCAAATGTAGTAGGTCTGTCTCTCTTGGTTGGAAACTCCAACAACTATAGTGAGTTTTGTGTTGAATTATGGAATGTAATCAAGGTAAAGAAAAAATGAAGTGAAATTCATTAGTTATACAGTAGGGGGTAGGGGGTGGGGGCAGGGGGTATACTGGGGTTTCTGGTGGTGGAATATGGGCACTGGTGAAGGGATGGGTGTTTGAATATTGTATAACTGACATATAAACCTGAGAACTTTGTAACTTTCCACATGGTGATTTAATAAAAAGTTTTTTTTAAAAAATGAATGGTGACCTTTAGCTCTCACTTGATACTCTATTCCCAGAACACATCAGGCAAAGATACAATACTTTATGGAAATTAATCTCAGAGCCTGACTGAGTGATCATATTGCAGGTAGAGCAGTTGCTTGCAAGCCGTCAACCTGGTTTGATTCCTGGCATCTCATCTGGTCTCCTAAACACCAGGAGTGCTATCTGAGCACAGAGAAAGGAGTAAGCCCTGGGACATGACTGCCCCCCCAAATTAAAAAAAAAGATAGCTAATGTACTTATAGAAATATGTTATCAATTTCATTTTTTTGATCAAAACCATGCTAGAAAAATACATTTCATCTATAGCAAGATGTTATTTATCCATCCAAATTGCCATTCTGTTTCTACATTCTGCATTTGGTGTTATGGATAGTTAAGTTCATTAAAGTAGCACCCTTGAAATGTAATATTTAAGATTATTTTTGTACTTTTTTGCTGTTGAGTGTACAAGTTTGTGGAATATTTATGAAAGCAGGCATTTTATTGTTTGATGATATGGCTAGGGAATTGATATTTTAAAGCTAAACTATTAAGTGATAACATTTCTTATAATCGTATATTTCAAAAGGATTTATACCTTAATGAAAGTCAGCTTCAGTGGAAGCAATTTAGTAATGATTAGGATTATCTTCTTTTTCTCATTATAGCATATGTAAGAAATAAATAAATGTTCATGAGAGTATATGATATTTTTATTGTACTATTGGTAATATTTACTCATTGAATTATGATTATAATTTTATATTACTTTAGTGTTTTTATGGTTCAACTACTCTTATATTATTTATGTGAAATAAACTGCTAACCATTATGGAAGCTTATGTATTAGTCAAAAGGTACACATAAGTTTTTTGGTTTTTGTTTTTGCTTTTTGGATCATACCCAGAGATGCACAGGGGTTACTCATGGCTCTGCACTTAGGAATTAATCCTGGAGGTGATAGGGGGACCATATGGGATGCTGGTAATCGAACTCGGGTTGGCCACATGCAAGGCAAGTGCCCTACCTCCTATGCTATGGCTCCAGCCCCAAACATAATATTTTTTAATATTTATCTTTTTTTAAAAAAATATTTCATTAGTGAATCACCATGATGTGGGAAGTCACAAAGCATTCAGGCTTAAGGCTCAGTTATAAAATGGTCGAACACCCATCCCTTCAGCAGTGCACATATTCCACCACCAAGAATCCCCGTATATCTCCTCTCCCACCGCCCCCACCCCCACCTGTGTAGCTGATAATTTTCACTTTACTTTCTCTTTACTTTGATTACATTCAATATTTCCACAAAAAAACCTCACTATTATTGTTTGGAGTTCCCTTCCCAAAATCAGACCTGCTGAAAAGGAAGCATTTGATAATTTGTTTTCCATTGCTGAGAATGAAGAGATATGAGTTTTGGATTTCTGCGTTTTAGTATTTTAGTAACTAAGTCCAGGGAAAATTCTGTCAGAAATTGCATCATTGCAAGCTTGTACCTCTCTTTAGTGGTTTTTATAAGATGGCGGTTGCCACCTCTTTCCCCTCCGCCCCCTCCCCCCCAAAGGAAAAGCAGAGAGAGAAAAACCTTTCCCCTCCTGGGGCAGCATGGGACCATGGCTTAGTTCACAGTCTAGAGACATTTATGCAAGAAGCTGCTGGTACCAAAAGTAGTTTAGCTGGCCTCTGGGATCATGGTCATCCAGCAATGGAGAGGCCACACACTCTGCCGAGTGGCCACACTTAAATTTTTAAGAAAAAAATTACTGATAAAGAAATGAAGGACTGAAATTCATTTTAAATGTAGTTTTTGTTTATTTGTTTGCTGTTCAACTCTACTATCAGTGCTCAAGTCTCACTACAGGCATTGTACTCAGGAATCATACGTGACAGTGATTCAGGGACCATATACAGTGCAAGGATAAAACCAGGCATGACTCAATGCATGCAAGTCAAGATTTGTAACCCCTGCACTCTCTGACCTCTTGCATGGAGATTTTGTAGTTAATATCTTTAAGATAAAGTAATTTATGTAGATTATTGTTTTTCTGTGATATTTTGTACAAAGGATTATACATGGTATATGACTGTATTTGAAACAATTTTAGAATCATGGTTTACTAGAAATAAATTCTATGGTTTTTGATCCTCAGATATATTATAAACATATGTGCAATCACCTAGAATCATGAAATGTAATATTATATTTTATGAATATTAGTAATTATAATAAAATTTAAATTACTTTTGAGTGTCTATCATATGCCAGAAACTATTTTGAAAGATTATTGACATAATTTCCTTTAACAATATCAAAAGACGTATTTTGAAAAATCAGGTATTGCTATTGTATTTTATTTATGTAGGGTGAACAGAGGTTTAAAATTTTCCAGATTCATACAGCTTTATTTCAAAAAAATTGCTTGAACCAGATTGCAGGTCTTATTCTCACAATAAATAATTGTTTTAATATATAATTGTTTAAGTAAATAATTGCTTAAATAAATAATTGTTAATTATACAGGGTGTGAATCAGGCTCCTTTCAATAAATGAAAAACACAGCAGGCATTTTAAGAAAAGAATCTAATATGGATATTAGATACATTATATCATATCAATTGAAAAAGTGATATTCCAGAAATTGATAACTGTGGAAGCTGTCTGTGACTAGTGCTGGAAAAACCAACAGAAAGAGGAGCTGTGAGTCTAAGGGGTATGATGAGTGGCTATTGTGGGGTCAGCACATTTTACTCTGAGAATAAATAACCAGTAGACCAGGACATTAAAAAGGAAGATAAATGAACAGGAATATAGAAATTAATATCATGTATTTCTAAATGTAAAAGCATTTGGAAGGCTTCTCCTTTTTTTTTCTATTTGTTTTTTACAGTGCTCAGGATGGTGTCTATGATGGCTTCTATGATGTCATAGATTTAATCGGGATTGCAATGTGCAAGCCAAGGCCTTTACCTGCTGCCTCTTTTCCTGAGTTTATTAATGAAATGTCTGACAACTTGTTTTCCATAGACAGTTGCGTGTACGTATTACAAAAACATGAATCATAGGCTAGAAAACCAGACTCTTTTTTTTGCTTTTTGGGTCATACCCGGTGTTAATGCACAGGGCTTACGTCCTGGCTCTGCACTCAGGAATTACTCCTGGTGGTGCTCAGGGGACCATATGAGTTGCTGGGAATCCAACCCGGGTTGGCCAAATGAAAGGCAAATGCCCTTACCCGCTGTGCTGTCTCTCCAGCTCCTAGAAAACTATTCTGGACAAAGCAGTGTGCCTCTGTCAACCATCATCCTACTATGTCTATTTCTGGCATTTTATCTTCTCTTCCTGGTAAGAAAATAAGACTAAGGAGAGCTAATAAGTTTTGGAAATAGAATCAATGCTGTCTTGAGTTGTTGAATGTTTTGGAAGTTACTTGATGCCTTTGCACATTCTAGAGATGTTGGTAATAATGTTGAGTGTTAAGTATTTTTAACTCCCAATTTTAGCACTACCCTGTCACATAACCATGGGATTTTCACCTACTTGTTAGCAATACTGGAAGTTATCAGTGCTTCTATTTCCGCATAAAAGCACCTAGAAGTACATAGTTCTAGCAATATGCCAATATGTTCCCTACCTAGGGCTGTCCTTTTTTTTTTTTTTTTTTTTTTTTTGCTTTTTTAGTCACACCCGGCACTGCACAGGGGTTACTCCTGGCTCTGCACTCAGGAATCACCCCGACAGTGCTCAGGGGACCATATGGGATGCTGGGAATCGAACCCGGGTTGGCCGCGTGCAAGGCAAACGCCCTACCCGCTGTGCTATTGCTCCAGCCCCTAGAGCTGTCCTATTTTTATAAATTTGACTTTGCAAAGTTACTTAGTCACGGTGATAATTGACTACTCCAGAGTTAAAGATTGTTGTGTCTTTTGGAAATATTTTCCAAAATTACCAAAGGAAGAATCCTGTAGATCCTTACATAAATTTGAGAGGAGAAAAAAGTCTTTTTACTGAAAGTAGAAAGGTCCCCTTGAAGTTAAAAGCCAGGGAAAGTTGGCACACAAAATATAAAGACATCGTGGTGCTTGTTCTTTTTTTCTTTTTACAAAAAGAAGAAAAACATTAATGATATAGGTTAAACTCCATGCAAGCCTCATATTTTAAGTATACAATTAAATATATTTTGGTAATTTTGTTTGTTGTTCAAATACCAGGGCTTAATTTTAGGATATCTACCAACCTAGTAAAAAGTGCTTTAAAAGTTAATTCTTTTAGCCAATATTTAGCGCCAGGAAACCACTGATAATCTATACATATTTCCCAGAGGTTTTACCATATTTTACACATGATAGTTCACTTCTGTTTTCTCACTCCAAAATATGGTATTTAACCTCTCAATACATAAACATCATAAGGCATAATTCTGGTTGTTGCTATGCTTAAAAGATAAACAGAGCAGCAATGCATTTAGCGGTAGCATATGAATATGCATCAGTCTTTACTTGGACTGCCAACCTTGAGCCTTACATCCTCAGTGCATGCTTGAACATCATCAGTTTCTGTAAACAAACCCTTTAAAGACCACTTGCATCAACCGTTTCTTCTACAGGAGGATGAGTGGTGATCACCAGTTGATGCCTGCTGGAAATCTTAAATGCCTGTTTTTGGAACTACTAGAGAGGAGGGTAATTAAGAGCCAGGCCCTGGTACCATATGAAAATACTGCCGAAAGAGTTACACAGACCAGACTTTTGAGTATAGAGGAGTATGGGGCTGATGCTCTGAGACAGAGCTTGGCACTACGAACCTGTACTTAAGATAACAAAACCAATGACAGTGGACACAAGCATGAAATTTTGTAAGTCCATACTTTGCAACAGTGTGGTTAATTTTCCCAAGTGTAATATTTTGACTATAATGCATAAATCAGTAACATCTAATCTGTTAGCTTGTTGTTTACAGCAAGAAAAATGTTTGCTAAATTGCTACAAAGAAATCACGTGTATTGATTTGGGCTATTGAATTTTTTTTTTGGAAATGGAATTTGTCTTTCTTCTTTAATTAGTGAATCACTATGAGGGTACAGATACAGGTATGTTCACACATGTTAGAACTTGTTTTTCCCTCATACAATGTTCACAAACACATCCCTCCACCAGTGCCTGTTCTCCATCACCAATAAACCCAGTATCCCTTCCCCCCAATCCCATCTCTCCCCCACCACACCTGCCCCTTTTGATCTCTCTCTCCAATTGGTGTTGTGGTTTGCAATAGGGGTAGTGAGTGGCGATTGTGTTCAGTCTCTAGTCTACTTTAGCGCACATCTCCCTTCCCGGGTGGGAACTCCAACCACAGTTTACTTGGTGTTCCCTTCTCTATCTGAGCAGCTTTTTTCCCCAGCATGTGAGACCAGCTTCCAAGCCATGGAGCCAACATACTGGTACTTATTTCAACTATTCTTAGACATTAGTCTCCTATTCTGTTATTTTATATTCCACAGATGAGTGCAATATTTCTATGTCTGTCTCTCTCTTTCTGACTCATTTCACTTAGCATGATACTTTCCGTGTTGATCCACTTATATGCAAAGTTCATGACATTATTTTTTCTAACGACTGCATAGTATTCCATTGTATAGATGTACCAGATTTTCTTTAACCAGTCATCTGTTCTTGGGCACTCGGGTTTTTTCCATATTCTGGCTATTGTAAACAGTGCCGCGATGAACATATAAGTGCAGATGTCATTTTGACTATACTTTATTGCTTCTTTGGGGTATATTCCCAGCAGTGGTATTGCTGGGTCAAATGGGAGCTAAATTTCTAATTTACTGAGAAGCATCCAAATTGTTTTCTAGAAGGGCTGAACCAGTCGACATTTCACCAGCAGTGTAGAAGGGTCCCTTTCTCCCCACATCCTCTCCAACAGCAGTTGCTTTTGTTCTTTTGGATGTGTGCCATTCTCTGTGGTGTGAGGTGGTATCTCATGGTTGTTTTGATCTGCATCTCCCTGATGATTAGTGATGTAGAGCACTTTTTCATGTGTCTTTTGGCCATTTGTATTTCTTCCTTGGGGAAGTTTCTATTCATTTCTTCGCCCCATTTTCTGATGGGGTTGGATGTTTTCTTCTTGTAGAGTTCAACCAGTGCCTTATATACCCTTGATATCAACCCCTTATCAGATGGGTATTGGGTGAATATCCTTTCCCATTCTGTAGACTGTCTTCGTATTCTGGTCACTGTGTCTTTTGCGGTGCAGAAGCTTTTTAGTTTAATGTAGTCCCATTTGTTGATCTCTGTTTCCTCTTGGTTGGTCAGTTGCGTGTAGTCTTTGAAGAAACCGTTAGCTTCAATATTGTGGAGGGAATTGTCAACCTTGTCTTCAATGTACCTTATGGTTTGTGGTCTGATGTTGAGGTCCTTAATCCATTTTGATCTGATTTTTGTGCATGGTGTCAGGTCGAGGTCTAAACCCATTCTTTCGCATGTGGTTGTCCAGTTGTGCCAGCACCATTTGTTAAAGAGGCTTTCCTTGCTCCATTTCACATTTCTTGCTCCCTTATCAAAGATTAGATGGTCATACATTTGGGGTTGTGTGTAGGGATATTCCACTCTGTTCCATTGGTGTGAGGCTCTGCCTTTGTTCCAGTACCATGCTGTTTTGATTATTACCGCTTTATATTAAAGTTTGAGGTTGGGGAGGGTGATGCCTCCCATCATCTTTTTCCCAAGAATTGTTTTAGCTATCCGTGGGCATTTGTTGTTCCATATGAATTTCAGGATTGCTTGATCCATTTTTTGAAGAATGTCATGGGTATCCTTATAGGGATTGCGTTGAATCTGTACAGTGTTTTGGGGAGTATTCCATTTTGACAATGTGGATTCTCCCTAACCATGAGCAGGAGATATGTTACCATTTCCTCAAGTCCTCTTTTATTACATGGAGTAGCGTCTTGTAGTTTTCTTTGTAGAAGTCTTTTACTTCCTTAGTTAAGCTGATTCCGAGGTACTTGATTTTCTGGGGCACAGTTGCAAATGGGATTGCTTTTTTCATGTTCCTTTCCTCTGTCTCATTGTTTGCATATAGGAAGGACATGGATTTTTGGGTATGATTTTATAGCCTGCAACTTTACTGTACAAGTCTATTGTTTCTAAAATTTCTTAGTAGAGGATTTAGGCTTCTCTAGATATAGTATCATACCATCTACAAATAGTGAGAGTTTGATTTCTTCGTTTCCTATCTGGATGCCCTTGATTTCTTTTTCTTGTCTAACAGCTATCTCAATACTTCCAGGTCTATATTGAACAGAAATGGTGAGAGTGGGCTTCCTTGTCTTGTCCCTGATCTTAGAGGAAAGGCCCTTAGTTTTCTCCCATTAAGGATAATGCTTGTAATAGGCTTATGGTAGATGGCTTCTACTATCTTGAGGAAAGTTCCTCCAAAACCCATTTTGGTGAAGGTTTTCATCACGAACGGATGTTGGAACAGTGAGTGGTTCAGGAAGGAAATCAAGGAAGAAATCAAGAGATACCTTGCAACAAATGAAAATGAAGACACAAACTACCAAAGCCTATGGGACGCAGCTAAAGCTGTGTCAAGGGGAAAATTTATAGCTTTGCAAGCATTCCTTAGGAAGGAAGAAAGGGCCTACACAGATAGCTTGACATCACAGCTCAAGGCCTTAGAAAAGGACCAGAAAAAGGAACACAAACCAGACCGAAGGAAGGAAATAATAAAAATTAGAGCAGAAATTAATGGCATGGAAATCCAGAAAACAATCCGAAAGGTCAATGAAACCAAGAGCTGGTTCTTTGAGAAAATAAACAAGATTGATAAACCACTAGCAAGACTAACAAAGAAAGAGAGAGAGAAAACCTTAATAAACCTAATCAGGAATGAAAAGGGGGGCATCACAATAGAAACCAATGAAATTCAAAAGATTATCAGAGACTACTTTGAAAGTCTATATGCCACGAAAGAACAGAACCTAAAAGAAATGGATGAATTCCTTGACTCCTACAATCTCCCAAGACTGAACCAAGAAGACTTGGAATTCCTGAATAGACCTTGGAATTCCTGAATATCAAGGAAATTGAAATTGTAATCAAAAGTCTCCCCAAAAACAAAAGCCCAGGTCCAGATGGACTCACTGGCAAATTCTTCCAAACATTTAAAGAAGACTTGTTGCCAATTCTCCTCAAGCTTTTCCAGGAAATTGAAAAAACAGGAACTCTCCCAAATAGTTTCTATGAAGCACATATCTCCCTAATACTATGGGCTATTGAATTTTAACATCACTTGTTTCACTTGTCATCCTTTTGATCTTTCATTTGCTTGAGTGTGTGCCTGTCGTCCCTGTCATGTGCTAGTGTAGCCCAATGATATCTGCTCACTCCAGGAACAGGAAAAGCCTAAAACCATTCATTCATTCAGTGTTTTGATGAAGACATCTGACCACCTCTTTGGTGGGCAGCCATGCTGTCTTTTGACATCCTGTGGATTCCAATTGGTAACAGCTCTAGCCCAGCGGAACATATATTCATGAATATTCTATGCATCCTAATCTTGCAGCAAAGACAGTAAAATAATAGAAGATTTTTTTCTTTTCTTTTTTTTTTTTTTTGCTTGTCGGGTCACACCCAGCAATGCACAGGTGTGAGCCAGGAGAAGGCTCTGCATTCAGGGACCCTTTGGGATGCTGAGAAAAGAACCTGGGTCGGCTGTATTCAAGGCAATCACCATACCAGCTGTGCTATCGCTCCAACCCCAAGAAAGATTTTTAATGTAAGACTAGCACAATTATTTAAAACTTTCCACAATGGCTGAGAAAAAGGAAAAAGTAATATATAATATGTAATGACTATGCAGTGAAATAATGGAGTTTTAAAGAGAGCACTTTAAGCCAGGAAATGCCCCATTTTGATTTTGGTGTCTGCAGTATCATAAGTGAGCTTGAAATGCTTACTTTGTGTTCTGGTATTTTTGTTTAAATTTGTACATCTTTTGAGTTTTACTTCTTGCATATAAGAATTACCAGGGCAGTATGAGAAATCCCACCTAACCAAACTTGGTCTTCAAATTTGCCAAAGACAGTTAAAAACTGTTCATAAAAAACAGCTGGAGATGTTTAACCTTTCTTCTGACCAGATTGAACTCCAGTGATCTAGGTAAGTGTCCACTGATGGCTGAATGATGTCTCCACCAGGTGGCTGTCATTAGGATGGCTAAAAGCAAGCAAACAAATTTGTTTTCATCATCTGGAAACAATGTCTAATTTTCAAATAAATTTTATCTTTTACTTGAAATTCCACTTTTGGGCATCTGAAGTTTGTGTAGCAGGAATATCTATTTTTTTTAATTCAAAGTCTATTTCACTTTGGTTCAATTCAAAGTAAAGCTCTAACATATCCAAGAAGCATTCACTCTGAGGTCACTTGTCCTCCTTTCATCATTAAGTTAACCAAAATTTGTCATTTTTACCACTTTCTAGATAGTAGGAATACAGAAGTAAATAAAAAAGAGCAATGTTTTTATTGAATAATCCTTAGGCTAAAGAGATAGTAAAGCAGGTAAGGCACTCAGTATCTTGCTTGTGGCTGACCTGGGAGTGATCCCAGCATATGAAGCAAGGAGTAAGCCCTGACCATTGGCAGTATGGGCACCCTCATACTAAAAAAATGAAATAAAAAGAAACAAACTAAAATGACTCTTTCAAAATGTTCCCTATTTTAGTAGGTTAAGAGAGATGTTAAACATGTTGTTTAACAAATTGTGCTGGCAAAACTGGATGGCTACATGCGAAAAAATGGGCTTAGACCTCCACCTATCACCATGTACAAAAGTCAGATCAAAATGGATTAAAGACCAGAATCCATCACACCAGAATCCCTAAGGTACATTTAATACAAGGTCGGCAAAACCCTCCACGACATTGAAGCCAACGGTATCTTCAAAGCTGACACGCCACTGGCCAAGCAAGTGAAAACAGAGATAAATAAATGTGACTATCTCAAACTAAGAAGCTTCTGCTCTTCAAAAGAAACAGTGACCAAAATACAAAGACAATCTACAGAATGGGAAAGGATATTTACGCAGTACCCATCCGATAAAGGGTTGATAACAAAGATATAGAATGCACTGGTTGAACTCCACAAGAAGAAAACTGCCAACCCGATCAAAAAGTGGGGTGATGAAATGAACAGAAACTTTCCCAAAGAAGAAATCCGAATGGCTGAGAGGCACATGAGAAAATGTTCAACTTGTGTGGGTTCATACGTCTAACTACTGACAAAGACACTGGTGGACTGTAAAACCCTAGATTTCTCACTGATTAATTTTTCCCACTAATAATCATTCTGGTTTGCATTTTAATATACTATTATAATATTAGATTTTTGTGAGTTTAGTGTCAGATGGAATGGTTAGTGGACAAGGAGGGTTGAGCTAATAGGACAAGCTGGTGGAGTGGGCCATTGTGTCAGCCCAGGGAGATGAAGATTCCTGAGCTAGGGTGGCAGACAGTCAGCAGCCATCAGGACTTGAAAAGGTCAGAGCTATGAAGACAGCAGATGGACAGAACGGGAGGAAGGAATGGCAGGCAGGGAGCAGATGAACCTGACTATCTGCAGGCATGAAAGGAAAATCAGCTGATGGGCAGTGCTGGAACGTGGGGTGAACAACACTGTCATTGACACTGATTACTTATGATGGGGGTATTTGAAAAACATGGGGAAAGGAGGCTGATTTGTAAAACATTTTCTATAATGGTGAACAAGTTTGTAACAGATTTCTAAATTGAATGAGGTAAATTGAGCCACCAGGGAAATATTGATTGTTTACTTTCCCTCCTCTAATCCTGTGTTTTACATGAAGATCCAGATAGACCATTCCATAGTGCCCCATCAGTGGCATTTCTTCTAAGCATTAAGCATTTCTACAAGATAAAAATCTCTTAGAAGGGAAATATTCAAAAGCAAAACTGTATAATAGCTGATGAAGTGATTTCATACACAAATCAGTAGGTAAACCGGAAGAATCAGGGTTTAAAAGGGAATCAAGACTTTGAAAACTCACAATATCTTTTTTTGGGAGGGCACAGTTGGGTATTAAAAGAAAAATATATAATGAGAAAGAAATATGCTTATGTAGTAAATAAAAGTATTCTGAATAAACAAGAACACAAGGGTTGTAGTTTTGGCCCTATCAGACTAGGTGTATGATTTAGCATTTTAACTTGAGATATTTGGCTTTTGAGCAGTTTTTTGGCACTAACCAGTGTCGGGTTTACATAAATATAAGCCAGCCAAAATAGGAACTTCATATAGCTGAGGGACACCGAATAGTCACAGAGAATTCATTAAAAAGTTTATAATATAAATGCTGGGCTGGAGAGAATAGTACAAGAGGTAAAGCACTTGCTTTGCTTGCAGTTGCAGCTGTGACAAACCTGGTTTGAATCCTTGGCATCATGTATGGTTTGCCAAGCACCACCCACCAGGGGTCACTATTGAGCACAGTCACGAATAGCTTCAGAGCACTGAGAGTGTGCCCCAACCCAGTCTAATACAATTATCATTGGACATAAGTTCAAAGTACTTTGTTCATGTGAATGATTAGCTTATATAAGAGTAAGAATTAAAATATGACTCTCACCATACGTTTTTAGAAAAATGGATTGTTTAATTGACATAATTGGCAGAAAATTTGTCTTTGGGAATTCTTTATGACCTTGGAATTCACTTCTGCCCTGGTATGATGTGGCGTGTGGTCCTCTTCACTCTTGATGTCTGCTAAATATTTACCTCCAGAGTAGCAACATATTAAGCCCCAGTCACTCAGGAACTGGAAGAGATTTGTAGAAGAGATGCGAGCATTAGAGGTCTCCTTTGTAGAAGAGTTGTGGAAGAGGTATGGCATGTCTTCTATTTGTTGTTTATTTTTAAAACATCACAAATTAGGAATGGGCTTAAGTTATTGTTTGCATTCTGTCCTCATTCAATTCTTTCATCCCATTAGTCTTAATCTTCTTCTGCCTCACTTCTTTCTTTCAGATTCTCTTATTTTCTCACCACTGCCTCAAGGCCAAATTAAATTTGTCAAGTGTATTTCAGAACTCAGTTCCATAAAATTTCAACGCCAAACTCCAGTTGTTTGGTTTAACAAGTTTTAGCCCTGAATGAGGTTTACTTAGTTGGCTTCTGACTCCTCCATTAGTCTCTTTACCATAATGAAAATTACATTGTCCTCCTTAGCAGACTCATAAGCTAGAAATTCATGTTCATGAAAACAAATTAACATTTTATCCCCATTGTTTCTCCTGCCCAACATGCCAATATATAATGTCATTTCAGACTTGGAAAAATCATTTAAGTTGATTGATATAGCAGTAAAAAGATATTTTAGATCAACAAAGATAAACAGCTTGACTAAACTGTCTTTCTTTTACAATAAACTGTTTTTCTCAAGTTACCAAGACCTAACTTAAATGACTAATGTATGGCATATAAAATTTAGTCCCTGGCAGAAGTTTGATTGATTGAGAGATGTAGCTGATCTTAAAGCGCTCTGTCTTAGAAATGGCATTTTTGTTCTGTAAAAATTATAGAAACTGGGGCAGGAGAGATTGTTCAGCAGGTAAAGAACTTTCTCTGCATGCACCCAATCTGGATTTGATCTATGGCATCTCACATGGTCTCCTGATCCCCAGTAGGAGTCCTCCATAAGTGCAGAGCTAGGAGTAAGTCCTGTATACCACTGAGTGTGCCTTCCACACACACACAAAGAAAATGATAGAAAGCAATTTAAATATTTGACTTGTGTGTGTTTCATATACATACATATATCTTATTTTTGCTTCTACCAGAATAAGATACAGAGAATGTATGAAGTTTACTTACGAAATGCTAGAAAAATATGTAGGGTTTGCAAAAGTGATAGAGGGCAAGGGGAGAAGATCAGTAAAAATGAGTTATTTAACTAGCATTACCATGAGTGCCTGAAACTCAACTGCAGACTTTGTGAAACCCAAGCTTGAACAATAAAAACAGCTGCACAGTAAGACTCAAGGTATTAATGGAAAACTTCCCTTGGTGGCCTTAATTCTATATATGTCTGGTCTACCTTACAGTTAACACATCTGGGCAGATCCCTTTTTTGTTTGTTTGTCATTTTGTTTTATTTTGTTTTGGGAACCACACTTGGTGATGCTCAAGGGTTACTCCTGGCTCTGCACTCAGGAATCATTCACAGCAGAGCTCAGGAGACCACATGGGATGCCAGAGATCAAACCAGGGTCCACTGCTGTGCAAGGCAAGTGCCTTACTCACTGTACTATCACTCATGTCCTGGGCAACTTCCTTTATACAGAAATTACTTTAAGAACAATAGCTGACCTTTGAAGTCCAGGCCATCCAACATGGCCTTTAATGAAAATATGGGCCATTAACAGTTTGAGCAGAATCTGCTACAAAACATTTGTCCAAATTTAGATTATTTGAAAAACCGAGGAATAGAAGTAACAAATTTAAACTAGGGGTTTTTTTTTTGCTGTATTTAAATTATTATTTCTACCTTTCAATGCCATCAATGTTCTAATCAAAAGATTTCACTTTTTCTTTTTCTACTGATATCCTTGTGCACAGAGACAATCAGACTATGAGCAAGATGAAGAGACAAAGCTATCTGAATGATTCATAAACTTGATAACACACCATGAATAATCAGGGGTTGTCAGAACAGGCATTTGTAACCAAGAGGATGCCTTAGATATTTCAGCTTATGGAAGAACAAATCACCTGGTGCTCGTATCGTTGCCATCACTGAAATCTGTCTGTACACAGGTAGTAGACATCTCCATATGAATGCAATCTCTTCATACAGTATAAAAAGCAAGTCAAACCAATATGCTCCTTTCCCTCTATCTAAAATCTGAAATGGACATAAGAACAACAGTGCAGGTTATACAAAATGAAATGCCCATCAGAGCCATGTAGTGAATGGCAATATAAATCAGTTTTAATAGGAGAAATTGTAAGTATCACATGGCCTCCTGCTCAGGAATGTAACAATGAACATTAACTCTTTAGTGAAAAAAAGAGTTTGAATTCTGTCTAGTGAAGACAGGATGCCATATGGGGTTGTGGTCTCAGTGGTTATGAATCAATGAAACTTCCCACAGTATTTATATGGGTATTCATATTTGTTACATTGCTGTAAGTTTTAAATGAGTATTCAATTCCTATGCACTTAAAACATTGGCTTGAATACATTTAGATTATATAGAACACATCTGTAGACCAGATTCATTATATAAGTTGAATTAGTTTGTAGCATTCAGACTCAGAAAGATGTATGGATACCACATGACTTCCATCATCAAAGGCAGAGTTCTATGTATATGTATGTTTATGTATGTATGTATTGAGTGTGTATGCATAATTGTGAGGATTACCTGATGTGCACATGATGGATTTATGTAGGATCTATGTCTATATTGTACAGATGTATATACATATTATTGTAAATAATAACTGAAATTATGATTGGGGAACACTTAAATAGTAAGGACTAATATCCACATGTTTATGCTATTTTAAGAAAATAGTTTTAAAATAGGACTTTGTGTGTGTGTGTGTGTGTGTGTGTGTGTGTGTGTGTTGTTTTGGGGCAAAACCTGCTGTGCTCAGGACTTACTCTTGGCTCTGTGCTCAGAGTTCACTTCTGGTGGTTCAGGGGATCATATGGGATATTGGAGATTGAACTTGAATTGGCTGCATGCAAAGCAAGTGCCTTACCTGCTAGCTATTGCTGTAACACGAAAAGTAATTTCTTGATATGTAGGTATGTTTAGAGAGAAGTCTACAAATAGGTGTGGAATAAGGAAAGAGATTTAAACATCTTAAAATTTTAGTGAGAAAGGCATAGTAATTTTTTATTAAAAATTGGATTATAGCATGGAAATAGGAAAAGTGTACACTGAAACCCCATATTTTGCCTATACTGTATGATTTAATCCTGAAAAAAAAATTGTGGTATTAAAGAGCCATTTTAAACAGGAAAAATAATCTCTCTATACATTCATGTACACAAAAACTTATAGTTTATTTTAGATAAGGAAAACTAATCTCTCTGTACATACATGTACACAAAAACCTATAGCTTCAGCAACTTGCTGCATATTTTAGAAATAATAATCATAAATACCCAGACTCGTATACAGATTATTTGGCATATAGTCCTATGTATAAGCTCTCAGTAGCACATATTTTCTACACTTTCTGGAAAGGAGCAAGTAGGCATTAATTTGTATTTTTGTGTAATTTCCTTGGAATACAGGTTGAAATGTGCTGCTTGATTTTGGATGATTCAAATAGAGCATTGTCTTTTGTAATGACTGAGCTCTCTGATAACTCATTGGTCTGTTTATTTCCTGAAGTCTTTCTAGTAGCTACAATTTTCAGAGCAGCGTGAATTCATCAATAACATCTCAATTAATTCAAAGCTTGAAACTGAGAGATAGGATTGAGGGTACATATAGACTGACCTAGAAGCTCATGACTGCAAATGGTTGTCTGGCAGAAACCCAAGTTGGACTATGACAAGAGGAGAACAATCTATGTTTTCCAAGGGATGCTGAGTGTGGTGTGTCATCAGAGCAGCAGAAACTGATGTGCAGTTGGAAGAAATGAGAAAGTGCAGATTAAGAGTAGTTAAGCACAGAGAAATAGGAACAGCAAGCTGTTATTTTAAAAATAGGGCCAACAGGTTTTTTTTTTTTTAAACTAAACGTGTTGCGGGGGCTTCTCCTGAAGCCCCTGCCTGGCACCTTTCCGCCGCCGCCGTCGGATCCTGACCAATCTCCATCCTGCAGGTAAACAGGCAATCCTTTGGAGAGCCTGCCTCAGCGCGGAGAAGCCCCCTCCCCGCCCCCTGCCCGCCGCGGCTCGGGGCTTCTCCTGAAGCCCCTGTCTGGCACCTTTCCGCCGCCGCCGTCGGATCCTGACCAATCCCCACTCTGCTGCTTAGGAGCGTGTCCTCATCTCAGGGGGCGTGGCCTAAAAGTGGGCGTGGCCTCTTTCCGGAGCGGCCAACGCTAACGCGGCCGCAGTTATTTTTTTTTTTTTTACCATTCCATGCCTTCTCCTTTGGCCACAATTGATAGAATTCATTCCTTCAAAGAACTCCCTGAGGCCCTCCCTTTCCCCCACTTCCCGCTGCCGTCTGCGTCTCCCGAGTTTCTGAAGTCACTCCCTGCTCGCCCGGCGCACCCCGTCTCCCGAACCGGCTGTAACTGCGCACGTCCCCCCCATCAACAGGAAGACACTGGGGGCGTGGCCTGTGTCTTAGTGGGCGTGGTCTAAAGTGGGCGTGGCCTCCTCTCAGAGCGGCCAACGCTAACGCGGCCGCAGTTATTCTTTGCTACCTCAGCTCAATTCGTACTGTGTATTCCTTTGAAAACTCACTTTTGCGATCTCAAACATTTACGCAAAATAGCCATTAGCTTAGGCTGACAGTATAAAAGCTATCAGTGAATAAGGAAAGTTTAGCACAATCGGAGCCCCTTCTTCCCACAAAAAGGAAGAGGAATAAAGAACTACAAGGTTCCAACTCTGCACTTCCGTGACAATATGAAGAAACAGCGAAAATCCCCTCCACGAAGAGAGGGAGAAGAAAAGATACTAGAAACCTCAAAAGAGTCTCCCAACATCTACGACCTCTCAGATAAACAATTCAGAGAGGAAATATGGAGGAGAGTCGACCTACTCCAAGCAACTATGGAACAGACATCCAATAAATTAAGGGAGGAGATGAATCAAGCGCTGCAACGGTCTACCAAGAAAATACAGGAAGAAATGAGAGCAGAAATGAGAGCAGAAATTTCAAACCTTCGAACGGAAGTCTCACAAATAAAGCAATCGGTAGATGAAATAAAAATCTCACTAGATGCCCTCAACAGCAGAATGACTACAGCCGAAGACAGAATCAACGAGCTTGAGGATGAGCTGCAGAAAGCTTACAGACAGCAACAAATAATGGCCAAAGACCTCAAAATGGCTATAGAGCGAATCAGAGCCCTGGGGGATGACTTCAAGAGGAACAACATAAGAATCATTGGAGTACCAGAACCACAGGGAAGTAACCCCAATGAAAAAAACATAGTCAAAGACATCATCACTAAGAAATTCCCAGAGCTGGAGAAGGCAGGCGTCCAGATACAAGAAGTCCAAAGAGTGCCAGCAAAAAGAGACCCAAATAAAAAGACTCCAAGGCATATCATAGTCAGAATGGCGGATGCTGTAGATAGAAACACAATTCTACAAGTAGCAAGGTCAAAGAGGGAAATCACATACAAAGGAGCACCCCTCAGATTTACGGCCGATCTGTCAGAAGAAACCCTCCGAGCCCGAAGACAATGGTGGGACATAGTGAAAAAACTCAACGAAATGAATGCCTCACCAAGAATACTTTATCCAGCTAAACTCTCACTCAAACTCGAAGGAACCATACACTATTTCTCGGATAAAAAACAGCTCAGGAACTTCATAGACTCAAAACCAATCTTGAAAGAAGGTCTAAAGGGGCTACTGTAAGACAAGGAGGAGCCCCATAAGAACAACAAATCCCACAGAAAGATGACACAAAACCACATCACAATAATCTCTCTCAATGTCAATGGCCTAAATGCACCTATCAAGAGACACAGAGTGGCTAAAAGGATCCGGAAATTAAACCCAACATTCTGTTGCCTGCAAGAAACACACCTGAACAAACAGAGTAAACATAGACTCAAAGTCAAAGGATGGAAAACAATCCTCCAAGCAAACAACCCCCTTAAAAAAGCTGGAGTGGCCATCCTGGTATCCGACAACATAGATTTCAGGATGAAAAAGATCAAAAGGGACAGCGAAGGTCATTTTCTGTTTATCAAGGGATATGTACAACAGGAAGAAATCACACTCTTAAACGTATATGCTCCTAACAAACGACCGGCTAAATATTTAAAACGACTCCTAACAGACTTCAAAGAGGACATCACTAACAGCACAATTGTAGTCGGAGACTTCAATACGGCCTTATCGCCTCTAGATAGATCCACAAGAACAAAACTCAACAAGGAAACACTGACCCTGAATGAAGAAATTGAAGAGAGAGGCCTAATAGACCTATACAGGGCCTTACACCCCAAAAAGAAAGAATACACATTCTTTTCCAGTGCACATGGAACATTTTCAAAAATAGACCATGTACTGGGCCCCAGAACATACCTCAATCGAATCGGAAAAATAGAAATTGTATCAACCATCTTTTCAGACCACGATGCGCTGAAGATAGAAGCTAACCACCCACAAATACGGAAAATCAAATCAAACACCTGGAAATTAAACAATTCCATGTTGAACAATGAGTGGGTCAAGAAGGAAATCAAGGAAGAAATCAAAAGATACTTAGAAACAAATGAGAATGAAGACACGAGCTACCAAAACCTATGGGACGCAGCTAAAGCCGTGTTAAGGGGAAAATTTATAGCTCTCCAAGCATTCCTCAGGAAGGAAGAAAGGACCCACATAGATAGCTTGACTTCACGACTCAAGACCCTAGAAAAGGACCAGAAAAAGGACCCCAAACCAGACCGAAGGAAAGAAATAATAAAAATTAGAGCAGAAATTAATGACATCGAAACCAAAAAAACAATCCGAAAGATCAATGAAACAAAGAGTTGGTTCTTTGAGAAAATAAATAAGATTGATAAACCGCTAGCAAGTCTCACAAAGAAAGAAAGAGAGAAAACTCTAATAAATCGAATCAGAAATGAAAAGGGGGACATCATAACAGAAACCAGTGAGATTCAAAAGATCATTAGAGACTACTTTGAAAGTCTTTACGCCACAAAAAAGGAGAACCTAAACGAAATGGATGGATTCTTGATTCCTACAATCTCCCAAGACTGAAGAAAGAAGACCTGGAATACCTGAATAGACCCATCAATGTTAAGGAAATTGAAACGGTAATCAAAAACCTCCCCAAAAACAAAAGCCCAGGCCCAGATGGTTTCACTGGCGAATTCTTCCAAACATTTAAAGAAGACCTATTGCCTGTTTTCCTCAAACTTTTCCAGGAAATTGAAAAAACAGGAACTCTCCCAAACAGTTTCTATGAAGCACATATCTCCCTAATACCAAAAGCAAACAAAGACACCACTAAGAAAGAAAATTACAGACCAATTTCCCTGATGAACACCGATGCGAAGATCCTCAACAAAATACTAGCAAATAGGATCCAACAACTCATCAAAAAGATCATACATCACGACCAAGTGGGATTCATCCCAGGCATGCAAGGATGGTTTAACATTCGGAAATCAATCAACATAATCCAGCATATCAACAAAAGTAAAGATAAAAACCATATGATCATATCAATAGATGCAGAGAAAGCATTTGACAAGATCCAACATCCTTTCATGATGAAAACCCTCGCCAAAATGGGGTTTGGAGGAACTTTCCTCAAGATAGTCGAAGCCATCTATCACAAGCCTACGGCAAGCATTATCCTCAACGGGGAAAAACTAAGGGCCTTTCCTCTGAGATCAGGCACAAGACAAGGATGCCCACTCTCACCACTCCTCTTCAATATAGTACTGGAAGTACTTGTGATAGCTATTAGACAAGAAAAAGAGATTAAGGGCATCCAGATAGGAAGGGAAGAAATCAAACTCTCACTATTTGCAGACGACATGATACTATATCTAGAGAAGCCTAAAACCTCTACTAAAAAACTCTTAGAAACAATAGACTTATACAGTAAAGTTGCAGGCTACAAAATCAATACCCAAAAATCCATGGCCTTCATATATGCAAACAATGAGGCAGAGGAAAGGGACATGAAAAAAGCAATCCCATTCACAATCGTGCCCCAGAAAATCAGGTACCTCGGAATCAGCTTAACCAAGGAAGTAAAAGACCTTTACAAAGAAAACTACATAACGCTACTCCATGAAATCAAAGAGGACATGAGGAAATGGAAACATATACCCTGCTCGTGGATAGGGAGAATCAATGTTGTCAAAATGGCAATACTCCCTAAAGCATTATACAGATTCAATGCGATCCCTATAAGTATACCCATGACATTCTTCAAAGAAATGGATCAAGCAATCCTAAAATTCATATGGAATAACAAACGTCCAAGGATAGCTAAAACAATTCTTGGGAAAAAGATGATGGGAGGCATCACCATCCCCAACCTCAAACTTTACTACAAAGCAGTAACAATTAAAACAGCATGGTACTGGAACAAAGGCAGAGCCGTAGACCAATGGAACAGGGTGGAATATCCCTACACACAACCCCAAATGTATGACCATCTAATCTTTGATAAGGGAGCAAGAGATGTGAAGTGGAGCAAGGAAAGCCTCTTTAACAAATGGTGCTGTCACAACTGGACAACCACATGCAAAAAAATGGGTTTAGACCTTGACCTGACACCATGCACAAAAGTCAGATCAAAATGGATTAAAGACCTCAACATTAGACCACAAACCATAAGGTACATTGAAGACAAGGTCGGCGAAACCCTCCACGATATTGAAGATAAAGGTATCTTCAAAGGTGACACGGAACTAAGCAATCTAGTAAAAACAGAGATGAACAAATGGGACTACATTAAACTAAAAAGCTTCTGCACCGCAAGAGATACAGTGACCAGAATACAAAGACTATCCACAGAATGGGAAAGGATATTTACACAATACCCATCAGATAAGGGGTTGATATCAATGGTATATAAAGCACTGGTTGAGCTCTACAAGAAGAAAACATCCAACCCCATCAAAAAATGTGGCGAAGAAATGAACAGAAACTTTACCAAGGAAGAAATACAAATGGCCAAAAGGCACATGAAAAAGTGCTCTACATCACTAATCATCAGAGAGATGCAGATCAAAACAACCATGAGATACCACCTCACACCACAGAGACTAGCACACATCCAAAAGAACAAAAGCAACCGCTGTTGGAGAGGATGTGGGGAGAAAGGGACCCTTCTTCACTGCTGGTGGGAATGCCGACTGGTTCAGCCCTTCTGGAAAACAATTTGGACGACTCTCAAAAAATTAGATATTGAATTCCCATTTAACCCAGCAATACCACTGCTGGGAATATATCCCAGAGAGGCAAAAAAGTACAATCGAAACAACATCTGCACATGTATGTTCATCGCAGCACTGTTTACAACAGCCAGAATCTGGAAAAAACCCGAATGCCCCAGAACGGATGACTGGTTGAGGAAACTTTGGTACATCTATACAATGGAATACTATGCAGCTGTTAGAAAAAAGGAGGTCAAGAATTTTGTAGTTAAGTGGATGGGCATGAAAAGTTTCATGCTGAGTGAAATGAGTCAGAAAGAGAGAGACAGGCATAGAAAGATAGCACTCATCTATGGTATATAGAATAACAGAGTGGGAGACTAACACCCAAGAACTGTAGAAATAAGTACCAGGAGGTTGACTCCATGGCTTCGAGGCTGGCCTCACGTTCTGGGGAAAGGTCAACTCAGAGAAGCGATCACCAACTACATTGTAGTCGAAGGCCATGTGGGGGAAGGGAGTTGCGGGCTGAATGAGGGCTAGAGACTGAGCACAGCGGCCACTCAACACCTTTATTGCAAACCACAACAGCTAATTAGAGAGAGAAAACAGAAGGGAATGCCTTGCCACAGTGGCAGGGTGGGGTGGGGGGGAGATGGGATTGGGGAGGGTGGGAGGGACACTGGGTTTACGGGTGGTGGAGAATGGGCGCTGGTGAAGGGATGGGTTCCCAAACTTTATATGAGGGAAGTATAAGCACAAAAGTGTATAAATCTGTAACTGTACCCTCACGGTGATTCTCTAATTAAAAATAAATAAATTAAAAAAAAATAAACTAAACGTGTTGCAATTCACTACATAACATCGTCATTTTAAGAGCTTGAAATCTATCCAGAACTCAGTAGGAGAGAATGGTGACTTGCTTTTTTCTTTCTCATGTTAGAATAGAAGATGAAAAATATACTTTTTGAAGATAGACTTACACATGCCTTATTAGAACCATTTTTCTCTTGACACTTCAATTTTAATGCCATGTCTTACTTATCGGTGCGTGAATGGGGGCTGTCATTACTGAGATCAGACTCAATAGTGACTGTCCCACATTAGATTTATTTTTAGCTCTTACTGTTCATTAGTCACTAGATCTAATGATTTAATGATCTATTTTTATTTGTGGGTTTGTGTCCTATAACACATACTATATTGTATTGCTGAATAGCAACATATAATTTAACAACATTTAAGGTTATTGGAATTCTTAATATGTTAGTCCTGCAGAGCTGCAGCCATAGCATTAATTTCTCCTTTCCTTGTCTCTTTGTGTATAAGGCTAGTAGACTGAATGAAGTCACTGCACAAATCAATAGGTAATTGGGAAAAAGCATCTAAATCTATTTTAACTTATTAGTAAATTAGTCAGACCCTAAGATACAGTCTTAAATGTGATTAAGAAACGTTAAGAACCTAAATTGGCTTTTTAATAAAATACTTCACCATTAGTCTTTATTTATTTAGTATATTTGGATGCTGAAATATGTGCATCTAACAGATTTATAAAGACTCACATAATGATATAGTGCTTTCTTTGTTTATGATAAATTGCGATATCTGATATTACACTAAATTAGAAATGTTTATGATTAAGTTTAAGTGGAACCAGGGTGACTGGATAATGAGATATATTTATTGAATTAAAAATTTTTATGTAGTTCTGGAATGTTCCTTTTCTTAAGTACATATTGTTGAAAATACCATAGTATACTGCATTTATACTCTTATCTTAGTATCATAATGCAATTTGTAACTCTTTGAATGCAGGATCTTTTCCCAATGTAAAGAAGTCAGTTATAGTAAAACCTCAAAGATTATTATAGAGTTAAAAAGTGAAATAGACTGTGCTAAATCTGTATAGACTGCTGTGGGGAGTTATTTATTCTTTTTCTCCCATTTTATTTTCTTTCCACCAATACTTTCTTTTTCTCCACTTTTTTAGTTAAAATTCTACTTATCAAATTGATGAACTGATATTTACTTATTCTTCTAAAATTAGAATGCAAACTTAAGGTGAAATCAACATGCATCAGGAGATTAATTTAATTGGGGATTAAGGCATAAAGTCTTTTATGCAAGTGTGTCCTTGAATTTTGTAGATGCTGTAATATCTTAGACTCAGTAGGGGTCATAGTTTGAAAATTTTAAACCAATTTTTTTTAATTACCTCATCTATTGATTTTCAAGGCTTGGAGCCTCACGCATGAAGGTACAGACAGAGGAACCCAGGTGTGTGGGACCTGGGGCTGAGACTTCCAAGCCTAATCGGATCAGGACTGGGCCTCTTCCATCCAGATTTCCCATTTTCCAGTAGCTAGGCGGTCACACACAGAGACTGCCCCCCCCCTCGCCCTGTAATCCCATCAATGGCCAACATACAGACACTTAAAAGCAAGCTCCCAGAAGTGACAATTTATAGCCTACTTCTCCCTCTGGGAGAACCAGCAGGCTATCGAGAGTTTCCTGCCCACATGGGAGAGCCTCACAAACTCCCCGTGGTGTATTCATATGCCCAAACCAGTAGCAATGCTGAGTCTCATTCCCCTGACCCTGAAAGAGCCTCCAATGTGGCATCATTGGGAAATACAAGTAAGGAGATGCTTCTAAAATCTCAGGGCTAGGACGAATGGAGGAGTTACTGAGACTGCTCGAGAAATTCTATGATCAATGGGATGATGATGATGATGATAATGATGATTGATTTTCAATTTCTGTCATTTTGGAAAATGAGAACATTTTCTGCATAGGAACCAGCAGAAGGTGGAAGAGAATATTATAAAAATTTTTAAGTCTCAGAGTATAGAGAAAAAGAGGTGAAAAAAAACAGATAGAATAAACAAATAATCTGACATTTATGTCCTAGTTTTCAGCCTCTCATCAGAGAAAAATAAAAATGTTTCATCTTAGAGAGGACCTAAGTTGATGATCTCTTTTCTAACTTGATCATTTTATGACCTGGGAACTGGAAGTGATTTATTTTGGGAAAAGTACGTATCAGGGAGCCCAAAGAATTATATTGATTGATTGATTGCTTTTTGGGTCACACCCAGCAATGCTGAGGGGTTGGTTACTCGTGGCTTTGCACTCAGGAATTACTCCTGGTGGTGCTTGGGGGACCATATGGAATGCCAGCGATTGAACTGGGTCGGCTCCATGCAAGGCAAATGCCCTACCCGTTGTACTATTGCTCTAACCCCTGTATTTATTCTTAAAAGACAGATTTTACCTTTAAAATCATCATATATGCAGGACAGGACAAAAAAGTAAGCTCATCAATTTTAAAACTTCCTATTTTCCTGTTGCTTCAGCATCCAACAAAATTGGCTCTGAGCACCCATCAAGGCTCTCAGATGAACCTGTGGGAGGAAGTGGGCTCTTTTCAGAGTGTCCCATACTACCCTTCTCTGTACAGTTGGGCATTGTGGTTTACACAGTTATTTGTGACTGTACTTCAAACATACAGTGTTCCAACACATATCCCTTCACAATTCCCAACACCAGTGCCTCTCCACCCCCATTTCTCTCCTACCTACTATCCTGCCTCTATGTTATTGGGCCTTTTCTTGTATTTGGCTACTGATCTGAAGTGCAGGTTCTGAATCATGTGTCCTAACTTTCTGCTTCCCACCCACTGGGATTAATTCACTTTCTTGGTTTCCTGTCTGAGTAGTTTCTTTGCATCTGTTTGTTTGAGTCTCTCCTCTGTCTACCCTTTGGCATCATCTGGCCAATCTTTTCATAAAAGAGTGAAGGGCAAGCTCAAGGCAAGAAAAGATAAATTATTTTGCTAAAAAGTATTACTTTCCTTTTTATATATAATAATTTTTCTGTACTCTCAAGTGTACCTTCTTAATTTAAACCCATAAGTCACAGTGAAAAATCTAAGGACAGCTGTCTCTTCATTTCTGTCTGTGGGAGGAGGGCAAAAATTGAAAGATATTTGCAATATTTTACAAAATAAATAAACTTTGAATAGAGCTTTACAATGTCAAGTTGTGTCGAGTTTTCACATGATACTAACTCTTCTTTAGTAAGGGATTCTAACTCTTCGTTAGTAACTCTTTAATTAGTTAGGTGGATATTTGAGAATGACTTCCTACATTTTTGCACAAATATTCTTTCATCTAATTCGCTTCAGATTGTTGCTGGTACATTTTCTTTTTTGAAGGTGGGATGCTCAAGTTGGAGGTTCTTAACCTGTCTAAGCTTTCATAAGAAGTAGAAATATGACAACATTGAAATTATTAAAACACAGTTGTTGATAGATAAAATAGTGTAATTTATTTCCATCTTCATTCCCATGTTATTGTCACTGTCATCCCGTTGTTCATCACTTTAATCAAGTGGGTACCAGTAATGTCTCTATTTCTCTCAGCCCTGAGATTTTAGCAGCCTCTCCTTACTCATCGTTTCCAATGATTGGAGGCTTTTTCAGGGTCAGAGGAATGAGACCTATCATTGCTGTTTTAGGCATATCGAATATGCCACGGGTAGCTTGACAGGCTCTGCCGTGCAAGCGGGATACTCTCAGTAGCTTGCCGGACTCTCTGAGAGGTATGTATGTGTGTATGTGTGCATGTGTGTGTGTGTGTGTGTGTGTGTGTGTATTACTCTCTATGATTTGTTGCCTACTGTCTGAACTCCATCAAATATGGTGTAGTAATTAAGGAAAATGGGTAGGAAGTTTTGCAGCCACACAGTCCAGAAAGCAACCTGGAGCACGGAGGTGACTGGGCAGTGGAAGTTGGCTGCCAAGGCCGGGTCCCCTGGAGAGAGGAGGGCTCTCACCCACCCTCCTCTGGGGTGCCCCGAGTGAAAACAGCTTGGAACGAAGTCTTTTTGGCATGGATATGGGAGTCTCATTTTATACTCCCATCTGGGAGGAGCAGCCATTGAGATCTGGAGGGTGGCCAATGAGGAGGCAGGGTGTGGCAGGGTGTGGCCTATGTGCGTGATCCCTGGGTCAATGGAGATTGGGGGATAGCAGGCAGAAGATCTCTGCTTCTGGTCCAGAATCCAAGATCACAAAGTTCCGCATTATCTGAGTTCCATGGGACTTCATTCATGCATGCAGCTCAGCCTGAGCATCCGTAAAGGGGCCTGGAGCCTGGTGGCGGTTGGGTAGTGGAGGTTGGCTGCCGAGGCTGGGTCCCTTGGAGCAGGGATGATTCTCACCCGCCCCCCCTCTTGGACTCTCCAAGTGAAAACAGCCTGGCGCAGAGTCCCACAATCCTTAAAATATTCCCATCAAATGCGCGCGCGCGCGCACACACACACACACACACACACACACACACACACACAGATCCCTGCTTTACTCTTATCAAGATTTTAACTTGGGTAAAGATCATGTTTAAGATTTTCTTCCTTCTAAATCTTAGCCAAACAATAAATTTTTATTGGGTTAGATTGATATCATGGGTAGGGCGTTTGCCTTGCACGTGGCTGACCCGGGTTCAATTCCTCTGCCCCTCTGGGAGAGCCTGGCAAGCTACCGAGAGTATCTTGCCCACACAGCAGAGCCTGGTAAACTACCTGTGGTGTATTTGATATGCCAAAAACAGTAACAACAAGTCTTACAATGGAGACGTTACTGGTGCCTGATCGAGCAAATCAATGAGAAACGGGATGACAGTGATACAGTGACAGTGATAAATTTTTGAATTTTTAAATTTTGTTGCTAATTGTTTTATTTTCTGAGGTTTTAGTGTCTTATCAGGATAAACTCTAAGACCAATAGAGGCAGCAACGATTTTTTTTTCTTAACCCAATATTCTGTGAATGAAGGTGAAAACTACTGACTAATAAACATTGATTTCACACAGTTGTCACAAATAGATAACAGTCTTTTTGAAATTCTTGGTAAATCCATTTAATCATCTCTGCTGAACAGTGCTCAGGAAAAGACTGCCTATGATAACTGTGTTCTTACCAAAGGAAATATACCTAGGGAGGCTAGTGGACAGTTAGGTCTGATATTTCATTACTTGTTTAATAATGGTTTTGGTTTTCATTTTTAATTTTTTTGTATCAACATGAACTTGATGGAACTCATTATAGAACTACTGAAAAAATATGGCATCAGGTGAGGGATTAGTTAATTCCCCAAATCTAAAAGCCTGCCTCCTACCCTCTTAGCATATGATTTTGGCATCCGTCTCACCAGCATGCTGCTACAAATCTGCAGCATTGTGACGAGAATCTCACAATATTTAAGAAATGTAAGGTGACTGTTTAGAATACATATTTCAAAAATTGCATCTCCTTCTTTCTGTTTGAATAAAGCCCAGCTGGGAAGTAATTTTGGTACACTAAGAATTGTACACCAATTTGTATTTCAAGTTTTTCTTCCAGGCTCAGTCATGAAAATCCATCCTGTGCTAACGTGTTTAGTTTGGCACTTTCTGGAAATAGATGTTCAGCCATTAGAGTTCCAAACTTAATTGTGAGAAATATACCAGATATGTTAGGGTTGATTCCAATTCAAATGCAGAAATTCATTACTATGTTATGTTAAGATAAATTACGTTTGTGGTTCTTTCATAAATTGTGTAAGAATGTCTAACAGCAGCTTTTGGCTACTAGTTTTTCTCTAGAGGGGTTAAATCAATTCACAAGGCTGAAGGAATAAACTCACAGAGTTAGGGTATAATATAGACAAGAGAAATACAGAAAATGTTATGCTCTGAAGCTTACAGAGCAGACATGTTTACTAACTTACTTCCAGATATTTCCCCCTCAGCTTTATTTTTCAAAACCTAATGTGACTATAACTGAATTTGGTTATAGGATATAAAATTTGTGGATTTCCTGTCTCAGGATTTAACTGGAACAGTGTGTTGACATCATGGATTCTGAAGCGTATTGGAAAGTCTTTTAATGTTTAATCTCATTAAGAGGGAGCATATTTCCGTAGATCACAATTGTGACTGTCATCTTTAGCTCTCAAGAAGCAAGAGTGATCTTGTGGGGTTTGATTATTAACTATTATTATGTTACTAGTATACTTGTGAAATTGTTTAGTAATGCACACATAATTTATTATTATTTTGCATTTTGGAAGCATTGTTTTAGGTTAATTGGTATTATATTTTACAAGTCTGCATAACTAATACCAATAAAAATCTGTTTATATAGTTCTTCTGGGATTCTGATTGCATTAAGGAGTGATTAGTCCTAATTAAGTCCTGTAGTCTCTGCTAATTACAATCAAATAAGACTTTACATAAAATTGTGAACTTATGATGAAGGAAATGCATTTTTGGTCATTAATTAGAGAACTCCCTTTGCAACTGTTTTTATTTTTTACTTTTAAGTTATGAGAACGAAATCTCAATATGACATTTGATTTTAAAAGTGTTTCTCCTATAACTGTTAGAAAAATGGTCTGTTAGTTATAATTTTGAGTGATATTTCCTTATTTTACTCCGCATGAGAACTGCCTTCATCTTCCTTATGTTCTTTATCCACCCTCCAGTTTATAATATTTTGTTTTCATTATAGAATAAAAAACATGAGGCTAAACGTTTTAAGTTCATTTAATGTGTTTAATTATATTGACTTATTTAACTTGTATACACTTCAGTCCTGCTGACATTTGATCATTTCCTGATTTTATCTTAATGCTGTAGATTCATTTGAATGTCTTGTGTGAGCTTCTAGTTGTTCTTCCTGAGTTGGTGACAACAAATGGAAAAGTAGCCTTTTGTCTTCGGAAACTGATTTCTTAATATTTTTGCTATTCAGGAAATTTAGATTTTACATGTAAATGATGAAAAGTTTAATAGGCTACTAAGGAAGTTTCTAATTATCTTCATCTTTTTCAGCCCCTCGTTAAAGTACTAAATGAGATGTTTATCTTTAATAAACAGTGTGATCTCTTTCTAGTACATGAAAGACTTCAATAAATGTTAGGTAAGATTAATTATTTTTATGAATGCTTTGTGTATCTTCCCTTCGAAGTCCAATTATAGATCAATTAGTTGGTTTTCAGCTCCTGAGCAAAAATTATTTCATCAGAATTCTCTAAAAAAATTCACTTATGATTTTGGATTGAGACTTTGAATAAAGTTGAGAGCTAAAATTCTTACAAAGTAAAATTTTCTAGACTGGTTCAGAAATCATAAAATGCCCATGGTGATGCAGAACTATTGACTCTGATTCAGAATAATGCTCAAAATTTTAAACATCTGTCCATATTCTAATCATAATTTACCTTTGTCTCATAAAATTATAAAAATTCTCCTATTTATCAAGAACTATATATATATATATATATATATATATATATATTTGCTTTTTGGGTCTCACCTGGCGATGCACAGGGGTTACTCCTGGCTTTGCACTCAGGAGTTACTCCTGACGGTACTCAGGGGACCATATGGGATGCTGGGGATCGAACCCAGGTCGGCTGCGTGCAAGGCAAACGCCCTACCCGCTGTGCTATCGCTCCAGTCCCTATCAAGAACTATTTTTCTAATTTTATGACTTTAACTTCTATTCCTGCTTTTCAAATGTTTCTTTTGCTTTTTATAAAATATATCTGCCCAATCTTATATATTACCTTCATATGTTTATTTCTGTTTATTTGGAAGTCCAATTATAGATCAATAAGTTGGTTTTCAGCTCCTGAGCAAAAATTATTTCATCAGAATTCTCTAAAAAATTCACTTATGGTTTTGAATTGAGGCTTTGAACAAAGTCAGAAGCTAAAATTTTTACAAAGTATGATTTTATACACTGTTTTCCTAACTTCAGTTAACCAATGGCTTCTAAGACTTTGCCTTCTTTCTCCTATCATTACTGTTATTTGTTCGTGTGTTCATATTCCAGTTATGCAAGATGGAGTTTTGTGTTAGATGATTCTCTCTCAGTTCTGGCTTTGGGGCTTTGTAATGACTTACTTTGTCTATAACTTATTCTTTCACAGAATAAATTTTTATTGATTATATGTTTATAATATCACAGAACTTTGGGATGGTACAATTTCACACCTCCACACACGTTTATACACTCACCACAAAGGTCTAGTGCTGTTCACACTTTCAAATTGACCTCCTACACTTATTTCTCCAAACCCACATCCCCTAGCATTCTGGTAACCACTATCTACTTATATTTTTAACAGAATATAAGATTTATTTATTCATTTATATCCCACATATGAGATATACCATCTTTTACTCTCTGACTTATTTCACTAATTATAAACCTCAAGTTTTATCCATGTTGTTGAAAATTATTTTATCTCTTTTTTTTCTTTTTCTTTTTGGGTCACACTTGGTGATGCATAGGAGTTACTCCTGGCTCTGCACTCAGGAATTAATCCTGGTGGTGCTCAGGGGACCATATGGGATGCTGGGAATCTAACCCGCATCGGCCACGTGCTATTGCTCCAGCCCCATAAAATTATTTTATCTCTTTTTAATAGCTCAGTAGTAGAGTTCTCTCAAAGCCAATTTTTCATGTTCCTCTAATGGACTAAATAGTCCTGAAAAGTCCTTCCTTTTAGGGTTTTTAGTTTTGTTTGGGGAGCCACACCCAGTGGTGCTTAGGGCTTACTCCTAGTTCTGTACTCAGGCATCACTCCTGGAGAAGCTTATTGGACCTCATGGGGTGCCTGGGGATCTATCCCAGGTTAGCTGTGTGCTGTATTATTGCTCTGACCAATGACTGTATTTTTAGTAGGGGAAGAAGTTTGGGCGGTACTCAGCAGGTGTTTGGTGCTTACTCCTGGCAATTGTGCTCAGGATCATTCCTTGATGGCCTCAGGAATGATGGCCTGAGATGGCATTAAAAAAAAAATACCTGTTAATGTATATAACAACTCAAGGGACTAAAGTCATAAGATGCTTTAAACATATAGTCAGATTTACTGCTATTAGAGATGAGAAAACTACTTAGGCTCAAAATACGCCATTTATACTGCCCAAGATTATAAGACTTACAGTATCAGAACCTGTGATTATAAATGCGTACCCTTGTCCCCTACTTACTGTTCTAACACACACACAATATATATATATGTTCCCTATATTGCATTATGAGTTTTTTTACTTTAATTATGTAACTTACCCCCCATACACACACCAGTTACTTTATAAATTCTTAAGTGGAAACCACATATCTTTGCTTTTGTTTTTTGTCTTCCATGGTCTTCCATAAAATCTAACACAAATTGAATTCTCAACAAGGGTTCACTGCTGCTATTAAATATCATCATGAATAACACTCTGGTGTGTTGCTTTATATTTCCTGAAATATTTATTTTTGTTTCCTTATTTTATCTTTTAAAAATTATTTCCCAACTGTGGAGCAATATTCCTGGCCCTTATGTCTACTATCCTTGGGTGTCAGTCTCATATGTATTTTTATTCCACAAATGAGTGCAGTCATTCTATGTCTGTCCCTCTCTTTCTGACTCATTTCACTTTGCATGATATTCTCCATGACCATCCACTTATAGGCAAATTTTGTGACCTCACCTTTCCTAACAGCTGCATAATATTCCATTCTGTTGATGTACCAAAGTCTCTTTAACCAATCATTTGTTCTTAGGCACTTGGGTTGTTTCCAGATTCTAGCTATTGTGAACAGCTCTGCAATAAACATACAGGTGCAGATGTCATTTCTACTGTGCTTTTTTGCACCCTCAGTATATATTCAGAGAAGTGGTATTGCGGAGTCATATGGAAGCTCAATTTCTAGTTTTTGAAAGAACATCCATATTGTTTTCCAAAACGGCTGGACCAGTCGGCATTCCTATCAACAGTAAAAGAGCATCACTTTCTCCCCACATCCACACCAGCACTGGGTGCTTTTGTTCTTTTGAATGTGTGCCAGTCTCTGTGATGTAAAATATCTCATTATTGTTTTGATTTGTCTCTCCCTGATGATTAGCAATGTAGAACATTTTTTTGTGTGCCTTTTTACCACTTGTATTTCTGTTTTGAGAAAGCTTCTTTTCATTTCTTCTCCTCATTTTTTGATGGTGTTCGTTGGAGGTTTTCAGTGGAGAAGTGCACTGGTTGAGGAATGGGTGTTCGATCATTGTATGACTGAAGCTCAAGTATGAAAGTTTTGTACCTGTATCTCACGGTAATTAATTTAAAAATTTTTTTTTGCCATGCCCCATTACCTTAAAATTAATGTTTGCTTGTTTGTATCATATTGACACTCCATTTCTTCTTATTTTTTCCATCTACTTCATTTTGTTAAAACCATTTTTATTGAGTTACAGGAATTTACAATAATGTTAATCACACTTTTCATACATACATCATTATAGAACCACTCCTACATTCAGAAAGTCCACTTCCATCCGCCAGTGTTCCTGGGTTTTACTCTTCATCGTATACATATTACATCACAACTAAATTTTAGTTAAGAGATAAAATGTACACTGTTGACAGCGCACTTTTTAGTGGATGGGCAATAAAATCCTTTATTAGGTGTATTAATTTTTTTTCATGTTCCTATTACTTGTGTACTATCTTGGCTCTTTTATCTAGTTGACTAAAGTTATCTAGTTAAGTTTTCTAATATTTGGTGTTTTTCCTTGGGATATGTTAATTTTTGGTTTGAAAGTCAAGAAACAATTATGAGTGATCTATAATTATTGAAAGAGTTGAATTAAATACTGATTTTTGTGTTGTGGGAATATTAGCAACCCCATGTTGCTTTTAGAATGTGTATAGTGGGGCCGGAGCGATAGCACAGCCGGTAAGGCGTTTGCCTTGCACGCAGCCAACCCAGGTTCGATCCCCGGCATCCCATATGGTCCTCCAAGCACCACCAGGAGTAATTCCTGAGTGCAAAGCCAGGAGTAACCCCTGAGCATCGCTGGGTGTGACCCAAAAAAGCAAAATAAATAAATAAATAAATAAATAAATAAAAAGTGTATAGTATTTAAAACTTAGACACGATTAGATTGTCTTGGAATCTCATTTTTTAGGAATATCTTGTAAGAAAGGTGTACATTTTAGTATGGATAATAGGAAACGGTTAAGGAATGAGAAAATGATAGATTTTGTGCACAAAGTGGGGAGATGAAATAAGTTGCTCTATTTTCTTGCTCTTGACAGAAGTTAGATATTGAAGAGATATCATAGCTAAACTAATAGAGGAGTAGAAGATATTCTTTAGTGCAATGACAAAAATTATCCTGTTTCTATAAAAGAAAGTAAAAGGCATGACATGACAGTCTCTTTGAAATTCAAAAGTATTCAGTGAAAACGTTCCAATTTATGCTAGACAAGAATGACTAATTTTCATATATGTTTCTTGTTTTTTTTTCCCTTGGGGGAGGGAGCACACCTGGAGATACTTAGGGCTTACTCCTGACTCTATGCTCAGGGATCATTCCATATGAGATGCTGGGGATAATAAATAGTGCAGGGCATCAGTCATTTGTAAGGCAAACACCCTCCTTGCTGTATTCTTGCTTCAGACTAATTTTCATTAAATTTCTTTAAATAACCTTTACTTGGTTATCAATGCCTACAAAAATTCCTAATAAGAAAAGTTTAATATATGCCTGTACTATATCTAGTTCCATCTTTATAGTTATCATGTCATTATTCATCCAAGCTCAGTCTAAAGTGAACATTGCCAGTTGTTTCTTAAAGACCAGGTGAAGGAATCAGATCAATAAAGTAGCATGCTCATTGATAAACAGTGGTGAGGTAGAATTGAATTTCAAATTTGACATCGGATTGAATCACTTAACAGGTTTTATTTTGGCTGCTTTATATCTGTTGTCAGAAAATATCATCAAGATTTTAGAAACACTAATCTTCAAACCTAATATTTCTTTCCTTCTTTCTTTTTTTCCATTGATGCTTAAGAAATACCACTCACCTTCCTTGTCAGTTTCTGAAAGAAATTGAGCATTTATTTGCCATTCTCTCTCTTAGTTTCAATTATGCAAAGACTGAACGTTTTTAAGAAATAAATATCAGTTGTTATTTATTCAGCAAACTATTGCTTTCATCAGTGAAAAGAAAAGTGTTATTACGATGAGAATTAAAAGATTATTATTATAAAATTGTAAGTAAAGATACCTCAGTGCACATATACATGAATAGATCACAGGCTAACATTCACACCTATGTCCCTCTTCCTTTAAATCTGTAATATTGCTCTCTACTGTAGCTTCGACACCTAATATATAACATTATCATTATTAAAACTATGATAAGATCATATGTCTGTAGCTCTTTAGTCTGTAAATCACATTATTTGTTCATGATAAGACAATTACTCACAAATGGGTCCTGAACACTGAAAAAAAAGTATTATAATGGGCCATCTATGTTGAACTGAGGCTGGGGGGGAGTGAAATAGAAAAGAACAGACTACTTTGTGGGGATAGATTGCATGTTAGATTCAGATAACTTCTATTTTGAGAAATTTTGTTTCTATACCAAATTTTACACATAAGTCTACTTTAAAAATTGAACTGACCATTTTTGTATGTTAGGATAAAAGTGAAGGCATGAATCCATTTCAGATTCTGTTCAAAATTACTAGAATCCCACCTTTTTGATCCCTAGCACTGACCTTCCTCATAGGCATTACCAAGAGTAGCCCCCCTAGCACAATTCCCCAGTACCCAATGAACTACCCTTCCAAAACAACAAGCAACAACAACAACAATCACCAAATTAATAAGTTATGAGGACATTTGATTAAAACCTAATTTTCCATTTTCTTGTGGATATTTACTCATGATGCTGCAAGAATATGCAGTCTTCATTTTTGCATTTTTGTAATAATTTGAAGTTAATGAAGTTAATGAGTCAATGTTTTCTTTTGTAAAATATGTCATCTTCCTTATATCACTGCTGGTTTAAATATCTGTATGTCTGTGAGTTTATTCATTGCATTATTTTATTTTGAAATTGGCTTCTGTATAAACCAGATGCATTAGTGAACTTTACAACTCTACCTTTTAATAAGTTAAGTTTATAAAATTGACTTCTTAAATAACTGCTCATTCTTAAAAATCATGCTGAAATGTATGTTTTATATGCTCAGAAGAGATTTCTCTTATCCCAGTTCTTTTAAACATAATTTGATATAAAGCAGGTACAGTGGGATGTTTTCAGAATTTATAAATGAAAATCTGATTTTAGTACCTGGACAATATCTTACTGATAATTTTCCTCTTGAGCCATCAAATGTTTAGGAACAAATCAGCTGGTAGAGTTGAAAGGTTCTGATGGCTGCCAAAGCATGTCTGTTTTTTTATGTTTGAATTCCCTAAGGAAATTTAATGGTGGTTATGATATGGAAAAATATCATCTGCTATCTTATTTCCCCAGGGCAGTAGCTCTACTTCGCAGGCAGTGAAACTTCCCAGCTTTTACTTTGTTACATTGGAAACTTGTGACTTTTCATATGGGTAGCCTCTGGGGTATTTTAAGGCTCATTTCATTACTCTAGGAAGAAATTGGAATAGCTTAGCACTGTAGCACTGTTGTCCCATTGTTCATTGATTTGCTGGAGCGGGCACCAACAACGTCTCCATTGTGAGACTTGTTACTGTTTTTTGGCATATCAAATATGCCAAGGGGAGCTTGCCAGGCTCTGCCATGTGGGCAGGATACTCTAGATAACTTGCCGGGCTCTCCGAGAGGGACAGAGGTGGAATAGCTTAATATGTATAATTGTATACCTGTGTTGTTGGCTATTCTGTGTCATAACAACTCCCACTGTTATCAAGTACACACATTTAAAGTTATCTGATTAATTTGGTTATGATAGAGAAGAATGAATCTAAAATTTAAGTTTTTCATTATACAAAGAGAAAATTAAGCTTGTTTCCTAGATTCCTTTGCATAATTTAAAATAGTCATGTTAAACTGATAACTAAAGTTTCCTTCTAAAGACTTAATTTTTAAATTTCTGTTTCTACCTTAGGATTAAATTTTTTTTAATTGAAAATTGAATCACCATGTGATAGAGCATTACAAAGCTGTTCATGGTTGGGCTTCAGTCATCCAATGTTCCAACACCCCTCCCTCACAAGTGTAATTTCCTAGAACTGGTGTCCCCAGTTTCCCTCCCACCCCTCAAAGCTATTGCCCAGCCCACCTGCCTTTATCGCAAAAAACTCTTTTCTCTCTCTCCTTCTCTTTCTTTCTTATTTTAGACATTATAGTTTGCAATACGGATGCTAAAAGGTTATCATTTATATCCCTTTACTCCCATGTTGCATAGCATAGTATCAATTGTCTTCCTGTGTCTATACAAAAAGGACATTGCTAAGTAAACCATGCAAATGACATAAAGGAAAGAGAAAAGCAATATAAGATTATTAGTTGTGCCTCAGTTGCACTGTTGTAGGGGTGGCTCAACAAATCTTAAGCTCCCTGTGGGAGCAGCAACAGCAATCCAGTGTTATCCAACACCCATGAACAGATGAATGTTGCACTGTAGCACTGTCGTCCCACTGTTCATTGAGTTGCTCGAGCGGACACAAGTAATGTCTCCATTGTGAGACTTGTTGTTACTGTTTTTGGCATATTGAGTACACCAAGGGGAGCTTGCCAGGCTCTGCCATATGGGCAGGATACGGCAGTAGCTCTCCGGGCTCTCCAAGAGGGATGGAGGAATCAAACCCGGGTTGTCTGCGTGCAAGGCAAATGCCCTACCCGCTGTGCTATCCAGTCCTCAAAAAAAAAAAAAAAACTATGGTACAAAAAATTAGGTCATGAAATTTGTCTATAAATAGATGGACTTGGAGAGTATCATGCTAAGTGAAATGAGTCAAGAACTGCATTCAGTTGTAGTTGTAGATGTACCATAGTTTTTTCTTTTTTCTTTTTTGTTGTTGCTGCTCCCACAGGGAGCTTAAGGTTTATGGTTTATTGAGCCACTCCTACAACAGTGCCACTGAGGCACAACTAATAATCCTATATTGCTTTTCTCTTTTGCATAATTTGCATAGTTTATTTAGCAGTGTCTTTTATATAGAAAAGGGAAGACAGTTGATGCTATGCTATGTAACATAGGAGTTAATTGACCCCAAAATAATATTTACTGCTGAGCATCCATATTTTACTTGACTTAAGTCTTAGGTGCCCTTACTTCCAGGCACTCCAAGAGCAAGGTCCCGACAAAGGGCTGCTGGACCCAGGGCAAGTTGTGAGCTAACCTGGCATCGAAGTGGTCCAGGCCAAGTGCTATAATATTTAACCATAAGTTAAGAGCACGGTCATGGACAAACTTGTCATGACCCAAAAAACAGGTAACTGAATAAGGACACTGCTGATTTAGGAAAAATAACCTGGCCTGAAGACTGTGGTCTGGAATATATAGTGGTAATGTACCCAGGAATGCCAAACTTTAAGCTGAATATATCTCTTACTGTGCTCATGCAAAATGACATTGCTAGAAATATCATAAGAAGTAAATTTACTCAAGTGGTCTCATTGATCATTGAATTTCTTGAGCAGTCTCAGTAATGTCTCCATTCGTCCTACCCTGAGATTTTAGCAGTCTCTCTCTACTCGTCCTTCCCGACGATGCCTCATTGGAGGCTCTTTCAGTATCAGACCCAGCTTGTTACTGATGAAGATGATGATGATGATGATGATGATGATGATCAAATTTACTATGACTGTTTAATGAATTACTAGCTGAGGAGAAAGCAATACACTCTGGATGAATTCCCGCCCTGGGTGGATCTCCTAGTAATCTGGAGTAATCTCTTTAGATGAGATTTCATCCTTGAGAATGAATGGCCTTTGCCTCTTTTTGTTGACTTGTTAATGTTCAACCCCACCTTTGTATCCCCACCCTACATGATTCTGATACTGTACTGTAAGGGGTTGGTGGGAGAGTTGCAGAAGGAGACAGAGACTGAAGACTGGAGATGATGGAACAAAGTTAGAGGAGACTAAAAACTGAGTTGCAGAGGAAGAGAAAGACAAAAGAACTAGGCAGTTGCAGAGAGAGACAGAGACTGAAGATTGGAGACGACAGAACAAGATTTGGGGAGAAGAAGGAGGATACAACAGCAGAGGAAGATGGAGGCAAGAGACTGAAAATAAAGACAATGGATAAAAGGAAAACAGTGGCACCAGACTAGAGACCAGGAGATAGAGAGAGATAGAAACTGAGGATGATAGAGGCAGGAAACTGAAGGAGAAGACAAAGACTTGGGGACAGAGATGACAACAAGAGAAGACTTAGAGGTGAAGAATAGATGTCAAAGACTAGATGTTGAGAACTAGAAGGTTGATGATGAGATGCTGAACATGAGGAGGAGAGCTGAAACTTTGGAGGTCTACAAGGAGACTTGGATGATGGGATTCTGATGATGGGGATTACATCCATAATGACAACTATGACTGTATCATAAAGGGAGAGATCCACTGACACCAGGGAGAACCAGCCCGGGGCCTGGTTCCTGTTTGCCCGCCATCTGGAAGAGCCTGAGTAGGTGGCTCCTGGCCGCTGGAAAAAAAAAAAAAAACTGCCACATCCTACCCATGCACTACCGAAATCCTTTCTTTCTACCCCCTTTATCTTCATTGTGTCTTGTGGTGGTGTATGAAAATTCACACTCAGGCACTCAGGTTGTTTCCAGATTCTGGCTATTGTGAATAGTGCTGCAATGAACATAGAGGTGCAGACAGTGTTTTTGCTGTGTGTTTTTGGACCCCCAAGGTATATTCCCAGAACTGGTATTGCTGGGTGAAATGGGAACTCAATTTCTAGTATCTTGAGGAATGACCATATTGTTTTCCCTAAAGGCTATACCAGTTGGCATTCCCACCACCAACAAATGAGGGTCCCTTTCTCCCTACAGCCATGCCAGCACTGGTTTCTTGTTCATCTGGGTATGTTCCAGTCTCTCTCCTTGCCAAATCTTGACTATTATTGCATAGTTTCAGCTGATAACAACAGGGAGAATTCATTTCAGATTTTGTTTATGTAACTCTGTCCTTTGGATGGAGCCATAGAACAGCAGGTAGGGCGTTTGCCTTGCACTCGGCAGACCAGGTTTGATTCCTCCATCCCTCTTCGTGAGCCTGGCAAGCTACCGAGAGTGTCCCTCCCTTATGGCAGAGCCTGGCAAGCTACCTGTGGAGTATTTGATATGCCAAAAACAGTAACAACAAGTCTCAAAATGGAGACCTTACTCGTGCTCGCTTGAGCAAATAGATGAACAATGGGACGACAGTGCTATAGTGCTATGTAACTCTGAAAATATTTGTGTATGCATATTCCAAAGAAATTAAACATATTGCAACTTTTTATATCATTAGGAAAATGAAAGACTGAACTAATGACTTGTTGAATGAAAAAAACCTTTTTATACCTTTTAAATTATTTTATAAGAATTATCTCAAAAATTGTGTAAACAAAAACTCACTTTAACAATTTTTAGGAATAGGAGCCTGAACAAATTTTAGGAATAGGAGCCTGTACAGCAGGTGGGATGCTTGCCTTGTATTCAATGGACCCATGTTTGATCTAAGGCACCCCTTATACTTTTCCAAACTCACTAGGGGAGTTATCTCTGAGTGTAGAGCCAGGAATAAACCCTGAGCACAACTAGGTGTGGCCCATAGACTAAACAAAGCCCTCAAAAAATTAGATGTCTCTGTGAGAAGTGTGTTTTGACGATGACCAATATTCATATACTGTGTAATTCTAATCAAAATTCCTATAAAATTTTTCAAGGACATAAAACACATATTTCTAAAGTTTTTATGACCCATATAATATTCAGAATAGCCAAGTAAATCCTGAAGATGAGTATGGGAGGCAGCAGATATTCATCTTTTTTGCAAAGCTATAGTAATAGTAAAATTAAAAATTCTTGGTAATGGAACAGGGACTCTCAGGTAAATGGGTTAAAACTGACCCCAGAGATAAATCCTCAGGTGTAAGAGGAGTTAATTTAACATAGAGTGTCTAGGTGCATGAGATGGAGCAGGTGGAACTTCTTCAAAAAAGTGTTTGGTGAAAACTGAAAGATGCGTGCAACAAATGAATTTGAAGTAGATTAAATATCTTAATAGCAAATCTGTTTCTATAAAATTTATATTAAAAACATAGAAAGGAATTCTACAGGACCTTAAATTCTTTAATGATACCACCCACTGGCAAAGAAGACTAAAGCAGACATAAACAAATGGGATTATATTAAACTGCAAAGCTTCCACTGTGTAAAAATATTGAGGTTTAAAATAAAAGGGTACCCTGTCAATTGGAAGAAAATATTCATGTATATCAGGCAGAGGTCTTTTCCAAGATATATAAAATCTTCTCAAAACTCAACAGCAAAACAACTCCATCAATAAATGGAGAGAGGAGATGGAGTAATAGTGCAGTGGTTAGGGTGCTGCTCTTGCACATAGCTGGCTCAGGTATGATCTCTGGCATCCCATATGGTCCCCCTGAGCATCACCAGGAGTGGTTCCTGAGTACAGACCCAGGAGTAATCCCTGAGAACCTCTAGGTGTGCTCAACCCCCAAAATGGTGAGAAGCATCCAAAAGATGACAGGATTATGGCCAAACAGACATACAGAGAACTCATCACAGATTATCAGGGAAGTGAAAATCAAACTAGCAATGAGATATCACTTTACATGTGAGAATTACCTATATAGAAAGTCTACATACAATAGTTACTGGGAGGTTGTCATGTAAAAGAACTCTCATTCAAATATTGGGACTGTTGCTTGTTTCAGACTCAATAAAATAGGTCTTGGGACTTCTAAAAAATTAAGAAAAGAGCTTCTGTATGACCCAACTCTTCCACTTCTGAGAATCTATGCCTAGTACACATAAACAATAATCCACAAGGACAGATACACACACTTACATCCATTGCAGCACTATTGCTATAGCCATGATCTGGCAATATCCCAAGAGCCTGAAAACAGATGATGACTGGATAAAGAACTTGTCTATCAACAAATAGAATACTACTCAAGTATGAGTTAAAGATGAATCTTCCAGTTTTCTGTGGAACTTCAATGGAAATGGAGGAGAGTGTGCTAGTGAAGTAACAAAGGAAAAAAATATATAATGATGTCACTCATGTGGAATGTAAAGAAACAAAGCAAAGGATTGGATGAATTCAATGGAAACAAATCTTGAGATATGATCAGTAGATTTTGATCTGAGAATGCCAATGAGGTGGGGGATGTAAGGGACTTTGGGATAATAGTAGAGGGATCCTGGTGGTGACATTGGGATAGCAAGATGCAAATGTAAAGTAATGCTGGAAATAATGTAATAAAGTAATATTTTTAAAAATCTAGAACATTTTTTGCTTAAAAATAACTTCTTATAATCTATATTCTTTTGAGATTTTTTGCCCATTACTATAAAATTGTCTATCACCTTCCACCATCAATGTTGCAGTTTCGAAAGAAAAAAGCTTAGCAATTCTCTCAAATTCTTTTATAAAGAAGCAGGATGCATGTAAATAGTTAAATACTTAATGTAAGTCCAGGTTAACACTGTGACAAGTTATGAATCTATTGAATATTATATAACTAGTTTAATGTTGTTGACCATCTTACATTTTATAATTTTTGTATTACCTATTATTTAATAGTTTCAACATTTAAATGTTATAAAATATTTTTCAAATTTCATGGTTTTGGATATATTAACTAGTACTAAACTGTGATTATATTAAATTGTAATGTCAGAATCTTAAATATAAACAATTTATAGATAATGTTATATTTCAAAAGTATATACCTTACTTAAATCAGTATTGTACAAAACGTTTTATTTATAACTTTACAAATGGCAAACAAATTAATCTTAGTGTGCTTTCAGCTTTGAAGGTAATGCCTTTAAATATGTTAGGGAGTAAAAAAAGTTTTCTATGTCACATCATTTTAAAAGCCCAATAGTAAAAATTTGCATGCAGATATTCCTGAATATAAATGTATATGCTCTATTAGTTCTAAAATGGTAAATATTCATGTTGTATAAACGTTCAATAGTGAATGAAGCTAAATTTATACATTTGTCACTTTGAAGCAAAGACATTGTAGGTAGCTTAAATTACACCTGGAAAAAATTATTTAACTATAATGTGTATCAATTATCATTTAAAGGTTTAAGTTCTACTACAGAATATTTTAGTAACTAAAAGTTTAATACAGATGCCAATGACATTACTATCTAATAAGACAAGATCAAGTAAAGGCAAGAATTCTCTGAAAAAATTATAGGTAGCTAGCTTAATGTATTTCTGCATCAGAGAATGAACATCTCATGAAAAAGTACAATTTATGGAATATGCATATAAAATCTGCATTAGTAATAGATAAGTAACACTTTTAGTCTGGTTAGACCTTGAAGACCCTGGGTTTGTATGCAATTTGGGTTGTGTTATAAACTAGCAGAAATGAATACATTACTTTAACAGTAACATTTTTATAGGGCTCACGTTGCCAAAGAAAAGATCTCTTTATGATACACTCATTATGCCAGTAGTCTTTTTATTTAATTATGAATCACTTAAATATTACTTTAATTCCAGGTTAATTGATGTTATCATTAGTTCTTTTAATATCTAGGAAACAAATATTCATCATTAAATATGGAATGATATATGGTCCACTTTTCTAAGCAAAATTGCTATTAGCTGGCTTGATTTCAGCAATAATTACTATCCAGATACAATTTCTATGATGTCAAGGAAATGACTTAATAGTTTTATATCTAATCTATTCTAGCAGCAAAGGTTTAAATAAGTTTTATATTATCAGAAAAATTCTGTGTCTTTATTTGGGATGGATGAGAAAAATGCCTTCATATTTTTAATTGAAGTTTATGTATTGTGGGTTTCGAAGAACTAACTTTTATGGTTTTTACGTATGATGTTATTACACTTTCATCAGCATCGAAGTGCCCAAGACCTCCCAGGACTGCTGTTAATGTCAATTCAAGTCCACATCTTCACCTTCTGACCCAGCTGACTCCTTTCCTTCCCTCTGAAACTGTTTGGTAATCTTTGTGTAATCAACAGCCTAGAATTGGTCACCAGAGTTTGTTAAATTGATATTGTAGAGTTCCTTGTTTTATTTTTCTATGTACGACAGATAAGTAAGATCATATGGTTCTTGATTTGACTCTTTCATTTGCCTCTTTCATTATACCCTCCAGTTCCATCTACACTGTAGTAACTTGGAATAATTCATATTTTATAATACCTGAGTAATATTCTCTCTCTATATGCAAATATATGTATGCATATATAAATATACATATACATATATATATATATATTTTGGGGCACACAACCTGGTTCTAAGGAATCAGTTCTTGCAGTCTACTCAGGAATCACTCCTAGTATCAACCAGGAACAGGAACCAACCACATGTAAGGCAAATATTTAAGCCTTGTATTTTCTTTATGCCCATACCACAACTTCACAGCTTCTTTATCCATTCATCTATCATTGGTCATTTGCATTATTTCCATGTCCTACTGTTGCATTTAACATAGCAATGAACATAAGTGTTCATATATATTTTTTAAATTATTTTAGTGCTTGTGAAATAGACACCCAAATTGTAGAATATATGGGGTATGTTTCTTACATTTTTTTGATATGTCTCCATAATGTTTTTTATAGAGTCTGAACCAAGAAACATTCCCACCAACTCTAATATAGGGTTCACAGGGTTTATTTTTCACCACAATTCTACAGTCCCATGTTGTTTCTATTGATTTTTTAAATAAATTTTATTGGATCACTGTGAGATACAGTTACAAACTTTCATGATTACATTTCAGTCAGACAGTGATCAAGCACCCATTCACCTACCAGTGCACATTTTCTACCACCAATGTTCCCAGTGTCCCTCCCACCAACCCACCTTATCCCACCCCCTGCCTCTGTGGCAGGTACATTCCTTTTTATTCTTTCTCTAATTTTGGGCATTATGATTTGCAATACAGATTCTAAGAGGCCATCATGTTTGGGTCTTGGTCTACTTTCAGCCCATATCTCCCATCCTGAGCAATCCCTCCAATCATCATTTACTTAGTGGTCCCTTCTCCATCCAAACTACCTTTTCCCCCACAATGTGGGGCTGTTAAGGGTTGGCAGATCTCTGCCCAGGGGAGGCTTAGAGGAACAAAAGAACAAAACCAAGACAACTCTTTGTGCAAACGCAAGGGGTTTATTCAAGCCAACATGTTGGTGACCCTACAGCGTGCCTGAAAAGCTGGCACGTCTGAGGGCCTCAAACTCAAAAATCAAACTGTTTTTATACCCTTTTGGGGTAGAAAAGAGAATAACACATATTGGATCAAAGGGAATTTACACCTATTGAATAAAAGGGAATCACACATAGGTCACTTAATTTGCTTATCTCAACATTTGTTAATTGTTAACTGTTTCCTTGCAAATGTTTGCTTACAATCCCTAGAGCAGTTTGTTGGCCCATTTGGTGAAGTTTCCTGCCCAGTGGTAGGTCAGGACAACATCTTTCAAAGCAGCCAAGCAGTTACAAAGGCAAATTCAGCTTTAGCAGAAGCGAGTTTTTAACTCTTAACCTGCCCTCCTCTTCAGGGCCAGCTTCCAAACCATGGAGCAATCCTCCTCATCTCTACTATCCTTAGATGTTAGTCTCATATTATGCTACTTTATATTCCACAAATGACTGCGGTCATTCTAAGTTTGTCCCTCTCTTTCTGACTCATATCACTTAGCATGATACTCTCCATGACCATCCACTTATATGCAAATTCATGATTTTATCTATTCTAATAGCTGCATAGTATTCCATTGTGTAGATATGCCACAATTATTTTAACCAGTCATCTGTTCTCTGGCACTCCGGATTTTTCCAGATTCTGGCTATTGTGAACAGTGCTTCAATAAATATACAAGTGCTGATGTAATTTCTACTGTGGTTTTTTTTTTTTTTTTTTGCATCTCTGGGATACTGCCACCTGTCATGGTGTCTGTTTCGCCCTTACAGTCCAACCTTTTTTAGGAAAATGATTTGGACATTCCTTCAAACATTAGAAACTGAGCTCCTAGCGATAGTTTCCTAGCAATAAAACAATGAGTAACTAGCCAACCTGAACCTACCTGGGAAAGTTGCTGGGCTCAGCAAGTGGTTTCAATTAATCAATTTTCACAATGCCCCCGAAATTGCCTTTTGTAGCATATGTAAGACAAACTGCTAGTGGAAACTATTGTTTAACTATTGCCTGATTACTGTTACCTTAGACACTTGCCAAAACACCTTTGGTAAAGTAAGATTTCTTTCTAAAACAATAAGGCATGTACTGCTTATGTAATCAAACCCTATATAAACTGCTTGCTACCTAAAGTCGGGGTCACTATCAAGAGACCATTCTGTGGGTGAGATAGTTGACCCCAGTATACTGGAATAAAACTGCTACTGCTTTTGCATTATCAAGTTTGTGTCTCTGTCTGTCTTGCCCCTTGGGAACCCAGAATCCTGGGCTTAACAGGACCAGTCAGCTTCCCACCAACAATGAATGAGGGTCCCTTTCTCCATGCATACTTGCCAGAACTGGTTGTTCTTGTTTTTATTAATGTGTGCCAGTTTCTATGGTGCAGGATGACACCTCATTGTTGTTTTGATTTGCATCTTCCTGGTGATTAGCAATGTAGAGCAGTTTTTCAAGTGCCTTTTGACCATTTGAATATCTTTTCAGAGGAAATTTTTCTTTATTTTTTCTCCCCATTTTTTGATGGGGTTGGAGGTTTTTTTTTCTTGTGAAGTTCTACCAGCGTCTTGTATAACCTGGATAATAAGCCCCTATCTGATGGATTTGGGGTAAATATTTTTCCCATTTTGTGGTCTCTCTCTGCATTTTAGTCAGTGTTTCTTTTGAGGTCTAGAAGCTTCTTAATTTATATTTGTTTCCACTTGCTTGGTAAGCAGTGTTTCATGTTTGCCTTTAGATTCAAATATCATGGAGAGTGTAAAAAACTAAGGCACGCCAAAGGGCTTATGCACTCTCAGGCATTCCGGGCGGCTCTGTCTCACCGCCCCTGTTTGGTGCTCTGGAACCACTGTGTATGGGTTGGATCGGGACAGCCATTGGCCAAGGACAGGTGAAGGAAGAATGAGGACCAAGCTGATTGCTGATTAGTTGCCATTTATTCAATCTTCTATCTTTCTCACCTCCTGCACTCCTGGCTCCTCCTCTCTCTGGATGTACCACAGCCTCCATTCTCTTGTCTCTCTCCTTCCTTTTTCTCTCTCCCCCTTGCCCCTAGGCTACACACAGCCATAGCAAAATCATCATAAGAAAGCCCTTCCTGAGGGCCCTCAGGTTCAAAGGGAACAAAACCTAGGGGCATTCCAAAGCCCTTCCTGACTGCCAGTAGGCAATATACCTCTTAAGGGGGTTTTCTCCTCTCCTTAGTCCAAAAACTAATTAACATCTTAATACTAGTTATTTTTGTATGGACATAGCAAGAGATACATTGAGGCTTGCAAGGCTGCTCTCCTGGCAACATCTTGCCACAGACACAGACTATAGCACTCAGGCCAGATTAATCATTCCTAACCCTAACAGGGTCCAAATCTAGTTATCACTATTTGGATCATGACAGCACTTGTCCATGACCAAGCTCTTAACATTAGGTATTAGGCACTTTGGCCAGGCCCATCTCGAAGCCAGGGTAGCACATAACTCATCACTTGCCCTGGGTCCATTTCGTCCCTCCTTGGGACCCTGCTTTTGGGGGTGCTAGGAAGTAAGGGCAACTGAGGCTTAGGTAAAGAGAACAGATGCCCAGGAGGAAAATATCATGTAGAGTCAAATGAGTCCCAGGTAACAAAAACATAGCATTTTCTAAGTCTTCTTGTGTCCATACAAAAGGACATGGTTCTGAATAAACTATGCAAAGGACTCAAGGAGAAGAGAAAAACAATATTTACAAGTCAACAGAACACTAAGAAAGAAGCTACAAATAAACACAGAGGAATGGGAGCACTGTGATGGAAGTAACCCAATAAACCTAAACTACCTGAAGCTATGTTATCCTACAGAGAGTGCATCATATATCTTAAATATTAGCGCTGTGTTCAACTACAAAATGAATACACAAAAATCTGTTAAATTTCTATTTGTGAGCAAAAAGTTAGAAGAGAATGAAATAAAAATAGTATTTCTATTTAAAATGGTGTCCTAAAACATTAAGTGCCTAGGCTTCAGTTTAACAAAGTATCTAGACTTTCACATTAAATGCTCTATCATTATGCAATGAACTAAAAGAGGACACAATTAAACAGAAATCTATTCCATGTTCATGGATTGGAAGAATGGTCTTGTTAAAAAAGACCATCCTACCAAAGCATTATACAGATTTATGCAGTCCTCATTTAAACAACAACAACAAGAAAATGATACTGTTAATAGTCTGTTTCAGTACTTAGAAAATATGCTACTAAAATTTGTCTAGTATCATGAAACTCTCCAAAAAGCCTGACCACATTTTATTTAATTAATTAATTAATTTATTAAGTTTTGATCACCGTGAGGTACAGTAACAAAGCTTTCATGTTTGAGTTTTTATCATACAGTTGATCATACAGTCATCCAACACCCATCCCTTCAACAGTGAACATTATCCACCACCAAAATCCCAGTATCCCCTTCTCCCCATTCCACACCTTCCCCTGCCTGTGTGACCAACAATTTGCACAATACTATCTTTTTTCTTTTCATTAGTTACCTTCCATATTTCCAGACCAGACACACCACCACTCATACCTACCTAAATAATGCAATGCTAGACAATTGTTGGATATCAACCCTAAGTGCTTTAGGCTTTATCAGTGAATTGCCCCTTTCCTCCTCCTAGAGGAATTTATATTACCCTTATTAGCATCCCTAACTTGGTTATTTATTTGTAATCTTTCCTTTGTATTTTAACTTGCATTGTCACAGTCCCCCATGTTAATCTCCATTGCTTGTAAAACAAAACTTTCTGGTAATTCTGAACTTGTATTGATACTGCTTTGTATTTGAAGTGCTGTATATTTGTACTTGCATTTCTGTTTCCCCTATAGCCTTTTTATATGTTACCATAGAGCAATGTTCTTTGTTTAAACACAGAAAGACCATTACTACTATGCTCCTAATATTTGGGAGTTGATTGACTCTGAAATATATCTGTTCCTGGGCATAATTACTTAATCATAACTACTTGACTCAGGCTTCAGTTTCTGTAGTTCCTGACACCCAAAAGGGGAGGTCCCACCGTGGGACTGGGATGGACCCAGGACGAGTGGCAAAACTACCCGGCAGCGAAATGGAACATTCTAGAAAGCATAAATGCATGGTTTTCATGCAAACTGTTACAACTTTAGAGACAGGATCCCCCTGGGGAAGGACTAGCTGAACTGGCCTGAGGACTTAGTCTGGGATTTACGGTAAAAGCCTTGCTTGCACTCAGAGCCCAGACAACCAAGTCTTTAAAGCCTTGTTTGCTCTCAGCCCAGAGAACTAAGTGTTGTGATCTTTGTCTCTTACTGTGTTTATCCAAACAGCTGCTAGTATCAATAACTTATACAATTAGAAGGAAACATAAAAGCAATACAGTTTCTCCTGAGAGAGTGTGTCTCCTTGAGTTGATCTCCCTAAAAGAATTTCCTCTACCAAATCTTTATCTATGTAAATGACTATCACACCAGTCCTTACCTCAACCCCCCTTCAGATGTTCCAGAAGTATGCTAGCAACTGCATTAAAAGGGCCATTTTAACTGACTATGGTCCCCAGCCTCCCTGTCTCCCCATCTCTGTGTGTCTCTGTTGGGGGGTTCTGGGGAGGTGGGGAGGCTGGGAGGTGGATCAGGGCTACTGAATGCACACAGGTGTCCAGCAGAAGCTGCAGCCACCCAAGGATCATTTCCTTTTTGTGATTACACAACAGGTGTCCCTGGATGTGTTTTGTATTGTTTGTTTTGGATGCAATATAATATCGTGTGTCTTTGAGAGTCGCCACGCGCTCTAGGAATTCTAAAATTTTAATAATTAGGGTCTGAAGAGATTATGACAACAAGTTACTCGAATCTGAAGTTTGTTTCTGTGTCTCTGGGTCCTGCACAGGTGGGAGCTTAAGTTGATGATGGCAGGGTGTTGCATTATCTCAGAGTCCCATCAGGGGGTGGGGGGAGGGGTGGGGAGGGGCGGGAGTGTGAATGTGAATACTTTGCATTAATTTTATTTTGCTTAGCTAAAGAAAGTCAGCTTTCTTTAAAAGACACCCAACACTGGGAGAAAATATTATTGCACAATATATCCATGATATATGATATTTTCTATTTTCAACTCAAAACAGTTTCTTCTGGATTCTACAATGTTTGCAAAACATTGTTTGGTGATGTAATAATGCATTGAGGGAAAATGATTCTTAATAAGAATGTCCTTTGATAGACATTAAGTTGAACATGTAAACATACATTAATTTAAGAAGTCCAGTTCTGAAAAACAAAGCTAATGGAGCATAATCACTGTCACTGTCACTGTCACTGTCATCCCTAAAGAGGAGGGCAGGTTAAGGGTTAAAAACTAGCTTCTGCTAACTGCTGAATTTGCTTTTGTAACTGCTTGGCTGCTTTGAAAGATGATTCCAAGATGTTTCTGAGACCCACTGCTGGGCAGGAAATAAATGGTCACCAAATGGGCCAAAAAACTGCTCTAGGAACTGTAAGCAAACATTTGCTTGGAAACATTTAACAGTTAACAAATGTTGAGATTAGCAAATTAAGTGACATATGTGTGATTCTCTTTGATCCAATATGTGTGATTCCCTTTGATCCAATATGTGTGATCCCCTTTCTTCCAAAACAGTATAAAAACTGCTTGCTTTTTGAGTTCGGGGCTCTCAGCCCCTGCCGGCTCTCAGGCATGCTGCAGAGTCCCAACATGTTGGCTTGAATAAACCCTGTGTGTTTGCAGAAAGAGTTGTCCTGGTCTCGTTCCTCTGGCCTCCCCAGGGTAGAGGTCTGCTCGACCCTAACAATCTCGTTGCTCATCAATTTGCTCGAGCGGGCACCAGTAACATCTCCATTGTAAGACTTGTTGTTACTGTTTTTGGGATATTGAATATGCCACGGATAGCTAGCCAGGCTCTCTGAGAGGGGCAGAGGAATCGAACCCGTGTCGGCCTTGCATGAGGCCCTACCTGCTGTGCTATCGCTCCACATATATGTACTAGATCTTGATAAAGCATCAGAAAATCCATGTTAAAGAATAGAATTTCTTATTATTATTTTGTTTTTGTTTTGAGGGCCACACCCAGCTGTGCTTAGGCCTTATTTTTGGCTTTGTGCTTAAGGATTATTCCTGTTTATACTAAGGCAATACGTATGGTGCCAAGTATAGAACCAGTATTTGCAGGACAAGCACCTTAACTCTACCTTTCCTTTGCCTCAAAATTGTCTTTTTTGACCTTTCAGAGTCATATATACATATAAATATACATAGATAGAGAGAGGGAGGAGAGAGAGAAGGAGGAGAAAAAGAAGGAGGAGAGAGAGAGAGAGAGAGAGAAAGAGGGAGGGAGAGAGACAATATGCTTCCCTATTCTGCTAGAGCACTTATAATTTTATCATGTTGGTTTGTGTATGTATACATGTGTGTATGGTATGTGTGTTCTGAGATGTCATGATTTGCAATCCTGTATACCTTGAGCACTTGAGCTAAAGAATCTTTCTTTCAGTCTTTTAGGTATACAACAGGATTTTTATGACAGGATTTATCAAACCTGAACTGCTAACATTTTGATAGTTATTTGTTATGATGGCTATTTCTTTCAATATAAGTTTCTTTTATTAAGTGATGCAAGGTAGTTTTTACAGAAATAAATTTAATTATAAATACATATTGTTATATAAAGATGTGTTTTCAAGATAGAACACAGGCTTCTCCCAAGTAGGAAAAGTCTTGAGGATAAAAAGACACATGTTCAAAGAGAATAGGGCTCAAAAGAGCAATCTCAGATGACTTTTAAAAGAAAGTTATACACATTTTCTCCAAAAGGTCCTGGTGCAGTTCTCTGTATACATAAAAGTTAATCTACTGAGTATTGTCATAGGGAAAGGCTTACACTGTTAATGGTCCTCTTTGAACTTCTCCTTTTTTGAGAGGTTCAACAACTCTGTGTGGAGCCTTGCATTTTTCTCTTTGGGTGATGCCTCAGTTTCTCTGTTTTCAAAGAGCTCAAGTTTGGCATCTCAAAGAGATATGCTACTTTTAAAAAAAAAATGGATCACACCCAGCCAATGCTGAGGGTTTACCTCAGCCTCTGCACACAGGAATTACTCCTGGTGTTGCTCAGGGGGTCTTACGGATTGCTGGGGATTGAATCTGGGTTGGCCCCGTGCAAGGCAAACACCCTACCCTCAGTACTATTGCTCAGGCCCCCAAAAAATATGTTCTTCATGCCATTGGGCTACTTCAGAGCTAGATGATTTCTTCTAAAGTTTTATTATTTTCAAAAAACTCATTACCAAGTTCCCCCAGCCTATCTACCTGCAACGTTCCTCCCTCTAGAGATTTCAACTCCTTAAGTCTCGAAAGAGTATAAGGGAGAAAGGTCTGTGTTCTGCAAATTCTTCATACTGATAAATTGGTCTAAGCCCTTTCTGTGCACGGGAGTGAAATCCCCTGCTAACTTAGTATTAAATGGTGCCCAGGCAGCGGTTTATAGAGATTCAGAGTTGGCAGTCTAAAACACAAATCAGATAGATTAGACAGCTTTTAAAAACATTGGGCACTTGAGGAGAAATTCTTTTTACTGCGTAAATGAGGTCAGAGTTTTTAAGGAAATAAGAAAATAATGGCCATAGCATAAGATTTCATTTCTTTGTTTTGCATTCTGATAAAGTGTTACAGTATCCTCTTACCAGTTTTCTGTCTTAAACATATTAGATACAGGGAGTAATTGAGTCCAGTTTGTTTTTAATCTAAAGGATAGTGGTTATATTCATATGAAGGGTCAGTGTTTATCTACACTTGAGGGTGTTAGACCACATACATTGGTGCTTAGGGTCTACTCCTGTCTCCATGCTCAGGTATACCTCTTGATAATGCTCAGGAAACTATTTGGTACCAGGAACTGAACAAGGTTGGTTCTGTACAAGTCAAGAATTTTAACCCTGTATTCTCATATTGGCCAGGGACCAGTGCATATTTATAAGATTCTCATCTTCACCTTTAAACTACTTGATTCCAGGTAGTTCTGCTAAGTTCTCAGCTGTGCTCTTTCCTTAACATATAAAGCAAACAAACAAACAAAATGAACAAGGACAAGCTGTTTTTCCCCGCTTATACAATCTTAGAACAGTACTAAGTGTTTAAAGTTCTCAACATTCTTTATAAAATACTGAACATAATTATTTGTGGTATTTTTTTTTCATTCGCTTGCTATCATTCTGGCCTGTTATGTGACTAAATGGCACCTTCAGACTTCTCTTTTAATCATTATGCCAATATATGTTATTCCTCGAACAGAAGAACAAAGGCATTTTATTATAGAACACATTATATGTATGCACTGTAGCACTGCCGTCCCATTGTTCATTGATTTGCTGGAGCATGCACCAGTAACGTCTCTATTATGAGACTTCTTGTGAGACTGTTTTTGGCATTTTGAATATGCCATGGGTAGCTTGCCAGGCTCTGCATGCGGACAGGATACTCTCAGTAGCTTTCCGGGCTCTCTGAGAGGGACAGAGGAATAGAGCCCGGGTCAGCCACGTGCAAGGCAAACACCCTACCCGCTATGCTATCACTCAAGTTTGCTCAGACAGACAAGTGTAAAATTATCTACCAAGTATAAATCTATCTTATCTGTCTACCCATCTGCCAACCTACCTGCCTATCTCTGTAACTGTCCACTTGTGAAAAACTGCGCATGCTGAAGGATGTGTGTTCGAGGGCTCTCTGGGTGGCTCTGTCTCACCACCCTCATTTGGTGCTCTGGAGCCGCTACTTATGGCCTGGATCAGGACAGCTGTTGGCCAAGGACAGGAGAAGGAAGAACGAGGACCAAGCTGGTTTCTGATTGGTTACCGTTTATTCAATCTTTCGTCTCTCAACTGTCACACTCTTCCTCCCTAGCTCCTCATTCCTCCATCCTGCTCTCTGGATTCTCCTCCAATAGTCTCTCCCCCTACTTGTCTCTCTCCACCTTGCCCTCTAGGCTACACACAGTCTGGTAGCAAAATCAACATAAGAAAATCCTTCCTGAGGGCCTCCACAGGCAAAATACCTCTTAAGGTTTTTAAAAAAATACTAGTTATTTTTGTATGGACACAGTAAGAGATACACTGAGGCTTGTAGGTCGGCTCTCCTGGCATCATCTTGCCATAGACTCAGACTACAGTGCTCAGGCCAGATTAATCATTCCTAACGCTAGTAGAGTCCAAATCTAGTTATTACTTTTTGGATCATGACAGCATTTGTCCATGATCAAGCTCTTAACTTATAGTTAAGCATTAGGCACTTTGGCCAGGCCCATCTCGAAGCAAGGGTAGCACATAACTCACCGCTTGCCCTGGGTCCGTTCTGTCCCTCGTCGGGACCCTGCTTTTGGGGGTGCTAGGAAGTAAGGGCAACTGAGGCTTAGGTGGAGAGAACAGATGCCCAGGAGGAAAATATCATGTAGAGTTAAATGAGTCCCAGGTAACAAAAGCATAGCATTTGCTAAGTCTTCCTGTGTCCATACAAAAAGAACATTGCTCTGAATAAACTATGCAAAGGACTCCAGGAGAAGAGAAAAACAATATTTACAAGTCACCAGAACACAAAGAAAGAAGTTACAAATAAACAGAGGAATGGGAGCACTGTGATGGGAGTAACCCAATAAATCTAAACTACCTGAGGCTATGTTATCCTACACCCACTTATCTAATTTCCAATAGCTCTAAATGGGGAAATGCTATAGAAATGTATACGGATGAATTAAGGAAAAAAGGGTCTGGAAGAGGCAAGAAAAGTCTTCATAGGAAAAAGTTAACATCACATTTTTATCATTATATTAAGATGATACTATTAGTCCTTCATTAATGTAACTTGTATACTGTGGTTTATCTTAATAATAGTTTGCTGAAAGAAAGAGAACTTTACATACTTTGACAATTCTCCTTGAGAGTTACAATAGGAAGTGGGGTTTAGGGACAGTTCTCCTTGAGAGTTTATTCCTTTAAAATGAAGCCCATGAAATGAATTGTAACCAGGAAATGAAGAGCCCTGAGTCCTTAGTCTTGGCTTTCAGCAAGGAGGCCCTCTAAAAGGAGAAATTACCCTGGAAGCTGTATTTGCCATGTTTCCTAAATAGGAAAACATATGGTTTAGGAAACATGTTTTCCCCTTTCTCCTCCTCCTCCTCCTTCTCCTCCTCCTCCTCCTCCTCCTCCTCCTCCTCCCCCTCTTCCTCCTCCTCCTCTTCTTCCTCCTCCTCTTCTTCCTCCTCCTCCTTCTCCTCCTCTTCCCTCTCTCTCTCTCTCTCTCTCTCTCTCTCTCTCTCTCTCTCTCTCTCTCTCTCTCCTTTCAGGCAGTGTTTAGCATCAGGTTCTGAAAGTTTATTGTGTTTATCACTTTATCTTTTTTCTTCAGCACTCAGCTCTTATTCAGAGTGATCATGCCCGATTAGCATTGTCCTAGTGGTTCCTTCTCTGTCACAACTTCATTCCCCCATAACTTGTGTCAAGATCCCTACCATAAAGAAAAATATGTCAAGGAGTTCCTTGGTAGGACATGTTCTGTGGCTGATAACTGCCTCTGGCCCCCCTGGCAGAGGAACATAGAGACAGGGACACAGACAGATTCAGGCCAGTGGACAGTGGATGTTGAATTCAGAACTGAGTAGCATACTTACAGAACATCTAGGGGGGAGGGTTCGAAGTGTAGGACTGCATGTGGGTATGATTGATCATCTACAAAGGTAAAAAATTTGAGGGAGGGTAATATTTGGAGGGGATTAAAACTCAAGGAGATGTTCTGTCTGAGACTATACTGAGAAATTTGCTCAGGGGAGACATGCATCTATATTGCTTTTCTCTTTCCCCTGCTGCTAGTACATATTACACAATTAAGTTTACTCTTCTTATTAATGTTTGTAGCTATTTGGATAAAAATAGTAAGATATGTAGATTTCAAAACTTACTTATCTGGGCTCTGGGGCTTAGGTTAAAAGCTTGCTGGGCTTTTACCATAAATCTCATACGAAGACCTCAGCTGGTTTAGTTTTTCCTATGCCAAAGGGTCCTGTCTTTAAGGTCATTATGATTTGTATCAAGACTGTGCTTTATGATTGCTAGACTGTCTCATACCAAAGCCAGGGTAGCTTTATTGCTTGCCCCAGATCCATCCAGAAATCCCTTGGTGGGATCCAGGGAGGTTTTTTTTTGCGGGGGTTAGGAACTACTGCGACTGAAGCCTGAGTCATGTAATTATGATGGATGCCCAGGAGTAAATATATTTCAGAGTCAGTTAACTCCCAAATATTCGGGACTTCACATTAAGAGTCTTTCTACATTTAAGCAAAGAAATTATTCTATAGTAGCACTGTAGCATTGTCATCCCGTTGCTCATCAATTTGCTCGAGCAGGCACCAGTAACGTCTCCATTGTGAGACTTGTTGTTACTGTTTTTGGCATATCAAATATGCCACAGGTAGCTTGCCGGGCTCTCTGAGAGGGGCAGAAGAATCAAACGGGTCGGCCACATGCAAGGCAAATGCCCTACCCACTGTGCTATTGTTCCATATTCTATAGTAAAATATGAAAAACAAATAATTTACTATAAATACAAAGTCCAGAGTCACCATAGGGTTTGACTTTATCCAAGCCTGACTTGTGGAATTTAGTAGCTAACAGAAGGAGAAGTAAAGCACAAAGGAAAGGGTAAAGATAAACTCAGGGGATTATGAGTGCTTGTAAGAACAGTGTAAGCTTTGGAAGGAGGAAAAGGGGCAATGTACTGTTAAGGCCTTGGGATTAATATCCGACAGCCTACCATGCTTCATTCCTCCTGGCCCTCTTTTCTACACTCTTTGGGTATTACTATTATATTATTTTACCCACTATTTCCTGAAAATAAGTGTGATCATTCTATGTCTGTCTCTCTCCCTCTGACTCATTTCACTTAGAATGATACTTTCCATGTCCATACACATATAAGCTGATTTTATGACTTTATTTTTTTTCTAATGTCTGGATAATATTCTTTCCATTGTATAGATGTACCATAGTTTCTTAATCCAATCATCTCTTCTCAGGCACTTGGGTTTTTTTCCTGATTCTTGCTATTGTGAATAGTGCTGCAGTGAACAACAGAGTGCAGATGTCTTTTCTGCATTGTGCTTCTGGACCTCGACTATATGTTCCAGGATCAGTATTGCTGGGTCATGTGGAAGCTCAATATCTAGTTTTTTGAAGAATGTGCATATTGTTTTTCATGAAAAGTGGATCAGTTGGAGTTTCTACCAGAAGTGAATGAGTCCTTTTTGCATCCTCACCATCATTGCTTATTTTTGTTCTTTCTAATGAGTGCCAGTCTCTGCAGCATGAGATATCTCATTAGTTTTTCAATTTGAATCCCCCTGATGATTAGTGGTGCAGAGCATTTTTTTCCTTTTGCCTTTTGACAGACACTCATATCAGTGGAATAGAATTGAATATCCTGATACCCTCAGGTGTATGATCAGTTAATCTTTGATAAAAGAGCAAAATATATGAAAGGTAAAAGACTCAGAAGCTTCAACTCCTCAAAGGAAATGATGATCAGTGTACAAAAACTGGCCACAGATGGAAGATATTATTTACCCAACACTCATCTGATAAGGGATGAATATATAAGTCACTGGTAGAATTTTCCAAAAAAAAAAAAAAGGTCCAACCCTATCAGAAAAAAGGGATAAGATATGAATACAAATTCTTTCTAAGCTCTTATTACCTGGCTTCTCAAACTTGACAATATATTTTGGACTGAATACTTCTTTGCTGGAAGGGGCAGTTCTGATCATTTTATAATGTTCAGCAACATCTCAGATTTATATGAACTAGGCACCAGTAGCAACCTTTTTCCCGTTCTAACTGCTGAAACATCCTTAGGCATTGCCAAATGTCCTCCAGTGGCCAAAATCAGATCTACCTGAAAATTACTGTCAAAATGAATCCTGCCTGTCTGTCTGACACTTTTACATATTATATCTTATCTGTGTGTTTGTGCCCCTCTTGTATTTGCTTGTGAAGTACTGAATACTCTTTTCTCTACTCTATTGACTATAAGGTCACCAATATAACTCAGACTCACAACTTCAGTTACTACTTGAAATTTCTTCTGAGTGCATTCCTGTTCTATAGTTTCGATTTCTGAATTGCTGTTTATTTCCTGCTTGAATATGCCCTCCACATATTTATTAGAGCTAAACATATTGGAAATAAAGGTATTTATGAAGCAATAGATTTAATTATCATCAACCATATATTCACAAAATGTCAAAAGAAAACATTTATAGGAGAAATAATAGATAATAAAAATGATATGGTCTTAAAAATAATGAATTATTTTCAGAATTGTTTTATAGTCACCCAACATACCATCCAAGTGTAGCAAATATGTTGGGTGGTCAATTACTGATATTGGTGCTTATGATTTTATAGAAGTGCTTTTTCTGAAAGAAGCCATCAAAATTGATCTAGAGTTTATGGAGTCAGACTCATTTATTTATTTATTTATTTATTTATTTATTTATTTATTTGGGTTGGCAAACCTGACAGTGTTTAGGGCTTGCTCAGGACTCTGTGCTCAGGGATCACTTCTGGTGGTGCTCAGGGGGACATATAAAGCACCAAGGATTGAATCTGGCCAGCTGCATGCAAAGAAAACATCTAATTCACTGTCCTGTCCTGCTAGCATCATGAGTCAGAGCCCTTTAACTCCTTTTCTTTCTCAGTTACAAGGCTTTACTGCATGGCTGACAATGCAAGGCATGATTGCATAACTATGGAAGATCTTCAACTTTTTGCAAAACAAGTTCTTTTGAGACCAGTGAATGGCAAGGGGAATCAATTTGTGCTAATTAAACGTGTGTCCTTGTAGTTGATGGTTTTAACTCTTGAAGAATAAGTTAGTGAACTGCATGGCAAAACTACATTTGATTCTATGTCCAAATGCAACTTGTTATTCATTGAAGTTGTGTCTGCTGGGTCAGTAAATTCAGTACTCTGGTGGCACTCAGTAATAATTGAACATTGAAGAGCCAAGTTCAAGGGTATTTTTATTTTATTTATTTATTTATTTTTAATTTATTCTTTTATTGAATCACCATGTGGAAAATTACAAAGGTTTCAGGTTTAAGTCTCAGAAATGCACGAACACCCATCCCTTCACCAGTGCACATATTCCACCACCAAGAATCACAGTATACCTCCCCCCTCCCCGCCCACCCCAGCCCCCCACCCCGCCTGTGTAACTGGTAAATTTCACTTTACTTTCTCAAGGGTATTTTAATGACCTTTGAGAAGTACAGGGCAATACCGGCTTTCACATATTAAGGCTGCATCCTCTCCGCTCTCCAGTACGTGTGCTCTACTTAGGTTACGATTGATAGTCTTCCTTCGACATGCACTTTTACAGACTCTTAGGGATTTTAGAAACTTGAGCTTAATAACTTTCTTATAACTAAACTCTTTAACAGTAAATTGTACTATTGCTAAATATTACAACTTGATGTAAGTGATCTGGTGTATAGATTTGCCGAAGAAATAACCTTGGGTCTGGAGCGATAGTACAGATGGTAGGTCATTTGCCTTCCTTGTGATCAACCCGGGCTTGATTTCCTGTACCTCATCTGGTTCCCCAAGAACTGCCACAGGTGATCCCTGAGTGCAGAGTCAGGAATATGACCTGAGCACTCCTGAATGTGGTGTCAAAACAAAACAATACATTTATGGTAAGGAATTTATGGTTCAAACTCCATACTTAGGTTAATCTTATCCATCAAAATTAATATCACTCAGTAACTATAAGTATAATTATTACTCTTTAACATGGATTTTTCTGATGCTTTACAAAGATCTAGTACATATATGTGGAGTGATAGCACAACGGGTAAGGCTTTTGTCTTGCATGCCACTGACATAGGTTCGATTCCTCCATCCCTCTCAGAGAGCCTGGCAAGCCACCGAGAGTATCTTGCCCGCACAGCAGAGCCTTGCAAGCTACCCTTGGCATATTGGATATGCCAAAAACAGTAACAAGTCTCACAATGGAGATGTTACTGGTACCTGCTCGAGCAAATCAATGAGCAATAGGATGACAGTGATATAGTGATACTTTATATATATAATAATATTACTCTTAAATATGACCTTTCATAAAGATAGCTAGAGAGAATTCTTCTATGGGGTTCCTTTCCTTTAATATTTTTGAACTTTTGAATGCGGGGCCTTACATGTAGTGTTTAGGGGTTGTTCTTTAGTCTGTGCTCAGAAGTAAGTAACCCCTGGCAGTGCAGATCTGCACTGCGAGATCAAAGCAAGGTCAGTTTCATGGAAGGGAAGTATCCTACCTCCTGAACTATCTCTTTGGCCTCTGAGCTGCCTTTCTTTCTTTAGACCCTTTGAATTCAAGCCCAGCCTTATTGTCCATACTTTCAAAGCTCCTAGAGTCATGCAGATGTATTACTTGTACCTCTGGGACAGAAGTGGACTAACCTGGTGTTCTTTTGGGGAAGTTGAAATTAAGATTCACAGATAGAGCTTATTGTTTGCTCATTACTAAATGTAAACCTAGGGATCAAATAGCACAGCTGTTTATCCTCTTCATGTTGGAAAAGGAAAAGGACAGGATTCAGACATGGAGACTGAGAGGCTCTGAGAGCTTCACTGCCTTGCATGGTCCTTCTGTCTATCCCCAGGAAACACCCACTGTGTGTTCCGCCCACAGATTCCATGTCATAGGCATTGTTTAGACAAAGTCATCTTTTGCTTCTGACTGGGATTTTTGTCAGCAACAGTGCTTTGGAAAAAATGATCCCACTGTGTTTTCCTAATGAGAAAAAGGACACTCAAAGGCACTCATAACTCATTCAGAGAAGTGCAGCACAGCTAGGATGTGGCTAGGTCAAGATTCAAGTCCTGTACCAATCAATGTCAAATATTTGTGCAACTGCACATGTGGTTCTCATTTCCATTCAACACAGCTAATGTGAGTGCAGATAACATTTCAGTATAAAGGTGTGGCGAGATCTTGTGATTTGGCCACTGCAATAGTGGCCCTTTCTTGTGTATATACAGTTGGACCGATTGCCTAAGACATCTTTTCTTACCTGGAGGCCAGGATTTATGCTTTCTGTTTTTCCTCAACTCAGAACATTACCTATTTATTTAAAGCCACTTTCTCAGCTGAGAGTTTTAAAGCATAGTTTGTTCTAAAGTCTGCTCTGTTTATGTCCTAATGATGTCGGTGAACCCACAGGTGGCTCAGGTGAGTTGGGAGGAAAGATGTTCACCTTCTCCCACTCCACCTCTGCCACTCAGGACTCCCTGGGAGGACTAGTACTGGTAATTTCTTCCATGAACCCCTGCTCGGCATGGGCCTGAACCCCGCCAGGCCCACAAGGTGGCCGTCAGGCCACACCTGAAGTTTGCTTGGTCTGCCCAGCACGGGAGTTGGTCCCCACCACCCAGTTTCTTGGGGAGCCACAGACTCAGGCTGGAGCAAGGATTTACTCTTTGCAGAAATTGGGAAACCAGCCCCAGATCTTACCCAGGGTTTTGGGGGGTTCTTATCTTACTCACAGAAAAGAATTTCAGGAGTAGACAAGCAGTGAAGTAAAACAGATTTTTATTTGGAGGGTTTTTTGAAGGTATGAAGAAGGGGCAGGGAGAGAAGAGAGAGAGACAGAGAGAGAGGGGGGGAGAGAGAAAGAGAGAGAGAGAGAGAGAGAGAGAGAGAGAGAGAGAGAGAGAATAATGTGCTTAAGAGAGAACGTGGGCTTCTCCAAGGGGAGAGAGAGCCTAGAGCCATGAATCGGCTTTTGGACTGGGTTTTCTAGGCCCTTCTTGGATTGTCTTCTTGATCCAGAACATTCTGGAGTTTTCTCTGGGCTGAATCACTCAAGTTAATTGGATTAAGAGATGCAGATGCTTCTGAGGGTATTTGAGGAATTTTCTTCCTGGCAGGGGATCAACTTTCCTGAGGGTCTGCTAAACGTCTTATCAGCTCTTGTTTCCTTCTCAAAATTCTGTTCAAATTTCATTGTCTAGGGCCTTTCCCTGTCTACCTGCCTACATCACTAAGAAATTGAAATAAATCTCTGTCGCTGGGAAGATAGGTCAAAGAGTGGAGCATATGCTTCATATGTATGAGGTTCTGTGTTTGATTTCTGATCCCACATGATCTTCTGTGCATTTTGGGGAGTCTGGGTGGCCTCTGAGGTTTGCTGGATTGAGCTATGCTCTACTGGTCCACAGTGCTGAGGGTGGACACCTGGAAATGACCCTGGATTCTCCTAAACTCCTCTGAAAAAAATATAAACCCCACAAAAAATAAAGTGCTTTACCTACTGCACTGTGTCTCCTGTCCTTAATATTATTTTTAAAGTGTTGCCCTGAGTGAGGTTGCTAGCTTGGGTGTTAGGTCATATGGTTGGCTTGAGCACAATCCTGAGTTCAGTCCTGGTATGCATAAAATCCCTAACTCCAGCCCTGCTGGCCTTATCTCTGCTGTACTCAGCATCACTGAACTGATAACTAGCATCCATGTGACTGAGCGCTAGCAGGACTGAGAATTCCACAGAAGGGTGTAAAAATGTCTCTCTCCCTTATTTTTTTTTATTTTTTTTTTTTGTGGTTGCATAAAATACATTTATTTATTTATTTATTTATTTTTAAATTTATTTATTTTTAATTAGAGAATCACCGTGAGGGTACAGTTACAGATTTATACACTTTTGTGCTTATATTTCCCTCATACAAAGTTCGGGAACCCATCCCTTCACCAGTGCCCATTCTCCACCACCCGTAAACCCAGTGTCCCTCCCACCCTCCCCAATCCCATCTCCCCCCCACCCCACCCTGCCACTGTGGCAAGGCATTCCCTTCTGTTTTCTCTCTCTAATTAGCTGTTGTGGTTTGCAATAAAGGTGTTGAGTGGCCGCTGTGCTCAGTCTCTAGCCCTCATTCAGCCCGCAACTCTCTTCCCCCACATGGCCTTCGACTACAATGTAGTTGGTGATCGCTTCTCTGAGTTGACCTTTCCCCGGAACGTGAGGCCAGCCTCGAAGCCATGGAGTCAACCTCCTGGTACTTATTTCTACAGTTCTTGGGTGTCAGTCTCCCACTCTGTTATTCTATATACCATAGATGAGTGCAATCTTTCTATGTCTGTCTCTCTCTTTCTGACTCATTTCACTCAGCATGAAACTTTTCATGCCCATCCACTTGACTACAAAATTCTTGACCTCCTTTTTTCTAACAGCTGCATAGTATTGGATGGAGAATGGTCAGGATCCGACGGCGGCGGCGGAAAGGTGCCAGGCAGGGGCTTCAGGAGAAGCCCCGAGCCGCGGCGGGCAGGGGGCGGGGAGGGGGGCTTCTCCGCGCTGAGGCAGGCTCTCCAAAGGATTGCCTGTTTACCTGCAGGATGGAGAATGGTCAGGATCCGACGGCGGCGGCGGAAAGGTGCCAGGCAGGGGCTTCAGGAGAAGCCCCGAGCCGCGGCGGGCAGGGGGCGGGGAGCTCTCTCCCTTATTAATATATAACTCCTCTGAAGGACAAAGATCGCATTTCTTTCTTACTGTTTTATACTCAGATCCTATCACGATTAGGCTCTGAGTATAGGAGCAAAACAACCTCCTAATAATGGCCATGGGAGGTGATAAGGTGGACAGAAATGAAATTATGTCAGTGGCCGAGAGTCTTGGGCTAGAATGTGGGGGTGATCTTTGGTATCTACACATCAATATCATAGACATTAGAAGCACTGCCAACACACTATCTAAACTACAATAATAAATGATGATTTGGGGGTGTCATTCTCATTCTAAGCACCAGACTGTGAAAAAAACACTGCTTTCAGTTACAGCTAAGTCAACATAAGACTTGCCTCTGAATTCCTATAATGGAATTTCCTGGGAAATCCCTCACTGCAGTGGTTGAACTATAATCTGAACATTTCAGTAATCACTCTGACATGTACAGAACTCACTGCAGAAACATCCAGTTTTCTGCTGCTTAGGTGCAATGGATAAGACAAAAAAATCACATGTGAGGACGGATAATAGCCCAAGGCCTGGGAAACACCTCCTGTGACACACCACATTTCATCACTAGTTCCATGTGAAATTCATTCTCCTGTGACATGCCATATTTCATTCTTTGAAGGTAATTTTTGCCTCCAAGGGTGTAGTCGGTGTTACGAGCCGAGCCCTTATTATTGCACATCCAAAGGCCTTTCCTCACATGAAAGTTTCTCTTTTCAGTCTTGGCAAGACCTCTCTCTTTCTTCACTAAAACTATTCATCTCTTCTCTAAATACCAGCTAGTCATTTCTTACAAAAGTAGATTTTGAAGCCCTGTAAATATGAGGAACTGATTTGAGACACACAAAAAATTAGTTTTCTTTCCTTGAGAGCAGAGGCATCTTAATTCAAAACCTCCTGGGAGAAGAACAGAAATGGGGAATATTTGTGATCCTTTTCTCTGAGGAGCAAAACATGTAAAACAAAATAATTAAATTAGCATCATGAAAGAACCTGAATGTTCTTATCCTGCTACATTAACATTTGTTGATTGCTTACTATGTGCAAATACCTCATGCTTTACAAGGGAAATTCCTTGTCATCTTCACAAAATCCTTTGAGGGAGGCAGTAATGGCATATATGAGGAAATGGGGAAAAGAGGCTCATTCTATTCAAAGTCCCTGAGAAAGATTCCCCGGTCACCAGCATGAGCCATAGCCCTTGGTCTCATTTCTGTTGCTGCTTGTCTTTCAAAGACTGAGATGCTTCATTGGATGGGTAATTTGGTAAAAGAGACACTTGACAGCATTCCGAATCACTGTCACTATATCACTGTCATCACATTGCTCATAGATTTGCTTGAGCGGGCGCCAGTAACTCTCATTTGTCCCTGTCGTGTTCAGGGTCAGGGGAATGAGGCCCATTATTATTACCGTCTTTAGCATATCAAATATGCCACAGGTAGCTTACCAGGCTCTGCAGTGTGAGATTCTGAAACAATTAATATTAGAATATATATATATTTAATTGTTTGGAATGGTACACCTGGCAGTGCACAGTATGACTTTTGGTAGTACTGGGAGATCATATGCAGTGCTAGGAATCAAACTATTACACAAAATACAAGCACCTTACCTGCTGTATATCTTTCTGTCCCCCTTAAAGTAGATATTTTTTCTCTAAAATTATACATGCAGATTTCTTTAATTTCTAATTTAAAGAATAGAAATTGGTATGATAGTTACAGAGTATTATAGCCTTAGTTGACCTGAAATGGTATTTTTAACCAGTCATTTGGACCTAACTATCCTAAAAATCATTTTACAAAGGCCTTTAATTTTTTACCTTAGTTCAAAATTATACTATATTTCCTCTCATTCACCTCTCACCTTCCCAGTAAGTTGGAGAAACATTGATATCTAAGTTTAAAACCCATTCCGCACTTGCACATGCCTCTCTGAAAATTGCTGTAGGAAACTGCTGGGTGGGGAGAGAGAGTGAGTGAGGGAGTATGTGTGTGTGTGTGTGAGAGAGAGAGAGACAGACAGACAGACAGACAGAGACAGAGACAGAGAGACAGAGACAGACAGAGACAGAGACAGAGAGACAAAGATAGACAGAGAGACAAAGACAGACAGAGACAGAGACAGAGAGAAACAAAGAGGACAGACCAATACAGAATTTTGTCGATATCTGTTTTTTTCAGTCTCATAGGAATCATCAAGCTTTATTTTATTAGGACAGTTCTCCATACTTGGAGCAAAACACATTTTCTGAGAGTACCAAACAGTATATTAAGAGTGTCTAGACATGTTAATGCACCTTAATGTCTCACAGTGGCTTGAGCTAGACCGAATCTCTATAGATGAACTTAAGTCGGAAACCACTGGTGTTTCTTATCAACTTCTGAATTAATCAAGAATATGATGTGCAAATTTTGCATTTTCTTCTTACTGATTGAGATTGATATGAAAGATAATGCAGGTTTACAGTATTTTGCTCAAAATCACTGGGTCCATGTGCTTTTTAAAAATGCAGATATTTTGAAAATGCAACTGAGTGCATGTACATTTTGTTGCTTATCACCCCAGCACGTGGTAATCAATTATAGTGATATTTCTATTGCAGAATTTAAGAATATCCACCTTAAGTGTCAGTTCTGTTAGATTTTTCTGCCAAGTTAAAAAATATCGGGTTTTGCCTTCAAGTGATATGATTAATACTTTTATTATTTTCTTAGTTATTTTCATTTTGGCTTTGTGAATTATAGATTGTGTTCTGTATCTACTCTTATTGATTAGAAAAAGAGCATAATCATAGGGTTTGGATTTAAATAACTGGGGGTGAAAATGGTATTAAAAGGAGGATTCTGTGTGTTCTTTCTCTTTTAGTGAAATAAAATAGGGTTTTTTTTTGTTGGTTTTCTTTTCATTTTGGACCACATCCATTAGTATTCAGGGTTTACTACTAGGTCTGATCTCAGTAATAACTCTTCTGGGGCTCAAGGAAACATATGTGGTGCCAGGGATTGAATCTGGTTCGAGTGCATACAAGTCAAGCTCCTTGCCTGCTGTGTTATCTCTCCAGCTGCGAAATTAAATAATTTTTTTAGAGAAATTTATAGGGGAGGAGAGCGGGAGAGGGAGAGGGAGAGGAGAGCAGGAGAGGGAGAAGGGGAGAGAGAGAGAGAGAGAGAGAGAGAGAGAGAGAGAGAGAAAGAGAGAGAGAGAGTGAGAGAGAGAGAATGTGTTCAGGAAAATGCAGGCTTCTCCAGTTCTCAAGAAGGGAAAGACCCTAGAGTACACATCTGATGCAGACCAATCTCCAAGTTGAGAAGACTATTTTCTCTTTTTATGAAAAATAGTGAGTATGTGCCTGATTTGGAGACAAGTTAGAAAAAGCCATTTTAGAGAGAATAGGTTGAATAATGACTGCTAAATACTCACTTAAAGGGTTGGTTAGAAAAAGAAGAGAACATGACAAATGGCCAGTTCCTGGGAGAAAGCAGACAAGGCATACATAGAGGGTCTTATATTCAAGTCATCATAGGGTTTGATGATTTCTTAATGTTGGCATGGCATGGTTTGTCTTGGAATAGGCTTATGCCAAATCTAAAAACAGACTTCTCAAACAAAACTTCATCACTGTCATCATCACTGTCATCCCGCTGTTCATTGGTTTGCTCAAGCAGGCACCAGAAACATCTGCATTCGTCCATTTTAGCAGCCTCTGTTTACTCATCCTTCCCTATGTTGCTGCATCCTTCTGCCCCTGCGCCTGGCTGTGTTCACTGGGGTCCCTCAGAGGAGGGCGGGTTGAGTTTCCCTCCCTGCCCCAGCAGCTGAAGACCTTCAGAAGCCACAGCCATGCTCAAGGCCACTCTCCACACACTCGGACAAGCCTCACACAAACAGAAAGTATAACCTAAGAAAAGCATAGATATCTGATTTTCAAACTTTTGTTGTCAAAACATCCCTATATTCTGTCAATCAAACAACCTTTACTATTCCCTCAGGTGGTGTGGCTTGTTTTACAGTAGTGCAGAGCAATGTCCAATCCTGTGAGAAACCAATGTGGCTCTTCTCATTATATTAAAAAAAAATGTGAACACAAACATTTAAGTTTTAAAGTTCTCACCAAGAAGTAAACATTATGAACAATTAGATTCAGAATTAATGCTGGGCCTTACCTTGTACTATTCTAAATTTTTCCAGTCCTCTTCTATAAAACATCATAAGAGAAATTATTGGAATATCTGAGGCAGGAGGAAAGACACTTTTAGTCTTATTTTTATTTTACCATTCTTGGGAGCATATTCTTCCTTTTCCTTAGCATGTCAGAATATCTTCAAAACTATTTCTTTGCAGTTTGATGTTACTGTGTATGAGAAAGTGAAACTTCAGGTCTCTTTTGTAAACCAATGACATATCTTTAAATAAAAAATATAGAATAAATTTTATTTAACTTTAAAATATTATTGTGGGCTGAATAGATGGTGGTGGGCTGGAGCAATAGCACAGTGGGTAGGGCGTTTGCCTTGCAGGAAGCCAACCCGGGTTCGATTCCTCCGCTTCTCTCGGAGAGCCCCACAAGTTACTGAGAGTATTCCACCTGCATGGCAGAGCCTGGCAAGCTACCATGGCGTATTCAATATGCCAAAAAGAAACTTATAACAACAAGTTTCACAATGTAGATGTTACTGGTGCCCACTGGAGCAAATCGATGAGCAATGGGATGACAGTGATAGTGACAGAGGCTTAGTCTGTATCTCGCATAAAACCCACACTGATTTGATCCCAGCCTACTTATGGTCCCCTGAGTCTTACCAGGAGTAATCCCTGATAACAGAGTCAGGGGGAAGTCCTGTGATTCTCTGGTATAGCCCCAACTTTATTTCAACATTATTAAATTTTAAAATAACACAAATAAAAGGTTAAATTTAAAATAATTCTAATATTATAGAATATTTTAAAATAAGCTAGTAATATAAATTTGCTTCTTATTGTGTTTGCATATAGGTTTAAGAAAAAATAAGTTTTCAAAAATAGTGCATATTTGGTTGATTATAAAGATTACAGTGACAGCAAGTAAAATCAAAGATATCTCCTGAGTACAATACAATATTGAGAGAAAACTAATATAAAGTTCTAAGGCTAGAAAGATTTTAGAAAAACAAGGATTTGAAAGCATATATTCATGCTCTCAGAATGATGCTTTCTCAAACAGTGTTGCCTCTGGAAAATGACACTGTTTATTTATAAGTAGAGGCTACAGTTTTTCAGGGAATTCAGAAATAAACTTTGGAAGAAGAAAACAAACATGATAAAATTCATTGTTTTAGTAAATTCCAGCATACACTATTTTAATAATTTAGATGGCTCAATGTTTGCCTTTATTAGATGTTATAATAATTAGAGGACCTTGAACACATCAGTGGTATAGAGGTGTGGTTTATATTTATATCCAAATTGCAGAGCCCTGAATTCTGAAGCATGGGACACATGGTCTTAAAAAATGAGGCTGTGAAGGAGGCAGATTGAGGCTGTGGAAGGGACTTGGAAACATTGATGGGGGGAAATTGACAGTGTTGGTGGGATTGCTGTTGCTACCTTGTATTTCTGAAAAGCTGATATATTGCACTTGCAATCCATGCTTCCTAAATAATGGTGTTTGCCTTGCATGTGGCCGACCCGTTCGATTCCTCCATCTCTCTCAGAGAGCCCGGCAAGCTATCAAGAATATCCCGCCTACACAGCAGAGCCTGGCAAGTTACCTGCGGCGTATTTTATATGCCAAAAACAGTAACAAGTGTTACAATGGAGACGTTTCTGGTGCCTGCTCAAGCAAGTCGATGAGCAACTGGATGACAGTGACAGTGACAACTACAGGAGCTCGGAATAAAAAAATTCCTAGTTGTCACTGTCACTGTCATCCCGTTGCTCATCGATTTGCTCGAGCAGGCACCAGTAACGTCTCCATTGTGAGACTTGTTCATAACAAGTTCATGAACAACATTCATGAAAAACAAATTAGTGCCTGATGTTCTATTTGCTTTCAATGGAACAAACATGTCCGAATGCAGCAGCCATATGTACCTGGGTTGAGAACTCAACATGAGGAACGACTTGGCGCCAGAATTGCACAGGAGGAAGAGAGAAGTGTGGAGCGCCTTCAAGAGTGCCGAAGAAGTGGTTAAGAGGACAAAGAACCTCCAGCTCCGGGCACATCTTTTTGACTCCACTGTTCTTCCTGCACTAACATATGCCTCAGAGACCTGGGTCCTACACAAACAGGATGAGAATGCTGTTCAGGTATCCCAAGGAGGAATAAAAAGAACTATGCTAGGAGTATCACGTTTCACTCAAGTGAGATAAGGAATCTGGAGTTCGGACTTCTGTCAATGTCAACAATCAGGGACATTGTCTCCATTGCCAAGGCATCAAAAATCAGATGGGCCAGACACAAAATGCGATTCAGAGACGACCGCTGGACTAGAGCTGTTACTGACTGGATTCCACAGGACGTCAAAAGACCGTTTGGCCGCCCACCAATGAGATGGTCAGATTTCTTAGTCAAAACCCTGAATGAATGATTTGAGGCTTTTCGTGTTCCTGGAGCAAGCAGATATCATTGGGCTACACTAGCACTCGACAGGGACAAATGGAGACGTTACTGGCGCCCACTCGAGCAAATCGAAGATCAACATGATGACAAGTGGTACAAGTGAACCTTGTTACTCACACTCCTCTGGAGTATGAATTGTGTTCAGTTTCTTCTTGATATGTGTAAAATTGAACGTACCCTGCCCACTGTGAACTTCCTATATTTCCTGTTTCCAGTCACTTGCCAGGCCATAAACTTAGAGTGTTAAAGAATTTAGGCACAACCCTGATTCTTCTCTCTACTTCCTGCCCTAAGTCTATTTTAGCAAGTCCCTTAAGTGTTCTCTTAAACATTTTAATTCCTTGTTTTGGTTAGTTTTGGTGTCACACCCAGCAGAGGTGCTCAGGTCTTACTCCTGGCTTTCCACTCAGGGATCACTTCTGTCAGGGCTCAGGAGTTAGTTACTTTTCTGTTGTCCTCTTTTTTATTCTCAGTACAAAATGAAAATTTCCTCATTTTATTCTCTATTGGACATCTTCTGGTTCTCCCTACAGGTGTCCATATCATGATACTTTCTCTCTAGAGACATGAGGTTCTAACTAGTGCCATCTTCCTGCACACAGTTCTGTGTAAGACTTTGTGCGCATTTCTGTATTTGTTTGCTTGATTTTCTCTATGCTTCTGTATGCCTTCAATTTGAATTCAACACTTAATATTCAGCATCATGTCAATAGCAAATAAACAGACAAGTGTGTAGTTGGGGTAAAAGTACAGCAGGTAAGGCGCTTGGTCAACCTGCATCTAATCTTTGGTATACTGCGTATGGTCCTCCAGTCCCTGACAGGAATGATCCCTGAGTGCAGAGCCAGGATTGAGTCCTGAGCACTGTTAAGTGTGGACCAAATAGAAAATAAAACAAAAAAAGAGCAAGTATTCATATGACATGATAACCTTCTGCTTAATAAAATTCTTTGATGCCTCTGTTATTCACAGGATGCTTTCTAGCTCCTATACATTCACAAAATAAACCATCAAAATCTACCGTTTAATTTCTTCAAATTTAAGTGACTTTTACCTATAATTTATGCAACATAGAGAGCAAGGGAGTTAGTTTCAAGAAAGCAGTGCTTTCACCTCTCTTCCATTCACCTCAGACACCAGGCCTGGGTTAGTGCTGGTAAAGTTAGTACTGGTAAAATATGCTGTGAACGCCTATCTGACAAAGATCTCACATCCGACCAACTCTGTAAGGCAGCGCCCAGCTGTCCCTGAAGTCTTCCTATTACGCATTCAATGGGAGCCGGTCCCTAGTACTTTGATGGGGAAATCTGGATTTAGGCTGGAGGGAGTAATTGCTCTTTGAAGAAAAATAAAAACTTAACACAGGAACATTGTATTCCTAATCAGAAAGGAATTTTAGGAGAATGACAAAATAATGAAGTGGAATAGTTTATTTATGACATTTATTTGAAGAAAAGAAATGTGAGTAACAAGAGAGAGATCCATGTTCTTTTTTTTTTGTTTTTTTAAATATTTATTTATTTATAAGAAATATTTTATTGTATCACCGTGAAAAAAAATACAAAGCTTTCAGGTCCAAGTCACAGTCAAACACTAATTAAACCCCCATTCCTTCACCAGTGCACATGTTCCACCACCAAGAACCCCAATACACCCCCCTCCCACCTCCCCACCAAAGTAGCTAATGATATTCCCTTTATTCTCTATATACTTTGAGTACATTCCATATTTCCATACAGAACTCACTATTATTGTTTGAATATTTTTCCCCAACAATCAGGCCTGTTGAATAGGCATCATCTAATAATTTCTCTTCATTGCTGAGAGTGAAGACTCTGAGTCCGTGCAGCCGCTATTGCACGGTTTTGGGTTTCTAATATTTTAGCTCAGTTCACAGTAAAAATGCATGGCTGCAAGAAGCCGCTCTGGTGCCAAAATGGGTTAGGAGACCTCAAGATCACAGTCTTTAGGCGCGGAGGGTCTGCTTCTCATGCCGCGGCTCCGGAGAGAGATCCATGTTTAAGAGAGAACAAGGTCTTCTCCAGAGGTTAAAAGAATCTAGAATTGTTTTTGAAAAAAAAGGTTCATATGTAATTTTTCCAAAATGTCTTGTCCTGGAATTCTCTGCATACGTAGAAGTTAATATGCTGTTGTCACAGGGGAAAAGCCTCTGACTCTTTTTTTTTTCTTTTTGGGTCATACAGGATGATGCACACTCCTGGCTCTGCACTCAGGAATTATCCCTGGCGGTGCTCAGGGGACCATATGGGATGCTGGGAATCGAACCTGGGTTGGCCTCATGCAAGGCAAACACCCTACCCGCTGTGCTATCGCTCCAGTCCAAGCCTCTTACTCTTGATGATCCTTTCATATCCTTATCATCTTTAGATTCTCTGTACCTTCTCTTTCTGATAGGGGTCCACTCTTCTCAGCAAATTCCTTATATGTGGATCTGGGTTGGGCCTCATTTTATCCATCTCCTAAGAGTTCAGTATTTATATCCCAGAGAGGTTTGGTATTCGTGCCTTAGAACTATTTCAGGACCAGGCAATTTCTTCTGTTTTATTATTTTCTGAAAACTCATTACCGGGGGCCCACTGCTGCAACAGTACTTCATGGAGTGTCTAATCTTTGTCTTTGTCCATGCTTATTATTTCTCTACTTGGAATATATCATTCTCTCTCTCTCCACCCCCTGCTATATGCCTTTGAGCAGGTCCTTTACTCCTGGTAAAGGTTCATGTATCTTGAAAACCAACCATAAATATAATATCTCTGTGAAATCTCATCATTCTTTGTATGTATTTTTTATAAAGTATACTTCTATGATTATATTGTCTTTCATGTATTATTTATTGTGCCCTTGAAACCTAGCACAGTACTTAGCTCCTGTCAGGGGTTTTTTTGTTTCTTTTTGTTTTTGTTAGAGTTATTTGGTTGGTTTGTTTGTGTCCCACTCCGGGTGATGCTCAGGGATTACTCCTTGCTCTGCACTCAGGCATCACTCATAGCGTTTCTTAGGGGCCATATGGGATGCTGAGATAGAATTCAGATTGGTCGCATGCAAGGCCAGTCACCTAACAACTATACTATTGGTCTTGTCCAGAGGTTTTATATATGTGGTTTGGTTAAGTAACTGTCCTGAGCTTAAAAAATTATAAAAGATTGTTAAGTTTTGGAAAGAGAAAAAATTTAACATTTGTTTTTAGACTTCCCCACTCTGAACCTAGGCAAGTTACTTAATTGCTCTAATCATCTTCACTTGTCTGTAAAATGTGGATAGGGATAATATTTACAGGTTTATGATGAATTAAGGTAGGGAGCATGAAAATGCCATTCACAGAACTGGAAGCAATTTTCCAATGAATTATTAACAATGGAAACATTGACTATGGAAATTGTATAAAGATAAGATCATTCATAACTGGCTCAGTTTTCCAGGAGTTATGATTTTTAAAGATGTAGACTTTAAAGCGAGGATCAGATCTGAATAAGAGAAGGTGGAAAAGGTTATTTTAAGCAAATGGAGTGACCAAAAAAAGGTAACTGAGAAATACAGTTCTACAGGAAATACAGAGTATTGTGAATGGAGGGTGAATGCTCGTAAAACTACCGGAGGATTTAGATGGCAGTGTCTTAAGTGCTAGTGCAAGTGATGCTGACTTCTCTTAGGACGACTAGACTGCTACAATATGTTTATCATGTTTTGATGATTTCTTTTTTGTCTTTTTGGGTCACACCGAGGATTTGCAGGGGTTAGTCCTGGCTCTGCACTCAGGAATTACTCCTGTTAATGCTCAGGGGACCATGTGTGATGCTAGGAACCAAACCTGGGTTGCCTGCATGCAAGGCAAACACTCTACCTGCTGTGCTATCGCTCCGGCCCCTGCCTTGTTGATTTCTTTACTAGCCAATCTAATTGCTGTCCATTTCAGATGATTTTACTTCTTGTAAGTGATTCTGGACCATGAGAACATATGTGAGGTGGGAATCCTTATGAATGTGAATTAAGCTGTGCCAGAAGACCCTTGATGTCTTTAAGTTAATCCCAGTGATACTTTAGACAACTGAACCCCAGTACACCATCAGAAAAGACCATTCTTCCTCCTCTTCCACTGCATGGTAGGCAGCCACAGTTGATTTCATCTTTCCACTTCATTTGTTAACTTGTAAAAAAGATAACCTTCTGAGTAGTACAGTTTCAGCTTCTCTCATGAGCACGTGGTTTCACTGTTGTTTTTTTTTAATTAATAAAACCCCATAGTTCATGAAGAAGTAGGGTTTGAAGGAAAAGGCTGTAATCTAAGATAGTTCACCTCTATTTTATTCATATATAGGAACTTATTCATATATATTACATGTGTGTATATGTATGTATACATATGTATATATGTGTGTTTATATATGTACATATATATATATATATATTGGTTTGGGGGCTACACCTGCAGTGCTCAGGGTTTATTCTTGGCTCTATGCTCAGGGATCACATGTGCTGTGGCTCCAGAGACTTTGGGGATCTGGGGATCAACCCTAGGTAAGCCATGTGCAAGGCAAGCACCATACCTGTTGTACTACCTCTCTAACCAATTTTATTCATTTTTAATATGAATACTTTAGAAGGACATGTACATCTTTTCTAGGAAACAGCATCCTTTCAGTTTGCTGAAGAACTGACTAAAAACTGACTATAAAAGTGCATCTTTAAAATCAGTTTGTCAAAACTGCTTAGTTTTTAATACCATGGAGGTTTTATAACTCTTTTGGAATTGTTGAATTTTTTAAAGTATAAATGTACATTTGTTTGTAGAAAGTGAACTTTCTCACAGAAGTTATGTGTGAATTCTTTTTTTTCTGTAATATCTCAAATTTGGCTATGTTTTCAAGCTATTCTTTCTGAAAAATAGGATCTAGAGTCACTCTAGCACATTATAAGATAGTGTTATGTGAATATTCAGTTCTCAAGATGTGGAAATAGCAAGCGATTATTTTTTAATTTTAATTTGCTACTTTTTAAATTTAAAATTTATATTAAAGGGCTGAGGAGACAGGTTGAATGACTGAATCATATTCTTGGCATGCACAGACCATCAGTCCAACCCCTGTCACTGCATGGCTCACTGGGTACACCACCGAGTATTCACTGGTCCTTTAGAGCACCACGGACCCAAACATCAAGCCAGCAGGTCCACAATGCTAGGTTCAGTATTATAAGGAGTGGCCCTTGGGTCCCCAAGCACCACTGAGAAAATTACCCGTGAAAATGGAAGTAAAATATAATATTTAGTTCAGTTAAGAGAAATTTTGTTATTAGAGAAACTTGGTTACAAGTTCCAAAGACCTCCAGAACCCAGCAACAGCCATGCTCAAGGTCTCTCTCCACACATTTGGATGAGCCTCATTCATGGAGGAACTGACAGAGGAACCCAGGTGTGTGGGACCCGGGGCTGAGATCTCCAAGCCTCCTTGGGTCGGGACTGGGCCTCTTCCACCCAGATTCCCCATTTTTCAGCAGCTAGGCGGTCGCACCCAGACACTGCCCCCGGAGACGTGTAATCCCATCAATGGCCAACATCCAGAGACTGTAAAACCAAGCTCCCGATGTTTCCAAGACATCTTGTAGCCTAGTTCTCCCTCTCAGAGAATCTGGCAAGCTACTGAGAGTTTTCCTGCCTGCTCGAGAGAGCTTGACAAGCTCCCTGTGGCATATTCATATGCCAAATACGGTGACAATGATGGGATTCATTCTCCTGACACTGAAAGAGCCTCTAATGTGGCACCGGTGGAAAGGATGAGTAAAGAGAGGCTGCTAAAATCTCAGGGCTAGGACGAATGGAGACGTTACTGGGCCCGCTCAAGAAAATCAAGGATCAATGGAATGGTAGTGATAGTGGTTACAAAAGTCTACTACTTTTGTCAAAATTATTATTTTAATTTCATGATTATGCAAGCAATTATAAGAAATATTTATGCCTTATTTCTCTTTACCCAGATACTTATAAAACTACAGTTTAAGATCATAACCATATATTGACATTATGCTATTAATCTCTAAACAATTCTACTACCACAAACATCCTTTATATACCTTTTTATATTTTTATCGCATCCATATCATCACACATTTACGATTTCTAACTTTATCATTTCTATAATTTTGTCCATTACAAGAATTTTTAAAAATAGAATCATTTACATTGTCTTTTTTTTTAAGCGTAAGAGATTTTATTTGGGAGTCTTGAGGAAGGGGAGGGAGAAAGAGAGAAAGAATAACATTCTGGAGAGAATGTGGGTTTCTCCACAGGCGTACAGATCCCCAGTACACATCCCAATATTAGATAAAAGTATAAGAGTATGCATATAAAGAGGGGAGATGTGCACCACACGTGCTCAGGCACTGCATGCGCTGGCAACAACATATGGGTATAGGCAGCCCATGGGCTTCAGCAACATATATTCCACAAATAAGTGTCTTTTGTGGAGGGGGTGAGGGTCCCAAAACTTCTCAGGGGTTCTGGAGTTACCTACAGTGACTCTATGCAAACCAAGCCAGAACCTTGATGGTGAAAGCTGGAGACTTAGTGACACAGAGACCAGCTGCAGTGAGTATTGTTTTGAATTGGGGCATTTTCACTTGGTTCACTTGAGATTTACACATGTTATTAATTTGCTTTAATAGATTGTTACTTTTAACTGTTTAGTGATGTACCTGTGTAGGAATGTAGCCAATTTGTTCAATCCTTAACTTGTTGTAGAGCATCTGTAGACTTTTAAGATTAGCACTATTTTTAGTAAAGCTGTAATAAACATCTGTATGTAATTTTATTTCTATATATTTATCTATATAGGTTTTAATTTAATTCCAGTATGTTAAATAGGCATCCTATATTGCACCCTGAGCTGGCCAGGAGTGATTTATTAGTGCACATACAGGAATAACTCTGAAGCACTGCTAAGTATGACTCAAAAACAAAAAACAAAAAAGAAAGTTATTTTCAGAATGGTTTTATAATTTTTCATTCCTTTTCTAAGATAACCCATTTCTCTGTGTCTTTGCTAGCATTCAGTATTGTCAATATTCAAAATGTGCTAGAAGGGAGCAGTGGTCTCTACCCTCTCTTGAAGTTTGGGGGTTGGAGACGTTGAAACTTCCAATATAAAAGGCTAAGTAGAAAACTGCATCTTTGTGGAAGACTTAAGTATTGCTTAGAGAACCACACCCTTCCTTCCTTCCTTCCTTCCTTCCTTCCTTCCTTCCTTCCTTCCTTCCTTCCTTCCTTCCTTCCTTCCTTCCTTCCTTCCTTCCTTCCTTCCTTCCTTCCTTCCTTCCTTCTTTCCTTACTTTCTTCCTTCCTTCCTTCCTTCCTTCCTTCCTTCCTTCCTTCCTTCCTTCCTTCCTTCCTTCCTTCCTTCCTTCCTTCCTTCCTTCCTTCCTTCCTTTTTTCCTTCCTTCTTTCCTCCTTCCCTCTCTCTGTCCCTCACTCCCTCCCTCCCTTCCTGTTTTTTGAGTGCACATGCTAGCACTCAGGGTTTATTTCTCCTCCCAAATACAAACTTCATTTAAATACCATGGTTTACAAAGTTGTTCATGATGGTTTGTCATGGGAATTCAGTTTTCTAGTACCAATCCCACCACCACTGTCACTTCCCTTCATCATTTTCTCTATTTCCCAACCACCTCTGAAGCCTGTCCCTGTAGTAGACCCACAATAATTTATTTTGTATTGCTTGTTCCTCTGCTGGTTAATTCATGCGTGAGGCTCTGGCATGAGGCAGAGGAACCTAGGAATGTGGGACCCGAGGCTCAAATCTCCAAGCCTGCTCAGATCGGGACTGGGCCTCCTCCACCCAGACCCCCCATTTTCCAGTAGCTTGACAGTCACACCCACATACTGCCCCCGGTGCCATGTGGTCTTATTAATGACCAAGATTCAGAGACTATAAAACAAAGCCCCCAGACCTCTTATAGTCTAGCCCACTGATGTGCCTAAAGCAGCACATATGTGTTTGGTTTTAACATACTTGCTTATATTCTCTGATATATATTCTCTGTCGCTCTCGGAGAGCCCGGCAAGCTACTGAGAGTTTTCCGCCTGCATGGAAGAGCCTGGCAAGCTCCCCGTGGGGTATTTGATATGCCAAAAACAGTAACAAAAAGTCTCATAATGGAGACGTTACTGGTGCCCACTCGAGCAAATTGATGAGCAATGGGATGACAGTGACAGTGACAGTAACCATTCTGAAAGAAATATAGCAAAAATAGTTTTTTCAGATTTACATACTATAAAATACATGTATAAATATATGATATATAAATATTTGTAATCAAAGTTTAGCATCCAAATTAATATTACTGAAAATGTAAATTGCACCCTAAATTTTTGAAGATTTAGTGCTAAAAATGTAAACTATCTCAACAGTGTTTTATGTTGAGAATATGTGGATTAGATCACTAGATAGTAACATTACTGAAGTTACTTTCACTACATATTTAATTTACTGTCTTTGTGTGTGGCTACTAGAAATTTAAAATTAGATGGTGCATATCATAGTTTCATTGAAAAGTGCTACTCTACAATGTAAAGATCACAGAACCCATCTGATTCTTGTTTTTATTGAAGAAATAAGCAGGTACATTTTATCAAAGTCCTGGTAGTAAATAGTTTAGAATCTATGGGATGTAAAATGTCTTTTGGTTTCATTATTGCTATAGCATAATACTAACTATAGCTAAAACTCCAATAAATGAGCTAATAGCTATATATCAATAAAACTTCATATAAACAGAAGGCAGCTATGTTTTAGAGCTGCCTTGTTCACAATGCCAAAATATAGAGTCATACTCAAAGTCCTTTGATAGATGAGTGAGAAAAGAGGTGAAGCTTTGTACCTTTTGTAACAAAATGGATGTATCTTGAGGTGATTATGCTAAGTAAGGGAGTGAAACAGCCATATGTTTGCACTCATATGTAGAATGTAAATAACTTAAGCAAGTGAACTAGCAAAAAACACCATCAACACCTAGGTATGTTTAAAACTATTCCATTATTATATGTTGTACAAGATCATGTATGAAAGGGATAAAAAGAGTCTTTGGTAGTGGAATAATGCCTGGAATTTGATAATGCGTACAATGAATCCTATACTCATATAGAGGTGTTCAAGCTATTCCCCTGAAATTCTACCACATAGTAAACCAATGATAAGTCAGTAGCAAATAGGACAAAATTTGGGAAAAATTGTCAGCTGCCTCAATGGCCATAGTTTACAAATTCCTGGTTTTATTAGTGAAATGAATGACTAATAAACACACACATGTATACATATACACAAATGTTTGCTAGATTAAGTATGTTGTAGTCAATAAAAATTACTACCGATATTTCAAAAGAAGAAATTTAATGGCCACTTGGATTCAAAAACTAAGAAGCCAAACTGTGACTGGTGAACAGTCACAGAAGTTAGCAAACACTATAAGGTGTGGCTGCTCTTAGGGTTTGAAAAACATGGAGGAGAAAGCATTCCCAAAGTTTATGGATTGAAAGCCGTGGCTAGGTTGGAAAGTTCAAGCCAGAACCTGGATTAGCTGAGGGAATGACTGTCCAGGGAAAACAGACCCCAGGTTTGCCATTGCTTCTGTGCCTCCAATTTTCTGCTGTGCCTCAATGTAGGTGTAGGTACATCAGCAGGGGAATTGGGGAATTTAGTTTCTAATGAAGAGTGTAGCCCAGCAAACCCAGGAAGAATAGAGATGGGATCTATAGTAATGACATTTTAGTTAACAAATTCCATCTACTATTAAAGGAATGTAAGATGTTTGGAGCTAGCCTGGTGGTCAAGAAAAATACATTGTGCTTCCTATTTATTTTTTTTTTCCTGTGGTCTTTTTTGGGGTTTGTCTGATAGTTTTACTATTTAATCCCTCAAGGAAGGTGGTTAGTCAAGAGAGAATAAGATAAAAGGCCTGAGGAACTGAATCCTCATATAGAGATATCAACTCTGGCAGTAAATCATCAGGAACATGTCTGATGTGAAGGCAGTGATGGAATAAGAGCTGGCAGTTTGTATGTAGCTGGAGGAAGTGTAACAATTTTTCCCTCTGGGTATGAGTCACCCATAGAATTTGAGATTGCAATGTAGGAAAGCAACTTCACTTCAAATTAAACTAATGGACAAAATGTCGTTGCTCCCATCAGCTTAATTTTTCTTCTTATTTTTAAAACCAGAAATACTACAAAGCCATCTCAGTTCTAAATATGGGTTTGAACGTGTCTAAGAAAAGTTTCTGAGTGCAAACACATACCTCTTTTGGGGGGGAGGGTCATACTCGGTGATACTCAGGAGTTACTCCTTGTTCTACACTCAGGAATTATTCCTGGCAGGGGTCAGGGATTGAACCCAGGTTGATTGCATGAAGGCAAGTCCCCTACCCTCTTTACTATTGCTCAGCCCACCTCTTTCTTTTTAAATTATGGACAACACCCGACAGTTCTAGGACTACTTCTGCTTCTGATCTTGGAGATTATTCCTGGAGATACTCTGTGGATCCAACCCAAATCTCCTCATGCAAAAACATGTTCTCCAGCCATTGATCTCTAGTGCCAAGTAAACCTTATCTTACTTTTACATAATATCCAGCCCATGATAACTCCCTGCTTTTGATCTCATTACAACATGTGTATATCATTTTCAGTCATTTACAAAATGTTATTCATAGTTGTTTTAAGATAGAAAAAATATTCTATTTCCTTTCTGTTTTTGTGTACATTACCAGAGGCCTGGGATTAAATAAACTCACTGGTGGTGGATCTGGAGAAGACTGCATGTGAGTGGCTGTGGCCTTTCTGTGCTCTATCCAGAAAGTGTTGCCATGTGTTGCCCTCTGTTTGGATAGGACCTCACCTAGTGTTGAAAGGCTTTTGCTCAGAGCTGCCTGGGAAGGAGATACACAGTAACAGTAATTTTATTCAGCTGATGTTCTAATTTATTTTCTAGTAAATGTCATCATTTATGAAAGTGGCATTTAAATCTCCAACATATAGTTACAGAACTTTTTTCCAAATTAATCTGAAAGTTTGGAGGGGAAAGCATGTTGGGATGTATTTATTGGGTTGTACTAAAACTCCAAACGTAACTATTGTTGGACTGGAAGCTAGAACAATTGTTAGGGTGCATGTCTGCCATGCACCCAGACTAGATCTAATCGCTAGCATTTCATGACTTCGTGAACCTTGCTAGATACAGCTCTTGAGTCCTCAGTCTCACTAGACGTGGCCCTGGAGGTATGTCCCCCCACAAATTAAAAAAAAGAAGTTCCTGCCTACCACCCAATAATTAGTTTCATCTGGCAGCAAGAATTATATCTTAGCAAAATGGTATTAAAGTATATATTTAATAAATAATCTGTCATAAGCTCTTAATAATTTACTTATAATCACATATATATGTTGTGTACATCACCTATTTATACAATCTCACTATGAAACCTAGTTTTTCAATCCATGGTTAACTTAATATTTTCTTAGTCTTTCACATCTAGGCAAATAATACAAACATTCATTTAGCTTTTCAAGCAAAACAAGACACCTTCATTTTTATCTGATTTTTTCTTTTATATCACAATTTTTTGTCCATATGGAAACTGTTTAAATTTCGGCTCCAAGATATAATCCAACCTGACAGCATCTACCAACACAATTAAATTTCTATTCAAGCTACTCCTATCTTAGTACTCCAGATTCTTTAGTGGCCATTTATTTAATCTTATTTATAATTATATGCCACATATTTTAAGAAAAAAACTGTATTTCTGAGGTTCCTCAACTAAATTCATTCTCCACACCACCAGAAATTTGAGATACATAATTTATTATTCTTTGACATTTTTATAGTTTGCTGCAAGACTAAAAATCTTCACCATATTCACTGCTGAATGCGGCAAGATGGCAAAACTTCAGAATTCCAAAATCACGTGGCCTCAATAGCAGCCGTGCATCATCATATGCAATTCATAATCAGCAATAGAAACTAAATTTTCCAATGTTGCCTTTTCAGTAGATCTGAGTGTTGGGGTAAAATCCCAAATAATAATGTTGGGTTTGGTGTCAAAATGTTAAACGTAATCAAAGCAGAGAGAGAATAACATGGAAATCGTCTGCCACACAGGTAGAGGGAGGGTGTGGGATGCAGAGGATACTGGGGTTTTGGTGGTGGAAAATGTGCACTGGAGAAGCATTGGGTGTTTCATCATTGTATGACCAAGACTTAAACTGAAAACTTTGTAACTGCTCTCACAGTGTTTCAATAAAAATAAATTTAAAAAATATCCTCGCCATCTTCTCAACAGCAGGTGAGACCCAAATTAGGCAAGCTCTGCCTTTGTCTATTTCCTCTTGACACTGTAATATTCTATATATATATGGACCTTTTTGCTCTTCCTTACAAGATTAAAATTCCTTACAAGAATAAAATATCTTACTTATGTGTTTTACATGTGCCATTCATTTTAACACAAATGATTTCACTACAAATTTGCTGAATTCTTTATTTCTTAGCTAAAAATATATATCTCTTCATAGATACGTTCTCAGATAATAATGTCTCAGTCAATTAACCCAACTGAAATATAGATTCAGGCTAGAATATAGTTTTACCCTGTTTTGTTTTCTTTCTAGAACTGGGAGAGTAAGGGCTGGTGACATAAAGATCTCCAAATGTGTGATTGTCCTCCCAATATTGAAGTTAATTTATTTCTATTCTTGATAGTTTAGTGCAGAAAGCTCTTCTCCATGTTAATATTTAAGGTCCTTGATGAATTTCATGTGTCTTTGGGATTCTCTAATGTCTGAATTCAGCTGAAGTAGAAAATGAGGTTATGAGAAGCCTGTTTATTTCTTAATATATTTGCTCTAGAACTGTTACCCACTGCTTTTGTTCAAATTCTTTTAGTCGTGGTGGGAGTTATAGTCCAGTTGGTAGGGCATTTGCCTTGCACACGGCTGGCCAGGGTTCAATCCCCAGCATCCCATATAGTTCCTTAAGTACTGCCAGGAGTAATTCCTGAGTGCAAAATCAGTATTAACTCCTGAGCATCACTGGGTTTGATCTGAAAGGAACAACAACCAAAAAAAAAAATTCATTTAGTCATAGCGAATTACATGCAAAGAGGTGGGTGGAACAGAGTCCCTAATTGGTAAGCTTTTCATCATAGACATTGATATGCTATGTGAGGAATGGAATAGATTATGTTGCAAATAATATACATCTTTTTCACATCTTATTTTCTGGACACATTTTTGTATGTACATTAACATATTCCCAAGTAAGATCAAGCATAGTTCTTTTCAGGTAATGCAAATATTTCCAGAATCAGAATCTCTGAATTAGCCTCATATGTGGCATCATGCTGTCATGATTTAATTGAAGGCATATATATAATGACCCTACTCCTAAAGAAAAAATTTAGAACAGAGACAGTGCACATATAACCTAACACCATTTAGAAAATGAAAATGGAAAAACACATGGTTATGACAGAATATTTGGGAGAATATTTTGAAAAAGATTGTGAAGAATAGATTGTGCCTTTGACTGAAAGAGTTTTAATTTTCAATGATTCAGAGAATAGAAAAGCTGAGACTCTTAAAAAAGTAACCCAAGTATTCTTTTTAAATAAAATTTTCTTGGCATGAAGAGATAATACAGTGGATAAGTCACTTGTCTTGCACACTCAGATTTGGTCCCATTGGTCCCTTGAGTAATTATACTCAGGATAATTGAGTTTGCACCCAGTCTTTCCCTCAAAAAAAAAAGGGTTTCCTCAAAGTGTATTTGCTGATATGTAGGGTCATTTATCATTTTCCCCTTTATCCATAGTAGTATATTAGTTTGTGCTTGTTAAGCAGTCAGATTTCCTCTGATGGTTTCGGTTTCTTATAACACCTTGGGAAAATCAAATATAACTCAATGCAAACTAATAGTAAAACATAAATGCTACCTGGATTTATAGGCCAAGTAGTTGCTTTATCAACTTTCTTGTTGGTATAAGCAAAAGTAGTTTCAAGATAGTTTTAACTGGATAATGTAAGTCATATTTTAGCCTGTGATATATCTAGTGTGTGATAACTATCCCAGACCATGCACTACATTACTGTCACATGTTTCATTAGTTTTTTATGGCAGCACTCCAACCACGGTACTCTCTTCTATAGAGTTTAAATAGCTACCATAATAAATAGATCTCAATGTAATAATTAACTCGGTTGGCAATCACTCAGAGAAGTGCAGGTACTTACTTCTTCATTAATAAATGCCTTTACTCCAAGTAGTGATTTGGAAAATCAGAAAATCCATATTTATGGTTTTCTCATGCAGGCACAATTAAATTACATGGGACCCTGGGGAATAACCTACACAAAGTAGTTGGAGTTTTCAGCCTCTTTTTGTTGTTTGCTTGTTTGGGGTCACACCTAGTGGTGGACAGGGTTTACTCTTGGCTGTGCACTCAGGAATCATTCCTGGTGGGACTGCAGGACTATATAGAGTTCCAGGGATTAACCCAGGTCAGCCACTCACAAGGCAAGTTACCTATACACTGTACTATTGTGCTAGCCCCAGAGATTTTTAACCTTTTCCTTGCCTTTTAGCATTACCATTTCATATAGAAATATAGCTTAAATATTTTTCACGTGTATCTGCCTAAAAGAAGATAAAGAACAGAATTTTTTCCAGAGTTTATGTTAAGAATAGAAATTTTTTTAAATTTAGCATCCTTAATTAGTTCTATTTAGTAATAAAAACTCAAAAGTTCAATGGCCAAAAGCATGTACTTTTTTATTTATAGGAGTCTTTGGGTCAGTGAGTGACTCTGTCAGTTTGTACTGGGCTCATCTCTGATCAGTAAGGGCATGAATGATGGAATATTGGTGATCTATGATGATAATAACTGGTTATGATTAATTATTGGAATTATTGTTCTAAGTGGAATCTTAAACTCTGCCAGGCTATCTGGCAACAGCAACAAAGACCTCGGGGGACCTATTTCAAAACTGACATGGTCACCTCTATCACAGACTATCATTCTAAGTAATTTCAAGTATAGCCCAGTTTCCGGGGATGAAGAAGTAAACAGCTCATTTGATGAAAGTGCTACGGAGTGATATTGCAGAGATTATTAGTACAGACAGGGTTGGAAATGTCAGTCCAATTGTTGCTAAAATGTCACTAAAAAATATCAGCCAGAAAGAATGAGCTCTAGGACTCTCAGTCCCTGATGCTAATTGTTCTCAGATTTGTTTGAACTTTGAATTCTCCTGTTTGCCAGTTAGTGATAGGGTTGAGATAGGTGTCACATTTTTGGTTCATTGTTGTGTTGGCGGTCACATACTTGTGGTTTTAGGATTGCATTGCGATTGTGGTGTCAAGGATAGTACAAAGCAATCTGGGATGGTTCCATGATCAAATTCTTGGCCTCTCTGCATGCTAAGCAGGTACTTTCACCAGACTCTACATGTTATTTTTACTGTTGATCTACCTGTTTCTCACAGTCATTTAATTACTACCATTTAATTTCTATTTGTCTCATTTTCTTGTAGTACCACTGAACTGAATCTGTTATAGACATGCTTAAAGTGATTCTCACTGAGGTTTGTGGCATGAGGAAATTTTTGCTTGTATACATTTTAACAACTTGAAAACTTAGCTTTTTGCTGCTAGTAAAGATATTGTAGAAAAGCTTGTTTCTAGATCAAAGACTTTTCAAAATTATTATATTATTATATTGTGTTATTCACCCCAATAAAAACAATTAATAATTTAACAATAAGTTCTAAAAAGGTGAATAGGAGTGGTCCTCCTGTACTTTTTATCTCATTATACCCCAGGTAAGAGCACTTTGTCTAGGTCTTACTATACAAATGACTACATAAATGTGTTGCTGATTTGTCCTATTTCTAAGCTTAAGTAAGCTTGTAGAAAATCACAGTGCTTTCTCTGGTCTAAGAAAATGCTACTATAGATAATAATTCCTTGTTACTGAGTATTATGAGTATTAACTAATGCCAGAAAAGGGTGTTGATATGTCCAGTTGAAGGGTATTCCATAACTAAAATGTTTCATTGTTATAATACCATGAAATGCTTTTTGGACATAGAGAGTATGTATTTTCCATAAAATTAATCCATAAATCATGTACAAAATAGATCAAATCCAAAAGCAATAGCTTTGACCTTAGAATTGTTGTAGCAGTAGTTTGGTGATACACTACCTACTACATCAGCAGTAATCTAAAGTACATAAAATGTATTTTCATATGTTCAAAATGTGCAAACACTTAAGACAAATGGCTATGTGCTTTCAAAATAAATTAAATGATTTAGAGTTTTTCATGTGGAATTATAGGTATTTTAAAAACATCATCATGAATGCCACCATTCTGGGTTATTTTCACTAATTCATGTGAAGTGGCTCAATAGAACTACATTATTATTACATTTCTGAAATATTAGTCTTTGTTTCCTGATTTTATGATTTAAAACTCATAGACATATGTCCCTGTAGATTTAAGGAAATACAGAACATTTTTTGTTATCTCTCTCTTATGTCACCACCAGCAAATATATTCACGATTTTTTCAGTGAAATTACCCATCCCCTTCTTTAGTTATACTATCAAGTTCTCTAACTGCATTATAGTGTCTATTGGAGAATATTGTCCCTAAGTATTAAATCAGAATCATGTATGCATTTCTTTCCCAGAGAGTCTCACAAAATAGTAGCATATCATTAAAAGAATATCTCTATCAGTGATGCAAGATAACTTTTAAATATTATCCCAGTCTAAAATCATGTAATACATTTATAGAACAATTAGTCATCCTGCCAGATTCCTGGTTTGCCCCTTATAATCAGGATGAGCCTTTCTCTATTTTCCTCCATTCCCTTCATTTGGCAGGAATTTCATAAAATTTTTCACATCAATTCCATTTTCATGTTCCCTCCTCTGAGATTAAAATGTAATTACAATAATTTCTTATTCATGAAATACCCATTTTCTGATGAAGTATTTGTATGGTTCAGTGTTTTAAGACTTTGCACATTAGTTGTATCAATTGCTCATTATTTTATATAGTAAATTTTTTTAACTAATTTCTTTCTGTGAGAATTTTAAGTAATTTGAAGACAGAATACTATATATATTATATATATAATACTGATATAATTGTATGTTTTCTGAAAAGGTTACTAATTATGAATTTAATTAAGTTTATATATACATACAATTAATAATGGGTGATGATGAATTGAATCTTTAAATTTATTTTATTATTCAGTTTTGAATGTTTATTTTATATGTCAAATTAGTTAACATAAATATGGTACTAGATTCTATAAAACTTATTTCACTAAATACACACAAAACTTGAGTATTTATATTCTTAGATAATTGATTCCTTAGACATCTGAAGAGGGAGTTCAAATTTTTTGAGCTGGATATATGTTGTAAAACACTTTGCTTTTGTGAAAAAATGAAAAGGCCCTTGTGAATCCAGCTTTCTTTTCCTACAGAAGTGTAGTCTTCTATTTTCATTTTATACATTTTTGTTTCTTAGAGGTTTTATTTTTATATTCCAACAATCCTTGACCAGAAAGTATAGCAAATCATTATATTTCACTTCTTCTCTTGTTTAAGAGTTATGTTTGAGTTTATCAGGCAACAATACTTTATTCACAAGCACATTTTATCTTAATATTGCTTTTTTTCATATGTTTCCAGTTGAGTGACAAAGTGGTATGGTCAATGCCTTTTATATTATTTGTACATCTCAGAGAGAATATGAAAAGGGATATTCAGAAGACATTTTTAATGTCATTAATGTCTTAATATAACTTTAAATATATTAGGAAAGATGCTCTAAATCAGGGATGATGGTCATATACATCTGAAAGAGATCCTGGAGTGATAGCACATCGGGTAGGGCATTTGCCTTGCACTTGGCCTACCCGGGTTTGATTCCTCCGTCCCTCTCAGAGAGCCCGGCAAGCTACCAAGAGTATCCCACCCACACAGGCAGAGCCTGGCAAGCTACCTGTGGCATATTTGGTATGCCAAAAGCAGTAACAACAAGTCTCACTTTGTGTTCCTAGAGTGAGCAGATGCCACTGGGCGACACTAGCATGTGACAGGGATGAATGGAGACTTTACTGGTGTCCACTGGAGCAAATCGATGAACAATGAGACGACAGTGCAACAGTGCTACATATTAATATTTCTTCTTACATAACTCTTTTCTTGGCTGGTGGGGGCTGCCAGTTCGTTCTCAGAGAGGTAAGGGGAACACTCCTTGCAATACTCAGGCAGCTATGCAGGTAGTTCAGTATTTGGACCCAGGAATATAGTGCTGCTCAGGCCTTGTGGGGCTGGAAAGCATAAGGGCAACCCTGGAGGTGAAAGCCTTCAGGATGCTCTGGGTATTCAGGCTACACTAGCAGATGCTCAGTAGGTCACATGGTGCTGGAGATTGAGCCTGGGTCAGTTATATGCTAGGCCTGTAGCCTGTATCATCTCCCTGGACTCAATCTTATTTAACTCTGTTTTTTTTCTTTTAATGAATCACTATGAGATAGTTATAGATTTACAGACTTTCGTGATTACATTTCAGTCATGCAATGATTGAGTACCCATCCCTCCACCAGCACCCATTCTCCACTACCAGTGTTCCCAGTATCTCTCCTGCCACCCCCCACCCCTACCCCACCCCCGCCTCTGTGGTGTCTTACTTTCTGTCTTTTTGGGGGTGTTATTGAACTATTATGACAAAGAAAATGTTTGTTCTTTCTTTTAGAATCATCTGACTTTTATTAAATGCTGTAAGTTTTAATACAAGATGTTACTTCAGTCCATAGGTTTTCATTTCACTGTGCACTTCAAAATTATACTTATTACTCATGTTTGAATTTAAGTGGATATTTGAATTGGTTTAATGTCATAAAAGTGACCTTTCTTGAGAATATTTCCTAGTTTTGGTGTTTTAGTTTTATGAGTTTTATTTATACTTGGAGTTTTATTCATTAGAATATTTTACTTTTCTATGATTAAGAATCTTATTAAAACATCATTTAAATTAATTACAGAAAGAACTTGAAAACCAAATAGTTATGTACAAATCTGTCTAACGTAAGGGATCATTTGTGCTTGACTACAGGTTTATACTCATGGCTGTTCTCCCTCATGAAAACTGTGGCCCCATCCTTAGAAAAGAATTATCTTTGCCTTTAATCACTAACAGTTTCATTGCTGAGTCAATTTCCACAATGTCTTAGCTGTAGACTAGATGGGAGTTAGGATGTGTTTGATTTGTATTCCATATTTTGAGGAAGTAGGTTATTTTTTAACTTGTGTTTATGTAGAGAAGTTAAATTAATCTTTCTAAGCAGGTGTGTAGTCAGAGTTTATTCAGTGGAGGACAAAACACATGCCACTTCAGCAATGACCCTACAGAAAGGGTTGGAGGCAGGTTTTCATTTCACAGTTGTAATTTCATCCCTTATATCTCTGCTCTACATAGCTGCTCTGGAGAACTTGTTGTTGGTATAACTATGAAATAGTTTGCTTTCTAATAGAATAGAAAGGGAGGGTTAAATTTTATGCTCTCATTCACATACCTAGACAGTGGATAAACCATATTTCAAATCCGGACAGTTTTTTTCCTAGTAATATAATTTATTATATAATTTGCAAAGTAAAGAATGAGAGATTAACGTAGAGTTTTAAAAAGAATTACATTGGTTGGAGTGACTCTGATCATTTCCTATGAAAGTTAATAAGGAAGAGATGTGAAGAATGCACTAATATAAATATTGTGCTGGGCAGTTAGAAGTTGAACCGAAATGCTGATTTTTATATTTGTAGTGCTTCTATCATTCTTTTCTAAACATAAAATGGAAGCTTTAAATATTTTATGTTTGCAGGACACAGGTAGTTTTGGCTCCCAATTTGCAGTCCTGTATCTTCAGTTCATTAGTTCTTATGTATTCATATTACATATGTAGTATGGCTTCCTTGTAGGAAGGTCAAAGCACTTGCCTCCCAAGATTTTTGTCAGAATAAAATGGTATATTTTAACCAGTATATCTCTAGTCCTAAATTGTAGCAGTTTTGTTCCCCAAGGAATATTTTATATCATCTAGAGTAATTTTGATTGTCATGACTAAGGATACAAATGTGTTACTATCCTTTAATAAATAACAAGGGCATTTCTAAAGTTCATAAAATGCTTATGGTAAATCCAAAACAGAGAACTACCTGGCTTCAAATGCTACAGACCAACTTGATATTATTGCTTGTGTAGATCCAGAGAATAATAACAGACATCATTTTGTACAGTCCATAGACCATATTGCTGTGTACTCTACAACCTGCCAAAATATTTTGCATGTTTCTTTTTTTACACCTGCCGTTGAAAAGATTGAATATAAAGGCATGGAAGTACTGTTCAAAGTCACAGAGTATTGAGGGGTCAATCAAATTACACAGATTCATACTATCTATGTAGTTCCAAATCATTTTATTCAGCCTGATTTATTCTAGTCTAGTTACAACAATGACTCTTGAAGTTCCTTCCCTTTTGGTATTATATATTTGGAAAGATCATTGTATTACTGTATCACTTTCATCCCATTGCTTATCGATTTGCTCGAGAGAGCACCAGTAATGTGTCCATTGTGAGACTTGTTACTGTTTTTTGGCATATCGAATATACCATGGGTAGCTTGCTAGGCTCTGCTGTGCAGGTGAGATACTCTCAGCAGCTGGCTGGGCTCTCCAAGAGGGGCAAAGGAATCAAACCTGGGTCAGCCGCGTGCAAGGCAAACATCCTACCCTCTGTGCTATCGCTCCAGCCCTCAGAAAGAAAAACATAGATTATATAAACTTAGTTTATCAGATGCTATGAACAGAGCCTTGCCATCAGGGACATATTTTTTTGCTCTTTCCTAAGTCCAGGTGCTTTGGTAAGATGTTGATTTTCTGGTTCTAATGGTTGCTGTCATCTCTGTTCCTATTCCTTTCTTAGGCCAAACTTCATACCCCTGACAAGATGTTAGTATCTGCAATAAGCCCCATAGTAAAGCAACGGATTGGTGCACTGTGAGCTCTGCCTCTGTTGTTTATGAAAATTGTCACGAGATGAAAGCAGGTTAAAGAGGGATAATGGAGTGCTTTAACCCCAAAGTGACTCTTTAGTGAGAAATATGAAGGCTGGGCAATGTTCGCAAATATGTTTCAATGGAAAGGCAGTTAGCAGCTATTGGATCACTAACCATCTGAGTATGAATCAAGCTAATTTTGACTTATCCTTTTCCCTAGCTGAGCAGCTAATGGCATAATGTTCTTTCTTGCTGGTGCCCAGTAGATCAGTGGCTCATCATCTCCCATGGTAATGTGGTTAGCTGGAAAAAATAGAAGAAAGATGAATACTATGATTGCATATGTCTTGAACAGAGTGAAAGTAAGCCTCTAGTTAATCTTAATGAAGATTAGGAAGCATAGAATTAAATTACCTCAAGGTGGTAGAGGCTTTTGATAATGTGTTTCATCAAGATAGGAATTATTAGGTGCCCAGATTAATTCCTTCACATCACAAGGGGATGATGAGTTCTAATAGCTATTTTATAGTAAATGAGGGCCGAGGGAGTAGAATGTTACCGTCAATGTTACATTCCTATATCTAAACCATGAGTCTGTATTGATTTCTGGAGAACAGTAATGTAATAGTATAATTTGCTACAAAATAACAATGAATATAAATTAGTCATTTTGTGGATGATTAAGAAATAACTTTCTGTGTTTTATCAGTTTCTGAGTGATGAGAGAACTAAACTTCCTTAAGCATTATATATTAATATTTTTTATGTTTACATTCAGAAACATAGATCAAGCAAACATTTTATTTTATATCTTTGTTTTGGTGCTGCAGATGATGCTGTTCTGGGCTTACTTCCTGTTCTGCACTCAGGAATCACTCCTGGCAGTGCTGGTGGGGTCCATATGAAATGCCAGGAATCAAACCTAGCTATGTACAAGGAAAGTGCCCTGCCCACAGTACTATCTGTCCAGCCCTCAGTAGTATAGTATTTGAACTAAAGGGGAGAGTTATCAATTTGCTTTTATAGAATAAACTAGCATATAAAAAGACTCACTGTTGAAACTCACACAGAATGTATCTCAGTAGTCAAGCACATTTCTTACATGTATGAGGTTCTGGATCCAATCTGCATACTTTTAAAAATCCCCAAGGACTCTTAAGAGTATTGATAATATCATAGGAATGGGAAATGTAGATAAAAATATTCTCTTTCTCTTCTCTCTCTCTCTTTTAAGTAATGTATTAGTCAGTTTGAACATTTGGGTACACTGACAAAATGACACGAGAGAAATTAGAGAAATAGAACAGCAGCTAGGGCAGCAGCTAGGGTACTTGCCTTGCACTAAACCGATACCTGGCATCCTGACATTGATCCCTGCTGGAAGTTATTCTGGAACACAGAGCCAGGAGTAAGCACTCAACATCACCAGCTGTGCCCTTCCCCAGAAAAAAAAAAAGAATAATCTGTGATCTAACATTAAATCTATTAGCTGATAAATGGAACCTTAAATAATTATTACTTTTAATATGCAAATATAAGCTACCTCTATAAGTCAAATAACATGTTTTCAATATACTTTAATTGGAATTTGAATTACCACAAAGAACACTGGGAAATTCCAATCTTGCAAGGTTTGAGAGAAGGGGACCTGGAGAAGGGGGCTTAAAAAATAGTTGACTCTTGCTGCAGGCTACCTAGATGTGTGCTCATCCAGCTAGAAAAGGGTAATGACAATAGATTTTTTTCCTTTGTACTATTGGCCCATGGGCTTCCATGTATTAGGGGGTTGTCTGTCATTCCTTGGTGTGGCAGGAGATACATTTATTATTTCTCTGACTACTATATTGTGTGCTGTGATGATTATTGTGCTTATTTATCTAAGAGAAAAATATTTAGGTATGCAGTAAAATAATTTTATCATTTTTGAGTACTGTTAACAACCAGGGTACTGTGTCTTTGTTTTATATTATTTTTGCACCTTTTTTTCTCTATTTTTTCCACTCTGGTTATTGCTCACAATGCCTCTATCTTCATAAGTGAACTGGACTTATGTCTAGAACTTATCTACTGATCTTGGTTGTTACTTTGTGCTGCTTTCTTTCTTCTGAGCTCTGGCAATGGAAGGGCAGAGAAAAAATTGCTTTTCTTTGCTTTACTTTAAAATAGTACAGTATATAGGGTGTTTGCCTTGCGCACGACCGACCTGAGTTCAATTCCTCCATCACTCTCGGAGAGTCCGGCAAACTACCAAGAGTATCCTCGCACAGCAGAGCATGGCAAGCTATCTGTGGCATATTTGATATGCCATAAACAGTATCAAAAAGTCTCACAATTGAGACGTTACTGGTGGCCGCTCAAGCAAATCGATGAACAACAGGACAACAGTTTTAAAATGCTTCCTTTAAAAAATATAAAAATAATAGAATATTTTTTTCTTTTTGGGTCACACCCAGAGGTGCTCAGGGGTTACTCCTGGCTTTGCACTGAGGAATCACTCCTGGCTATGTTCAGGGAACCATGTGGGATGCTGAGAATCGAACCTGGGTTGGCCATGTTCAAGACAAATGCCCTACCCGCTATACTATTGCTCCAGCCCCCAGGAATAGAAAATATTTGACACATTCTTCTTTGGTGGGGCCTTCTGAGAGGTGCTCAGGGTAGTCTCCTGTCTCCAGTTGGCCAGCAATTTCATGTGATGGCCCAGGGTAAGGTGTTTCTTGACGCCATGATTTAGGGGATTACTCAGGCCACCTAGTCAGTACTCATTAGCCTCCAAACTGCACCACACCATGCTCAGGGACTCTTGGGGGATTGTGTGATACTGGAGATTGAATCAGGGTTGCCACACACTAGGCAGTACAATCTCTTCAAGCCCCTACCTACCCCTCTTAACGGACAAAACATGACAGTCAGAAGATTGTGTATCTGTTTTCTTTCATATGTATGTCCTCACCAAATGCTAATAAATGTTTCTGACACAGAAAGAAAACACATTAGAAACTACTAATAATTTTTTCTACTTCCTAATCCCCCCAAGAAAGTTATGGAATCACTCACCCAAACTCCACCCTTTACAATACCTGTCTCCCCACGAGTCTTTTTAGAGTGTGAGAATAAAGGCATTGTCTATAGAGTCCAAAAAATCTTGAGGTTCTAACTCGGAGCAGAACTCTATGCAGACCTCACATTTCCCACTACTTCTATTGCTTCCTCTTAGAAGGGAGGAGTGGTCTAAATAAACTGCTTTAGGACTTACTTTCAGGCATTTATCTTTAGAATCTGTTTTCCTGGGTATCTGAAAGAAATCTTGTTAACTTGTTTCTAAAGAGATACATTCACTCTCTCTGTCAGTTATCCTGAAATACCCAGATATTTGCAACATTTATGAGTGTTTTTTATTTAATGAGCTATTTTCATTTCTATTGATGCACTTAGAGTCTTTCTTTTTTTTCTTTTTCTCTTTTTTTTAATTTATTTTTAATTGGTGAATCACCATGAGGGTACAGTTACAGATTTATACATTTTTGTGCTCATGTTTCCCTCATACAAAGTTCGAGAACCCATCCCTTCACCAGTGCCCATTCTCCACCACCGGTAAACCCAGCATCCCTCCTACCCTCCCCCATCCCGTACTTTACAAAGTTCCTTTGAGGTCTTCCTGATAACAATTATTAAAAGGTATCTAGCAAGACTTTCCACACTGCCATTGCTATTATTAATGGATCAATGACCACCATAATGGGTCTACCTCCCACCACTTTTCCACTTTAAGAATATGCGTTAGTGAAATAAACTCTCATTTGTTTTCTCATTTATTTGAATGATTGGGGAAAAATAGTCACTCCTTGTTAAGTGACATTTCTAGGTCAGCTAGATTATTTGCATGGCAGCTATGTCTAAAATCAAAGATTATAAAATAGGTATTTTAGTCAGTACACGAAGCATAGCAATATATGTGTTCTATAACTAAGTGTAGAGACTTTATGGGGCATGAAAAGAAGGTGTCCCAATAGTAATAAGAAATAATGCACATTGTACTTGGAATCATGAACAAAATAAAAATTAAAACAGTACTTGAGAATTCTGTTAAGCATAATGTCAGAGATTTCTTCCTTTTAGCTAAGGAAACAGAGAGTTTTTTCTTTTACTTTCCCTTATTTGAAAAAAAATTCAACTTATTGGGTGTGGTGAGTTTCCAGTGGTGATAATGATCCTATATATATATACAAATACGAGTTTTCTTCCTACATTACTATATGGTACAGTTACAGAAAGAAAAACCATTTCTGGCATATTTACCATGTCTCAGAACATGGGTTTGTGCTGGAATAGTGAACAGGACTATCATGTTTCTGCTATTGCAATATTTAGAATAAAATGAAAGGTTAGTACTCAACAATGAGTCATTAGATTGCATTTGTAATTTCATGAGTAATGAATGATTTGGAGAAGAGATTGAGTTATTGTCAGAGCATCAGGAAGAGATCCTTAAGCAGAAAATGTAGAATCTGGGTTCTAAGTAGTGCAGATTTGGGTTTGAGGGAGTGGGGCTCATGATTTGGATTGAGAGACAGTACATGTCACTGCCCAAGTTTGAGAGAGGGCTTAGAGTATCCCCCCCAAAGAAAAAGAAACCAAAGATGGTCATATGACAGGAGAACAACAAGGAAGTTGGGTCAAGAAGCCAAGGTAGTACAGTGATAAAATTAGACGAAATCTGATAGGCACTTGTATAAAACCTTAAGGATAGTTTTTTTTTTTCATTTTTCCAGGAGGAATAGGAAGCTACTGATGAACTCAAGTTAATGACTAAATGAATCTGATCTTTGTAACTAAAGTCTCAGGAAGCTCATTAGACTACTTTGAATAAAAAGGTGTTTATAGCCCCAACATAGAAAAATGTACTGCTATTTCAATGTGACACTTCGGTTAGATATTTTTTCAAATATAGTATTTTAAATTTTTTTCTCTGTGAGGCAAAATGTTTCAAATAGTCTTAAAGTTGCTGTTTCAAAATAAATTATTTCCTTGAAAAAGTTGATTCACCAGTTTATCTACAAACTAACAGTACTATGCATTTTATTAATATATGTCTATCAAATAAATATATGCTGCAATAAAGAGAAGGTTTGATGTACCTCATATTTCTCATGTAATTCTAAAATGATGAAATTTGGGGGCCAAAGAACTAGTACATTTGGGTTTGATCTCTGGTTCCATATGCCTCTTATGAATTGCTCATTGTTGCTCTGGAGGCCCCAAAGTTCCTCTAGGGTGATCCTGGTGGTCCCTAACACTGTAAGACTGAAGGAGCAACATATTTATGGGCCCTAGTACTAAACTCCTGCCCAGTTGACTGAATATATCTAGAAATTCCCTGTACTCCTGAACTTCACTTGGAATAGTTCCCCTGCACACACACAAAATAGTTTAAGAATTTTTTTTCTCATATATAAATGAGCTTGTGAAGATTTTGTCCAAGTTAAAATTCTTGAACTACTCAGTGGCAAATAAAATGTTTGATGCCATTTGACCTAACAATACTATTTCTGGGAATATATCCCAAGAGTGCAAAAAGCACAGTAAAAATGACATATGCATCTGTACGTTCATTGTAGCACTGTTCACAACAGCCAGAATCTGGAAACAACCTGAATTGCCAAGAACAGATGACTTGTTAAAAAAACTTTGGTACATCTACACAATGGAATGCTAAACAGCTGTTAGGAAAGAGAAAGTTATGAAATCTGCTTATAAGTGGATTGTCATGGAAAATATCATGCCAAATGAAATGAGTCATAAAGAGAGGGACCGACACAGAAGGACTGCACTCATTTGTAGAATATAAAACATCATAATATGAGACTAACACCCAAGGATAATAGAGACCAGGGTCAGGAAGATTGATCCATGTTTGGAAGCCTGTCTTGTGATCAGGGGGAGAAGGCAGCTGGAATAGAGAAGGGATCACTACGTCAATCATGGTTGAAGGGATCATTCAGGATGGGAGACGTGTGCTGAAAGTAGATAGAGCATCAAACACGATGGCCTCTCAGTATCTGTATGGCAAATCATAACACCCATAAGTAGAGAGAGATTAACAGAGAAATTGTCTGCTATAGAAGCGGAGGTAAGTAGGATGGGGGTATTGGGGTCGTTTGGTGCTGGAAAATGCACACTGGTGGAGGGAAGGGTGTTTGATTATTGTATGACTGAAAGTCAAACATGAAAGTTTGGTAACTGTAGGTCACAGTAATTCAATTAAAAAAAGTTTGATGCCACCCTGCCCTTTTGGTCTATGATTATTTTGGTTTTAAGTCTGTGTCCTTAGAGTCGACATCACTACTCTTCCCAAGGACCTGTAATAGTGACAAATATAGCTTGATTGATATTGATCATCACTGCTAAATCCTACTCTTCCTTTCATGGGAGCAGTCAAGTGCAGAATTGGAACACTTCAGCTTTCAAGCACCTACAGCATTTGCCTTCTCTATCATACAGAGCAAACACTGTCTAGCCTCCTGACATGCCTTGCTGCACAGTTGTTCAAAAAGCAAAGAAAGCCTCTTAAAAGGATGTAGTGTGGGTTTCGGCCTTCCTGACTGTCTGACTACTCTTCATTGCCCTTTCTACTTTACTGGTAAAAAACAGCTGGGGGAATGATTTTCCTCCACTTCTCCAGGGAATCTAGAGGGCTTAGCTGAAGCATTTATCATAAGTAAAGTCATAGTTGAGCAGAGCCATATTTATGGGATGGCAGCTCCCCATAAATATCTCTTGACAAGTTTCAAAGCTGCGGGGATTCCAAAACTTAAGTCAGGCCACTTTGCTAGGGCCAAGGTTGGGGTGGGTTAGTAGCTTTGAGCAGCATTCTTGGAGCCATCTTACCAGCTGCACAAGAGAACATTTTCTCTCTATATATCTTCTTCATAAATATCTCCTAAATATATTTTACCTATGGGACATTTCCAGGTTTTATTTGCTCAAGAGATATTGCTGCTAAAAATAGTTGAACTTTAGTTGCTGTCATTTGGAATAGGCTTATATATATGTATATATATATAATCTCCAGTTATACATAGATATATATGCACATATATGTATAATTATATGTTCAGGAGCCATATATATACACTATATATGTATTTTACACCTTGGTGTATCATTTTGGGGATAGATATCAGCACTGTCATCCATTGTTCATCGATTTGCTCAAGTGGGCACCAGTAATGTCTCCATTGTCAGACTTGTTACTATTTTTGGCATATCGAATATGCCACGGGTAGTTTGCCAGGCTCTGCTGTACAGATGGGATTCTCTCAGTAGCTTGCCCGGCTCTCTGAGAGGGATGGAGGAATCAAATCCAGGTCGGCCTCTTGCAAACTAAACACCCTACCTGCTGTGCTATCGCTCTCTCTCTCTTTCTCTCTCTCTCTCCATATATATATATGTATATGTACATATATATATTTATGTGGGGTGCACGGCTCCTGAACAGTTTCTCTTAAGCCAAATCCTTTTTGGGGCTGCGTGAAAGAACAGCTTGGCTCAAGCTTCAGTGTTAGGTCAGAAGGTAAGGCTCAGGCCTTGAGGTGCTGGAAGTCACCAGAGACATATACAGAAATGCTGGGTTTCTGCTAACAGCGCTCTGGGGAAACTTTATGCAATTCTGGAAATTGAATACACATCCTGCACCAACAAAGCAGGAACCGTTCATTCTGTATTATCTCCCCAGACATTAAAGAACTTCTTTCATCTCCTTCTTTGCTATGCTCATTTAATAAAATAGAACCATCTCTACAATGCAGGCATGGTATTAAGAAGATGCTAGCTGTTCAAAAGCAGTACCAATTATTGCTATAGATTTACTCCTTGTTCTAGGAATATATCATTTTTGGTTGCTGCCAGAGACTTTTCTGAGAATGTGTTTTCACCCCCCTGAACTTTGCTGGATAGGTGTTGAATATTCTCAAGCCTAGGAAGGCAGAGTGAGTCTGTTTCACATGATAATATAGTGAAGCAGGTATTTGTTCCAGGGGGCTGAATATTATCAGCACAAACAATCTGTTGCTTACATTATGTGTGTTTAATTCCTATTTGCTGTTATTTCCCTCCCTTCACCCCTCACTTTGAGGCCTGAATACCAGGCATTACAGAGCTTTACATTATTGCTGTGTAACCTCAGAGCAGCTGTAATGGAAAGAAGAGTGGTCGAATGTTATGATTAAAGGATTGAGTCATGGAATGGAATTGTCAATTCCATTTCTTTTCCAAATAACTTTGTAGACTTCAGAAAGTCCCTGGATTTCTCTGTACTTTATTTTCTCCTCTGAAAAACTATGGTCTGTTAGCAGGCTATAGGTTTTACTGATACGAAGAGACCTCTTTGGTGTCAGTATTCAGTAAAGCATATGAGGTTCGAGATGCTATTCTATGCTGAAGCATTTTTATAAAAGTTTCAAACTAGAAATATTGGTACACTGTTTATATTTGTTTATTTTAGATGCTGGATAAGAATTTTACATTTATTTCCCCCTTTTTTAAAATTGAATCACAGTGATTAAAAAAAACTACACATTTTCAAAGTTATTCATGGTTGGATTTCAGTCAAATAATGTTCCAACATCCGTCCCTTCACCAGTGTACTTTTCCCACCACCAGTATTTCCAGTTTCCCTCCTGCCCCCTACTCCCATCCCACTGCCTGCCACTATGCCACTATAGCAGACAATTTTCCTCTCTCTCTCTCTCTCTCTCTCTCTCTCTCTCTCTTTCTCTCTCTCATCTCTCTCTCCTCTATTTCTCTCTCTCATCTCTCTTTTCCTCTCTCTCTCTCTTTCTCTCTCTCTCCTCTCTTTCTCTCTCTCATCTCTCTTTTCCTCTCTCTCTCTCTCTCTCTCTCCTTTTGGGCCTTATGGTTTGCAAAACAGATAATGGAAGTAGAAAGCAATTTTTAAAAGGTGATGTTTGCATTAGCTTATTAGTTGTTTAGATATATTTTAATTTATTTTGCTGCTGAACTACTTTTGATGACTCTTCCAGCTAGTGGCAGCTAATAATTTGTCATCAGAAATGATAAGTTTCAGAGGTTCTTTCCTTTTCAGTTAGAGGCATCTATATACAAGGATGAAATTAACTTAAAATATACCATTAGTTGTCAGACAAAATGCTCCTAAAAGCAAAATTAAGCAAACTATTAGTATTAGCAACAATAACTGTCTAAATCTTATAGGTATTCAGTGTACATATTTAGGGTGATCTTGTGTGGAATAAAACTTCAAAAGTAAAGATTTATACCTGTGAAAGTGAAACTATCTGGTAAATCTTGATGTTTATTTTTTTATTTTTCTTTTTATATTTTCTGAAGAAGTGTTTTGCCACACATATATTTTAGGTCACAATATTTTTTTAAAAGTTTTATTGTTAATGGAGTATTTTTATATCTGTAAAAGGTATTGGACTCATTATTTATTTTGGTTCGGTGGCCACATTTGGAGATGCTCAGGGGGTATTCCTGGCATGCTCTGCAGACCATATGGGAAGACAGAGATCTAATTTGAGTTAGCTGGATGCAAGGCAAGAATCCTACCCACTGTACTACTTCTCTAGCTCCCAAAATGCAGTGGAATTTCAAATGAAATGCATTGAGTTTAAGCTGCTTCTTAATCTAATGTCCTATATTGTTACATTGTATGTGTTAAACCTTTTAAAAAATGTTTTAATAGTGAATCACCGTGAGGTACAGTTACAAACTTATGAACTTCCGTGTTTGCATTTCAGTCATACAGTGATCCCCACCACCCCACCCTGCCTCTGTGGCAGGGCATTCCCTTTTGTTCTCTCCTTTTGGGTGTTGTAATTTGCAATAGAAGAATTGATTGGCCATCATGTTTGGTCTATAGTCTACTTTCGGCACGCATCTTTCAACCCGAATGGGTCCTCCCAACATCTTCTACTTGGTGTTCCCTTCTCTATCTCAGTTGCCTCTTCCCCCAGCATGTGAGGCCAGTTTCCAAGCTATGGGGGCAGACCTCCTAGTCCTTATCTCTACTACTCTTGGGTGTTAGTCTCCCACTCTGTTACTTTATATTCCACAGATGAGTGCAATCTTTCTATGTCTGTCTCTCTGTTTCTGACTCATTTCACTTAACATGATACTTTCCATGTTGGTCCACTTATATGCATATTTCATGACTTTATCTTTTCTAACAGCTGCATAGTATTCCATTGTGTAGATGTACCAAAGTTTCTTTAACCAGTCATCTGTTTCTGGCCATTCCGTTTTTTTCCCAGATTTTGGCTATTGTAAACAGTGCTGCAATGAACATACAAATGTAGATGTCATTTCTACTATACCTTTTTGCCTCTCCGGGATATATTCCCAGGAGTGGTATTGCTGGATCAAATGGGAGCGCAATTTCTAATTTTTTGAGAATTGTCTATATTATTTTCCAAAAGGGCTGGAATTCCCACCAGTCGGCATTCCCACCAGCAATGAAGTCCCTTTCTCCCCACATCCTTGCCAACACCGGTTGCTTTTGCTCTTTTGGATGTGAGCCAGTCTCTGTGGTGTGAAATGGTGTCTCATTGTTGTTTTAATCTGCATCTCCCTGATGATTAGTGATGTAGAGCATTTTCTCATGTGTCTTTTAGCCATTTGGATTTGTTCTTTGAGAAAATTTCTGTTCATTTCCACCTCCTATTTTCTGATGGGGTTGGATGTTTTCTTCTTGTACAGTTCAACCAGTGCTTTGTATATCCTTGTTATCAACCCTTTATTAGCCCCTTGATATCAACCTCTTCTCTTCCAGCCCAGGTATGTGTTATACTTTTATTGATATCTAATACACTATTTTCTAATGGCTCTCCCTATGTACCTTTTCTATGAGAGTTTAATAAGTATTGAGTGCCTCTGTGAATCTTTTCATCAAGCATATTAGTTTTCATAATATAAAACTATAGACCTTGAAACAATCATTGCTTTTGATTTCCTGTAGTGTATTTGCTTCCCATTCATTTCTTCTCAAATTCTGATCTTCATGTTGTCATAAATTTTATGAATTTTTGGAAGTCTTAGCATTAAGATTAATAATGTACTTGTATGTATTTAGTTTTATGGATCTGAATGAGAACTTTGGTATTCCATTCAGAATGTAGATAAGTGAGATTTAGCCTATCATATTCTCAGTTAGTTAAAAATAATATCTAACAAGCATGAGGTATGAATAATTGCTTTTGTGAATAAATATTCAAATGACACTTTATCTATCCTTTGGCTACTTGGTTGAATTTCAGAAAGTGAGATTTTCTAGATTAATTGTCCAGTGAGTAATAAAGTATTTCCTCATCTTGTGAAAGATGTGTGAAAGTTTCTTCAGAAGTAGAAATCACAATTGAAGAGCTGGGGAAATAGTACAGTGGACAAGGTGCTTTCCTCACAGTCAGCCAACCCAGATTCAATTCCTTGGTACCAAATATGGGCCCCAGATCACTACCTGAAGTGATTCTTGAACACAGCACAAAGGGTAATCCTTGAGCATAACAAGATGCTGTTCAATTTTTTAAAAATGAATAAAGAAATTACAATTTAAACTTCAGGTAATTTTTGAATGCGCAGCACATAATAGATTATTTAGTGTTCTTTATCACACTGTAACTAAGGATTATTAATGTCTTCGTATAGTAATTATCCACATATAAATTACTTAGGAAATATATTATCATTCATAGCATCCTTCAAATTCCTTTTTCAAACTAAAAATGAAGCAAAACCTGTGGTTAAAAAAAATAGATGAATAGTAAAGCAAAGATCTCTTCCTGTTTCTGGAATGGCATCAGGGTTTCCACCTCAACACTCTTCTTCAATGGTTATGGAGAGTGTGTCTCTTCTCTCTCTCTCTCTCTCTCTCTCTAAATTTCTTTTTTTTCCCTACGTTTCCTACGTTGCAGTTGCACCTAAAAATTTATGCAACCTGAAGATTGTCTCAAACATAATGGTTGAGTGTGGTTGATATACTCAGCTCAATTAATCCAGTGAAAGGAAAATTAATTAAGATGGTAAATTTTGCCTGCACTTTTCTGCTTCTCAAAGAATATTGCATTGGCTCATTCACATATTTACACATTCCACAAAACAGGCATGAAAAGCAAAGAGCAATCATACAGTCATAATTTTAATGTGAAAGTTCATCAGTACTACACTTCCATTTCCAAATAATCCCAAATCAAAGTATTAATATGCTAATTAGGCTACTGTAATTTAAAATACATAGGATTCTTTTCAGAGTACCACTGTTTGTATCATACCAATAAGCTACAATTAGGTTATATTTTTATATATTTGTTTCATTATCTCTATAATTAAAATTTAAGTTTTAATGTTCCTATAGTTTTCTTATTTCTTTTACTTGATGTCTGTTACCAATTAAAATATAAATAAAATTATTCATGTTTAGATTAATGATTTCTTGTGTTTCTTTAGATTATATGTTGCATATATATTCTATGTATACATATATATTACATATATATACATACATATATACATACATTACTCTGAATGAGTAGGGTTTTATAAGTTCATTGGTTTTATTTTAAGTTTTAATTTGTTTTGTTTTGTTTTGGGGTATAAGACCAGGTTGTGCTTAGAACTTAATTCTGACTTTGAGATTACGGATCACTTTTGGTGAGACCAGGGAGCCATATTTGGTGACAGGGATTGAACTTGTGTTGGACACATGTAAGGCAAGTGCCTTACATGCTGTATTATATTTCTGATCCTAGTTTAGCAAATTTAAAGGTGATAAGTTATATTTATGTGATAATTTAAATTTTTATTGCAATCTTCTGTTTATGAGTGTGGACAGGTATATGCATTTTTTTCAAATGTATACAGGTATATATAATTTTTTACTAGTCATACTTTTTTATGGAAAAATCCCTCAGAGCACTGTGATTTTCACTACCAAGATATGTTTAAAGTTCATCACCAAATATAACCAAATCAATCGTGGAACACATTTTCTCACTTGCCTCAGAAATGTAAATTATTATAGGTCAGTTGCTGAGAGGTCTGATCTTTGTCTTGTACATCATTTTTGCATTCATTTTTCATTTTCCCCCCAGTTCGTATAATTTGGTTTGCATTTATTTGTTGTTTGCATATTTTTCAGTGGTCTTCAAAGCTTGCTCTAACATGAGGAAGAACTGTTTTGTCTGACTGTGCCCTCCTGAATATAGTGACTAATGTTACTATACAAGAGCTGCTATCCTAAATTTTCAAGATTATGATAAAATCATACCTTATGTTCAACCTTGCCGACTTGTTCTACTCATATGCAAGTGACTATTACCAAAGAATTGGACAGCACTTAGCTATGCTAAGAAATAATGTGATTTTTAGGATCACATGTACCATGAAATCTTAGAAAAGGCTCTTTTCAAATGAAGGGCAAAAGTCAAAGCTTTGAGTCACATATATCTGGAGTCCATTTGGGTTGCCTTCTGCTAGTTTTGTGACCTTTGGGATGTGCTTTGTAAATTATCTGACCTTCACTTTTTCAATGGATTAAAGGAACCTCATGAAACTATGGTCATAAACTGGGAGAAGGAGAGTCACTTGATAAATCACTTGATATATACTATAAACTGTTCTCTGCTTTAAAAAGAAGCAAACAAAAAAATCACCCACCAATTTATCATAATTTGTAGTGTGTTACAAATATTTCCATTGTGGTTGATTTCAACTATTGAAGATTTATCAACCACTTGATGAAATTTCTAAATATTTAATATTTTCTGCTCCTAGCCAGAGTATACCACTGTTAGCCCTCAACAAATATAGTAGTTCTTAATAAATTTATTTTATTTTTATTGATGTAGGAATTTTATTTCATAAAAGTGTTTGTGAGTGAAAAGTAAAAGCTAAAGGAAAAATAATCTTAAGATTGAGCAATTAAAATAAGTTTTATTTAAATAATTCTAAAGAGTTAAGGTACTTAAGATGGTTATAAATTGGTTCAATTTAATATTAGATTAAATAATGATTAGAAATAGCTCAGCTTTTCTTGTGCTTTTATAAAATCAAAATATAAAACTTACATTGTGTACTGTACTTATCCTGCAACTAGTAAATAAAAATTGGCAAACATTATTTATTTTCCAAATGTTTAATGCAATCATTTTTTAAAAAACATTGTATTATTGAGTAGTAAGGTGACTATTTCTGGTAATAATGAAATGTGCATATTTAATCTGATGTAACAGAAAATTATGGATATTATAGTGAATTTTTTTCAGATGTTAAGAGCTTGCAAATAACTTTTCCATAATGATAAAGAGCCCAATTTACAAATTACAATATTGTCAATAACCTAGGATTTTGCATCGTAACTGTGGTTCATGGCTTATATGGGGTCTTGTAAATAAATCTGGAGGCTCTAAAAACATTTGACCACAGTGCAAGTTTTCTGAATACACAGTAACCACAAAAATCAACCATGAAGTGAGTCTGAGGTGTTTTAAGCAGTCTTGCTTGTGTTGCATTTTTGTGTGTGTGTGTGTGTTGCATTTCTTAAGTGAAAAAAGGTGATTAAACAATATTCTGAGAGTAATGGTCTCCCTGTGTCTTAAGTGTGTAATGAGCAGTAAATTCTAAGGATACAATGACCAGGGGAGGTGACTGACTCCAGTGAAACACCCCCCGTCCATTTATTTTTATTTTTATTTGAATCACTGTGAGACAGATTATTACAAACTTGTTCATGATTGAATTTCAGTCATACAATGTTCCAACACCCATCCCTCCACCAGTGAAATTTTTCAACCAGTGTCCCGTTTCCCTCCTACACTTTCAAGCTCAGTGTTTCTCTATGGCAGCACCTGTTTTCTCTCTCATTTCAGGCATTATGGTTTGTGCTAAAAATGCTGAAAGGCTATTATCTGTATGCATTTATCTATTTCAACACTCAGTTCTTTTCCAGAATCACTATTGCCAATTAGTATTGTCATAATAGACCTTCCTCTATCTGAATTTCCCTCCATCTCCTCTCTATTTTAGCAAGTCTCTGCTATGTGAGCACTAAATGTAGGTGAGGGTGCTTTCTCTGTCAACCTCTTTCACACAGAGACAAAAGTCATTGTAGACTAACATGGTATTGCTTAGAGTATGTAGTTTAAAGTCCGGAACAGATTTGGTGCCCATTAGAACCCAAAAGTCATTGTTCTGCTAATGTGAGGGTGCTCATTTTGCTGGTGGTTCCAAATGCAAATACCTGTTTCTATGGACTCTTAGTCTTACCAAATATGTAGACATTTGCTATTTTCAAGACTGGAGAAATAGTAAAGGAGTTAAGATGCTTTTCTTGCACATAGCCAATGCTAGTTTGAACTTCAGGATTAAATATGGTTCCCTGAACATCAAGAGGAGTAATTGTTGAGCACAGTAACTGATATATATAATCTCTGAGCATTGTTGGGTGAAGCAAAAAAAATAATAAAAACAAAAGAAACAAAACACTTACTATTCCTAAAAATACTATGGATGTGCATCATGAGGTAATTAACTGGCCTTAGTATCTGATTAGATGTGGGTAAAATGAAGAAGAGTTTATTATGTCTTTCTTTCCTCTTGTCTGTAAATGAAGTGAATATGCTTTTTAGAGCATAAACTGCTTTTATGATCATCACAGTACACAGTATAGTAGCCTCAGGTGGGTCTTCTGATATTGCATAATCTCCCAAGATGGTCAGAAATAACTAAGAGCACTGATCTTGGAATACCATTCCATCCCCACATTTGGCGATGTGACCTAAAAATTACAAGCTTAAACAAACAGGTGAAAATAGGACACAAGTTTCACTGACACAAAATATGATTACTTGATATATTTGTTGAAAAATAAAATGTTCGTCTACCACAAGGACTTATTAAGAACCTAGTGCTTTTCAAGTTAATAATAGTAGCTTTTTTTTTTTTTTTGCTTTTTTGGGTCATACCAGGCAATGCTCAGGACTGACTCCTGGCTCTACACTCAGGAATCACTCCTGGCGGTGCTCAGGGGACCATATGGGATACTGGGAATCAAACCCTGGTCGGCCACGTGCAAGGCAAACTCCCTACTCCAGCCCCAATATTAATAGCTCTACCTGGAGACAATAGCCTATATAATGGTAGATTTTAAGCATTATGAAGATGGATATTCTGTAGACATTGGCATTCTGACTCTTATTGGTTCCTTATTTTATTTCTCACTCTATCAGATGTTTTCCCTGCAATTCAATGTGAAGAAAAAAATTGAGGCTCATTTAGATTGGTATTCCTAGGTAGTTATTATTTTCAAAATATGTATTTCCCTTTTGATTTACTTAGGGTGCGAGCTGAAAGCTGGAAACTGGAAAAATATCATACTTTATTAGAATCCTGGATTCGGGGCTTTGCTTTTAGATGAAATGCTGCCTATGTAGAAATTATTAATGTTGATATAGATATATGCTTTGGAACCCAATAATTGTAGTAATACCAACCATTTATTAAATGTGCAATGTCTACTTGATACCACATTGTATTATTTATCCTCAGAATAGCCAATGCTTGTCTTATATTCTCCCTATATAAGTAAAGAAACTAAGATTTTGAAAGTTGAAATTGTCTAGTTTACTCTAGTAGTAAGAAAATGAGTAGGTGCTCCACCAAAGGCAAAATGATGCAGGGATCGCATCCTTAATCAATAACTATATCAGCCACTGAAATTCCACATTGATTGGGTTGGATTGTATGCAAGCTTTCTCCTATTTCTTCTGTATCATAGAGTCTCTGAGTAATCATCACCTTGTTTTTCTTCCTATAGGCCCCTGGGGAAGGTGTACAGGAGACTGTGGGCCTGGTGGAGTCCAGACTCGTGCACTGTGGTGTTTCCACTTTGAAGGGTGGACAAGCCACTTGTCCAACTGTGATGAAAACAACAAGCCTCCAAAGGAAAGAAGTTGCTTCCGAGTCTGTGACTGGCACAGGGACTTCTTCCAGTGGGAGGCTGCCAGCTGGCACCACTGTGTGCTTGTCCCTTCTGCCCACGGCCACGCCAAACACGGGGCCACAGAGTGTGTGACGGCTCAGCATGGACTGCAGCACCGGGCTGTGCATTGCATTCAGAAGCTGAACAGAACCTTGGTGGCAAATGAAATATGTACACACTTTGCTCCTCAGCCCCCCACAGAACAAGCTTGCCTCATACCCTGTCCCCGGGATTGTATTGTGACTGAGTTCTCACAATGGTCCACGTGTAGTAAGGGGTGTGGGAAGCAGGTACAGCACAGAACTCGCACAGCCATTGCTCCCCCGCTCTATGGTGGGTCACAGTGCCCCAACCTGACAGAATTGAGGACCTGTGATGCTCCCATTTCCTGTCCTCTTGGGGAAGAGGAATATAGTTTTAGCCTTAAAGTAGGACCATGGAGTAAATGTAGACTGCCTCATCTTAAAGACATTAATCTAAATGGTAGAACTGTTCTGGATTTTAGCTCTGATTCAAAAGAGCCAGTCTCCTTCAGGCACCAGATTTCCAAACCCCATCACCAATCTACGCCCTGGGACACAGAGCTAGGTTATCAAACACGACAGGTGTGGTGTACAAGAAGTGATGGAAAAAATGCCATGATAAGGTAAGAGGCTTTCGATATTATGTCTTTATTTTATCTAAGGAGTTTTTAGGTCTGATTTTATAAGTCTTTATTCTGTTCTACAGATGGAAATTGTAATTAGGTTTGGGGTTTGGGAATTTTAATGGTTACTTTTGAAATGTTTTTAGTTTTAGTTATGAAAACTTCAGAGTCTAGATCACTCAAAACTCTAGATTCTCCATAATTATAGTGCAAATATATATCATATATTTTTATATTCTCTCTCTACATATACATATATATATGTCAATCCATTAAAAATAAGTGTTTCATGGCCCAGTGAGATAGTATAGTGGATAAAGCACTTACCTTGCATGTGAATGATACCAGCTAGATTTTATACCAGCACCCCAGGGCACGAAGCAACACTAAGTCTTGAGCACCACTAAGTGTGGCCCTAAAAAAATAGTTATGTGTATATATATATATGTGTATATATATATAAAATTTAGTAATAATAAAACCAATTCCTATAAAACACTTTCTACCATGATAAAAATTCAGAAATTAACATAAACTTAGCAAATATATTATGCAAATATTTTTCAAACATTTGTTGTTTTTAAAGTTGTTTACTTTTTACTTTTATGATTCAAAGGATTCTTTTACAATTGAGTTTCCATTTTTAGAGTGATAATAATAATACTTTCTTTGCCATTAATTTAATAAAAAGTTTAGCTAGAATAATTAAACAGCAGTAATTTGGTTCTGTGTATACATAAAAAGGCATAATAATTGAAATGATTATTAAGCATTAATTAATAATTACTGATTTTAATTAATAATTAATAGTCTCAAAATTATTTGTTATTATTATATTTTAAATTGTACTGTAAGCACAGAGAGTAGGGCATTTGCCTTGCATGCGGCCGACCTGTGTTTGGTTCCTCTGCCCCTCTCAGAGAGCCCCATAAGCTACCAAGAGTATCTCGCCCGTATGACAGAGCCTGGCAAGCTACCCATGATGTATTCAATATGCCAAAAACAGTAACGACAAGTCTCCTGATGGAGACATTACTGGTGCCAGCTCAAGCAAATCGATGAGCAACAGATGACAGTGATGACAGTGACAGTGATGACTGTAAAGCCCAATACCATGTCACTTGTCACTTGTCATCCCGTTGGTCTTCGATTTGCTCGAGTAGGGCGCCAGTAACATCTTCATTCATTCCTATCATGTGCTAGTGTAGCTCAATGATATCTGCTCACTCCAGGAACAGGAAGAGCCTCAAACAGTTAGTTCAGGGTTTTGACAAAGAAGTTTGACCATCTTGTAGGTGGGCAGCCACCTGGTCTTTTGACTTCCCATGGAATCCAGTTGACCAATATCATGAGCTTATACAAATACAATAAAAGTAGCATTTGTTTAAAGTTTCTTTCAGAAGGTCATAAATAAAAGCATTGAATATTAACAAGTTTTGACTAAATTAATATGACTTTTAATAGTACTTAATACTATTAAGTATTAAGAATGGGCAAGTGCAAAGCATAAGGTGCTTACTTTGCATGCAGCTGACTGGGATTCAGTTCCTGGCACTGCAGACAAATGGTCCTCCAACTCCATTGGAAATGACCTCTGAGCACAGTGAGGAATATTTCCTGAGCACTGCCAGGTGTGGTCTAAAGACAAATAAAAAAATACCATTTAACATCAAAGAATGAGGCTTTTATCTCAAGGAATAACCATTATAGTTTTGCTAGAAAACATTTTAAAGTCTGGGTATTCTGCTCATTAAAAATTAATGTTTAACTTTTGATTATTCTACTTCAAATATGAACATATTTTATATTCTATGCTTGCCTTATTAGTAGGTGCAGAGAGGAGCAGCTTTTTTTCTATTATTTTTGTGAATCATATATATATATATACATGTATATATATACATATATATGTATATATATGTATATATATATATATGCCTCTCAGAGATCCCAGCAAGCTATCGAGAGTGTCCCGCCTGCATGGCCAAGCCTGCAAAGCTCCCCGTGGTGTATTCAATATGTCAGGAACAGTAACAATAACAGTTTTCATTCCCCTGACCTTGAAAGAGCCTCCAATCATTGGGAAAGACGAGTAAGGAGAGGCTGCTGAAATCTCAGGGCTGGGCCGAATGGAGACGTTACTGGTACCCACTCGAGTAAATCAATGAACAAGGGGATGACAGTGGTACAATGATGAAGCTCAAAAGTTTCGGTAGATGATTTGAGTGATTATTGTTTGAGTGTGTATGTGGGATTCTGTATAGACATTGTTTTCTCAATATCCCGTACCATTTTTCTGCAGTGAGTATTATATAGAGTATTCTCATTATAGATTGCTTTAATCATTTTTGATTATTGTTAAAAAATTTAATCACCATGAATTTCAGTTATTTATGATTGTCAAGTGTACAATGTTTTGACATCCATCCCTTCACCATTGTCTACTATCCTCCACCATTGTCCCTACTTTCCCTCCCATCCCCCACCAGCCTCAGTAGCAGGCACTTTTTGTCGCTCCCATTATTCCCTTCCCTAACTTATCCCTCCCCCCATCTCAAGCTTCCTACCTTCAGGTTTTTTTTAATTGAATAATTGTGAGATTGGCAGTTATAAAGCTGTTTATGATCAGGTTTCAGTCTTACCATGTTACAACATCCATCCTCCCACTAGTGTACATTTCCCACCAACAGTGTCTTCAGTATCGCTCCTGCCACCCCACCCCCACCCCTGTTGCCTGTCTCTATGGCAGGCACTTGCCTTCTCTCTCTCTCTCTCTCTCTCTCTCTCTCTCTCTCTCTCTGAGAGATTACTATGTTTGTCTCTTTACCTAATTTCAATGCGCAGTTCTTTATCAGGTGATCATTTTCAACTCTTTATCATTGTAGTCCCTTTCATAGCAGTGCCTTCGCTATCCCAACTGCCTTATCCCCTAGCACTTGAGACAGGCTTCTGACTGTGAACAAGACCTCCTGGCCCTTGTTCCTACTGTCCTTGAGTATTTATTAGTCTCATATTATTTTTATATGCCTTTTCATTGTTATTGCAATTGGGCATTTGATATTCCCTTATAAAGTGTCCTTATGTTTCACAGATTAGAGAGATCATTCTGAGTCTGTTTCTCTCCTACCGACCTATTTCAGTCAGCATGATACTCTCCAGATCTATCCACAATGCAGCAAATAGCATAACTTTATTTTTAACACTATTTTAAAGTGAGGTTTAGGGTAACAGATGAATATCCTTTCCACATACCCACTCAAGACTCATCTGACTCTTTTTCAGTTGTGCACACAAATCTTGCATTTCTGTATTGCATTTGCTGCAGTTGATAAATGACATGAATGCATTTCTGTAGTCTACACATTGGAGTTCTGTCTGTGTTGTATGTTCTGTTGTTTTGAAATAAAGTATACTGACCATCAGTCATCTTTTCATCATACAGAATAACTCCACTTCTTTAAAAAAGTCCTTTTCTCTTCCTATTAATTTTCATGTTAATCCTCAACTCCCAGCACTCAAATCATTTTGACATAATGTCACATAATTGGATTAATATAATGCATAGTTTTTTCATTGACATCTTTTGCTTAGCCATATGCATTAAGGTTCATACCTGTGTATTGAAACCTGATAGCTCATTCCTTTTCATTATAGATAATATTTAATTGTTTGGAGCTACCACACTTAGTTTATCCATTTACCTATTAATGGACACTTTGGTTGCTTCCAAATTTTGATGATTAGAAATAAGGCTCCTATATATGCAACCAGACAGACTTTTACATGGAGGGACATTTTGAATTAAGTTGAGTGAATACCACTGGGAACAATTGCCAGATACTATGTTAAGGATTTTTATATAGTTTTGGGTACTAGAAAGATAGCACAGCATGTAGGGCACTTGCCTTGCATGCAGCAGACCTGGGTTGAATCCCCCATGTCCCATATTGTCCCCCAAGTCACTTCAGAGTGATTCTTGAGCACAGAGCCAGGAATAGTCACTCAGTGTGGCACAGAAACAAAACCAAAGTGAACAGTTTTTTAGGGAACTGCCAACTTTTTTCTCAAAGTGGTTATATTATTTCTAACCAACAATCAATTAGAATTCCTTTTGTCAAATATCTTTATGAGCAACTGGTGCTATTAATGTTTAGATTTGATTGTTTGGATCACATCCTTCTGTACTCAGGGTTTTCTCCTGGCTCTATACTCAGGAATCATTCTGAGAGACTCTCAAAGGATCATAACTGGGCTTGGCTACATCCAAGGCAAATAACTTAACCTCATGTACTGGTTTCTTATTTGAATTTTAATAATTGCTTAATAGTACCATTTTATTTATTTATTTATTTATTTATTTATTTTACTTAGTGAAGTAAATAGATTTTATTCAGAGGTTTCTGAGGGAAGGGGGAAGGGATAAGTGGGAGAGAATAATAAGAATAACGCGCTCAAGAGAGAACACGGGCTTCTCCAAGGGTGGAGGAAGCCCCTACACATAACCAACACAAAAGTATGAAAGCATGAAAGTACACATCTCAAGAGGGGAGATGCAGGCGACACATGTGCTCCTGGGCACAAGCAGCACATGGGCTCAGGCAGCATATGCGCCTAGTACCATTTTTTTTTAAAGGATGGGTGCTTAACCCACATGCAGCAGTGCTCAAGACTTACCCCTGGCTATGTGTTTAGGCACCAACCCTGATTGTTGAAATTGTTTTATTATTGCTGACCTTAAGAGATCTTTGTTATTTTTGATTTTGAAGTCTTATATTTGATTTATATGTTGAATTTTGATTTCTAATAGCATATTGAACCAAAACAAGGTTTTACAATTATGATAGCAAGAGGCTGGAGAGGCAGTGTAGCAGGATGGGTAGGGAATTTGCCTTGTATGTGACAGACTCAGGTTTGATCACCAGCATCCTATATGGTCCCATGAACTCTGCCATGAATTACTTTTGAATACAGAGTTAGATATGACATCAGGTATGACAGAGAGGGAGAAAATTTATCATATTTATAATATTTATTCATTGAAAACATGAAATGACTCATACTACCATAATATGTTTAGGCTAAGTAGGAAACTATGGGGCTTACTAAAGGCATTTCTATTTCTCTTACCTCAATAATATACCTTTTAACAGCTATGAGATCAAAAAGCTATGAGATCACATTGTTGACAATATCACATTGCTATCCAACCTGATAAATTGTGTGGTCATAGTCCAAAAGGATTTTTGCTTAAACATGTAAAACTCATCTCTGAAAATTACACTTAAATCATATCAAAATTAGAAGGCATTTTGATATATTCAAAGAACCATTTTCTTTTGCTTCTGCGTACTTCTAGAATGAACTTAAGTTTATCTTGGTTATGAAAAATTGTCCTAATGCTTAGAAGTATGAATTTCTTTTACGCTATACTTATATCTATCTCTGTATCTAACCTCTATACCCTTGCATATCCTGTATCTGTCTCTCAGTTTCTTTCGGCCATTTATGTGGCACTGTGAGTTGGCATTTTGTTTCCTTGACTTTGATTATGACAGTAACGAATTGTCTATTTGTATTAGAAGGATCCTATCTTTGTTTCATAATAAAAATCCAACCCATGCCTTGCTGGAAACACACTTTCTTTTAAATCTAGGACAGCATAGATTTAATTAATGGCCTTCAAGAGCTTTTCAATTGATTACTGTAACTTTTGATAATCACCTAGAGTCATTTTCTCTATCTGTTTGCAGTGGTTAGGCAGTCATATTACTCTTGGTGCCATTCAGCTTCCACAGCATTGGTTTGCCTATTGGGTTTAAAGATTTTTATTTTTCTGTCTCATTGCATATCCTCCTTTTTTCTCTTCTATTTTTACAAGCATTTCTTTAAGTTTTCATTGTTACATACAAGTTTAGCTGTTCTGGAGCCTGTTCCCCAGTCTTTCTCAAATATCATTGATTTTGTTTTTGAACTTTAAAAATATTAATGAAAAAAACTAAATTAAATAGTTTATATTTAGTTTTTGTTTTGCCTCAAAAAAACGAGTCCTGACGAGGGACTGAATGGACCCAAGGCAAGCTGTGAGTTACACTGGCAATGAAATGGGCCTGGCCAAAGCGCCATAATACTTAACTATAAGTTAAGATCAAGGTCATGGACAAATTCTGTCATGATCCAAAATGTAACAACTGGATTAGGACCCTGCTAGGGTTAGGAAAGATTAATCTGGTCTGAGCACTGTAGTCTGAGATCTATAGCTAGATGTCCTCAGGAGAGCCACCCTACAAGCTTAATGTATCTCTTACTGTGTCCATACAAAATAACTAATATTAAGGAGTAGAATTAAGATGTTAATTAAGATATTGATTAAGTTATTGGAGTAAGGAGAGCAGAAACACCCCTAAGTGGTATTTTGCCCTTGAGGGGAAGAAGGACTTTCATATGTTGATTGTGCTACTGGATGAGATGTGGTGGCTAACACCAATACAGAGAGGTGGGGAGAGACTAGAGAGAGACCAAGGCAGTGAGTCGGAGCATGGAGAGACTATCATGCGGGCAGGAGGGGATAGGAATGAGGGGTAGTGTGAGAATAATGAGACTAGAATGGGGAATTAGTGCGATTGGAACATGCATGTGGGGAGAGAAGAATAAACCTCAACTGATCACCAACCAGCCTGGCCCTTTTTTCCTCCTACATCCGCCCATGGCATCGGCAGTCGTGAGTGGGGCATCGGTACGAGACCACCAAATGCCGGTGGCGAGAGAAAGCCACGGGGTTTCCTAGCTGCCAGGAGATTATACAGGGGACAAACAAGGTTGTCCGCACTCACCATTCTATTCAATATAGTACTGGAAGTTCTTGCCATAACAGTTAAGCAAGGAACAGATATCAAAGGCATACAGATGCTTTTAAGTTCTTGAGACATTTTTATGCTGTTTTACATAGAGACTAAGTCAGACAATATTCTCACCAACTGCAAATGGGTGTCCTTTCTCTCAAAATCCTTTCAGTAGTTGTTTCCAGCCATATGTATATAGTGGGGTTATATCAACCTCAACCTGGGATTATATCTCATTTCATTTTGATTTTTATTTTTCTGATATTCAGTGACACTAACTTTATTTAATTTCCCCATTGGCTTCATATTTTGATTTGGAGAAATGCTTATTTATCTGTTGTTTTCATCATATTAATGTTTTTATGTTCTTGATTTTTATAAGCTGTTAGTACATATTAGATGTTAATACTTTACCATATATAATGTGTAAATAGTTTCTCATATCAATAGGATATCTTTCTGTTTTAATGTATTTTTCATAATGCATAAAATTTGAATTTTTATAACACTGTGTAGGGTGGTGCCTTTAGCAATGTTAATCCTTTATTGGCCATCATTTATTAAGATTAATGATTTATGAAGGTGTTTATGACAGTTATAAGTTTGCAATGTTCCAACACTAATCCCTCTACCAGTATGGACATCCCTCCACCAATGCCACCAAGGTACATACCCACTCCCAGAGGTAGCCTGCGGCCAGGCTTATTTTCAGTTTGGTTATTATAGTTTGGGTCTCATACTTACAGTGCTGTTGGCACTGTGAGCTAAATATTACATATACTTATGTAAAATCTTTATATCAGTGTATGTATTCATATAAATAAATGAAATAAATCTTTCATTTATTTATATCTTATATATATTTTAGATTAAAAATACAACCTCAATAACACTGAAAATACTAGATCTAAGCTGCAACAACTGAAAATTTGTAATGTGCCTTCAGGTTGAAAGGCTGGGGATGGGGCAAGTGTTAAAGGTGGGGATGAAATATGGGACCACTGATGGGGGAAATTGGACACTCTTGGTGTGATTGTTGTTGAGAAACTATACTCCTAAAATGCAACTATCACTAATTTTGTAAACCACAGTTCTTTAAGTAAAAACTTTAAAAATAGAAGCTATGTACATATTTTTTTAGTAAGTCTACTGTAAAAAACCGAAGGGTGTGTGTTCGCGGGCTCTTCGGGTGACTGTTTCTCACCATCCACGTTCAGTGCTCTGGAGCCTCTGTGTGTGGCTGTTGGCCAAGGGCAGGCAAAGGAAGGAAGACCAACTGGTTGCTCGATCAGTTGCTGTTTATTCCACTCACTCCTGACTCTCTCACTGCTTCTCTCCTGGCTCTCGATCTTTCTCCCCAACCCAGCCTTGTTAAATACCCCCAGCATGAGGGGGTTGGGGCTTACACATAGGTGTGGTCACAATAAATCGGGGTAAAGTTCTTACCTCAGGGGATGCTGCTACTAGGACAGATTCTCCTTCAGCAGGACAATCCACCCAAGGGCGGAGTCCCCTGAATGTTTCTCCTCTCCTTGTCCAGCAAACATATAAGCATTCATAATATTAATCATTTTGTATGGACACAATAAGAAATGCATTAAGATTATAGAATTGCTCTCCTGGGACCATCTCAATCTCAGACTACAGTGCTCAGGCCAGATTAGTTTTTCCTATCCCTAGCAGGGTCCTAGTCTCATCTTTACTTTTGGATCATGACAGCATTTGTCCATGATCAAGCTCTTAACTTATAGTTAAGAATTAGGCACTTTGGCCAGGCCCATCTCAATGCCAGGGTAGCACATAACTCACCGTGGATCCGTCCTGTCCCTCGTTGGGACCCTGCTTTTGGGGTGCTAGGAACTAAGGGCAACTGAGGCTTAAGTTGAGAAAGCAGATGCCCAGGAATGAATATTTGAATCCAATTAAATCCCAAGGTTCAAAAGCATAAAATTGTCTTCTTGTGTCTATACAAAAAGGACATTGGTTTAAAGTAAATTATTCAAAAGATATAAGGAGAGGAGAAAGGCAATATTAACTTGCAATGTTAAGTTCAGTGTTCTAGAAAGGTCTGACCTTACAAATTAACAGTCTGCTAAGGGGGGGAAAGCTGATTAACTGTTAGGGGAAGAGAGCATAGAGAAATGGTTACAGATAAGCAAAGGAATGGGAGTGGCTCAGGAGCACCTTGATGGGTGTGACCAGGATAAACCTATGCTCCTTATGGCAAGGGGGTAAAGGACAAAGCAGTGTCATCCTACAGTCTACCATCTCCATCCCTCTCAGAGAGCCCGGCAAGCTACCGAGAGTATCCTACCCGCACGGCAGAGCCTGGCAAGCTACCCGTGGTGTATTCTGTATGCCAAAAACGGTAACAACAAGTCTCACAATGGAGACGTTACTGGTGCCCACTTGAGCAAGTTGATGAACAATGGGAGGACAGTGCTACAGACAGTGTTTTACTTCAAATGTTTTTTAAGGAATATGAGTTAATAAAGCTGAACTCCCCAATTCTCCGCGCCCGCACCCCCAGAATGACTGACGAAGAGGATGGAGCTGCTTGGGACACCGGCAGCCCACCAGCAACCTGCAGTATGTGACTTGAGAGTTTCCGCCAGGTCCCCCGAGCGGGGGCCTGGCGTTTCTCTTTTTTTTTTTTCTTTAATCTATCTCTCTTCCCCTCAACCTCTGGGCACAGCACAGCATCTACCCCACTTCTGAGCACAAAATGGAGAGACGCACCCAAGTGCGCTGCGCGGCTGGCGGGGGATCGAGGGCGGGGAAGTACCGGTCTCCGCCCACATCGGACACTTAAAGAGAGTGCAGCCACGTGGGCTTTCCCATTTCTCCGCGCCCGCACCCCCAGAATGACTGACGAAGAGGATGGAGCTGCTTGGGACACCGGCAGCCCACCAGCAACCTGCAGTATGTGACTTGAGAGTTTCCGCCAGGTCCCCCGTGCGGAAATCTCTCTCTCTCTCTCTTTCAACTTTTTCCCTGGACTTTAGACAGAAACCCAGAACCGCGCGACCTAATGTCATCTTAGTATCAGCAGTATGTAATGGTTCCTTCTTAATGGGTCGGACTTTTGTGGGTGATCCTAACAAGAATAGTAAGTATTTTGTTGAAATATTGAAGGCAATCAAAATGGTAGCCATCTCTCTAGACTGAACTAAGCTATATCCCCACGCTGGCTGAGAAGAAATATCCTTCCTTCTCGGGAAGAAACCTGGCGTGGTGTCAAACATAGTGTGATGTCCATTAAGCAAACAGACCTGGTGGCGTGGGAATGGGAAATAAGGGGAAAATTAGGTACATGGACCAGCGGGACGCTGGTGGTATCTCGAGCCGGAGCCGATATCAGCGCAAGAGCTTTGGTTCCAGAAACGGCTTGCAGACACTCTACTAGACTATCAACTAAGCCAGAGCCCCACGCCGGCTGATGACGGGAAATAACCATCCTCTTCGGTTTTTTTTTCCCTTTGTCAGACAGCGTGGCGATTACTAAACAGGCGTGAACTCGGTGGCGCGGGGCAAGGGGGAAAAAGAAAAGTTATGTAACAAACAGCAGGACTTAATATCTCTATATGCTTAGTAATGGAGAATTATCAAATGCCTCATTGGCAATAGGACTGTCTTTTTCTTTTTGGGGGGAAACCCCAGCAACGGTAGTGAGTTGTGTGTTGAAACATGGAATGTAATCGAGATAAGCGCAAATGAAGTGAAACTTATCACGTATAAGGGTGGGGACTAGGGAGGTGGGAGGGGGCGGCAGATAGACTGGGGGGGTTGGGGATGGAAGATGGGCACTGGTGAAGGGAGGGGTGTTTGAATATTGTATAACTGACATAATCCTGAGAACTTTGTAACCCTCCACTTGGTGATTCAATAAAAAAAAATAAATAAATAAAAATAAAGCTGAACTAATGATAGTCTGTTTATGTAAGTACTAAAGTCAGTCAAACTTATTCTTAAGGTGAGTGAAAAACAGATGAATTACTTTTATTTTAATATTGAACATTTAGAGTGAGTAATATTTTCAGAGCTAAGATTACTTAGTGCACGATTAAAATAACATATCAGACCACTATAAATAAAGTTTAATTCATGTTTAGTGATTTAAACTAATGTTCAGTAATTTTGTATGAAAGGAATTCCAGAAATATAATGACATTTAAATATATAGAGGAATCATCATATTAAAATTTACCTATTACTCTTACCTTATTTTTATCTGTATTATCAAGGTATTTAGAAATACATTATCTTAATTATCCTTCAAAATATAAATGAATTCATTCAAAGAAGCATCCATTTTATAACTTGTACTTTGAAAATGGTAGACAAATTCTGCTGCTTTTTTTGGGTTGATTGGAAAGGGAATGAACAATTCTTAATTTTTTTTCATTTTACTTTTATTGTATTTCTTCCTTCTCATATTTATTAATTTTATTAAATTTTTTTGCACTCAGGAATTACTCCTGGTGGTGCACAGGGGACCATATGGGATGCTAAGCATCGACCCCAGGTCGGCTGCGTGCAAGGCAAACTCCCTACCCACTGTGCTATTTTGGGGGGCTGGAGCAATAGCACAGTGGGTAGGGCATTTGCCTTGCATGAGGCTGACCCGGGTTTGATTCCTCCATCCCTCTCGGAGAACCCAGGAAGATACCAAGAGTATCATGCCCGCACAGCAGAGGCAGGCAAGATACCCTATTTGATATGCCAAGAACAGTAACAAGTCTCACAATGGAGACGTTACTGGTGCCCACTTGAGCAAATAGATTAACAATGGGATGACAGTGCTACAGTGCTACAGTTTATCAGAGATATGACCTGCAGCTGCTGGTTGATACTAAAAATCAGAGATAGCTCTAAACACTGTGTATGATGATTGACTATAGATATATCCTCATAATTAAGTTTAATTCATAAATCATTTACTTACAAAAATAGTATTCATAAAACAGTGACATCATATTGTGCCTAAAATTAAGAGAATATGTTCTATCCCTGGATATATAATTATACATAATATTTGCAGAATGTGAGTTTTTTAGAGGTCACAAAAGTCAGAAACTTCAGATAAAAGGGCATCTATGCATCTATATTATGTTACTATATTCTTTGTGTGAATACTCTTTGCAGTTTTAGTTATGGTTAAAGTATTCTATGCCATCAAAAATATAACAATTTTAGTAAAAATATAATTTGTTTTCTACATTTGAAGCTTGTTCATTTAAACCATTTGTTAACTTCTTTTTCTGCTCATGTACCCTTCAATATTGTTTCTTTTCTTTTCTTTCTTTTTAAAATTGAATCACTATGAGATAGTTACAAACCTTTCATGATTTAGTTTCAGTCTAAAATGATGGAACACACATCCCTGCACCAGTGCACATTTTCACCACCAATGTCCCCAGCATCCCTCCCACAGCCCAACCCCACCCCTGCCTCTATGGTACACACTTTCCTTCTTACTCTCTCTCTCTGCTTTTGGTTATTATGGTTTCCAATACAGATACTAAGAGGCTATCATGTTTCGTATTTTATCTACTTTCAGCACACATCTCCCATCCCAAGTGATTCCTCCAGCCATCATTGACTTAGTGATCCATTCTCTATCCCTGCTGCCATCTCCCTCAGCTCATGTAGCAGGCTTCCAACTGTGGAGCAATTTTTCTGACTATTGTCTCTACTGTCCTTGGGTATTTGTAGGATAACATAGCCTCAGGTAGTTTAGTTTTATTGGGTTACTCCCATCACAGTGCTCCCATTCCTTTGTTTAGCTGTACTCACTTCTCTATGCTCTCTTCCCCAAAACAGTTAATCAGCTTTCCCCTAATCTGACTCTGCTAATTTGTAAGGTCAGACCTTCTTAGGACACTGAATATTATAATATTGCCTTTCTCCTCTCCTTATGCCTTTTGAATAATTTACTTTAAAGCTATGTCCTTTTTGTATAGACACAAGAAGACAATATTATGCTTTTTTAACTTGGGACTTAATTGGCTTCAAATATTATTTATTCCCGGGCATCTGCTTTCTCCACTTAAGCCTCCGTTGCTCTCAGTTCCTAGCACCCCAAAAGCAGGGTCCTGATGAGGGACGGGATGGACCCAGGGCAAGCGGTGAGTTATGTGCTACCCTGGCATCGAGATGGGCCTTGCCAAAGTGCCTAATTCTTAACTATAAGTTAAGAGCTTGATCATGGACAAATGCTGTCATGATCCAAAAGTAATGACAAGACTAGGACCCTGCTAGGGATAGGAAAGACTGATCTGGCCTGAGCACTGTAGTCTGAGATCGAGATGGTCCCAGGAGAGCAATTCTATAAACCTTAATGCATTTCTTATTGTGTCCATACAAAATGATTAATATTATGTATGCTTATATGTTTGCTGGATGAGGAGAGGAGAAACACACTCATGGGACTCTGCCCTTGGGTGGATCCTCCTGCTGAAAGAGAATCAGGCCTAGGAGAAGCATCCCCTGAGGGAATGGAACCTTATCCCTATTGATTGTGACCACACCTATGTGTAAGCCCCAACCCCCTCATGCTGGGGGGATTTAATTAGGCTGTAAGAGTGGGTTGGGGGGCGAGATCCAGATATCCAGAGAGAGATCCAGGGCCGGGAGAGAAGCAGAGAGAGAGAATGAAATAAACTGATAGAGCAACCAGTTTGGCCTTCTTCCTTCCGTCGCCTGCCCTTGACCAACAGCCACACACAGTGGTTCCAGAGCATGGAACATGGGCGGTGAGACAGAGCCACTCGGAGAGCCCTCGAGTGCTCACAACCGTCGGCGTGCCTTAGTTCTTTACAAGTATCAGTCTCATACTGTGTTATTTTATAGTCCACAAATGAGTGCAGTCATTCTATGTCTGTCTCTCTCTGACTCATTTCACTTAGCATTATAATGTCCAAGTCAATCCACTTATAATCAAATTTCATGACGTCATCTTTCCTAATAGCTGTGTAGTATTCTATTGTATAGATATACCATAGTTTCTTTAACCTGTTCTTCCATACTTGGGTTGTTTTCAGATTCTGGCTATTGTGAACAGAGCTACAATAAACATACAGGTGTAGATATCAATATTGTTTCTTTCCTATGAACTCACTGTCCTACCAGCTGACTCTATTCTCCTGCAGAGGCTCCCTATTTATAGTTTTTACCTATGACTCCGTTGGATGACCCTAATGGTACACATGGTTATATGGCCCCAAGTTGAAACACACAGGATTTAGGGGTATGGTTGGGTCATACTCTGTTGTGCTCAGGACCTACTGCTGACTCTCTGTTCAGGGATCACTCCTGGAGGTGTGCGGGATCCATTCATATGCAAGAGCTAGTGCCTTCAATATTGTACTATTTTTTCCAACCCCAGAAATGTGTATTTAGACTATGCTCTTATTTATAGTGTAGCACTGTTGCACTGTCACCCCATTGTTCATCCATTTGCTCAAGCGGTCACCAGTAATGTCTCCATTATGAGACTTGTTACTGGACTGGAGCAATAGCACAGTGGGTTGGGCGTTTGCCTTGCACGTGGCTGACCCAGGTTCGATTCCTCCATCCCTCTGAGAGAGCCCAGCAAGCTACAGAAAGTATCCCACCCGCATGGCCGAGCCTAGCAAACTATCCGTGGTGTATTTGATATGCCAAAAACAGTAATTTATAGTGTAAGAAATATAATTCATTTTCTCTTTAGAAATTTGACTCTAAAATATCCAATTCTAATTGATCTATTTGTAATGCCCAGTTACACTTTAAAAAATGATATGTTTGACTGTGTGTTTGGGATTACATCTTTATTGTATATTAATTTACTTATGAAAATTTTATTTCATTTTTATTAAGTACTGGTCCCCTCCCTACTACTTTCATTAGAGAATCATTGACCTTATAACTTAGTTTCTGAGAGGAATAGACCCATTTTATATTTATTTCTTTTCTATTTTATTTTCAAATGATATTTTTTTGAAATTTATGATCAAACTGTCTGTTTAATAAGGCAAGTTGATGGAATATTGTAATCATATTATTAAATGTTTAAGTTAACATAGAAAGAAGTGAAGCTTTATTGTGGTGACTTTAGCTAAAAATGAGTGATATATTTTCATTTCAATTTTTAAAATTTTTTTCCTAGGAGCAATTAACATTTTATTCATAGTGTTTTGAGCAATTCTTTATCTTTAAACATATTTTAATGATGTTGCTTTTTTGGGGGAGGGGTCACACCCAACAATGCACAGGGGCCATTCCTAATTCTGCACTCAGGAATTACTCCTGGTGGTGCTCTGGGGACCCTATGGGGTGCTGGGAATTGAACCCAGGTTGGCCACATTCAAGGCAAATGCCCTTCCAACCCCTGATATTGCTTTTTCGGTAGTGTTTGGTCATATGTTCCGTTCTCTATCTGGTAAATATAAAATTCTTTTGATTTATATGTATTTTTAACTGTTTGCTAAAGTCGTTTATATTCTGTGCCATTTTAATGGCATGCTTTCTAGGATTTTTAAATTATTTGTTATTTTTTGGTTTTGGAGACATGCCAAATGGCATTCAGGACTTGCTTTGTTTTTGTGCTAAGAAATAAGTCCATTCAAGCTTGTGGGACCACATGGGGTTCCAGGGGTTGAAGATAGGGTGACATACAAGGCAAGTGCCCTACCTGCTGCACTGTTCCTCCAGTCCCTACTTAGAAGTAATCTTGAGCTCTGATTGAACCCACTGAAGAATTCTGAGTAATAATTCTACCTCAACATTCGCAACTTGTTTACATCAGAAAAATGTCTTGCATCATTTTAGGTTACAAACTCAGTCACAGGTTCTGGGTATTAATGAATTGGCTTCCCAGGGAGGAATGGGTATTCTGGAACATAGTGTGTATATATGATGATATGATGTGTACATGTTTGTGTGTGTGTGTGTGTGTGTGTGTATGTGTGTAATGAAATTAAGGATTCACTAATTTTTCTTTATTTGCCATGACTTTGTATTAATAGGGTGCATATGTATTGAGTTTTATCAAAGATTTTTTTAGCATATTTGAGGATAATTATGATGTTTTTGAAGCTATAAGTATGGACAAATTTATCAATAATTATGGGTGGTACTTGCAGCACACATGGTGCTCCTCAGGGATTAATCGTGACTCATGCTCAGACATCACTCCTTCTGCTGCATGGTGGGACTATATGTGATGCTGGGGTCTGAGCCTAGGTTAGCCTTGTGCAAAGCAAGCACTGCACCCACCATATATCTCTGGAGCCCTCAATATATTCTTTTTAATGTTCAACCATTATTGCATTCATAATATATAATCTTGACTTTTTTTTCTCTCTGAAATGTTGTAATACTATTACTGTTACCTCATGAAGATCATGTAGAATTTTTTTCTTTACTATGTTTTTACCAATTAATTTAATTGTTGAGCTATATAGTTAGTAAAAATATAATGTGACTTCCTTGTGAAATGACCTAACTGATGCTTTATTTTGGGTTGTTTCTTTGAAAACTTCTCTTTTTTTATACTCATCTGTTTTATTTTTCTTTCTGGGAAAGATTTGTTTAACTATATTCTTAGCAAAAATTACTTATTTACTTAAGATTTTAAAATTAGTTGATAAAATACATCTTCAATTGTGAGTGATTTTTCTGTTGGTATACTGTCTACAATTATATTTTATACTTCGCAAATTTTCTTTTAAAACAGAATTTTGGTTTATTTCATTGGACTCCTTATTTTCTAGTCTCAAATTTAGTAATTCCTATATCTCTAGAATTTTCTTGTGCTTCCTTTGTACTTATTTTTCTTTTTTAGTTTATAGATTATGAAGTTACATATTATAAATTAATTTATATTTATTTGCATTGGCATACATGCTTCTGCTGATAACAGCTCTAAATCCAAAATGAAACACCAATTAACAGATGTTTTTATTATCATTTTATTTTAAAAGTCATGTAGTATAGACCAAGATTTGTCTGAAAATATTTTAATTTCCATGTAGCATTGTAGCACTGTCCTAGCACTGTCGTCCGGGCATCAGTAACATCTCCATTGTGAGACTTGTTATTACTGTTTTTGGCATATTAAATACGGCACGGGTAGCTTGCCAGGCTCTGTCATATGGGCAGAATACTCTCGTTAGCTTGCCAGTCTCTCCGGGAGGGACCGAGGAATTGAACTCAGGTCGGCAAGGCAAATGCCTTACCTCCAATCCTTTAATTTCCATATAAAAGATATTTTATTTCATTTTTTTATTTTTAATCTCTAGTTTTGTTGCTGTATAGGAAAATATTCTATATTTCTATTTTCTATTTAACTGGTTTTCTTTATTATAATCTATGATCAATTTGAGTTTTCAATCTGTATTTGAAAAGGACTTGTCTGTGATCAGGAGCAACTCATAGTGGTGCTCAGGGAATTATAAGTGCTGCACTTTCAAAGCATAAATAGATTTATACCAGGAGAGCACCCTAACCTTGAAATATTTCACTGACACCTGATATGATTTATACTAAAACTGGCTATTACATCATCTTATGTTACTGTTGGTTTTTTAAGTAATCTTTTATAGTTTTTTTATATTTGGTTGCTGGTATTCTTTGGTACTTAAATAAACAAAACTATTGCAACTTCCTTGTACAGTGTAGTTTTTAGCATTATAAAATATTTTTGTCTTATCTAACAATTTTCCAATTTTATTCTGGCTGTACCTCTATATCACATGTATACTTATTGTTTTATTTTTTCTGGTAAATCTCTATGCCTCTACTTTCAGTCTGTTTTAAATCATCACATTTTAGTTTTGGCTTTTATTCATGGCTTGTGTTTTCTAATGTTAATCTAATAAATATTAAAATTTATTCTAATAAATGAAGTTCAGACTGAATTCTGTTGTTTTTTTTATTTATCATGTGTAATATTACCTCAACTTTGAAGATTTTGATATGTTTTAATAATTTTTAATTTTGGTATTTAGAAATACTGTCATCCCATTGCTCATCAATTTGTTCGAGTGGGCACCAGTAATGTCTCTCATTGAGAGACTTATTGTTACTGTTTTGAGCATATCCAATACGCACGGGTAGCTTGCCAGGCTCTGGCGTGCGGGCTCGACACTCTCTGTAGCTTGGTGGGCTCTCCGAGAGGGACGAAGGAATCGAACTCGGGTCAGCCACATGAAAGACTCAACCTCTGTGCTAATGCTCCAGCCCTTTTAGAAATACATTCAATTTTATAGATTAGTTAGTTTGTGTTAACAGTTTTTAATAGTGCTGCTTCCCCCCTTTTGTTATCTTACCTGTTATTTTATATTAGGTAAATTTTGAGTGACTCCCTTCCATGGCTTTATTCTGTTTTCCCATATATTATCACACTTATCTGCCACTTTTTTTTGTTTTATTTTGTCTTGTCTGGGGTGACATCCAGTGGTACTCAGGGTTTTCTCACCTCTGTGCCCAAGTACTACTCATTTGGATACTGCATCTGGATCACGGATTGACTCGATGCCAGTCACATTCTAAGCGCTTGCCGACTGCACTTTATTTATTTATTTATTTATTTGGATCTAAAGCTTTTATTTTTTTTATCTGAACCTTTTATTGTGATCATGTATTTTTTTTTTAATTGAATCACCATGTGGAAAGTTACAAAGCTTCCAGGCTTAAGTCTCAGTTACAAAATGCTCAAACACCAGTGCACATACTCCACCACCAAGAACCACAGTAAACCTCCACCCCACCCCCCCCAGCCCCCCAACCCCACACTCCGTCTGTGTAGCTGATAAATTTTCTGACCCATGTACTTTCAACTTTTACGTGAATTCTTTTTACTTGTCCTGAACGCAATGTGGTCAATATTCTTCTCTGACCTATGATCCCACCTTCATTTTAGTTCTTAGTTACAGTTAAACCCATATATGTAAAATATTTAATTCCAATCCTTCTATCAAAACTTTCCAGATTATCTTTTTGTTTGTTTGATTTGGGGGCAGAGCCATGCTCTGACCTTACTCCTGGCTCTGTGCTTCTTAAGGGAATTATATATGATACCAGGGATAAAACCGATAGTCAACTTTATGCAAAGTAAACCCCCTAACTCTGTACTGTCTTTCTGGGCCAAATATGTTTGTTTTGATAAAGTATAAGAGCCAATAAAATTCTCTGGATAGCTAGTATATGCAATATGTCCTGAATTTGAGAGATTAAATCTATTTTGGGGAAAAAAAAAAACAGTTTAATAGGACACACTATTTTTGGCTCACATTTCTCTTAAATTTTTTGAAAATATTAGTTATTCTAGAGTAGCCTTAATTTGAATGTTAATTTGAGAACTCTATTGCCAATTTAGTTTTTTTTCAGACTGCTCAATTATTTTCCTTCATAGTTAACAGATTTATTTGTGTGTGTTTTTAAATTGAGCATTCTAAGTTATATTTACCTGATAACTGGTGAGCTCTATCAATGTGTAATCAGGTCTTGTTTTGTTATTTAAATATACACACATATATATGTGTGTGTAAATATATATGAATATATATTTTTGGTTTATTTCACTTGTGTTTTATTTCCCATAGATATTGAACACATACCATTTTGCATAGATTTTAAAAATCTCATCTCTATTTTTCCCACTTTATTACTATTCTGATATTTTTATTTGATTCAGTTGTTTTAAGTCTTTATGACTGATATGCCCCACATTTTCCTTAGCGAAATCAATTCTTTTTATTTCTTCTTGGTTATACTTTCAGATCTTATTGTTATACTACTTTCTTGTCTTAAGTACCTGAGTTTAAAAAATATATTTCCAATGCCTTTTAAAAGTGTACATACTAGGGGCTGGAGCGATAGCACAGCGGATAGGGCGTTTGCCTTGCACCAGGCCAACTCGGGTTCGAATCCCAGCATCCCATATGGTCCCTGAGCACTGCCAAGGGTAATTCCTGAGTGCAGAGCCAGGAGTAACCCCTGTTCATTGCCAGGTGTGACCCAAAAAGAAAAAAAAAAAAGTGTACATACTATAGTTTTGAGTTAGAGCATATTTGCAGTAGTTTTGAGCTTCATTAGGGGTTGTTTGGAGGCAACTTTTCACCAGCCAAAAATCTTTTGTATTTTTTGATATTTTTATTTATAGTTTTGAATGAATATAGTCTGGGTCATTATTTTTCTATTTTTTATTTTATTTTATTTATTTATTTTTTTTTGCTTTTTGGGTCACACCCGGCAACACACAGGTGTTATTTCTGGCTCTGCACTCAGAAATTACCCCTGGCGGTGCTCAGGAGAACATATGGGATGCTGGGAAACGAACCTGGGTCTGCCGAGTGCAAGGCAAACGCCCTACTCGCTGTGCTATTGCACCAGCCCCCTCTATTTGTTTTTAAAAGACAGTTACCGTCTTAAAAACATCTTTATTCTTCTCCTAGACTATTGTCAGACTTTATATTGTTTCTCGTATATTGTTCTTAATATCCACCACCTCAATTCTATACTGTAAAAAACTAAGGCTCACGGAGGGGCGAGTGCACTCGTGGGCTCTCCGGGAGGCTCTGTCTCACCGCCCCTGTTCGGTACCCTGGAACCGCAGTGTGTGGACTGGATCCGGACGGCCGGTGGTCAAGGACAGGCGAAGGAAGAACGAGGACCAAGCTGGTTGCTGATTAGTTACTGTTTACTCAATCTTCCATCTTTCTCATCTCCTGCACTCCCAGCTCCATCCTCTCTCTGGATCAACTGCCACCTCTCTCCATCTCTCTCCTCCCTTTTTCCTCTCTTGCCCTTGCCCCTAGGTTACACACCACCAGGTAGCAAAATCAACATAAAAAAGCCCTTCCAGAGGGCTGTCAGGTTGAAAGGGAACACAACCTAGGGGCATTCCAAAGCCCTTCCTGACTGCTAGTAGGCAAAATACCTCTTAAGGGTTTTTTCTCCTCTTCCCATTCCAAACACTCATTAACATCTTAATACTAGTTATTTTTGCATGGACATAGCAAGAGATACATTGAGGTTTGCAAGGCATCTCTCCTGGCAACATCTTGCCACAGGCTCAGACCATAGCACTCAGGCCAGATTAATCATTCCTCACCCTAGCAGGGTCCAAATCTAGTTATAACTGTTTGGATCATGACAACATTTGCCCATGATCAAGCTCTTAACTTATAGTTAAGCATAACTTATAGTTAACCACTTTGGCCAGGCCCATCTCGATGCCAGGGTAGCACACAACTCACCGCTTGCCCTGGGTCCTTCTCGTCCCTCTTCAGGACCCTACTTTGGGGATGCTAGGAAGTAAGGGCAGTTGAGGCTTACGTGAAGAGAACAGATGCCCTGAAGGAAAATATCATGTAGAGTCAAATGACTCCCAGGTTACAAAAGCATAACATTTGTTAAGTCTTCCTGTGTCCATACAAAAAGGACTTGCTCTGAATAAACTATGCAAAGTACTCAAGGAGAAGAGAAAAACATTATTTACAAGTCAACAGAACACTAAAAAAGAAGCTACAAATAAACAAAGAGGAATTGGAGCACTGTAATGGGAGTAACCCAATAAACCTAAACTACCTGAGGCTATGTTATCCTACACACTACAATCTGTTAACTTTCTATAATATTATCCACAAGAGTAACACTTTTACAAGACTTCTTGATTAACCAACTTGCATGTTCCTTATATCTTTGCTATGAGCTCCAAGTTCTGGTCTGAGTTCTATATTTTGAAATTATTGGCAAATCCATTCTATAAATGATTTGTATAGTTTAAATTCTTAACTCGACTATCATCTTTTTTAAAAATTGAAACATTTTGAATGTCTCTACTTTTTTGGCGTTCGCCTTTCATGCAGCCGACCCGAGTTCGATTCCTCCGCCCCTTTCGGAGAGCCCAGCTAGCTACCTAGAGTGTCGAGCCCGCACGCCAGAGCCTGGCAAGCTACCCGTGCGTATTGGATATGCTACAAACAGTAACAATAAGTCTCTCAATGAGAGACATTACTGGTGCCCGCTCGAACAAATTGATGAGCAATGGGGTGATAGTGACAGTGAGATTTTATATTTTGTTCATCAATGGGTAATTTATGAGAGTGTATTTTAATTTCTATATAATTAACAGATAATCTATGCGTCTTGTGTTTTCTGGATTTGGACAATTGAACTCAAGGGCAGTTTGTTTTATTTGTTGAACTTGTTATTTTGGGGAATAGAGTGGTGGTAAAAATTCAGCCTGGCGGGGCTGGCACAATAGTACAGTAGATAGGGCGTTTGCCTTTTACATGGTGAACCTGGGTTCGATTCTCAGCATCTCATATGGTCTCCCGAGCACTGCAATGCCAGGAGTAATTTCTGATTGCAAAGCCAGGAGTAACCCCGAGCATTGCCGGGTGTGGCACAAAAAAGCAAAAAAAATAAAATAAAATAAAAAGTCAGTCTGGCAACTGCTGTTTTCCCAGCAGAGAAGCAAAAAGAGACATTTTCTTCTCCATGTAAGTTACAGATTTATAGATTTTAGTCTAACAATAGGATATCTCACACGGGTTATTTGTGAATAGAATTTTTCTTTCAATTGGAGAAAACTTAATTTTAGTTTTAGTCATGCTAGTTTATTTTTCTTTGTGCTCATTGTATATCATATAAACTTTGTGGGTATCAGTTTACTTCTCAAAATGAAGGAGTGGCTAACGCCTTCTGTTTATTGCTGATAATAGCTTTTATCTCTAATTGCACAATCATTCACACATATGTTCATACTGTTGCTTTTAGTACTCTAAAAATTTTGGAGAAGATAACATCCATTTTATTGAGACTTACTGTGTCTTTTAAATTTCTTTTGAATGTTTTCCCAGTAATGTAAAATGGTTATAATATGAAAGCTATTACAGTTTGATATAATATTACTCTTAAGGATATTCCTTTTTGAGAATTTAATATCTTAATATAGAAATCTACTTATCTTTATATCAATGTAACAATCTTTCCAGCCCATAGAAGTAAATTAACTGCACGTTTAAAATATAATTTCATACTGTTGTTTTAGCTTTATTGCATAATATTAGGTTTATTATACACTGAAAATTTTAGGGGCTGGAGCAATAGCACAGTGGTAGGTCAGTTGCTTTGCACTCTGCCGACCAGAGTTCATTTCCTCCACCCCTCTTAGAGAGCCTGGCAAGCTACTGAGATTATCTGGCCTGCAAGGCAGAGCCTGGCAAGCTACCTGTGGCTTATTCGATATGCCAAAAACAAGTAACAACAAGTCTCACAATGGAGATGTTACTGGTTCCCGCTTGACCAAATCGATGAACAACAGGATGACAGTAACAGTGAAAATTTTAGAACCATCTAAATAAAAATAGATTTAGAATATCTAAATAGCTTAGTTTCATATTATAGTGAATTAGAAACAAAATGGCTATATAATTCTACTAGTAACTCTCATTAGTTATACATTTTCCTTTATGTAAATATTATTTTATCTAGCAGGATATAAATTACCTAATCAGCTTAACTTAGTGAAACAAGGATACAATAATGAAAACTCATAGTGTTTTAGCTAAAACGTCCCATATCCTTAATATTTTTTCTTATTATTTTAAACATTTTCTTATGTTTTTGAAGATATATTTGAGAAAACAATTTAAAAAGAAACTTTTTTATTCACATTCCTTTCCTTGCTAAAACTTCTATGATGTATGTAGTGTGCATGTCACTAGTGCTATATCAGCCAGGGATTTCACTTATACCTTGGAACATATATCTTTTCCTTTTTCAGTTCTTTTATCCTTTTGCTCATATTAGTTTGACTGGTGGCAGAACAATGTTACTAGATTTACAATCATTAAAATAAATAGTACATAATATAGTACATACCTTATTTTCTACAACTATATTCTGTTAAGTCTATCTCAGTTCTGTTTCCATCTCTTTATCTCCATTCATGTTTTATTCCCTAGATATATTTCTATTATGTAATCATGAAGTTGTTCTCTAAGGTAAAATTCAGAAGCTTTATAGTTATCTTGCTAATATAATATAATTTGAATAGGAGTCTACAAATGAATAGTGAAATCATTGCTGAATAATTGAATAACTAAACTTTTTCATGTATGATTTTAGCAGTTTCTTAAGTACTTTCTTCTTTATTTGAAATTTTTGTAAAATTAGCTGGATATATTGAATCTATACATTGAATCTATATTTGAATGCACTGAATTATAAAAATTATTACTACATAATAGAATAAAGTTAACAGAGATAAAAATATTTCTGCATTTTGATACTTTACACATACATTTTAATTACTTCTAAGCAGTTTTTTTCTTTTTTTTTTTTTTTTTTTGGATCACACCCAGCAATGCACAGGGGTTACTCCTGGCTCTGCACTCAGGAATTACCCCTGTCACTGTTCAGGGGACCATATGGGATGCTGGGAATCAAACCTGGGTCAGCCATGTGCAAGGCAAACGCCCTACCCACTGTGCTATTGCTCCAGCCCCTAAGCAGTTTTGTGTGTGTGTGTGTGTGTGTATGTGTGTGTGTGTTTGTGTGTAGGGAAAAATTAGCTCTTTAGTAGCTTGTTGAGTTATAGATGATATCATTAGTGAGGCTTTGTGGCAGTTACTATGGGTAGAAAATAACCGTTTATTACGGATGTATTCTGGAACATGACTAAATAACAAGAGGAATTAAAAGCATCAACTTTATTATGGACAAGTACAACAGAACATATCAGTACTGCTTAAAAATTTTAAGTACATTTGAGAACAAGGAAACAATTGGGACAGCAGTAATGTAACTGAGTGGAAAAGCTGAAATCTCCCATTCTCAGTAAGATCTGTGGAAGTAAGTCTGGGTCCATGATACTGTTATAACAGACACTATTTTGTATTTATCACATTGTGCTTCTTTATTGGATATGTAAGAAAGAAATATATAATAAATTTACATATAATAAAGATATATAACTGTCTCTTTGCAGAAACTTTTGATTGAGATTTGTTCAGTGTAGTGTGGGTAGAAATAATATAAGGCACATCTTGATCCTAAATTACATTGGACCATCCTTTTATTCTTTATTTCTTTTCTAACATAAATGTAGAAGCCGTATATTCTAGATGGAAAATCTATAACGTGGGTATAATGTGCATTCTAATGTCTCCAAGGAGACAAATGACTTTTAGACAGCCAGACAAGCAGCATCATACTATAGGAAAGGAAATAATTGTTTCTTTAAGTCTTTGAGAATTCTTCTATTTTTTAATGATTCTATGGCCTATTGTATTCTATACAATACAAGAATATTGGAAAGTATATGAATTATATGCTCTAAAATAAATCAGAAGATAGATGTGTCCTATGTACTCAAAAATTACTCCCTTTCACATGGGACATAGTTAAACAGCATCCCGTGACTCTGAGGGTTAAATGAAACATTCATACTTAGTTTGAAAGAATGCCATGATAGTTCCTATTTTCCAAGATATTTTCCTAAACTTGACCATCTGACCTATGTGCCTGACACAACGGGCAAGAGGATTCATACCACACATTTGACAGCTTTAATAAAATGATTTGTGATCTGCGTGATCAACTTCACCATTTGATGAGCCTTACCTGTAAAGTGTTTGCTGTCTCACCAATCCATAAAATTTCAGAATCGCTAGAAGGTTGAGCCAAGTCCAACTTTTGTACTTACTTGAAAATAAGCAGAAAAAGTGGAACTAATACTAATTATGAGAGTGTGTAAAGAACAAAGAATTATGGGGAGGAATTAAAATATTGTCAAAATATATGACATGAGATATAACATGTATGAAATAAAATAAGTATAGTTAAAAGGAACATTAGTAAATAAGAAATATATGGGGCATTTAATATTTATTTCTAAATATTTAAATTTATGTTAAATTTAAATATTGTTAAATACTAATGAATATATTGAGGAAAATTCTTTTGAAGAAAAACACCAAAATAGAAAAAATATGATATTTAGTGCAAATTAAAGAAGCATTAAAAGTCAGTTATTGGAATTTCTTTTTTTTAAATTTATTTATTTTATTGAATCACCATGTGGAAGTTTTCAGGCTAATGTCTCAGTTATACAATGCTTGAACACCCGTCCCTTCAACAGTGCCCATATTCCACCACCAAAAACCCCAGTATACCTCCCATCCCCTCACCCCCCACCCCCGCCTGCGTAGCTGATAAATTTCACTTCATTTTCTCTTTACCTTGATTGCATTCCATATTTCAACACAAAACTCACTATTGTTGCTGGAGTTTCCTCCCCCCCAAAAAAACAGCCCTGCTGACAAGGAAGCATTTGATAATTAGTTTTCCATTGCTGAGAATGAAGAGATATGGTTTAGGATTTCTGCATTTTGGTATTTTAGTAATTAAGTCCAGGTAGATTTATGTTAGAAATTGCATCATTTCCCTTTCTGGGGCAGCATGGGGCTATGGCTTAGTTCACAGTCCAGAGACATTGCTGGGAGCAGTTGCTGGTACCAAAAGTAGTCTAGCTGTCCTCCGGATGGTGGTCAATCAGCAGCAGAGTGGCTGCACAAACGTGTGGCCACTCGGGTCGCATCTCGGCAGAGCGTAATTTTTTTTTTCTTTTTAATTTATAAAACAATGATGTACACAGGCTAAGTCTCTTGTTTTTCATGTAGCTGGCCATGATTAGTTCTCTGATCCATATTTCGTCCCCTGAGAACTAACAGGAGTTATATCTAAGAACAGAATGAGGAGTAATTCCTGAGCACTTTTCTGGAGAGGACCCCTAAAATAAAAAAAAAATTATGAAAGAAACGTGTTATAAAACACCATATATAAACATGCACATAAAAATAATCTTATAAATGTGAAATGGGAAAAAGAATTTTCTAGAAGATATATGTTATAACTTTGGTATTAAGATGATATAGCATATAAAAGACAAGTCATAAAAAATTAAAAAAACAAAATTTGTAACACAGACTCAGCAAAATCATAAGTATTATTACAGGAAAAGTTACTTTTAAAATACGAATTAAATAATACATGAATCAATGTGACTGTCTTATTTACATATAAGTCCAATAAATTACCTAATAATATCCTGTTGATTCTGTAGCAAAATATGATGATTAAAGTATTAGCAATATAAACTACATTTTTCAGTTAAGGAACTTAGAAGCTTAAAAATGAAGAGATATCGAAATGTGCATTTGTGTATGTATGTTTATATGTTTGTATACATTTTTTTCAGGATGCTACAGGATAGAATCTTTTTCCTTATATTTCCCAGGTTCCAGAAGTTTCCCTCCTGTTTTTTTTAACAGCACCATATTATTCTAGTGTTTCAGCTGTTATCACAGATCATGATTTTGACTTTTCTGCCTCTTTTTGATTAAAAAAAAAAGGCAACATGCAATTATGATGGATCAACTTATATAATCCAGAATAGTTTCTTTGTTTGAAAACCCCCAACAGTCATATTTACAAAGTCTCCTTTTGACATATAAAATCATGTTTTCACAGTTTCCAGGAATTAGAATATGGACATGTTTGGGGGACATTTGTGACCTACCATAATCGAAAAAATGGTCAAGTCAGAGGATAGTTTGAATAATAGCAAGAAATATGAGTAAAGTAGAAAGACAATCTAGATAAAAAGATAATTTTTCAATGTTTCCAAAAATCACGTGTTAAAAATATTAAATGTTTGTGGAAAAATCATTCACCATGTCCCATCCATTTATTGCAAGGATATTTATGATCCCAATTCAGACAAACAAACCAAGAAAATTTTCTCACACATGTGTAATGCATAGTAACACTAAAAGAACAGTCAACAGTATTTCTATGGAATTGCAAGAAATAAAGTATAATGAGGTGGAACATTCATGGGAAAATGAGTAAACAGGTTCACACACATACTTATATTTGACTCTAACGCTAATAAAAATGAATGCATAGGACCTGCATTTATCAACAGCCTTTACTGTAACAATGAAATCTCTTTCTGATAAGTTAGCATTATTTTAAGATAAGCTTTCAAAGAAAATACAATTTTATTAATTTTTTATAATTTAAGTTCCTATCCCTTACACACATTTATTTTTCTAATTTTTAATTTGTTTATAGCATTTCAAAGCTGTTCATGATTGAATTTCAGTCATACAGTATTCCAACACCTATCCTTCCACCAGAATATACAGCTTTCTTAATAACAAAATGTAGAAGTTCTTTTTCTTTTTTTCCCATTTTTTTCTTCCTTCTTTCTTTTTTAAGTAAAGGTAATAAGGTTACAATCCTGTTCTAATGTGTGGTATTGATATGCAAAGTAGCTGTTATCCCATTAATTGGCAGTTAAGTGCATGGTAGGATCTCCTTGAGCACCACCCACCTACTTGAGCTCCCACCTGTCAACCACTTTGTTTCTCTGATGCCTCCCCCAAAACTTGGCACTCTCAGGTCTCTATTCTAGTATCCAAGTGATCGATATTTCAAGTGTCCTTTACTGGTTTTCATATGTACCACAGATGAATAGATTATCTATATTTTTCCTGCCTCTGGTTTATTTCATTTAGTACAGTATACTCCAGTTCAATCCAAGTTGCATGGAAGAACATGGATTTATTTTTTTCAAGTGACTTTATAGTCTTCCATTGTATTATGTACCACAAGCTCTTTATCCATTCATCTATTTCTGGACATTTGAAATGCTTCCATATCCTGTTTATCTTAGTAAGAGCTCCAAAGAACATAAGTGGAATATGTAATTTTGAATTAATAATTTGGAAATATATAACAAGAAAGAGATATTTTATCAAGTGGGAGCTCTATTCTTTTTGAGAAATATCCATATTGCCTTTCATAGAGGTTGGAGCAGGTAGAATTCCCACCAGCAGGGAATGAGGGTCCTTTCATTCACCACATCCCAGCCAACAATTGTTATTTTTATATAATTATATTATATATAATTTAATATTATTATAATAGATGACATTCTACCTGGTGTGAGATGATACCTTATCAATTTGATTAGTATTTATCTGATATGAAGTGACAATGAGCAATTTTTCATGTGTTTATTGGCCATCTGTATGTCCTTTTAAATTTTTTATTGTCATGTCACATTGGGCTGTGTACAGGACTTGCTTCTGGCTCTGTGTACATGGATCATCTTAGTATTGGTGTTGGTATTGGTGTTCAGGGTACTTTAAGCAATGCTAGGGATCTGATCCCAGGTTGGTTTCAAGCAAGCAAACATCTTAATCCATTGTCTCTCTTGCCCCATGTAATGTCTTTATCGTGGAAATGTCTGTTTGTCTCTTCCTATATTTTGATGAACTTTTTATGGTTTCTGGTCTAGTTTCTAGGTCTTTGACCCACTTAAAATTAATTTTTATGTACATTGTGAGGTATAGATTGGATTCCATTTTTTAACAAATGGTTGTTCTGTTTTTCCCAGCACTATTTGTTAAAGAGGCTTTCCTTGCTAAGAGCTATTTTTAAAATCACAAGTCCTTGGTTAATATCACTACCACCATGGATGTGCTTGTAGATTTCAAGTCAGTATTTTTTCTGTTTTTCTGTTCAAATATCAGAAATTAGCTGATATATGAATGATGAGCAGTAGTGAGTAAAAGTTGGCATATGCACAGTAATGATCCCAGTTTACTGTAGACAGGACTTTACAATGTGGGACCTACACACAAAGAAGAGTAAAGCCTACTTGTAACACTGTTAAACTTACACTTATCTTGATTTCAGGCAAATGATTTTACCTTCCTTCATCCAAGTTTGTATCTGTGTATGAGATAATAATATTAAAACTTAAGTAATTATTTTAATAAAGTATCCATGAAGAGCAGTACAGTATGTGACATGCAGATCCAGTCAATAAGTGGTATCTATAAGCTATATCATATGAGAGAATTCACTAGAACTTCTAATATTTTTTATTTTGCTTTGGGAAGGTGCAACGTGGACTTGCTTTAGTTTGTGTCTTCTTAGTGTAAAGAAGATACAGATTGAGGCAAGATGCAAACTGAAACACAAAGTTATTCTAATAAATAAGTTTCAGAGCTAAAAGCATGTAAAAATTTATTCTTAAATGTATGTCTTCCAGAATTTTATTATAATGACACAAGCACTTTTAAAATCTTTCCATTTGGAGGCTTAAACTAGGTTTTCTCCCCAATCATCTCATATAACTGTCACTTCATAGTTGTTTGCCTCCATTTAATCTATGGTGTATGGTTTTCTTCTTCTGTCTCTTCTTCAGCCTTTGCATGCAGGATTCCTTCCCTTTGACTGTCCAGTCCTGCATTATGCCAAAAGACTGTGAAACCACGGAGTGGTCTGCATGGAGTGCCTGCTCCAAGACTTGTCGTTCAGGGAATCTTTCACCAGGATTCAAGAGCAGGAGCCGGGCAGTGAAACATGTTGCTATTGGAGGTGGAAAGGAGTGTCCTGCACTTCTGGAGAAAGAAGCCTGTATTGTTGAAGGAGAACATTTGCAGCCTTGTCCCAGGTACTGTGTCTTCTCTGTCATATGAGTATTGTATGCATGAGTATGCAGTGTGCTGTTTATCCTCCTTTTATATGATGTGTTTTTAACAACAAAAACAATGGTCAGTTTGTTGTGTCTGTATTAAGGATAGATTTCTGTACGAAGCAATATACTACCGTAGTTTCAAAGCATCTAACTTGATTTTGATTCCTTGGGTTAGAATCCTTTTTGTATGACTGTCTGATGATATTTATCTTAGCATTTGGCAGAAATGACTAAATTTCCTTTGCTAACTTCAGAAAACAGTATTTCACCCATATACATTTATCATGTACAGATGTTCAATAATTATTAGTTGCTGTTCCTTTACATGCCATACCTAATTTGATGATAACCTAAGACTATTTGTGGTATATTTATTTTGTAAATAAGTCTTTTGATGCCTAGCAAGATTAATAATGCCCAAGTTTAAGGTTATTGAATGCAGGCCCTCAATTTATTATACTTCTGTCTCCAAATTTCATTATCACCAACTCTACAGTAGTTACTCCTTTTCAGATTTCTCAAGGAACAAAAGGATGTTGGAAAAATCATTGTCATCAATTAGTAAGTTTATTTTCATATCTTAGTATTGGTGTTTCACAAAGTTTCGCATTACCTGGGTCCAGTGGGACTTCGTTCATGCTTGAGGCGTAGCCCAAGCCTCAAGGGACCCAAGGGACCCAGCCCTGGCAGCCGACCTCCACTACCCAACTGCTGCCATGCTCCAGGACTCTTTCCACATGCTTGGGCCAAATCTCATCTATAAGTGAACATATTCCTGGACATCATAAGACACTCCCTACCCATTTTCTATTAAGTCATAGAGGGATATATATATCTATGTATATATATGCCTCTCAGAGAGCCTGGCAAGCTACCGAGAGTATCCCGCCAGCACAGAAAGCCTGGCAAGCTACCCGTGGCGTATTCAATATATCAAAGTCAGTAACGATAACAGCGATAACAGGTCTCATTCCCCTGACCCTGAAAGACCCTCCAACCCTGAACAAGCCTCCAATCATTGGGAAAGATGAGTAAGGAGAGGCTGCTAAAATCTCAGGGCTGGGATGAATGGAGATGTTACTGGAACCCGCTCCAGTAAATCGATGAACAATGGGGTGACAGTGATACAGTGATGGTGTTATCTCACCTGACTCCATAGCTCTTGAAGTCATCCAATATATCCCCCTCTGGATTGTTGGTTGATCCTGACAGAAGTCATCAGAGCCTCGCTCTTCAGAAGTCTGTTGGAATGAATCTACTTCCTGCTCCTTAGCTGTTTTTACCTATAGCTGTTTTATATGAAGTAATATTACAGATTGTTTTTGCAACCTTAGATAAATCTCTTAAGATTTGAGAATTATTTTTCTTACTGAAAATGAATTCCTGAAAAATGTCACTTCTTTGGAAATCACCTTTTAAAAAATGTGGGAATGCAAAGTGTCTGTAGGATACACACATAATTGATAACTGGTAGTTATCAATTGGCTAACAGCACATACTCTATTAAAAAAAATCTGTCATTATTTTGGAAGACCATGGTTCACAAAGTTGTTGAATTATGCCTCCCAAGAGTAAAAGAATTCAAATTAAGCAGGAGAAATATGCTACTGGCTTATTAAACTACTATATTATCCTTTCCAAGGAAAAGAGAATATCTATATCTGGAGGAAATGAATATAACTGCACAGATGAGTTACCATTCCTGCGACTTCTCCTGCATGCTGAACAGAGGACTGGCATTTTATATATCTGTTGTGAAATTTTTCAGCTTTCAATGTAGGCAGTATAATTTCTACATCTATATTCAGAATGAACAGATCCAGGTTTTGTCCATTTCCAATTGCCTGCTTTGTACAACAATAAGTATTTTACTTGATAAGTATTATACATATTTTCAATATATTTTAAGAGAAACTTTGAATGCATTGGTTTAGTTATAAAAGATACATATCCCTATAGAAGAACTACATCTATATTCTTTTCTTTTAAGATAGTAAATTATAGAAATCTGAGGCAATATCTCACTGAAAAAAAATAATGAGTGTGTAAGGGTTATATGAACATAAAATAATTCCAGTGATGCTGAGGAAGTATGGAAGTATGTGACTAAGTCTGGTAAGAACTTGCTACTCTCTCTGCTGCTGCTTCTAGCCCCTTCACGTCCATTTCAGGTTTCTTTCTCTTTTCCTTGGCCATTGCTGCACTACTTTTAGAAGTCAGAGTGGTGCCTCCTTGATAATGCTGAGAAAAGTTAGTTGCATTTATATTTATATTTATTTTATGATGATTGCTTTTTATTGAACATCTACTGTTTACCAGTAGCTGTCAGATATTTTATAAGATTATTTAGAATAATATAGAGTTTATCAGAACATTTCACTCCCAAGAATGTACAGGACATAAAATGATATTTTTCAGATTCAAATTGAAGTTCACTTATTTCTAAAGTCAGAGTTCTGTTATATCGCAGTAATTTTCATTGTAATTACTGTAAAGGCATGAAATATTTTATGGATCATTCTTTTTTCCAATGACATAATGTGGAATAATGTGGTTATAATTCAAGATGTACCAAATATACTTTTTGTATTGAATTTCATATTATTGGGTCTTAAACATTGAAAAATAGGGCTGACAAATTTCATTGTAGTTGAATCTCGCCCTGTAGGTTTGTGCTTTGAAAATGTTACTGAATCTGACTTTTTTTTTTAAATCATAATTTGGGGGAATTAAGAACCTAACAAAATTATTTGAATGTAACCACAATCCTCTAGGGAAAATGATGTGTAAAGTAAAGATCTCACTTGGATGTAGGAATATACATAAATAATAACAATGAAATTAACCTCTGCTGACATTCTTATTTGTCTGAAATCTAAGCAGTGGCCTCTACCACAGGAAAGCACAAAGCCTGTGTACTAACTTTTTGTTTCAAGTTTGGCATCTGTGATTAAAATTTATTGTGAGCAGAAGTAATGGAAATAGAAATCCATTAGGGAACAAATTGTCTGTTTCTCCCAGAATTCATGAGAAATTCATATGCATTGAGCAATTTAATTCATCATATTTCTCCCCAGCAGGATAGTGTACTTACATTCTGTGGCTTTTCATAGTGTTTTGTTTTGTTTTTAGCTTTCTTAGAATGTAGTTTAATGTTTACCCTTCACCATCCTTGCTATAAAAGTGTTCATTTATTCAATTAATACACATTGGTCTCTTGCTATGTGCCAGTTTGAATATTTTCGAACCCAGAAAATAAAATAGATAGTCCAGTCATCTTCTGTAAGACCTAAATTTTAGTAAGGATATAACAAATGAATAAAATTAAGCTATATATTTTGTGCATGAGCTGTGTAAAAACCAAAATATTATATGAAGATAAACACAGAGGCTCCAAAGTATTATGTTTTGAAGTACCAGCTCAAATTGGGTAATAATGAAGAGAAGACTCCAAAATGATGGTATACGTACACAGTTCTCCATTTCTCTCAGGTTATTATTGTATAATATTTTCCTTTCATTCAGTGGCACTGCTTTCATTCCTTGTCTCTTCCTCTTTGGCTCACTAACCAAAATTTTGTCTCTAAATTCTCTGCCACTGCTCTATAAGGCCCGATTCTAGAACTGAACCAGGAGTAATATCTTACAGAAGCATTCCAAGAGGTTAGAACACTTTGATAGTTGTCATAAGATCAATAATATAAATTCAATTGGAATAAGACAGAGACTACTCTGTGAGAGGTTAATTTGGAATAGTTTAGCACTATACTGGAGTTTGCTTTGTAGATGTAGCCTTAAGCTTGTTCAAGAGTTTATTGCAATTTGCATAAATGTATTAAGAATAAAATAATCATCTTCATCCTACAATACACAGGCTGCTTGTAATTTTGTGGCCCTCCCTATCTCTTACCTATATAACACTAAGCACTCATTTTATGAATTAGATGGGATTAGAATGACAGATGTGGGTCATGACTACTTTTCATTTCTTAGCTTTTGCCTTTGTATTTTTATCTCCTATTCTTGAGTATCATGATCTTGAGAATTATGTTTGTTTCTACCTCAAAATGTTAAAGATATGTGTTTCAGAATGTACCTTCGTGCAGCAGGAGCAATAATACAGCGGGTTTGGCATTTGCCTTGCACTCAGCCTACCCAAGTTCAATCCCTAGCATCCCATATGATCCTGAGAGTACCAGCAGGTACTCTGGTACCTGGTACTCTGGTTCCTGAGTTCAGACCCAGAAGTAACCTATAAATATCACCAGGTGTAACCCCCCCAAGCCAAAAAAATAGAAATTACCTTCATATCTTTATCCATTCTTATGTCCTTATGATTATTTAAAATATTAGATCCTACATCTCAAGCAGAGGAATGTTAAAAAAAACACTCAGAATGTAAGTGATATGTTAGCCCTAATTAGAGAGAAGAAAGATAATATGGAAAGGTGTAAGATATAGGTATTCTAAATTTTTTAATGCTTAATGTCAAATAGTTGAGAACTGACCTAACACTAAAACATCCAGAACCTCCAGATAAGCTCTCTACTTAACTACAGGGCTACACTTTTGGTTCAAAATGCTGAAACACACAGAGTATTGAAAACTGTCAACATCATGCATCTTTTTAAAGGCTAAAATCTCAGATTGACCTACCAGTAGCTTTCACCACATCATTAGAGAACAACTATTTTTATATAAAACTTGCTATTAAAAGACCTTAAACTGTTCTTTAGAGTTTAAAATCAAAATAAGATAACGTTTTTGGAACCATAATGAAAATGCAAAGAAAACCATTAAGATGCCCAAACAAAATTTTCATCACTAATCATATCACACAGAATACTGCAATATTATTATACAGAAAAGTCAATTTGAAAAACGTTGTTTTATAGTCTAGCCTAGAATTAATAGGATCTTATATATATTGCCTATTTCTCCTTGTCTTCTATATATATATTAATCCTTATTATTAGTGAACCTCAGATTTTGTACATAAATTTCTATTTTTGCAAGTTTATATTTAATCTTCCACAGCCACTTTGATTTTGAAACACTCCTCTGTGACCAGCCTACTTTTTCCTTCTTCTTACAAAAGACATATGTGAAGACCCAATCAAAAAGCAATCTGATGTTTCTTTTTTTTCTCCACAAACAACTCAAAAGTATAATGAGGCAAGATCAACATAGGATGCTTTGGACATTGCCTTGCCCATTATTACAGAATTTTTCCAAGCAATACTGAAGTTATGGTCTCATTGACTTCACTAGCCTCTGAATTCGCCCAGCCATAGAAGAGAAGACATATTCCAATAAAGCAAACCTATAATGTTCCCATTCTTTTTTATTCTATCTACATAAGGATGTAACATTTTGGCTTATTTTTTTCTTTGTTTAGAATTAGTAGAATTAGAATTAGAATTAGAATTGGTTTACAGTAAATAATTAGTGAATAGAACAGTGAATGAATGAATGAACCATCAAATGTAGGACATATCCAGAATAATTTGATGTACAGTGTAATTTAATCTATGTTGATATTTATTATATAATGTATAAAGTATGCAAAGTCATTTGTTAGAGAGCAACTGAAATTTGCATCATCAGGAGATTGGAAAGGGATAGACCCGTAAAACTTTATAGAATGACCTTCAGTGGCCACCTTCTTTCTGTTAACTGTGTCTGATTTTTCAGATAAGAAAAGTCTGTGGTCATTGGTTTTAAATGTAGCTTCAAAAAAAGGAAGAATGACAAGAAATTAAATTTGTCAAACTTGGTATATATGTTTCTTATACACACATGTTATGTGTCTTCTTTCTACCACATGCACACAATTGGACTTCAGTAAATGGTTGTCAGGTGAATTAATGAGGCCACTTCTGGCAGAATTCTACCCAGAATAGGCTTGTGGTACTCATGCCACTCGAACTAAGGGGCTTCAGGGGACACGTTCAGCTTTGATTGAGGACCCTAGTGGTGCTTGGAAAGTTATGAAGTACTGGGGATCAAATTAGGACCTTGGGTGTGACAGATAGTACTTGGGTAAGGCACTTGCTTTGCACCTGTCCAACCTGGATCCAGTCCTCAGCACCCTATAAGATTCCTCAGCACTACTAGGGTGATACGTGAGTGCAGAGCCAGGAGTAAGCCCTGAACATTGGCACATGCCGTCCAAAAACAAAAAAGATAATAATCAGAAGAAAGGCTTGACACATGTAAGATGTGTATTTTTGCCTTTTAAATTAATTTTCTCAGTTCCAATTAATAAATTCTTTAAAAATTTTTAAATGCTTAATTATGCAGGATTTCATTGCAGGTAAGGGATTTAAGAGTTTTGACCTATAATAGAAGAAACTTCTTTAGAAAATAACTAACAGTTTTTAAATAAACGTATAAAGTATTTGAGGGATGGAGCGATAGCACAGAGGGTAGGTTGCACGAGGCCGACCCAGGTTCGATTTCTCAGCCTCTCTCGGAGAGCCCAGCAAGCTACTAAGAGTATCATGCCTGCACGGCAGAGCCTGGCAAGCTACCCACGGGGTATTCGATATGCCAAAAACAGTAACAACAAGTCTCACAATGGAGATGTTACTGGTGCCAGCTCGAGCAAATCGATGAGCAATGGGATGACAGTGACAGTGATAAAGTATTTAACAGAGAGAGGCCAATGCCTTTCATTGAGTCCTTTTACTGGTGCATATAGTTTCATGTGTCCACATTGTACCACTTTTAGTCCACTGGACTGAAAATGTGTTCCCGTCTTAGAGTAAGAAATTTAATGTACTTCTAAGTGCTGTTTCTGGCAATAGAAGCCTATTAATAATATATATGTAGAGTTTAGCTAGCAAAGCCATCTGCTGAAGTGCAGAGAGCTTTGCACTTCAGAGTAGCTTTCCATAATCAATAGAAACACTTTATTTAATAAAAAATTACTAGAGCATAAAATGTATAAAGCTTGATTTCTTCCCTTTATTTTAGTTGTCAGTACAGCAAAACGTGACAAGTTAATTCTTTTCTAAGTACATTTACAACCTTAAAAGGACAACAGACATTATCACAAATTAGTCATGCTGCAGTACACTGATTTTTAACATACACACATTTAATTTGAATACCTTGCATAGGGTTTCAATTACAAAAATGTTTGCAAATCTGTATGTACTCAGTCAAAACATGACCATTAACTAATGCAATTATTCATTCAATATGTCATCATTAAATCACTTAAAATTCGATTCCATGTTGCTTTGCTTTAAATCCAAGCCTTTAGAAAAGAGAGAGAAGAAATCCACACTTTGTAAATAATTCTAAGCCTTGTGAAAGTGACAAAGCACACATTTTAAAGGGCAGAGGCTGCTATAAAACTCTGATACTCCTGCTATCCTATTGCTATTAGAATCACTTTCTGTCGCATTAGCAGGATGGAGGTCTTTTAAAAATAACCATTAAATATGCCTACTTTTCTATTTTGGCTCTGGCAATTTAGGATGTCTCTATTCATTGCTCACAACAATGAATTAATTCCTCACTCCTCCTGCCCTCTTTCAATTTGGAGAGTGGTTTGATTATAGGATTCCTTGGGTTAGACAACATCACTCTTAGACAAGTTGTTTACTTGAGCTATTGAATTTTAGGACCTTTTACCTAATAGCTTTATCCTAATCTAGAATTTAACACCTATGTTTTTTAATTAGGAGTTATATTTGCATTATTTGAAGTTCAGTTTCTGTGTGTGTGTGTGTATGTGTGTATGTGTGTGTGTGTTGGTTGTGCTGGGAGTAGCTTCTCAGCTTTCTTTGAGAACTCAGTGACCTCCCCCAGCAATTCTTTTTTTTTTTAACTTTTATTTTATTGAATCACCATGAAAAAAATGCAAAGCTTTCAGGTTTAAGTCTCAGTCATATAATGATTAGACCCCCATCCTTTCACCAGTGCACATGTTCCACCACCAAGAACCCCAATATACCCCCTAACACCCCCAACCTAAGTAGTTAATGATCTTTACTTTATTCTCTCTATACTTTGAATGCATTCAATATTTCTATAGAGAACTCACTATTACTGTTTGGAATATTCCCCCAACAATCAGGCCTGCTGAAAAGGCATCATTTAATAATTTGTTTTCCATGGCTGAGAATGAAGATTCTATGAGGTTTTGGATTTCTGATATTTTAGCTCAGTTCACAGTCTAGATGGATTTCTGTAAGAAGCTGCTCTGGATGCCAAAATGGGTTAGAAGACCTCTCGAATCATAGTCTTTAGGAGCAGAGGGTCCGTTTCGTGCATTGCAGCTCCAGATCTTATCTGGGTAGAGAGAATGCCAGTAACGTCCCCCCCCCCCCATCCCATGATTGCCTACGAGCCACAGCACTGCAAATTCATACCTCTGTCTCCCAGCAATTTTTTTTTTTTTTGCTTTTTGGGTCACATCCGGCGAGGCACAGGGGTTACTCCTGGCTCTGCGCTCAGGAATTACTCCTGGCGGTGCTCAGGGGACCATATGGGATGCTGGGATTCGAACCTGGGTTGGCTGCGTGCAAGGCAAACACCCTACCCACTGTGCTATCACTCCAGCCCCCTCCCAGCAATTCTTGACTCAGTGGTGATCAGGTACTCAGCAGCGGAAACAGTGTGTTGCTCAGGCAAGTATTTCTTGGGATACACTGATGATGTTGGAGCTGGGGGATGTGTAGTTACTGGAGATTCAAGAGCACCTGGTAAATCCCAGGTATGAGCTCCACCCACTTTAAACTGTCTCTTGGGTAAAGGAAAGCTCTTTGCCTACCTTGATTGATGATATGCTTAATATTAAATTTTAATGTGAATTGGATGCATTTATTAACCATGTAGAGTAAGCTTAAATGATGGGGAATGCATAAAGGAATTGGGCAGGACATTCAGAAAAAGATCCAGGGAAAAGATTATCAGAGTTTGATAAATTTATAAAAACAAAACAAAACATGAATTTCACTATAATACATCATTGCCTGATATTCGGGCTGCTGTCCTCTTTTTATTAGCTTTCTCAACTCAGTGTCAAAAACCGTTGCTGATACTTAGGATAAAGATGATGGTGGAATTATTCTTCCCTCCACTTTTTCCTTCCCATTTACATCTAATGCATTAGAATATTGCTTTACCTTTTCAGTATATCCAGACTTTATGTCATCACAACATATACTGGAACTGCCCTATGAAAACCACCACTGTCCCCTCTAGACAGCAGAGACCTCCAAACTACCTTCTCCTTCTGCTTCCTATTAGTTTTCACATGATAGCAAGGGTTTTTTTAATTAAATTGCATCAACACAATTATTCCCTTACATGTTTGAAATAATACTCATCCTTACTCTAGCTTCCTGGCCCTGCTCTCTCACTAGCTTTTATTTTCTGTGAACCTCAATCTTCCTGTCCCAACTTTTCTGGCTTCTGTGATTTATGAGAAAGTACCAAACATTTTTTTTTGAAATGCTCTTTTTCATGCCTAGACCATCTTTTCCCATATATACTTGCTCTCTTTTTCCCCCTTAGGATTCTGAAGACTTTCAAGAGCCTGTCAAAGAAACAGATCTCCTTTTGCACTTTCCCATATTGTCTAACATTACATATTAATGTATTTATGTACAGTTTTCATACTAGAAAGTTCTTTTCACAAGATGAGGGACTCAATTTTGTTCAACTGCTGTGCATTTCTATAGTCAGAAATCATGCCTGACACAAAGTTTGTACACAAGAACTGCTTGTTGAAAGAAATAATGCCTGATTTACTATGTGATTTGCTTAGGAGGAATAAAAATAGGGCAACAATATAAGTTTTTAAATAGTATAGTTTTAAAAATAAGGCAAAGCCTATTTTTCAGTTTTAAAATTAGTTATTATTTTAATGCATTTTTGTCTTAACTGCTCCATACACATCTTTATTTTTACAAAGATTTCATATAAATTGTTTCCACTGTGTATTTAGTATTTAAATTATTAGTTTTCAATGTTCAAAAGTTTGAGTTGCAGAATGGCTGACAGTGTCACTCTCACTTATAGTTGACTCTGGGACTGTTTTCCACTCCAGCCCCATGATTTTGCACGAATTGATAGTGAAGGGTATAGATATACCTAAGGTTGTCAGTAATTACAGAGTGATATGAGAAATTTGATTTTAGGATCTTGAGAAGTTAGTCCTCTTCCAAAAACTATCTTCTGTATTGTTTAGTGAGCAGATGAATTTTCAAAATGAAACATTCCTTATTTGTCCTGTAGTTTGCTTTCACTCTAATATATTTATTTTTTAAAAAAATGATAAAATGCTTTCTCTGCATCTACTGAAATGATCATATGGTTTTTATTTTTACTTTTGTTGATATGATGGATTATGTTGATTGATTTCCGAATGTTAAACCATCCTTGCATTCCCGGGATAAATCCTACTTGATCGTGATGTGTGATTTTTTTTATGAATTGCTGGATTCTATTTGCTAGTATTTTGCTGAGAATCTTCCCATCCGTGTTCATCAGGGATATTGGCCTGTAGTTTTCTTTGTTAGTGGTATCTTTGTTTGCTTTTGGTATTAGGGAGATATGAGCTTTATAGAAATTGTTTGGTAGAGTGCTTGTTTCTTCAATTTCCTTGAATAACTTGAACAGAACTGGCAACAGGTTTTCTTTAAATATTTGGAAGAATTCGCTAGATTCCAACACCCATTTATGATGAAAACTCTCACCAAAATAGGCTTAGAAGGAACTTTCTTCAAGATAGTCGAAGCCATCTACCGCAAACCCATGGCAAGCATTATCTTCAATGGAGAAACACTAAGGGCCTTCCCTCTAAGATCAGGTTCAAGACAAGGATGCCCGCTCTCACCACTTCTGTTCAACATAGTACTGGAAGTACTTGGAATAGCAATTAGGCAAGAAAAAGATATTAAGGGTATACAGATAGGAAAGGAAGAAATCAAGCTCTCACTATTTGCAGATGACATGATTCTATACCTAGAGCAACTTAAAACCTTCACTAAGAAACAATAGACTTGTACAGCAAAATTGCAGGCTATAAAATCAATACCCAAAAATCCATGGCCTTCCTATACACAAATAGCGAGTCAGAGGAAAGTGACATTAAAAAAAAATCCCATTCACAATTGTGCCCCAGAAGATCAAGTACCGAGGAGTCAGCCTAACTAAGGAAGTAAAGGATCTCTACAAGGAAAACTACAAAACGCTACTCAGTGAAATAAAAGAGGACATGAGGAAATGGAAACATATTCCCTGCTCATGGATAGGAAGACTTAACATTGTCAAAATGGCAATACTCCCCAAAGCACTATACAGATTCAATGCGATCCCTATAAGGATACCCATGAAATTCTTCAAATAAATTGATCAAACACTCCTGAAATTCATATGGAACAATAAACTCCCACAAATAGCTAAAGCAATTCTTGGGAAAAAGACAATGGGAAGCATCACCCTACCCAACTTCAAACTTTACTACAAAGCAGTAACAGTTGAAACAGCATGGTACTGGAACAAAGGCAGAACCGCTGAACAATGGAACAGGGTGGAATATCCCTACATGCAACCCCAAATATATGATCATCTGATCCTTGATATGTGAAGTGGAACAAGGAATGCCTCTTCAACAAATGGTGCTGGCATAACTGAACAGCCACATGCAAAAAAATGGGCTTAGACCTCGACCTAACACCATGCACAAAAGTCAGATCAAAATGGATTAAAGACCTCAACATCAGACCACAAACCATAAGGTACATTGAAGACAAGGTTGGCAAAACCCTGCACGATATTGAAGATAAAGGTATCTTCAAAGATGACATGCCACTGACCAACCAAGTGGAAACAGAGATAAACAAATGGGACTAAATTAAACTAAGAAGCTTCTGCACTGCAAAAGATACAGTGACCAGAATACAAAGGCAATCCAAAGAATGAGAAAGGATATTCACCCAATTCTCATCCGATAAGGGGTTGATATCAAGGGTATACAAGGCACTGTTTGACCTCTACAAAGAGAAAACATCCAACCCCATCAAAAAATGGGGCGAAGAAATGAACAGAAACTTTCTCAAGGAAGAAATACAAATGGCTAAAAGCACATGAGAAAATGCTCTTCATCACTAATCATCAGGGAGATGCAGATTAAAACAACCATGAGACACCATTTCACACCACAGAGACTGTCTCACATCCAAAAGAACAAAAACAACCACTGTTGACATGGATGTGGGGAGAAAGGAACCCTCCTACACTGCTTGTGGGAATGTCCACTGGTTCAGCCATTTTGGAAAACAATGTGGACGATTCTCAAAAAATTAGAAATTGAGCTCCCATTTAACCCAGCAATACCACTGCTGGGAATATACCCCGGAGAAGCAAAAAAGTATAGTCAAAATGACATCTGCACCTGTATCTTCATCGCAGCACAGTTTACAATAGCCAGAATCTGGAAAATAACTGCCCGAGAACAGATGACTGGCTAAAAAAACTTGGTACATCTACAAAATGGAATACTATGCAGCTGTTAGAAAGCATGAAGTTATGAAATTTGCATATAAATTGATCAACATGGAAAGTATCATGTTGAGTGAAATGAGTCAGAAAGACAGAGAGAGACACAGAAAGATTGCACTCATATGTGGAATATAAAGTAGCAGAGAGGTACAAGCTAGCAATTATGCAACCTCTGGCAGTAAGCCCTCTGGACTTAATCACTAAAATACTAAAATACAGAAGAAATCTAGAACCTCGCGGCTGCTATTGTGGCCACAAGACCTCATATCTCTTCATTCTCAGCAATGGAAAACAAATTGTCAAATGCTTCCTTTCCAGCAGGTCCGACGCTGGGAGGGGGGCGGGATCTCCAAACAATAATAGTGAGTTTTTTGTTTGTATGTAATCAAAGTAAAGAGAAAGTAAATTGAAATTTATCAGCTACACAGGCGGGGTGGGGGACTGGGGGGCGGGGGTGTGGGGGGAGGTTTACCATGGTTCTTGGTGGTGGAATATATGCACTGGGGAAGGGATGGGTGTTCGAGCATTATGTAACTGAGACTTAAGCCTGAAAGCTTTGTAACTTTCCACATGGTTATTCAATAAAAAATAAATTAGGAAAAAAAAATAAAAGCTAAGGCACTATAGCAAAAAAAATAAAGTTGGATTAATGTCTTAAAAATGATAAAAGGATAAATGGAGCAGTGTTCCAATTTAAAGTAAAAGATTTGGTATAAGAGATTCTAAAATAGCATTTGCATTTGGGACTGGATAACAAAAATGTTCTGGCACTTAAAATAGTATTGGACATAATAGAGGATGTATATGTGTGTGTGTGTGTGTACTTAGCTAATGGAGATATACACACCACACACACATTTTGCTCCAGTGTAGAACATACTACTACTTTTTTAGACCAACCTTAACATGTTCTCAGAGTGGTACATAGTATCCTCTTGTCTATTGAACTTACTTTCTTATATTCTCTGATCAATATTCATGGTCTGTCATTCACATTTTAATCCACCAGAGTGCCGTTTTATTAAGAAGGTGTATTTTAGAATAAGAAATATCTGACTTTGAATATTGCTCTTTTACATGTTACTGTGGACATATTTATTCTTTATGCCAATATTCCATCTATAAAAGGGCCTGACACAGAGTAAACTTGAAGAAAATATTGTCCATTGTTATTATTACTTGAACCTTGTAGCACTTTACAATAGTAGGAACAACAAACCAATGCTTTGCCTATCTTGTTATTTAGATCCTTTGACAAAAACAAATGGATCCAAATTGAGAGGGGTCCACGAGGACTGACCAGTGTCTTTTAGTCCATAGCCCTCTATAGTAATTGAGGAATTTCCACAATTGATTTCAAAGTGCTGCTCACACAGTATGGGCAGAATCTGACCTGAGAATATCCACATTTCCCTCCTGAGAAGACAAAAAGAGCATGTGTTGAAAGGTTTTGCAGTTGGGGGAGAGGGTAGAAAGGCCTGACCTTTGACCAGGGCAGAGCCCTTGAAGAGGAGTAGTCAGAAGTCCAGCTTTCCTGAGGCCAGAGGAATGATTGCTCTAACCGCTTCTGAAGGAGAAACGCTGGTAACATTGAGTAGGTTCCTTTGATTTCCTATTCTGTTAGATCGTAGAGACTCTTTCCCAGGTTGGTGGAGTTCAGAATGTTCAGTTTTCATGACTGCAGGTGATTTGTGACTAAACATAGTGCTTTTGAAAAGATATGAAGAAAAAAGAGATGAGCAAGGGCTATGAAAAGATCCACATTTTTAAAAGGGATATAAAAGTTTTTTATGGATAGTTTTTTTTTTTCCCTTTTAGCCTCTTGCTGGGTTGGTATTTCTCTGAGCTGGTACACAATATCAATAGTGCTAAACATCTCATATTATTCTTTAGAGAACGTGGTCTTTGTCAGTAAATGGAATTTGGGTGGATGTTTTTGGTTAATGAGCTACCAATACGTTTTTGTTACTTTGTATAAAATGATTATTAAATTAAAAAAAATTGTGCAGTGTAGCCTATTCCTTTTAAATAAGCATATACATCACTCTGAGTTGCTCTAATTTTCAACTGTTTCTTTTGTACACTTTGGTGAACTTCAGTGGCTGGGAGTTACACACTGGCATTCAAAGATCTCTCATATTAGGACTTTGATGAAGTCTTAAAAAATAAAATGTTTTTCCAGCCTGCTCCTCGGCCCTGAGCACCCCAGCCTTCCTTCCCCTCCAGACTGCCGGCCGAGTGGCCGGCACACCACCCCCAACCCCTTGACCTGCTGTCTGGTTGTGGGAAAGGGGCGTGGCCTAATTGTCAGGGGTATGGCCTAGGCAAAGTGGGCATGGCTTCTTTTCCGGCCGCAGATATTCTCTTCAACATCATGTCCAAGACTAACATCCTAGCTATTCGTAAACAGTAGGATAATAAAACACAAGACTTCACATAAGAATTGAAGGAACATCTGAGTGGGAGGCCAGGTTCTAGAAGGGGGAAATAAAAAGGCAACCACCACTGACTGAGCCCATCCACAATCCTTTTTCGCAAAAAGAGGGAACAGGGATACTGATCTTCAAGGTCCTTCTTCCATATCACCACAACAACATGAAGAAACAGCGCAAATCCCCACTGCAAGCAGAGGACAATGAAAGGAGTACAGAAACCTCAATTGGCGTTTCCTACAAACTCAAGCTCTCTGATAAAGAATTCAGAGTTGAGAGCTTGTTTGGAGGTTCTAGCAGGGGAGCCCAGCTACTCGTATACCCTCGACCAAAGACCGGTCCGTCTCTATTCGGGGAAGGCCGTCCTCTAACAAATTATCTAATGCTTCCTTTTCAGCAGGTCCGACTTTAGGGGAGAGACTCTCCAAACAATAATAGTGAGTTTTTTGAAATATTGAATGCAATCAAAGTGAAAGTAAAGTGAAATATATTAGTTACACAGGCAGGGGGGGCTAAGGGTGGGGGGGTCTAGGAGCGTGGGGGGCTAGGGGTGTGAGGATGCGGGGTGGAGCTATTCTGGGATTCTTGGTGGTGGAATATAAGCACCGGTGAAGGGATGGGTGTTGGAGCATTGTATAACTGAGACTTAAACCTGCAAACTTTGTAACTTTCCACATGGTAACTCTAAAAAAATTTAAATTAAAAAAAAAAGAATTCAGAGTTGAAATCCTCAAGATCAATGAACTCAATGCAAAGATTGACAACTTCAAAGAGGACCTGACAGAAACAATACAACAGACAGCTGACAAAATACGGGAAGAAATGAGAGCAGAAATAAAAAACCTACAAAAAGAAATGAAGGATTCGCTCTAGCGAAATCAAAAACTCGCTGGCTGCCCTTAACAATAGAATGACTGCAGCAGAAGACAGAATCAGTATGCTTGAAGATGAGCTGCAAGAAGCCTACATGCAACAACAAACAATGGGAGGAGACCTCAAAATAGCTCTATAGCGAATCAGAGTCCTAGGGGATGATTTCAAGAGGAACAACATTAGAGTCATTGGATTACCAGAAGGAAAGGGAACCAACCCCAACGAAAAAGCCACAGTCATAAAATCATTTCGGAAAAGTTCCCAGAGCTGGACAATGCAGTCATCTAGATTCAAGGCGCCTGAAGGGTGCCAGCTAAAAAAGATCCTAACAAGAAACCCCAAGACATAACATAGTTACAATGATGGACGTCATCGATAGAGACACAATACTGCAAGCAGCAAAGACAAAGAAGGAAATCGCATACAAAGGAATACCCCTTAGATTCAGAGCAGATCTATCAGAGGAAACCCTCCAAGCCGGGAGGCGATGGTGGGATATAGTGAAAAAACTCAATGAAATGAATGCTTCACCAATAATACTTTATCCGGCTGAACTCTCATTCAAACTCCCAAAAATGATACACTATTTTGGGGATAAACAACAGCTCAGGAACTTCATAGACTCAAAACCAAACCTAAAAGAAGCACTAAAGGGGTTATTGTAAGACAAGAAGCACCCCTACAAGGACAACAAACCCTTACACAAAGATGGCGCAAAATCCCATAACAATAATCTCCCTTAATGTCAATAGTCTAAATTCACCAATGAAGAGACACAGACTGGCAAAATGGATTCAGAGACTGAACCCAACATTCTGCTGCCTGCAAGAAACACATCTGAATAGCCAGAACAAACACAGACTCAAAGTCAAAGGATGGAAAATAATCCTGCAAGCAAACGACTCCCTCAAAAAAGCTGGGGTGGCTTTACTAGTATTGGACAACATAGACTTCAGGATGAAAAGGATTAGAAGGGATAGCGAAGGCCACTTTTTTTTTAATACCAGGATATGTACATCAGGAAGAAATCACTCTCCTAAACGTCTACACACCGTATGAGGGACCAGATAAATACCTTCAACAGCTGCTAACAGACCTTAAGAAGGACATTGTGAGCAACACAATAGTAGTTGGAGACTTCAACACCGCCTTATCACCTCTGGACAGATCAAGAAGATTAAAACTCACCAAGGAAATACTGGCTTTGAAGGAAGAAATAGAAGAGAAAGGGCTAATAGATATATACAGGGCTTTATATCCCCCCTCAAAAAATACACATTCTTTTCTAGTGCACATGGAGCATTTTCCAGAATAGACCAAGCACTGGGCTACACAGCATATCTCTACAGAATCAACAAGATAGACATTGTACCTGCTATCTTTTCAAACCATGATGCACTGAAGATAAAAGTTAATCATGGACAGATGCAAAAAACCAAAAAAAAATAACACCTGGAAATTAAAAAGCTTGATGTTGAACAATGAGTGGTTCTTGAAGTAAATCAAGGAAGAAATCAAAAGGTACCTGGAAACAAATGAGAATGAAGACATGAGCTACCAAAACCTGTGGGACGCAGCTAAAGCCGTTTTAAGGGGAAAATTTATAGCTCTGCAAGCATATCTCAGGAAGGTAGAAAGGGCCCACATAAATAACTTGACTTCACAGCTCAAGACCTTAGAAAGGGACCAACAAAAGGAGCCCAAGCCAGGCAGAAGAAAAGAGATAATAAAACTTATAGCAGAAATTAATGACATGGAAACCCAAAAGACAAACTGAAAGATCAATGAAACCAAGAGCTGGTTCTTTGAGAAAATAAACAAGATTGACAAACCACTAGCAAGACTCACAAAGAAAGAAAGAGAGAGAACCCCTGTAAGCCAAATCAGAAATGAAAAGGTGGACAAAACAACAGAAACCAAAGAAATTAAAAAGATCATAAGAGACTACTTTGAAATTCTGTATACCACGAAACAAGAGAACCTAGAAGATATGGATAAATTCTGCTACTCCTATAATCTCCCAAGGCTGAACCAAGAAAACCTGGAGTACCTGAATAGTCCAATTAACATCAAGGAAATTAAAATGGTAATCAAAAGTCTTCCCCAAAACAAAAGCCCAGGTCAGACGGATTCACTAGCGAGTTCTTTCAAACATTTAAAGAGGACATATTGCCAGTTCTTCTCAAGCTTTTACAAGCAATTGAAGAAACAGAAACCCTCCCAAATAGTTTCTATGAGGCTAATATCTCCCTATTACCAAAAGCAAACAAAGACACCACAAAAAAAGAAAACTATAGGCCAATATCCCTGATGAACACAGATGCGAAGATTCTCAACAAAATATTAGCAAATAGAATTCAACAACTCATCAAAAAGATCATACGCCATGACCAAGTGGCATTCATCCCGGGGATGCAAGGATGGTTTAACATCCAGAAATCAATCAACATAATTCATCATATCAAACAAAGAAAAGATAAAAATCATATAATCATACCAATAGATGCAGAGAAAGCATTTGACAAGATCCAGCACCCCTTTATGATGAAAACGCTCACCAAAATGAGTATAGCAGGGACCTTCTTCAATATACTCAAAGCCATTTATTACAAGCCTATGACAATCATCATCCTCAATGGGGAAAAACTAAGAGCCTTCCCTCTGAGAACAGGGACGAGACAAGGATGCCCACTCTCTCCAATTCTGTTCAATATAGTACTGGAAGTACTTGCAATAGCGATTAGCAAGAAAAAGATATTAAAGGCATTCAGGTAGGAAAGGCAGAAATTAAGCTCTCACTACTCGCAGATGATATGATACTATACCTAGAGAACCCTAAAACCTCTACCAAGATACTCCTAGAAACAATAGACTCGTATAGTAAAGTTGCAGGCTATAGAATCAATACCCAAAAGTCCATGGCTTTCCTATATGCAAATAATGAGAGAGAAGAAAGTGACATGAGAAAAGCAATCCCGTTCACAATTGTGCCTCAAAAAATCAAGTACTTCGAATCAGCTTAACAAAGGTGGTAAAAGACTTGTATAATGAAAACTACAAAACGCTACTTCAGGAAATAAAACAGGACACGAGGAAATGGAAAAACATCCCCTGCTCATGGATTGGAAGAATTAATATTGTCAAAATGGCAATTCTCCCCAAAGCATTGTACAAATTCAATGCGATCCCTATAGGGATACCCTTGACATTCATCAAAGAAATGGAGCAAGCGCACCTGAAAATCATATGGAACAATAAGCCCCCACGAATAGCTAAACCAATTCCTGGGAAAAAGAAAATGGGAGGAATCAACCTCCCCAACTTCCAACTCTACTACAAAGTCATAAAAACAGCATGGTACTGGAACAAAGGCAGAGCTGTAGACCAATGTAACAGGGTTGAATACTCTGACACACACCCCCAAATATATGATCAACTAATCTTTGATAAGGGAGCAAGAAATGTGAAGTGGAGCAAGGAAAGCATGTTTAACAAATTTGCTGGCAAAACTGAACAGCTACATGCAAAAAAAATGGACTTAGACCTCCACCTATCACCATGTACAAAAGTCATATCAAAATGGATTAAAGACCTCAATATTGGACCAGAATCCCTAAGGTACATTGAAGACAAGATCGGCAAAACCCTCCATGACATTGAAGCCAAATGTATCTTCAAAGATGACATGCCACTGGCCAAGGAAGTGAAAACAAAGATAAATAAATGGGACTATCTCAAACTAAGAAGCTTCTGCACCTCAAAAGAAACAGTGACCAAAGTACAAAGACAATTTACAGAATGGGAAAGGATATTTACGCAGTACCCATCTGATAAAGGGTTGATAACAAGGATATACAATGCACTGGTTGAACTCCACAAGAAGAAAACTGCCAACTCGATCAAGAACTGAGGTGATGAAATGAACAGAAACTTTCCCAAAGAAGAAATCCGAATGGCTGAGAGACACATGAGAAAATGTTTCACATCACTAATCATCAGGGATATGCAGATCAAAACAACAATGAGATATCATCTCATACCACAGAGACTGCCCACATCCCAAAAAACAAAAGCAACCGTGTTGGCATGGATGTGGGAAGAAAGGGACTCTCCTTCACTGCTGGTGGGAATGCGACTGGTTTAGCCCCTTTGGAAAACAATATGGACGATTCTCAAAAAGTTAGAAATTGAGCTTCTATTTGACCCAGCAATATCACTCCTGGGAATATATCCCAAAGAGGCAATAGGTATAGTAGAGATGACATCTGCATTTCCATGTTCATTGCCGCACTGTTTACAATAGCCACAATATGGATAAAACCAGAGTGTCCAAAAACAGATGACTGGCTAAAGAAGCTCTTGTATGTCTACGCAATGCAATACTATGTAGCTGTCAGAAAAGATGAAGTCATGAAATTTGCATATAAGTGGATCAACATGGAAAGTATCATGCTGAGTGTAATGAGTCAGAAAGAGACAGACATAGAAAGATTGCACTCATATGTGGAATATAATGTAGCTGAGAAGTACAAGCTTACAACGATGCAATTTATGGCAGATATTTCTCTGGACTTAGTTGCTAAAATACTAAAATACAGAAATTCAAAACCATGTGGCCGCTAGTGCAACCACTCAACTTCATATCTCTTCATTCTCGGCAATGGAAAACAAATTATCAAATGCTTCCTTTTAAGCAGGTAGACTTTAGGGGGGGAGAAACTCCAAACAATAATAGTGAGGTTTTTTGTTTATATATTGAATGTAATTAAAGTAAAGGGAAAGTAAAGTGAAATTTACCAGTTCACAGGCGGGGTGGGGTCAGTGGTGGTGGTGTGTGGGGGAGGTATACTGTGATTCTTGTTGTTGGAATATGTGCACTGGTGAAGGGATGGGTGTTCGAGCATTGTATAAATGAGACTTAAACCTGAAAGCTTTGTAACTTTCCACATGGTGATTCAATAAAAGAATAAATTAAAAAAATAAATAAAATGTTTATTATGTTTGTGCATTTTTTGCATCATAGAGCCAGGGAAGCAGATAAGAAAGGAGTTTATTATTTATTGATTTGTTATATTACCAGGTTCAGCGTTTTAGTTGATCTTCATTTTATTAAGGAAAGAATTATCAGCTGAAAATCTCATGATTTGGGCTAAGACTCAGATTCAAACTAGGTTGTGACCCTAAAATCATGTTTCTCAGAACGTAGCCCCCTTTTCACTTTTTTTCCTTCCTGTGGCCCTATGACTCTGTACTACTTTTTGGGCCCCTAGTCCATGGCAATGGCCCTCTATTTATAGGATCTTCTCTCATGGTACCTTCTAATATCCTGGGTGCCAAGGAGGAGCCATATAGCCTCTGGATGAGAAGCACTGCTGAAATGCTTAGAGTTTGTATACCTGTGCCTCCTGTTCAGCTATTATATACTTGTACTATATTATGAGAACCCCGAAGTAAGTTGCCAGTGTCTCCTTCTCTAGAATAGCGAGACAGTATTTCTTAGGGAATCTTTGCAGGAAGAATGCTGGAAATAGAAACTTGGTTGTCAGACTCATGAATATTCCCTGGAATACCATAGCTGTGCCTGGGACTCAGAGACAAGAGGAAAATAGCTTTTACTAGAGGCCCCATGGAGAGCAGGGTGAAAACTATGAGGGAAGAGAAAATGACTCCAGGGCTTTCCTCTGAAGGAGAACCTCTGTGAAGAACTGAACTTCTCTTTCTCCATTATAATGAGGAATTAAAAATGCATTGATGTCTATTCACCTGGCAGAAGTAGCACCTGAACTTTGCACCTGAACCTCTTGCATTTGTGGTGAGGAGGCTTGCTTTTGATTTTAATGCGTTTTAAAGGCTTGCTTCTGGTTTTAATGTGTTTTACTTGATTTTTAATAGCCTCTTAATTTGATTTAATTTTCCAATCTAAGGTCAGGTCATGCTGACTTTTCCCATTGTTTTATTTAAGCTCTAATTTGAGACTTTTTTTCTGATGTCTGAAATGGGGCAATAGATACATAACTGTAAGAAATTGTTGACTGCTCTTAAAGTTAGTGAGCTTGTTTCTGTTTGTGTGAAAGTTTCTGAGTTTTATTAATGGTGTGGATTTGAGGAAGGCTGTAATAAACCACAAAATGAAAACTTGTCTGAAGTAATTTTTAAGGTGTGAGCATAATATTCTTTAGGCTTGTTTGTTTTCTGCAAGTTGTGTATAAATAACTATTTGGGGATTTTTTTATGTGTATGCATGTATGTTTTAGAAGGTGTACTGACATCCAATAAAACAAGAGCATATATTACTAATCAGTTTAAATAACAGCATGCATGCATATATTAAGCCAGGACTCATAAAATAAAGTGTCAGACTCTCATTTTTAATGTGTATCCTTTATTATTATTTGTTTTATGGACCACAGATTCTGGTGGTCTTAAGATTTACTTCTGACTCTGCACTCAGGAATCATTCCATGCACAATTCTTGGGGAACACTTAGAATGCTTGGGGTCAAATCTGTGTCAGCTCTATGCAAGGCAAGCATCCTGCCTGCTGTACTGTCTCTAAGGCCCCAAATATACACTTTTACTTTAGAGGTGTCAGTTCATTAAAATGTGTTCAATATCAAGAAGGCTTGAAAGTCATATGTAATTTTTGACATTTAAAATAATAGGTCTTCAACTTGAAATGTTCATATAGTATTCCATTAATTAAAGGATAAAAGTCATCTTTCATACAAGATTATCTAGAAATTCACAAAGAGAAACCCCAGGTCAGTTTCAGCTGCTTTAGGGCCATCTTATTTCAAGTCCATCTCAATTCTCCACCTTCTTATAGTTTCAAGGCTAAGATCCATATAAATTTTATTTATATTCCCTCTTTACACCTCTCATGCTATGCTATGGGCATGATTGGAGGCTGTGACTTACTTTTGGAAGTAAAAGGGCTTTCATATTTAAAACCAGTATATCGCTTTTATCTGTAGTTAAGCATGTATCTCCCAAAGGAGTAATAATTACACATAATTGCATGATTTAAATTTTCTTTAGAGTTTTATGTTTTTCATGTCTTATTCTTCCTTTAAATATGGTACTTCAAACCCAACAGGTATTCCTGGCAGACCTCAGAATGGAGAGAATGCCAAGTGTCTGTCCTCATGAAGCAGCAAGATCCCCGCTGGGATGTGGCAGGAGCCATTTGTGGAGGTGGGATCCAGATACGAGAGGTGTACTGTGCCCAGAGCATCCCGTTGTCCACTGCACCAAGGGCCAAAGAAGGTAGGCAGTTAGTTCTGAGAAGGATGATGCTTCTGATTGGTTTTGGTTTTGACTTCTGTTTCACACTTGGCTTCACTCAGAGATGATTCCTGGCTCTGTGCTCAGGTATCACTGCTGGTATTGCTTGGCATACAGTCTAGAGTGCTCGGGATAGAACCAAAGTTGGTCATGAGTAGGGCAAGTAATGTCACCAACTCTGCCATGTCTCTGACCTCAACACCTCTGATTAGAAGGAAAAACAACTCCAGTACCATATTCTCTTATTGTTCTCTATATAATGGACTCTCTCTACATTCTAGATTTAATCATTCTTTTGTGTGGGGGTCCAGTCCTGTCCAGCAGGGAGGACCCTACGGGGCTAAGGAGGGGATGCAGCGAATAAACAAACACAGAGCCAGGAGGAGGAGGAGGAGGAGGAGGAGGAGGAGGAGGAGGAGGAGGAGGAGGAGGAGGAGGAGGAGGAGGAGGAGAGAGAGAGAGAGAGAGAGAGAGAGAGAGTGTGTGTGTTTATTCTATGGCAGTTACAGTATTTATACCTCTCTGCTGGGAGGAGGTGGTATGGTATGCATGCTGGGACCCCCAATACAAACAGTAGTAAAATGTAAGCCTTTGATCAGAAGATAAGAGCCAAGCTCTGTAAAATGGCTCCCTATACTTTTGACATTGACTAAGCATCCCAGAGTGCTTACTTTGGATTGTTAAAATTCAGGTAGCAATGATAGTATCTAGCTCAAAGATCATTGCTAAAATTAATGAAAAAATGCGCCTAAAGACTGGAGCATGAGTAAATTCTATAGCTGAGATGCTGGTATGCTGGACAAAGTCAATGGTCAATATATGAGTAGCTTTCTTTTTCTTTCTTCAGTCATAGTTTCCTCTCTCTCTCTCATATGTGCACCACATGGTATGTTAGTGAATTTATAAATTTCTGCAAAAGTATCACTTTCATATTTCAAAGATTTAAAGATTTTTTTGAAGAGTATGAACAGGAGAAAATGAATGATTGGGAAGAGGAGAGAAACAGAAATAGTTTCCCCCATAGCAGATCTAGTAGGTGGGTACAAATTTTGCACCCGGTCATTGTTTCAAAAACAGTGATTGTATATGAGGACCAATACATTGACCAAGGTTTATTTAAACTGATTGAAAAGCCCCAAATTGACAGAAATACACCCCCATTATTCATCACTCACATTGGTTAACACCATTTGCAGTAAGGATTAGGGCCAGGGGGGTTCCTTGGGTGTGCACATGTATGTAATTTTACTGTAGAACTTGCTTATGAAGGCAACATATGAATTTTCTCACTGAGGACATGTATTTATTTTATTGTATTAAGCTTCTCAGGTGAGAAACACATTTTTTATTATAGCCTCTCTGTATTGCAGAGTCATCTGTGACTTGAAGGATGCACATTTTAAAGGAATAGTTTTTAGATCCTTAAGCATTCACTTCAACAAGCAAAGTTATAGTGTCACACTTACAAGTTAAGTGTTCTTTTTAAATGAAAAATTAAGGACAAAAGGTTGACTTAAAGGGGTGAAGCACCCACCACTACGTGCCACTAGATATGGCTCTAGCACTGCTGGAAATGCCTCCTTTGAAAAAATACTTACATACTTACTCCATTGTGTCACTTTTAGAATATACACTCTCTGCCAGAACAGAACATAATTATATTCATTTCTAGGAATTATATTTTTGGAGAGACACAGTTTACATACAAATCTTTATTCCTTCCAGACTTGGTTATCATTCTGTCTAATCCTATCTGTCCCTTTAGCTACTATATTACTACTGTAAAAGCTGCATGTCTTCAGTAGCCAACTTATAAATGAAACTTGTTAAATCAGTATAATGTGACCTACCAGTTTTCAACTCCAGATTTTAAACTTTTATTGACATTTTCATCTTTTTTAATTTTTTTCAGAAAATATTTTTAATAAATTTCCCTTTGTAAATTTTCTTTAATCATAGTTTTTTTCAGTTTTTAAATGGAAACATATAATACCAGGTATGAATATAATAATTAGAAAGAATAAAAAGGACTGTTGTATAGAATTAGAAATTATATGCTACATATCAATGGGAGTAATTAAAGGAGGGATGTTAAATGTATACTCAGTATCCCATCCAGCCCTGCTGGAATTCTCATGAGAAATCTCAAAAGACAAAAAAAATACAATATCACGATTGCAGTTTTGACACATTCTAAATCAGTACTTGGATTTATATGGAAACAGAGAATCCTTAGCCTTAACCAGGCAATCAGATTCCTCGATGACTTAGATATGGGCACCAAGAAGCAAACAACAAATTATAACATGACTATATGCCCTTGTACAATGTTAACTAAATGAGTCAAACTTGCTGTAACGGAAATTAGAACTTACTGTTTTATAGATATATCTTGATAAATTTGGCAACATAAAATTACTTACTCACCCAACATCAATCTAAGAAAACCATTGAAAAGCTATTATACAAATCCAAGGACGGTGGATTTTAATTGAACAGTGTTCAATTAAAAAGGCAGAATTTAAATAGTCATAAACTTTTCTGATAATGCTGTAAAAAGAAACCCAAATCAGTGACTATTTTCTCCATTTCAATTTTTGTGAGCATCAACTTTTTTGGTTATTGTTACATTTTGGAGGGAGATGTAATTTTAATAGCATTGTCATTAGAAATCCTCATTTTTGTTATTCCATGAGTCTTTCACAAGATTACACTTTCTTTAACTATATTATTTCCTTCACTCTCTATGTAAAACACTGCATTTTTTTCCCTGCAGTTTTCAGCTCTGCATTCAAGAACCTGATCTTAGAACCCACAACTTTGGAAGGAACAAAATACTTTCAATGGCTTTCATGTAATAGCATTTTTTAGGTGGCACAATAATATATTTATATATAAGAAGCCCATCTTCTCCCAGAGCCACTAAGTGTCTTGACTTGGATGAATGCTGAGGGTGAATTCTGACTTTCTTGGTGATATTGCCTTCTCCATTTGACCGTAGTTCAGAGTATTTCTAGGAATAACATAATAATCCCCATGGTGTATTTATCTCACTCTGTTTTTCAGTGTCTCTCTGTTTTTAAATGTAGCCAAAACAGTGCTGTAGCAATGAATATTAGATGTATTACCTGTAATAGTAACCAAGCCAATAGAACTGGGAATTAAAATGTAAGGAACATTTATGATTTTGTTTACCAGTTATTGTTCTAGAGAGAACTGTGTTTCTCTTCTATAATTCACAAACACCAACAAGAGTGATGGTTCCCTATAAATTGAAAATCTTGGGTTTGGTGAAACTATTTCCTTCTTGAGTTTTTTCTCTAATGAAACTAGAGTCACTCAACTTGTATTCAAGAACCACTTCTCAGAAGGTACAGCATTGAAACAAGCAGTGCACCTTCAAAATCTAATAAATTTATTTCTTTCATGACAATATGATTGGTGAAGATTATTAATAGGTACAAAGTGAAATGGTATTGAGATGGATGTATCTATGATGTGAAGGAAAATAAGCCAAAACATCCCCAAAATATGAAATTAAAAATCAGAACAAAGTATTGGTGAGATTTTAGTTAAGCAGAAAATCACTTGGATATATATTTTTTAATATTCAGGATTCACTGTTTAGCTTTAAATGAACACAACTATTTTGAGAATGGAATTCAGTTTAGTTTTGAATTGTTAAATCCTTTTGTTGTTCATTTTGTTCTGCGGTTGCACTGACTAAGTTTTGGAAGTCCTATGTCTACCATGCTGAGCCCAGAGCTGACATAAAGGGAGTAACTGATCAGATACAGGAACATGTTCTAGATTTCAAATACGGAGTAGTATTTGAGGTGTACATATTAAAGTATAAGTAGTTTACATAAGTTTAGCATATTATTTTAGGCTTTATTGCTGGCCTCTACAAAACCTTGCTAAGCCACATAAATATCGTTCCAGTCTTCTAGTTAATTGATGTGGTTTAAAAATCTATTGAGTTAGTAAAACATAGATGACAATAAAATTCTATATTTTGTTGAGGATCTTCGCATCGGTGTTCATCAGGGAAATTGGTCTGTAATTTTCTTTCTTAGTGGTGTCTTTGTTTGCTTTTGGTATTAGGGAGATATGTGCTTCATAGAAACTGTTTGGGAGAGTTCCTGTTTTTTCAATTTCCTGGAAAAGTTTGAGGAAAACAGGCAATAGGTCTTCTTTAAATGTTTGGAAGAATTCGCCAGTGAAACCATCTGGGCCTGGGCTTTTGTTTTGGGGGAGGTTTTTGATTACAGTTTCAATTTCCTTAACATTGATGGGTCTATTCAGGTATTCCAGGTCTTCTTTCTTCAGTGTTGGGAGATTGTAGGAATCAAGGAATCCATCCATTTCTTTTAGGTTCTCCTTTTTTATGGCGTAAAGACCTTCAAAGTAGTCTCTAATGATCTTTTGAATCTCACTGGTTTCTGTTATGATGTCCCCCTTTTCATTTCTGATTCGATTTATTAGAGTTTTCTCTCTTTCTTTCTTTGTGAGTCTTGCTAGCGGTTTATCAATCTTATTTATTTTCTCAAAGAACCAACTCTTTGTTTCATTGATCTTTCGGATTGTTTTTTTGGTTTCGATGTCATTAATTTCTGCTCTAATTTTTATTATTTCTTTCCTTCGGTCTGGTTTGGGGTCCTTTCTCTGGTCCTTTTCTAGGGTCTTGAGTCGTGAAGTCAAGCTATCTATGTGGGTCCTTTCTTCCTTCCTGAGGAATGCTTGGAGAGCTATAAATTTTCCCCTTAACACGGCTTTAGCTGCGTCCCATAGGTTTTTGTAGCTCGTGTCTTCATTCTCGTTAGTTTCTAAGTATCTTTTGATTTCTTCCTGGATTTCCTTCCTGACCCACTCATTGGCCAACATTGAATTGTTTAGTTTCCAGGTGTTTGATTTGATTTTCCGTGTTTGTGAGTGGTTAGCTTCTATCTTCAGCGCATCGTGGTCTGAAAAAATGGTTGATACAATTTCTATTTTTCCGATTCTATTGAGGTATGTTCTGGGGCCCAGTACATGGTCTATTTTAGAAAATGTTCCGTGTGCACTGGAAAAGAATGTGTATTCTTTCTTTTTGGGGTGTAAGGCCCTGTATAGGTCTATTAGGCCTCTCTCTTCTATTTCTTCTTTCAGAGTCAGTGTTTCCTTGTTGAGTTTTGTTCTTGTGGATCTATCTAGAGGCGATAAGGCCGTATTGAAGTCTAGCAAATAGGATCCAACAACTCATCAAAAAGATCATACATCACGACCAAGTGGGATTCATCCCAGGGATGCAAGGATGGTTTAACATTCGGAAATCAATCAACATAATCCAGCATATCAACAAAAGTAAAGACAAAAACCATATGATCATATCAATAGATGCAGAGAAAGCATTTGACAAGATCCAACATCCTTTCATGATGAAAACCCTCGCCAAAATGGGGTTTGGAGGAACTTTCCTCAAGATAGTCGAAGCCATCTATCACAAGCCTACGGCAAGCATAATCCTCAACGGGGAAAAACTAAGGGCCTTTCCTCTGAGATCGGGCACAAGACAAGGATGCCCACTCTCACCACTCCTCTTCAATATAGTACTGGAAGTACTTGCGATAGCTATTAGACAAGAAAAAGAGATTAAGGGCATCCAGATAGGAAGGGAAGAAATCAAACTCTCACTATTTGCAGACGACATGATACTATATCTAGAGAAGCCTAAAACCTCTACTAAGAAACTCTTAGAAACAATAGACTTATACAGTAAAGTTGCAGGCTACAAAATCAATACCCAAAAATCCATGGCCTTCATATATGCAAACAATGAGGCAGAGGAAAGGGACATGAAAAAAGCAATCCCATTCACAATCGTGCCCCAGAAAATCAAGTACCTTGGAATCAGCTTAACCAAGGAAGTAAAAGACCTTTACAAAGAAAACTACAAAACGCTACTCCATGAAATCAAAGAGGACATGAGGAAATGGAAACATATACCCTGCTCGTGGATAGGGAGAATCAATGTTGTCAAAATGGCAATACTCCCTAAAGCATTATACAGATTCAATGCGATCCCTATAAGTATACCCATGACATTCTTCAAAGAAATGGATCAAGCAATCCTAAAATTCATATGGAATAACAAACGTCCAAGGATAGCTAAAACAATTCTTGGGAAAAAGATGATGGGAGGCATCACCCTCCCCAACCTCAATCTTTACTACAAAGCAGTAACAATTAAAACAGCATGGTACTGGAACAAAGGCAGAGCCGTAGACCAATGGAACAGGGTGGAATATCCCTACACACAACCCCAAATGTATGATCATCTAATCTTTGATAAGGGAGCAAGAGATGTGAAGTGGAGCAAGGAAAGCCTCTTTAACAAATGGTGCTGGCACAACTGGACAACCACATGCAAAAAAATGGGTTTAGACCTTGACCTGACACCATGCACAAAAGTCAGATCAAAATGGATTAAAGACCTCAACATTAGACCACAAACCATAAGGTACATTGAAGACAAGGTCGGCGAAACCCTCCACGATATTGAAGATAAAGGTATCTTCAAACGTGACACGGAACTAAGCAATCTAGTAAAAACAGAGATAAACAAATGGGACTACATTAAACTAAAAAGCTTTTGCACCGCAAGAGATACAGTGACCAGAATCCAAAGACTATCCACAGAATGGGAAAGGATATTTACACAATACCCATCAGATAAGGGGTTGATATCAATGGTATATAAAGCACTGGTTGAACTCTACAAGAAGAAAACATCCAACCCCATCAAAAAATGGGGCGAAGAAATGAACAGAAACTTTACCAAGGAAGAAATACGAATGGCCAAAAGGCACATGAAAAAGTGCTCTGCATCACTAATCATCAGAGAGATGCAGATCAAAACAACCATGAGATACCACCTCACACCACAGAGACTGGCACACATCCAAAAGAACAAAAGCAACCGCTGTTGGAGAGGATGTGGGGAGAAAGGGACCCTTCTACACTGCTGGTGGGAATGCCGGCTAGTTCAGCCCTTTTGGAAAACAGTATGGACGACTCTCAGAAAACTAGAGGTTGAGCTCCCATTTGACCCAGCAATACCACTGCTGGGAATATATCCCAGAGAGGCAAAAAAGTACAATCGAAACAACATCTGCACATGTATGTTCATCGCAGCACTGTTTACAATAGCCAGAATCTGGAAAAAACCCGAATGCCCCAAAACGGATGACTGGTTGAGGAAACTTTGGTACATCTATACAATGGAATACTATGCAGCTGTTAGAAAAAAGGAAGTCAAGAATTTTGTAGTTAAGTGGATGGGCATGAAAAGTTTCATGCTGAGTGAAATGAGTCAGAAAGAGAGAGACAGACATAGAAAGACTGCACTCATCTATGGTATATAGAATATCAGAGTGGGAGACTAATACCCAAGAACCGTAGAAATAAGTACCAGGAGGTTGACCCCATGGCTTCTCGGCTGGCCTCACGTTCCGGGGAAAGGGCAACTCAGAGAAGCGATCACCAACTACATTGTAGTTGAAGGCCATGTGGGGGAAAGGAGTTGCGGGCTGAATGAGGGCTAGAGACTGAACACAGCGGCCACTCAACACCTTTATTGCAAACCACAACAGCTAATTAGAGAGAGAGAACAGAAGGGAATGCCCTGCCACAGTGGCAGGGTGGGGTGGGGGGGAGATGGGAGTGGGGAGGGTGGGAGGGACGCCGGGTTTACGGGTGGTGGAGAATGGGCACTGGTGAAGGGATGGGTTCCCGAACTTTGTATGAGGGAAGTATAAGCACAAAAGTGTATAAATCTGTAACTGTACCCTCACGGTGATTCTCTAATTAAAAATAAATAAATTATAAAAAAAAAATAAAAATAAAAAAAAATAAAATTCTATATTTTATGAAACAAATTTGCTGTTCCAGCTATTTGTTAAACTATGTACTGTACAGTACTGTAATATTTTAAAAGTACACTCATTTATAGAAATTAAGTTTAAATAATAACTGAATGAAAAATTATTCTACATAATTTTTAATATATACAATTTTACACTAATGTAATATTTATCTGATTTTCCCTGTGCTTCCCCTTAATTCTATTCAAATATATCTGTGTGGTAGGTATTCATCTATATAACCTACCCACATACTTTTCTGCTTACCTACCTACATGCCTGCCTACCTAGCTATCAGGGTAAAAGACACTTAATAATACCAGAGGAAACTCATTCTAGTGGATGTCATGTTGAAAGAGAGTTTGGAACATCAATGGGCAAAAATATTCTAGCTGAGAGTGGATGAGCACAAAGGAAAGGAATAGTGTTGGCAGTTAGCTGATGTAAAGGGAGCACAAGGAAGAGGGATGTAATTGTGAGAAACAGTGGAAAACTTGATCCAGGCCATCAAAAGAGCATATCAGGCTTTGCATGAAGGAGCTCTGTTTTTCAGTCCTTGCCACTCCTGGTTGCCTGAGCAGTGTTGGGAGTGACCCTCAAGCAATGAAATAAGAAATGAACCCAGTCCCACTGTGTGGCAGACAACAACAAAATCAAGAAAAAAACAAAACAAAACAAAAACATGATGACCCAACACACACAAAGACTTTTTTGTTATTCTGAGCTTTACTTTTAAAATATGATTGCTTATTGCAGCCCTTTCCCTACACTGTAGGCTTTCAAACAGATAGCAGACATCATATTCTTTAATATAATAAAAATATAAAAAGATACATATGCTAATATAATTCTGATGGGTAGTTACTTTTTATTTTCAAAATATTTAATATCCAAAATATTTCTGATATCTGAAATAACCAACCTTAAACTAAATATATTGAACATATCTTTCATATTTTCATTTTCATTTTTATTTCTGCAGAGGGGCCACATCCATAGGTTTTGGGAAGCCCCAAAGACCATTCCAGGTGATGCTTGGTCTAGCATTGCAGGCCTGTGGTTAGGCTCAGAACATGGTGACTGGGATTTCTTAGCAGTTGAAGTTACCAGGTCCTCCAGCAAGAATATCTAAGTAGGGGCTGCAGGAACTGGGAAGTGATGACTTTCCCATTTGTCCCTTCGATTCAACTTGTGCCTTGCACATGCCAGGAAAGAGATACCAGGGTCTGGAGAGATGCCATGCCCTTTATCTATCTTTAGAATTTGATCATAAAATTAATAATACTCATTTGACCCTGAGAATAATATAAGGAAGACAACTCATTGTTGACTTTAGCATTTAATTTAAACCATGCTGTTGACCTCAGAAGAGAATGAGAGTAACATTTATATTTTAGAAACATCCTAACAGATTGTGGAACAGTTAATTTGATCTTTAAGTTTAAAACATTCTAATTTATTATGTTTAGAATGAATGTAGTCAGTATACTTTTTTCCTACATCCACAATTACAGTAACAGAATGGTTATAAATAGAAACAAAGGCCAATAGCTTGTAATAGAAAAAAACATTATCTTCTGTAAAAAACTTAAGCAGGCCAAGAGGCATGTGCACAGGGGGGCTCTCTGAGTGGCTCTGTCTCACCGCCCAGGTTCCATACTCTGGAACCACTGTGTGTGGCTGTCGGTCAAGGGCAGACGACGGAAGGAAGAAGGCCAAACTGGTTGCTCTATCAGTTTATTTCATTCTCTCTCTCTGCTTCTCTCCTGGCTCTGGATCTCTCTCTGGATCTTGCCCCCAGATCCACTTTTACAGCTTAGTTAAATCCCCCCAACATGAGGGGTTTGGGGCTTACACATAGGTGTGGTCACAATCAATAGGGGTAAGGTTCCTTTCCCTCAGGGGATGCTTCTCCTAGGACTGATTCTCTTTCAACAGGAGGATCCACCCAACTGCGGAGTCCCATGAGTGTGTTTCTCCTCTCCTTGTCCAGCAAACATATAAGCATTCATAATGTTAATCATTTTGTATGGACACAATAAGAAATGCATTAAGCTTATAGAATTGCTCTCCTGGGGCCATCTCGATCTCAGACTACAGTGCTCAGGCCAGATTAATCTTTCCTATCCCTAGCAGGGTCCTAGTCTCATCTTTACTTTTGGATCATGACAGCATTTGTCCATGATCAAGCTCTTAACTTCACGAATCACGAAAATCATGAAAATCCCGTTATTCACCAATTTCTCAGGCAGGCTCAGTAACCTCTCATTTTGTCCTTTCCCTGAGATCTAAGAAGGCTATCTCGACTTGGCCATCCGAACGATGTCGTACTGGGGGCTCTTTCAGGGTCAGGGGAATGATATACAGCTTGTTACTGGATTTAGCATATGAATACACCATGGGAAGTTTGCAAGGCTGTCCCATGTGGGCAGGAAACTCTTAGAAGATTGCCAGTTTCTCCCAGAGGGAGAAGCAGGCTACATGATATCGCGTAGCTTCTGAGAGCTTGCTTTAAAGTTTCTCTCTGGATGTTGGCTGTTGATGGGATTACACACATCTGGGTTCCTCTGCATGCATGAGGCCTGTCCTTCATGCATGAGGCCTGTCCAAACGTGTGGAGAGGGGCCTCCAGCATGGTTGTAGCTAGGTTCCGGTGGTCTTTGGCTACTGGGAGCTCTGCTCGGGGTAGGGAGGGAAGCTGGAGCCCATGCCCTCCAAGGGGCCCCAGGGAAGACAGCCAGGCGTGTGGGCAAGAGACTCTGCATCACTCTCTTCTGAGAGCTTGCTTTTAAGTCTCTCTCTGGATGTTGGCCGTTGATGGGATTACACACACCTGGGTTCCTCTGCTGGTACCTTCATGCATGAGGCCTGTCCGAACGTGTATAAGCTCCTAACTTATAGTTAAGAATTAGGCACTTTGGCCAGGCCCATCTCAATGCCAGGGTAGCACATAACTCACCGTGGATCCGTCCTGTCCCTCGTTGGGACCCTGCTTTTGGGGTGTTAGGAACTGAGGGCAGCTGAGGCTTAAGTCAAGAAAGCAGATGCCCAGGAATGAATAATATTTGAAGCCAATTAAGTCCCAAGTTACAAAAGCATAATATTGTCTTCTTGTGTCTATACAAAAAGGACATTGGTTTAAACTATTCAAAAGACACAAATAGTGGAGAAAGGCAATATTAACTTTCAATATAAGTTCAGTGTCCTAGGAAGATCTGACCTTACAAATTAACAGTTTCATAAGGGGGAAAAGCTGATTAACTGTTTTTGGGAAGAGAGCATAGAGGAGTAGTTACAGATAAACAAAGAAATGGGAGTGACTCAGAAGCACCTTAATAGGTGTGACAGGGATGAACCCAAACTCCCTGTGGCAAGGGGGGAAAGGACAAAGCAATGTCATCCTACAATCTCCAAACGTACGAACTGAAATCTGAGAAACTGTTAGAAAAGGAACATTAAACTGGAGACAATTAGATAACAAGCACTCTAAATTGAGATTGGTTTCTACTAGCTTGGTTTCATTGCATTTCTATCTCAGTTTAGTGTTTTTTTAATCAAGTATAACAAACTTATCTTGGTGTGATATAGGAAATGTTTATTGAATTATAGCACTCATCAAAAGTATTGAAGGGTCCCTACTTGAATCATTCATTAAGTTATCAGACAGTTCTTGACATTCAAAATTTTATTACTTAAATCAAGGTATAATTCATATGATTAAAATGAGAGAAAGAGAGAAGTGGACAAATTATAAAGAAAGAACATTTGAGGAAAAATTTTAGCATTGAATAGAGTTTACTTTTGGAAAATATAGGCCCTTATGATGACATGTGAGCCCTGCTTAATTTGACTTCTAAGGAAAGGAACAGATTTTTATCTTTACTTACAAATATATAGTTCTTCAAAATTAACATAGCTAAGTTTATAATTCCATACTGTCTGCTACTGAAACCAAAGCATATTGCATGCACTAAGAAAAAGAATGTTTAGAGATGGAAACTAGATGTGATTTTGAATTTTTCAACTTCTCCATAATATTTTAACATCTTATTCCTATTGTACCATGTCCATACATAGCTAAAACACATACATTAATCTTTTTTAAATCCCTATTTCTAGACACTGGCATTCTTGTTATGGTTGCTAATTAGGTCGTAGTCCTTTATATTTCCAAGTGCTGGGACCTATCATGTTGACAGATTATAATGGTTATGGAATTCAAAATTAAAAAGTCCTCAAGTGAGAGAGTTGTGTATTAAGATTTGTGAACAATTTTTGCTTTTTGAGTATCACAGAGAAGGAAATTGCATTACTGCTCATAAAGCCAAACTGACTTGCTCTCTAGATATCAACATTGCACTCAAATGCAGGTGTTTCAGAGGTCCTGGAATCCATTCAGCTTAAATAGATGATATGAGTTTCATGAAGTTATGGAGAAGATTGATGAGGAATGAAAAGGGGAGAAACAAGGAGTGTCAATGGGCCTGCGTGATCAGTCTGTATGGAAGTAGTGACTTCCATAAGTGGCCTTGACTCATATTACCTGATAAATGATTTATTAATAATTTCCTCAATTAAATATACCTCTGTCTTTCTATATAAAGAATATATTATGGGTCACTGTCACTGTCATCCCATTGTTCATTGATTTGCTCGAGCGGGCACCAGTAACGTCTCCATGATAAGACTTGTTGTTACTGGTTTTGGCATATTGAATACACCACAGGTAGCTTGCCAGGCACACACAAATTATTTTTTAAAAATTAATTCTATCTTGGGGCTGGAGCGATAGCACAGCGGGTAGGGCATTTGCCTTGCACGCGGTCGACCTGGGTTCAACTCCAAGCATCCCATATGGTCCCTTGAGCACCACCAGGAGTAATTTCTGAGTGCAGAGCCAGGAGTAACCCCTGTGTATTGCCAGGTGTGACCCAGAAAGAAAAAAAACTAATTCTATATTTTTTATTTTTGCTACAACTGGTGATGCTCAGAATTTTTCTTAGTGCTCAGGAGTCTCTCTGAGTTCTCTATTTGGGGGCCATATGGTATCAGGAATCAAATAGGGATCAGCACATTTAGGACACATTTCTTATCTTATATACTCTTTCTTTGGTGCCTAACAGTTTTTATTTTGATCTTGAACTATTTATGAAGAGAAATAAGAAAATCCAAAAATGTCTGCTGAAATGACATAAGTACCATGAGAAAAAATGAAAGTAGAGAGATGTTAAGCCACAGGAGTGTGGAAGGCAAGAGGCCAGTTTTTAAAGTAGGTTTTCATTGGCTAATTTATAGGAAGGGTATGTATGGTTGAACGATGTTCAAATGAAGGGTACATCGAAGCAAGTTAACTTAAAAGAAATACAAGAGTCTAAAGTCATGGAACTTATTTATTTTTTGCTCTTTAGATGTATAATTGCTTTCTCTGACTATGGTGGGCTTGTTAATGTGTTCTAGTAACTAGGCTACTGCGCAAGGGTTTTGAAACCAGGATCTACATCTATGTTGACTGTTTTTGTCATCACTAAGCCCAATGTCTGTCACATTGAAGATCTGTGGATTGCATTCAGACTCTGTGTACTCATGTTGTTTTTTCCACCTTCTTTCTTTTTCTTCTGTGGTCCTCTCCCATCAGGTGATTGCCAGTATATTTTCAGTCTTAGAGAAAAACACCACATTGTGATGCTTGGGGTCTAACTTTCTGTTGCAGGCTGGAAGAGAAAAGCAGGAAGAGTAGGATAATTACAAACAATATTGTAACTGAAACAGAAGAAATTATGGTATTTGAAGAAATGTAAGCTGTTCCCAGTCCACCTCTACATTATTCCAGTATTCCAGAGGAATGTTGTTTTCTTACATAAATCTATTGTTTTAATGTTTAATGACATCTTACATGCCCTGCTTCTTATTATTGTTTATTTAGTACTGCTATTTTCTCATTGTCATCACCTTCTGGCTATGCAACTTACAAAAAGTATAGACACACTACAGAGATATTGCAGAATTAGCTCCAATGTCTGCAACAAGCAAATACTGCCATAACACATCATATATGTTTGGCTTCCAATTATTTACAAACATAATGTTTATACTATAATACATTCTATTAAATTTAAAATAGTATTATATATAACAAACATAAGGCAACTACTTTAATTAAACGTGGTATAGATATACCAAGAGAACACATTATATGGATAAACTGTGCTGGTAGGCTTGCTTATTTGTGTATGTCAAAACCTTCAGTTCATAAAAATACATCTATATAAAGTAATAATATGAAACACAGTGAATGATATCTGCCCTCATTTTATGCATTAACACCCTGATTCTCATGATAGACCTTACTTTCAAGTTTAGAAGATTCTGCTATAATTGAATAATGAATATGCGTCTAAAGAGAGAATAAGTGATGTTTTCAAAGGCTTAGCATTGCCTATGTTAGACATAGTAGGAGCCTGAAAGCTGGTAGGGGTGTTACTCTACATTATTCCAGTGGTTAATACTCTACATTATTAACCACTTCCTTCTATGGTTCTCTCCTTTCTCTTATTTTTTATGCTATATTATATCCTTATCATCCATTTCCTTCCTAGTCATCCCTTCCAAGCTTTTACTTTGTTTTTAATATTTAAAGAATCTTGAGCTGAAAAACAGTTTTAGTAACTGTTTTATACTACATGGCACATCGCATAATGCCAGGAAGAACACAGTAAGTGCTCAGTAGTTGTTTCCTGAATAAATGAGAATATACACTCATATCATCTCTCCACTTAGTTTCAGGCAATTCTTTTCACACTGGGACAACCTTTCCCTACATTTCATTTGTTCAAATACACCTGTACTTCATTAATGAACAACTCAGTTCTGCTTTTTAGAGTAGAAGATTGTGTTTGGAAGGACATGCTGAGACTAGTGCATTTACAATCTTTAGTTGGGTGTCCCACTAAACTTCATTTTGTCAGCTAGATTAGATTTTTCCAGAACAACAGGCATAGCGGTAACAGGCCAAGGTTTCTTCTGGCAGTGCAATTTCTGAAACAAAGTTATTCTTTCCAAATTTGTTTATTTTCAGAATTGTGAATATCATGGCAAGTAGAAAGAAAAAAATGTTCAAACCATCATGTAAGAATATTTCAGAACTTTCTTACCAAATTACTCAGTATTTATCATTTTTCCTTGCCCTACTTGAAACTTTCTTCAAGTTCTGTCCTCAAAAAATAAGAATCAGTGCTCACTTTGGCAGCACATGTACTAAAATTGGAACGATACAGAGAAGATTAGCATGGCCCCTGCGCAAGGATGACATACAAATTCGTGAAGCGTTCCATATTTTTAGTCACAATATGTTAAGAGTCAACTAACCTAGCCTATCCTAATTTCACAAAAACTGTCAGTGAACACATCAAGCTGCACATAAAAGTCCTTTGTAAAAAGATCATTGCCCCACATATTCAGTTGAGGCCCCACCCAAGCTAAGGAGAGCGCCTGATAGTAAATCCCATAACAACATGAAGAAACAGCGAAAATCCCTACTACCCAGAGAGATCGAAGAAAGTATCTCAGTAACCTCAGCAGCGACTTCCAAGAAATACAACCTCCTCTCAGATAAAGAATTCAGAGAGGAAATCGTGAAGATGGTTCACGAACTAAAAGCAACTATGGAACGAACATCCAGTAAATTAAGGGAGGATATGGATGCAGCATTGGAACGATCCACCAAGATAATCCAGGAAGAAATGAGAGCAGAAATTACAAAGCTACGAACAGAAGTGACACAACTAAAAGAATCAGTAGATGAAATAAAAAACTCGGTAGGAGCCCTCAATAGTAGAATGACTACAGCTGAAGACAGAATCAGTGAGCTTGAAGATGAGATGCACAAAGAATATAGGCAACAATAAAAAATGGAAAAAGACCTCAAAATGGCTCTAGAGCAAATTAGAGTCCTAGGAGATGACCTCAAGAGAAACAACATAAGAATCATTGGAATACCAGAAGCACAGGGAACCAATCCCAATGGAAAAAAAAACACAATTAAAGACATCATTGATAAAAAATTCCCAGAGCTAGAGAATGTGGGCATCCAGATCCAAGGAATCTGAAGGGTGCCAGCTAAAAAGGACCCAAATAAAAAATCCCCAAAGCATATCATAGTGAGAATGATGGATGCTGTGGATAGAGACACAATACTGCAAGCAGCAAGATCAAAGAAGGAGATCATATACAAAGGAGCACCCCTTAGATTCACAGCAGACCTATCAGAAGAAACCTTCCAAGCCCGAAAACAATGGTGGGATATAGTGAAAAAACTTAATGAAATGAATACCTCACCAAGAATACTTTACCCGGCTAAGCTCTCAGTTAAACTTGAAGGAACCATACACTATTTTATGGAGAAGCAACAGCTCAGGAACTTCATAGACTTAAGACCAAATTTAAAAGAAGGACTCAAAGGGCTACTATAAGACAAGGAAAAACCCTACAAGAACAACAAACCCTACAGAAAGATGGCACAAAATCCCATGACAATAATTTCTCTTAATTTTAACAGTCTAAATGCACCAATCAAGAGGCACAGAGTGGCAAAATGGATTCGGAAACTAAACCCAACTTTCTGTTGCCTACAAGAAACACATCTGAATTGTCAGAACAAACACAGACTCAAAATCAAAGGATGGAAAACAATCCTGCAAGGAAACAACTCCCTCAAAAAAGCTGGGGTGGCCATACTAGTATCCAACAACATAGATTTCAGGCTGAAAAAGATCATAAGGGACAGCAAAGGTCATTTTCTATTAATCAAGGGATATGTACAACAGGAAAAAAATCACACTATTAAACATATAAGCACCTAATGAACGACCAGCTAAATACTTAAAAGAATTCCTAACAGAATTTAAGGAGGACATAACTAGCACCACGATAGTAGTTGGAGACTTCAACACTGCCTTATCACCTCTAGATAGATCAACAAGAACAACACTCAGCAAGGAAACGATGGCTCTGAAGGAAGAAATGGAGGAGACAGGGCTAATAGACCTATACAGGGCTATACACCCCAAATAGAAAGAATACACAGTCTTTTCCAGCACACATGGAATGTTTTCCAAATTATACTTTAAAAGAATCGGTAAGATAGAAATTGTATCAACTATCTTTTCAGACCATGATGCGCTGAAGATGGAAGTTAATCAAACAGTTGCGGAGAACCAAATCAAATACTTTGGAATTTAAAAAACTCACTATTGAACAATGAGTGGGTCACGAAGGAAATCAAGGAAGAAATAAAAAAATACTTAGAAACAAATGAGAATGAAGACACAAGCTACCAGAACCTATGGGACACAGCTAAAGCTGTGTTAAGGGGAAAATTTATAGCTTTGCATGCTTTCCTCAGAACGGAAGAAAGCGCCTACATAGATACCTTGACTTCGCAGCTCAAGATCTTAGAAGAGGACCAGCAAAAGGAACCCAAACCAGATCGAAGGAAAGAAATAATAAAACTTGGAGCAGAAATTAATGATATGGAAACCCGAAAAACAATCTGAAAGTTCAATGAAACAAAGAGCTGGTTCTTCGAGAAAATAAATAAGATTGATAAACTGCTAGAAAGACTCACCAAGAAAGAGAGAGAGAAAACCCTAATAAACCGAATCAGAAATGAAAAAGGGGACATCACAACAAAAACCAAGGAGATTGAAAAGATCATCAGAGACTACTTTGAAAGTCTGTATGTCACAAAACAAGAGAACCTGAAAGAAATGGACGAGTTCCTTGATTCCTACAATCTCCCAACACTGAACCAAGAAGACTTGAAATATCTGAGTAGGCCCCAAAATATCAAGGATATCGAAACTTAATCAAAGTCTCCCCAAAAACAAAAACCCAGGTCCAGACGGATTCATTCACGAGCGAATTCTTCCAACCATTTAAAGAAGACTTGTTGCCAGTTCTCTTCAAGCTTTTCCAGGAAATTGAAAAGACAGGAACCCTTCCGAACAGTTTGTATGAGGTACATATCTCCCTAATACCAAAAGCAAACAAAGACACCACGAATAAAGAAAACTATAGACCAATATCCCTGATGAACACTGATGTGAAGATCCTCAACAAAATACTAGCAAATAGAATCCAACAACTCATCAAAAAGATCATACACAATGACCAAGTGGGATTCATCATGGGGATGCAAGGAAGGTTTAACATTCGGAAATCAAACAACATAATCCAACATATCAACAAAAATAAAGATAAAAACCATGTGATCATATCAAAAGATGCAGAGAAAGCATTTGACAAGATCCAACATCTGTTCATGATGAAAACTCTCATAAAAATGGGTTTCGGAGGAACTTTCCTCAAAATAGTCAAAGTCATCTACCACGAACCTATGGCAAGCATTATCATCAATGGAGAAAAACTAAGGGCCTTTCCTCTAAGATCGGGGACAAGACAAGGATGTCCACTCTCACCACTTCTCTTTAATATAGTACTGGAAGCACTAGCAATAGCCATTAGGCAAGAAAACAATATTAAGGGGATTCAGATAGGAGAGGATGAAATCAAGCTCTCACTATTCGCAGATGATATGATACTATATTTAGAGAAGCCTAAAAGCTCTTGTAAGAAACTCTGAGAAAATATTGATCTGTATATTATAGTCGCAGGCTATAAAATCAATACTCAAAAAACCATGGCCTTCCTATATGCAAACAATGAGACAGAGGAAAGGGACATGAAAATAGCAATTCCATTCTCAATCCTGTCCCAGAAAATCAAATACCTTGGAATCAGCTTACTAAAGAAGTAAAAGATCTCTACAAAGAAAACTATAAAACGCTACTCCATGAAATAAAAGAGGACATGAGGAAATGGAAACATATCCCCTGCACATGGATAAGGAGAATCAACATTGTCAAAATTACAATATTCCCCAAAGCATTATACAGATTTAACACGATCCCTATAAAGATACCCATTACATTCTTCAAAGAAATGGATCAAGCAATCCTGAAATTCATATGGAACAGTAAAAGCCCACACATAGCTAAAACAATTCTTGTGGAAAAGATGATGGGAGGCATCACCTCCCCAACCTTAAACTTTACTACAAAGTGGTAACAATTAAAACAGCATGGTACTGGAACAAAGGCAGAGACGCAGACCAATGGAACAGATTGGAATATCCCTACACACAACCCCAAATGTATGATAATCTAATCTTTGATAAGGGAGCAAGAAATGTGAAGTGGAGCAAGGAAAGTCTCTTCAGCAAATGGTGCTGGCATAACTAGACAACCACATGCAAAAGAATGGGCTTAGACCTCGACCTGATAACATGCACAAAAGTCAGATCAAAATGGATTAAAGACCTCAACATCAGACCACAATCCATAAGGTACATCGAAGACAAGGTCGGCAAAACCCTTCATGATATTGAAGCTAAAGGTATCTTCAAAGATGGCACAGAACTAATCAATCAAGTAGAAACAGAGATAAACAAATGGGACTTTATTAAACTAAAAAGCTTCTGCACAGCAAAAGACACAGTGACCAGAAATCAAAGGCAATCTACAGAATGGGAAAGGATATTCACCCAATACCCATCCGATAAAAGGTTGATATCAAGGGTATATAAAGCACTGGTTGAACTCTACAAGAAGAAAACATCCAACCCCATCAGAAAATGGGCCGAGGAAATGAACAGAAACTTTTCCAAGGAAGAGAAATGAATGGCCAAAAGGCACATGAAAAAATGCTCTGCATCACTAATCATCAGGGAGATGCAGATCAAAACAACCATGAGATACCACCTCACAACACAGAGAATGGCACACGTCCAAAAGAACAAAAGTAATCGCTGTTGGAGTGGATGTGGAGAGAAGGGAACCCTTCTCCACTGCTGGTGGAAATGCCGACTGGTCTAGCCCCTTTGGAAGACAATATGGACGCTTCTCAAAAAAATAGAAATTGAGTTTCCATTTGATCCAGCAATACCACTTCAGGGAATATATCCTGGAGAAACAAAAAAGTATAGTAGAAATGACATCTCCACTTATATGTTCATCGCAGAACTGTTTACAATAGCCAGAATCTGGAAAAAACCCGAGTGCCCGAGAACAGATGACTGGTTAAAGAAACTTTGGTACATTTATACAATGGAATACTATGCAGCAGTTAGAAAGGATGAAGTCAGGAACTTTGCATATAAGTGTATCAACATGGAAAGTATCATGCTAAGTGAAATGAACCAGAAGGAGAGGGACAGACATAGAAAGATTGCACTCATCTGTGGAATATAGAACAACAGAGTAGGAGACTAATACCCAAGAATAGTAGTATATAATACCAGGAGGTTGGCTCCATAGCTTGGAAGGTGACCTCTCATGCTGGGGGAAAGTCATCCCAGATAGAGTGGGGAACACCTAGCAATATGTGATTGCAGATCCTGCGTGGGAAGGGAGATGCGTGATTAAAGTTGACTAGAGACTAAAAAGGATGAGCACTCAATAACCTTATTTGGAACCACAAACCCCAAAAGCAAAGAGAGATATCAATTGGAATGCCCCGCTACAGAGGCGGGGTGGGGGTATGAGACTGAGGGTGGGAGGGATACTGGGTTCATGGGTGGTGGATAATGGACACTGGTGGAGGGATGGGCGTTTAAACATTGCATGAGTGAAAACGAAACACGAAAATGTGTGAATCTGTAACTGCACCCTCACTGTGACTCATTAATTAAAAAATAAATGAATTAAAAATATAAGAATCAAAAAGATTTACCCTAATTTACCTTAATAGATAAATTATTAGACATAAGTGTTATTCCCCCCTTTCAAATTGTTTAGTTTATGTTCTTATAATACTGTTAAAAGTTATGGCGCTGACATATAAAATTACTATCATACTAATACTAAAATACTCTTAAAACTTCATCATCTATAGCATCTGCTAATAAGATATTTCTTATCCTCCCTTCCCTTCACTGTTTGGTAGGTGTTTTGTATTCCAGTGCTCAAGGTATGTCATTGTTAAGTACTATATATTCTCTTATTCAGCTTTCTGTATTCCCCAGATGAGTAATATCAGTTGGCACTTACTTTATATAACATGATATCCCCTCTAGTTCCATCTGCATTACAAAAAACTGCATGGTTTCCTCTAACAACCCTATCCAAAACTGAAAAAAGATGAAGAGAGACACTTCCCCAAAGAACACTTCCTCAATATCATAGAGGTTGCTAGTTGCATATGAAAAAAATGTTCTTCTTTGAAAAAGTTTCTGTTCATTTCATCACCCCATTTTTTGATCAGGTTGGCAGTTTTCTTCTTGTGGAGTTCATCTAATGCATTGTATATCCTTGTTATTTACTGTGTAAATATCCTTTCCCATTCTGTAGATTGTCTTTGTACTTTGGTCACTGTTTCTTTTGAGGTGCAGAAGCTTCTTAGTTTGAGATAGTCCCATTTATTTATCTCTGTTTTCACTTGCTTGGCCAGTGTCATGTCAGCTTTGAAGATACCTTTGGCTTCAATGTCGTGGAGGGTTTTGCCGACCTTGTCTTCAATGTACCTTAGGGATTCTAGTCTGATGTTGAGGTCTTTAATGCATTTTGATCTGACTTTTTTACATGGTGATAGGTGGAGGCCTACGCCCTTTTTTTTTTTGCATATAGCTGTTCAGTTTTGCCAGCACAATTTGTTAAATATGTTTTCCTTGCTTCTCTTCACATTTTTTGCACCCTTATCAAAGATTAGATGATCATGAGGGTGTGTGTCAGAGTATTCAACCCTGTTCCATTGGTCTACAGCTCTGCCTTTGTTCCAGTACCATGCTGTTTTAATGACTACCGCTTTGTAGTAGAGTTGGAAGTTGGGGAGGTTGATTCCTCCCATTTTCTTTTTCCCAAGACTTGGTTTAGCTATTCGTGGGGGCTTATGTTCCATATGAATTTCAGGCGCGCTTGCTCCATTTCTTTGATGAATGTCAAGGGTATCCCTATAGGGATCGCTTTGAATTTGTACAATGCTTTGGGGAGTTTTTCCATCTTGACAATATTAATTCTTCCAATCCATGAGCAGGGGATGTCTTTCCATTTCTTCGTGTCCTCTTTTATTTACTGAAGTAGTGTTTTATAGTTTTCATTATACAAGCCCTTTACCTCCTTTGTTAAGCTGATTCGAAGGTACTTGATTTTTTGAGGCTCATTTGTGAACGGGATTGCTTTTCTCATGTCACTTTTTTCTCTCTATTATTTGCATATAGGAAAGCCATGGACTTTTGGGTATTGATTCTATAGCCTGCAACTTTACTATATGAGTCTATTGTTTCTATAAGTTTCTTGATAGAGGTTTTAGGGTTCTCTAGGTATAATACCATATCATCTGCGAATAGTGAGAGCTTGATCTCTGCCTTTCCTACCTGAATGCCCTTAATATCTTTTTCTTGCCTAATCGCTATTGCAAGTACTTCCAGTACTGTATTGAACAGAATTGGAGAGAGTGGGCATTCTTGTCTCGTCCCTGTTCTCAAAACCTAAAAGAAGCACTAAAGGGGCTGTTGTAAGAAAGAACCCCTACAAGCACAACAAACCCTTACACAAAGATGGCGCAAAATCCCATAACAATAATTTCCCTTAATGTCAATGGTCTAAATTCACCAATGAAGAGACACAAACTGGCAAAATGGATTCAAAGACTGAACCCAACATTGTGCTGCCTGCAAGAAACATATCTGAATAGCCAGAACAAACACAGACTCAAAGTCAAAGGATGGAAAATAATCCTGCAAGCAAACAACTCCCTCAAGAAAGCTGGGGTGGCTTTACTAGTATCGGACAACATAGACTTCAGGTTGAAAAAGATTAGAAGGTATAGTTGAGGCCACTTTTTATTAATCACGGGCTAAGTACATCAGGAAGAAATCACTCTCCTAAATGCCTATGCACCCAATGAGGGACCAGCTAAATTCCTTCAACAGCTGTTAAGAGACCTTAAGAAGGACATTGTGAGCAACACAATAGTAGTTGGAGACTTCAACACCGCCCTATCACCTCTGGACAGATCAAGAAGATTAAAACTCACCAAGGAAATACTGGCTTTGAAGGAAGAAATAGAAGAGAAAGGGCTAATAGATATATACAGGGCTTTATACCCCCCCCAAAAAAAAAACACATTCTTTTCCAGTGCACATGGAACATTTTCCTGAATAGACTAAGCACTGGGCCACACAGCATACCTCTACAGAATCAACAAGATAGACATTGTACCTGCTATCTTTTCAAACCATGATGCACTGAAGATAAAAGTTAATCATGGACAGATGCAAAAAACCAAAAAAAAAAAAACACCTGGAAATTAAATAGCTTGATGTCGAACAATGAGTTGGTCAGGAAGTAAATCAAGGAAGAAATCAAAAGGTACCTGGAAACAAATGAGAATGAAGACATGAGCTACCAGAACCTGTGGGACGCACCTAAAGCCGTTTTAAGGGGAAAATTTATAGCTTTGCAAGCATATCTCAGGAAGGAGAGAACCCTTATAAGCCAAATCAGAAATGAAAAGGGGGACATCACAACAGAAACCACAGAAATTAAAAAGATCATCAGAGACTACTTTGAAAATATGTATGCCATGAAACAAGAGAACCTAGAAGAAATGGATAAAGTCTGCGAGTCCTATAATCTCCCAAGGCTAAACCAAGAAGAACTGGAGTACCTGAGTTGTCCAATTAACATCAAGGAAATTGAAATGGTAATCAAAAGTCTTCCCAAAAACAAAAGCCCAGGTCCAGGCGGATTCACTAGCGAGTTCTTCCAAACATTTAAAGAAGACCTATTGCCAGTCCTTCTCAAGCTTTTCCAGGAAATTCGAGAAACAGAAACCCTCCCAAACAGTTTCTATGAGGCTCATATCTCCCTATTGCCAAAAGCAAACAAAGACACCACAAAAAAAGAAAACTATAGGCCAATATCCTTGATGAACACAGATGCGAAGATTCTCAACAAAATATTAGCAAATAGAATTCAACAACTCATCAAAAAGATCATACACCATGACCAAGTAGGATTCATCCCGGGGATGCAAGGATAGTTTAGTATCCAGAAATCATTTAACATAATCCATCATATCAACAAAAGAAACAATAAAAATCATATAATCATATCAATAGATGCAGAGAAAGCATTTGACAAGATCCAGCACCTGTTTCTGATGAAAGCGCTAGCCAAAATGGCTACAGAAGGGACCTTCCCCAATATAGTTAAAGCTGTGTATCACAAGCCTACGGCAAGCATCGTCCTCAATGGGGAAAAACTAAGAGCCTTCCCTCTGCTAGTTATAGTTTTAAGGGGCTGGATCAATAGCACAGTGGGTAGGTCGTCTGCCTCGCATGCGGCCGACCCAGGTTTGATTCCTCCGTCCCTCTCGGAGAGCCCAGCAAGCTACCAAGAGTATTTCGTCCAGACGGCACAGCCTGGCAAGCTACCCGTGGCTTATTTTATATGCCAAAATCAGTAACAACAATTCTCACAATGTTGATGTTACTTGTGCCCACTCATGCAAATTGATGAGCAACAGGATGACAGTGATACAGCTATAGATTTAAGAATATTTGTTTATTTCTCCGTCATCCACTGAATTACTTCTAATCTTAAATACTGTAATAGCTTCCCAACTGATGTTTCCTCTTTTGCCCTGTATTCCATTCTTAATAAAACAGGGTATGTTTAATGTGGCTTAGCACGTGAATTCTACGGAGATGTAATCTCTACATAACATCAGACACTGTCACTTAAACACTTAACATTGGTCAAGTTAGTTGATTTTATCTTTTTATATAGATATATTTTATATATAATGAATATTCTAATTTATAGTTCATAAAATTGTTGTGGGTATTACACAAAGACCCACACATATACTTAAAAAATACTTAGAAAAGAATCTTATGCAATTAACACTTAACTTTTATGTCTTTCCCATACTCCTGCTAAAGCAATCCAACAAGAAAACTTAACTGACTATATTGATCCCATTCAAATTTATTTCATGACCTTTTTGAAGCAATGCTTATTCACAGAAGTATGTATGACCTGGACCTTGCCTACCCTTCCACTCTCAATCTGTTCTATTCCCTGTTTTACTCATTTTGCTCAAGTAACTCTGTGTTGCCTTGGTCAAGTTAATTGACTTTCTAAGTATTAATTGCAATCATTTGTCTAGATGCTAGTGTTGCATCAAGTAGACAGCAGAGAAATGGGAATCACAGACCTAGGGCATAAACATCTTTGTTATGATGATGCATCTCTGATGAGCACTGTCTCTAGGTAGAGAACTACAGACAGAAATCTAGCAGAGTTTTATAATGGGATTCCTGAGCAGCCATTCTAGATACAGCTACACTTTTGAAGAAAGAATTTTTGAGAGGTGCTCCCCCTTAGTTACAATATTATTTTGTATTGTTTATGCATTATTTTGTATTTTTATTTACTTTCTCTAATACATCATCCCACATTTCATTACTTAAGACACAAATAAGCTTAGAGTATTAATGGTGAGAAGTCAAAATCATCCTCAGTGAACTTTAGTTATGGTGATAGTAGTAGGTGGAAGTGTCCTTTCTGGAGATTTAGGGGAGAATCATTTCCGTCCTTGTCTCTCCCAGTATTGATCAGATGTCTTTATGGCTTTTTTTCCACTCTGGAGAATTCTGTGTTCTCTCGTGAATGTACCTTTCTCTCCTCTAACATCTCTCTATTTTATTTTTTAAGTTTAAAAAACTTTTGTTTTGCTAATTAAAAACAATGAATGAAAGAGAAAGAATATATATTATATGCTATGAAATTTTCTTCCTCCTCCTTCTTCTTCTTCCTTCTCCTCTTTCTACTTCCTCCTCCTCCTTCCTCCTCTTCCCTCCTCCTCCTCCTCCTCCCCCTCCTCCTCCTCCTTTTCTTTTTCACTCCTCCTCTTCCTCCTTCTCCTTTTCTTCTTCCTTCTCCTTTACCTCTTCCTCTTACATCTCCTCCTCCTTTTCTTCCTCCTCATCCTCCTCCTCCCCCTCCTCTCCTTCTCCTTCTCCTGGTCCTGCTCCCACTCAGAAATGCTCATGGCACAATATGCAGTGCTAGGGATCAAACTTGAGTTGACCTTATGCAAGGCAAGAACCTTAACCACTGCATTATCTCTCCAACACCCCCATTCTTTTCTATTTTTTACACATTTATCAAGGTCTTTTTATTTGTAATCCAGACACTTTTATCAAATATTCACAGTAGATAAACAAGAAATTGGAAATCCGAAGGTAAAGCCAATTTGGAGAGAAAAACATAAAACCAAATTATGTGGGTAAATTATAGCAAGTAATATATTGCTATGTTCATAAATAAGTAATTATTTAAATGTAGAAATAAATAACAAAGCCTAGAATAGCACATGAATAGGTCCTAATATTTTTCTTCTGTAATAATTATTATTTAATTTGTTCTTTATTTTTAATTATTGAAATAGCATGATTTATAGTAAGTTATATTTATCCTTTTGATATGCAAATTTAGCACCATCACTAGTTCTCACTCTGCCACTATTCTTTAATGTTTCTATTTAAATGAAAATGCTTCCATCATCTGCAAAACAAGGTATTTCTTATATGATCTGTTGCCAAATTTTCTTTCGGAAATAAGATTATTTTATCAATTCTCCCAGAAAGGGCTCAAATTAAAACTATTAACAATCAGTAGGATTTGGATCATATAATAATTCAAACAGTCAACTGTTCTGTATCTGGTATAGAATATGTGTGACAGATCATTCTATAGCTCCTTATGAAGGCCCTAATAAATCCCCAGTCTCTTAAAAGGGATCTGAGAACCTGTGCAATCTTTGGCCTTAGGCAGCATTATCTCTTCTCTTTATCAGATTTAAAAATATACTTGAGATTAGTCCATAAATGAAAAGAAAACGCTAATCTTGCATCTTTTTAATTATATTTAAAATCAATTGCTGATTGATTTGGAACTATAATAGACTTTTGGGAAAGAATGCATCAATATCCCATTGAAATTTCACATAAGAAAGTTCACTTATATCCTCCCCTCCCCTCCCTTCATGTCCCCTCTCCCCTCCTCTCCTCTCCTCTCCACCCTCTTCCCCACTCTTCCTCCTCCCCCTGCCCTCTCTTCTTTCCTCCTTCCCTTCCCTCCACATTCCTCTCCTTTCTCTCTTTTTCCGTTCTTTTCCGTTTCTGTTCTTTTCTATTCTTTTGTTTGGGGGCACACCTTAGGACTTACTTCTTGCTTTATGCTCAGTGATCACTTCTGATGGTGCCTGGGGAACCATGACTGATCCCAAGGATTGAACTGGGTTGGCTACATGCAAGACAAGTGTTCTGACCTCTGTATGCTCTACTGTCTCTCTACCCAACATTACTTAAATTTTAAATTTTATGATGTCACTAGTTGACACAAAAAATTGTGGCATATTTGAAAATATTAGCAGGGAATAAGATATAATAAACGACAAAAAATTCTAAAGCATTTCAGTTTATTTATTCAATTATTCACATTCAGCAATGCTCAGGGGTTATTTCTGGCTCTGCACTCTAGAATTACTCCTGGCTAGAATTACTTGGAGAGCCATATGGGATGCCAGGGATTGACCCTGGTTGGTTGTGCACAAGGCAAACACCCTATCTGCTATACTATCACTCTAACCACAGAAAGTTGAAAGCATTCTTAAACAAATTGTGAAGAACACATTGGGACAAGAGTCTTACATACAAGATAACTATGCATGACTAACATTCATACATTTTCAGGACTGCAAAGAGGGATCAGGGATTTGACTCATCGTGTACCTGGAGTTTGAATACCTGACACTACAAAAAATCAACTTTCAGTTTAGATTATGATAAACTGTTAGTTGAGTCAAGATGTAATGAAATAGGTCTATATATCTGAAAGATATATTTATCATTTAATCTGTAATTAAAAGCAAGTCTGTTGATATAAATTAACTATGATACTTGTCCAACATATTCTATCTTTGTCTCCTCCCTAGAGATTTCTGCTTCAGTGGGTCTCATGTTTGCCTAGAAACCTATAAAGGTTTAAAATAGAAAGCAGGTGATGCTTTTAAAAGAAGTATGGTTCAGGAATATTAAAACAATAGTTCTTTGATAAAATGTGCAAATTAGGAACTGTAGCAGTTGAAATTTTTCCATTTATCAGAGTTGGTCAAATGTAAACCTTTTACTCATATTGTAAACTTTTGCCACTTTTGCCAAACCTCTACCCTTTGTCCCAACTTAAAAGTTAATGTGCTTGTAAAACATGCAACTTCTTCACCAGTCAATCTATAATTTTCTCTTTCACAGTTGTTCATTAACTTGTATAATAATTTTCCAGCTAATTTTTTCAACTATTTAAGATTTGTGAACTGAAAAACAACGCCAGGTACTACAGAGTTCCAAAATAACAGTGAAATGAATTTTCTATACCAGGGCTCAATGTGGAGTTTGCAACCTTAACATCAAAGCTTATAATGATATACTAACCAGTTCTTTCCTTGAAGATTTTATGGATTTGTTTTTTTTTTCTGGTTATTCTTATATCTTAGATAAATCATAGAAATTTGCTTTATGATCCAAAAAAGCCTTCTATTGTTATAATACTGTATTCAAATTCCTGAAAATCTGTAACCCGTTATGAAGTCAATAATGATCACTTTTGTTTTATTTGGTTTGGGGGTGGAGAGTTGTCACATCCAGCACTGATCAGAAATTCATCTTGGTTTAGTGCTCAGGGGTTACTCCTGGTGATTTTCAGGGATCACATGCTGTGCCACAGATCGAACCAGAGTTAGCCCTATTCAAGACAAGCACCTTAACACCATTCTATCTCTCTTGTCCAGATAATAATTTCTAAAAAGTTTCACATTGATTTGAGATTGAATTAATATTTATAGAGATGCTATAGAGCAGGCAAACAATCTTCTTATTCTTTTCATGAAACTACATTTGCAAAGGGACCGGACTGGTTTTCTGGTGCAAACCTTTCTCAGACACAATCATTTCCTTTGAAGTCCCCCTGAATATATATGTTAACAATATAATTTGTTACTCTGTAAAGCTTCAATTACTACATAGAATTTTCTTCTATTGAATTGTTCCTTGTTCATTTCTTAACCATTTCTTCAACTTATGTGCTATGAAGCTACACAAAATTAATCTGTTTTTCATAGAAGTAAAGAGAAACAATGACACCATGCCCCTACAATTTTCCCTGTGTACCAAATCATGCTCTGGTCTTATTTTCCATTCTGGATCATATTTTCATATTCACTCCAAATAAAGGATGCTTAATGGACTCTAATAATCTCATAATTAAGTTATATCTTTTCCATGAGATTACTCTCAATTAAAAAAGAAACTTTTCAATTTTGCATGGATGATTAACACACTTTCTCTTTTTGGACAGCTATTTTAAATAGGTTTTGTTATTTAATAGTATATCCAAAATTCATCATGTAGGCAGGTCCCCAAATAATGGATATAATATGTTTTTCTGTTAATTCCTTAGATAACTAATCCCCTTCTTTCCCTTCCTTTGTTGACATTAATAATGGGGATCACAAACAACACTGATAGCCATCATTGTGCTTGGTATAGTGTGCTGAGGATGACCCTCTTTTTTTTTTTTGTCCTACTCTTTTTTCTTTTTAACTGAATCACCTTGAAATACACTGTTAAAAAGGTGTTCATTATTGAGTTTAATTCATGCAGTGTTTTAACACCCATCCCTCCACCAGTGTACATTTCCCACTGCCAATGTCTTCAGTACCCCTCCTGCCTGGGACTCTTATGCAATTGCTTGCAAGCAGTTTTGTACCAATGAGTTGTTCATTGGATTTAAATTATTTTAAAGCAACATGTAGGGACAGAATTCCTTAGGTGAGTGGGGCGGGGTGGGAGGGGATGCAAGTAAAATTTTTGCTACATGAAATTTGAAATGAAGGTGGTCACATAATTAGGATTTCAGCTACTTTCTCTAAAAGAGTACAAAGAGATTCCTGTCCCCCTGACTATAAAGACTAGGTAGGAACTAATTGATTTTTTTTTAATAACGCTCCAATTTTAGTGAGCATGAATTTTATCAGGTTGGTGGGGGGCACTTATAAAGTGAGATTCTGATTAGGTGTGGGACAGATATTCTATTTCTTATGTGCTGTCAGATATCTATGCTGTTGTTTCATGGGCTCCATCTTGAGCAACCCCTTCAAACGATATCTGATGCAAATAGCAATTGTGAGTCACCTATGAGTTTAAAATTTTCTAGTACCCACATTAAAATATTGTGAGAATGTAACCCAAACATGAAAGCTTGTAACTATCTCACGGTGATTCAATAAAAATAAAATTAAAATAAAATTTAAAAAAAATTAAAAAAGGAAAGAGAGTAAGGAATATACCTCAGTAATTAGGAGCACATCCTTGAATGTGGAGCCCTGATTTCAATTATTTGTTCCTAATGCACGTTCCCCAACACCAATGAGTGATGTCTGAGCATGGCCCAGTGGGACCCAAATGCATTCAAACAAGCAAAAAAAAAAACAATAAGAAATTCAGAATTTTGTGTTAACAAATTTGAAAAGAAAAAATTTAAAGGAGGCTTGGAGTGATAGCACAGCGGGTAGGGCGTTTGCCTTGTACCTGGCCGAACTGGGTTTGATTCCCAGCATCCCATATGGTCCCCCAAGCACCACCAGGAGTAATTCCTGAGTGCAGAGCCAGGAGTAAGCCCTGAGCATCGCCAAGTGTGACCCAAAAAGAAAAAAAATATTAAAGGAAAAAGAAACAAATTTTTTTTAAAATATTTTTTTTATTTTCATATAAAATAACAGAGTAGGAGACTAATATCCAAGAATAGTAGAAATAAGTGCCAGGAGGTTGGATACATGGCTTGGAAGCTGGTCTCACATGCTGGGGAAAAAGGCAGCTCAGGTAGAGAAGGAAACAACAAGTAAAATGTGCTTGGAGATCCCGAGTGGGAAGGGAGATGCGTGCTGAAAGTAGACTAGAGTCTGGACACAATGGCCACTCAACACCCCTATTGCAAACCACAACACCCAATTAGAGAGAGATCAAAAGGGAATACCCTGCCACAGAAGCACGGTGGGGTTGGGGGGGAGATGGGATTGGGGGGTGGGGGTGGGAAGGATACTGGGTTTATTGGTGATGGAGAATAGGCACTGGTGGAGGGATGGGTTTGCGAACATTGTATGAGGGAAAAACAAGCTCAAAAACGTGTAAATCTGTATCTGTACCCTCATGGTGACTCACTAAAGAATTAAAAAATAAAAAAAATCATTTTCAACATGAAAATCATGTGACACTTATTTTATTTATTTTTTAATAAAAATTTTATTTTATTAAATCACCGTGTGAAAGATTACAATGCTTTCAGGCTTAGGTCTCAGTTATACAATGCTGAAACAACCATCCCTTCACCAGCACCCATATACCACCACCACCAAAAAAAAAAAACACAGTACACCTCCCATCCCGCCCCCCCACTCCCCGCCTTGTAACCGATAAGTTTCATTTTACTTTCTGTTTACTTTGGTTAAATTCAATATTTCAACACAAACATCACTATTGTTGTTAGGAGTACCCCCACTAGATTCAGACCTACTGTGAAGACAAATGAGGTCGCGCGGCCGCACTAGCGGCCACGCGGTTTTGAATTTCCGTACTTTAACAACTAAGTCCAAGGAGATTTCTTCCAGATATTGGATCATTGCAGGCTTGAAAATCAAATCTGTGGTCGTCATAATATGGCGGACACCACGCCCCTCATCCCCGGAGAGAAAGAGGAGAGAGAGAGAGAGAGAGAGAGAGAGAGAGAGAGAGAGAGAGAGAGAGAGAGAGAGAGAGAGATACCTTTCCCCTCCTGGGTGGGCACGGGGCCGAGGCTTAGTTCTCAGGCTGGAGACATTCTGCGAGGAGTTGCCCATGCCGAAAGAGGTTTTGCTGGGTCTGGATTCATGTGACATTTAACATGAAAGTCATTTCATCACAACATGAAATCACTATAAAATCAGTGAAATATTTTTTGTACAACACTGGCAATATGCACACATGGTACAACAAATCTTCTGTTGTATCAGGGGCACTTTTAATGGACTCAATATCTATATGTGTCTATGTGGCTCAATATTATATTATTACATTGCTCAGCTATAGATCTAGTAAATTGTATCCCTTAGAAATTATACGTGCCATGAATGACTGACATTTCTTGGTGCTTATTATGTGAATGATAAATAAGCCAGAAGTTGTACTCATAGAAATGTTTCAGAGAAAGTATCTCATGTGAACCTGTTTCACCACCACCATCCCACACCCCATTATACACTTGAATAAAGTGTTTCTGAGCTGAAAATAACAGGCATAATGTTGCAATGCCATGCCATGCATAGGTATGATTTGGATCTCTAATAGCACCATATAGTCCATGTTCTTAACCTCTGGCTCTAGGACAAGAACAATTTCAGAAAGGTGTCATGGCAGAATACTTGGTTGGGAAAGGAAAAACTGATCAAGATGTTTCTTTGTGATGGGGAATTACCACTGAACCCTGATGCTGATTTGGCAGTGTCTTGGTATGTGTTAGATGTAGTTTCTTTTCGGCATTCTAGATTGCAGTTGTTTTCTGTAACTTAGTATCAAAAACCCTGTTGACAGGAAATGTGGGAATAAAGGATTTTGCATCAAAACTTGCAGTAGCAGGAGTTCGGTGAGGTGTCCCTGGCATTCTACAAGCATTCTAGAGGTTTAATGACAGCAGCTGAGGAAGGATACCAGACTACTAACATCCTTACTTCCATTTCCGGGTGCCAGGCTTCCACATGCACAAGCAGGGATGGTGAGTTGGTTTTGATTGGCACAGAAGAGAAACTGTTCCTGTGAGCCCTTGTCTCTCCTCTTTGTGGAGGCTGAGGCATTGATTACATGTAATTCTTTCCCTTATTCAATTTTCCTGGAGAACAAGCTAACCTGATTTTGTAAAGTCCTCAGATCTTTTTATATTTTGATCATTTCTCAACCAAGTTATTTCTACCCTTTTCAATGTTGACAAGAATTTCAGTCATGAGAAAAAATGAGCTGAAAGGTAAATTACTGCATGGTTACTAAATGGCAAGCTCAGGACTCAGGACACTGCCTTCAAACACTAACTACCCCTCCTCAAGCTATGTGATATAGACGCATTTACCTGTTATGAGCCTCAGATAAAGTTCCTTTGAACCTCAAATAAGGCAAATAATGACTCTCACCTCACGGACTTATTACAAATATTCTTTGAAATAGTCAACATAAGAATACTCAGCTTTGTACCTGGCCTTAGAAAATGTTAATTAAATTTTAATTCTTAAACTGTCATTGTCATTCTTGCTTATATATCTCATTATTATATTTCTCAAAGCTGAAAAACGTCCTCCAGTCTTTTGGCTTTCATTACTGTACAGTTTTTAAAGTGCTTTTTCCCCTCTCTGGACTTTTCCTCCTCATTTTCACAACTCAGTTTATTCTGAGATTTTTTTTGCCCCTGGTAACATTATCATAATATCTTACCGAAGTTCTTAGTCAAGTTCCTTCTTTTTAAATTTGTACCTTTAGAACAGGTGTTCATTAACTCTCCACCTCCTCCCCCACACACACACCTCCCTACTTGAGCCGAAGTACCACAGACTATCATGGGATTTTATTCTGTTGAGTCCTCTTTGAGATTCTTGCAATTTTCAGGAGCAGAATTGTTTTGGGGTAGGCCTATACCTGAACATGTATTACATGAATAGATTTATCTGATGACTTATTTCTTCCCCTATGGAACTTACATTTCTGGACTTAGATGCATCTTATTTCTAAGGTACACACGTCTAGTTGAGACCTCTGTGTTTATTATGAACCCTGACAGGCAAGTCTGGGAGACACTGAACCATCCACACAATGGTCTTCGCTGTACACACTTCCATTTTGGAGTGATAGTCCAATGAAACACTGATGTAGTGAGACATGGTTAAAGCATTAACCGGGTACATTAAACAGCAATGGAAATTAATAATGTTTCTTATTAAGCCAATAAGTTCCTTTCTTCTTAATTACCATTCTCCACATTCATGTTCTATGGTGGCTTCTTTTAATCCTTTTGTTGCTAAACTTTCTCCCTTTAACCCAAATGTTTAAGTAGGCAATGAAATTCTTTTTGTTTTAACCATTCTACATTTAGCAAATCTAAAGTTTGAGAATTTGGAATATAGTGTCTGCATATTGCTACTAAACAGGACTGTAGGACACAGAATCTCACTTAATCTAAATGAAATTGCTTTCTGTTAACATCTTCATCATGTCTACACCAACAGATAAATTCTTTATCCATGAAATTGTGTATGGTTCCTTCGAGTTTGAGTGAGAGCTTAGCCGGGTAAAGTATTCATGGTGAGGTGTTCATTTCATTGAGTTTTTTCACTGTATCCCACCATTGCCTTCTGGCTTGGAGGGTTTCCTCTGATAAGTCTGCTGTGAATCTAAAGGGTGCTCCTTTGTATGTGATTTCTTTTTTTGACCTTGCTGCTTGCAGTATTGTGTTCCTATTCGTGGCATCCATCATTCTGACTATGATATGTCTTAGAGTCTTTTTATTAGGGTCCCTTCTAGCTGGCACCCTTCTGGCTCCTAGGATCTGAACATCTGCATTATCCAGCTCTGGGAACTTTTCAGCAATGATTTCTTTAACCGTGGCTTTCTCATTAGGGTTGCCTCCCTGTCCTTCTGGAACTCCAATGATTCTTTTTTTTTTTTTTTGATTTGTATCCTTATTTTATTCATTTACATAGCCAGTGCTGCATAAAAACTTTGGGGGCAAAAGGAATTTTTTTTTTAATTTTTATTAAATCACCATGTGGAAAGTTACAAAGTTCTCAGGTTTATATGTCAGTTATACAATATTCAAACACCCATCCCTTCACCAGTGCCCAAATTCCACCACCAGAAACCCCAGTTTACCCCCCGCCCCCACCCCCTACCCCCTACTGTATAACTAATGAATTTCACTTCATTTTTTCTTTACCTTGATTACATTCCATAATTCAACACAAAACTCCCTATAGTTGACATAACTCTCTCTCTCTCTTTTTTTTTCTCTTTTTCCTTTTCCATTTTTTTTTTAATTTTTCCCCCTCATCCCCCTTCCTGCGCCTCATAGTATGGTGATTCTTATGTTATTCCTCTTGGCATCATCTCCTAGGTCTCTGATTCGCCCTAGAGCTATTTTAAGATCTTTTCCAATTGTCTCTTGTAGCCTGTGGGCTTTCTGTTGCTCATCTTCAAGCTCACTAATTCTCCCTTCAGCTGTAGCCATTCTACTGTTGAGGGCTCCAACTGTGTTTTTTTATTTCGTCTACAGTGTCTTTTATTCGTGACATTTCTGAATGTAGCTTTCCTATTTCTGCTCTCATTTCCTCCTGTAATTTCTTTGCTGACTGCTCCACTGTTTCGTTAAGTTCGATGAACATTCTCAGAATTTCTTCTCTGAATTTTTTATCAGAGAGATCACATTTGTGGGAAACCCCTGCTGAGGCTTCTGGACTCTTTTCTTCGTCCTCTCCTTGCTGTGGGGATTTGCGCTGTTTCTTCATGCTGTCACGGTTGTATGGAAGTGGGATCTTCCAGTTCACTAGAGCTAATCTCTCTTTTCGTGAGTTTTTGATATTTTGGTGCAATTGGAATAGGCTAGTGGTTAATTTAGCCTTTTGTGTTTGAGGTAACTGGGGAGATCTCCACAAAGTTAGTTAATGGGGATTGCGACGTCTGTCAAGTACACTAGAACAGGGGAAAATAACTGCAGCACCATGAGCAGCTGCGACCTAGCCCACTGCAGCTTCACCACGCCCACTACCAAAGAAGCCACGCCCCTTTTGGCCACTGGACACTGGCTGGAGATTGGCTCTGGGGGCCACGTGTGCAGCGTGGGCACCAAGGGCTGGGAAGCTCAGTGAGGGAAAGAGGCGCACCTGAATGAGGAAGCAGGAGGGGCAGGCTCAGCCACAGCGAGGGGCGGGGTCTCTGAACGTTGGACACTGGCTGGAGGTCGGCTCCGGGCCGGGAAGCTCAGTGAGGGAAAGACCAACAGGTAACCTCTTATTTGTCAGATTTTTCCCCCCCTGGGATAAAAGTTCCTTTCTGTTCTATCTTTACAATTTCATCTATTAATTAATTGTCTGCCAATAGAATTTTGTAGGTGTTCTGTTTGTCATTGAATGGTATTCCCATAGACTTCTGACAAAATTGAAACTCTCATTCTACTTTAACAGTTTCATAATTTTTAACTGAGATATGTTTTGAATATGTAAAATGTTCATATGTTTTGAACATCTTACATATGTAAGATGTTCAAAATATGTAAGATGTTCATATGTTTGAACATCTTACTTATATTCAATATGTAAGATATTGAATATGTAAGATGTTCATATGTACATGTTTTGATGAATGCATATGAATAAGACTATTCATCATCTTATAAAGTTTCCTCAGCCATCATTAGTAAATTGACTCTTTTTTTAAACCCAAATCCTACCAGAAGCACCATTTATAATAATTTCTGTTATCTTGGATTTATAAAATGATGTAGGACTTTATATAAATGGAGTCATACCATGTTATTTCATGGATGTTACTGCATTCATGTTGTTCTTATATTGTGAGTCAAATTCAATTAACTCTAGGACAGTTTCTGCATTGTCTTGTTGATGGAGATAAGGATTGATTTTCACTAGTATTTATGAAGCAATGATTAACACTTTTGCATAAGTTCTTTTGAAAATAATATAATTTATCTTTAGTAAATACCTAATAGCAAAATTACTAGATATTTTCAGAGTAGGTATGGCTTTAAATGGACTGGCGCAATGGCACAGTGGGTAGGGCATTTGCCTTACACGTGGCCGACCCAGGTTCTATTCCTCCGTGCCTCTCGGAGAACCTGGCAAACTACCAAGAGTATCTTGCCTGCATGGTGGAGCCTGGCAAGCTCCCTATGGTGTATTGGATATGCCAAAAATGGTAACAACAAGTCTCAAAATGGAGACATTACTGGTGCCCACTCGAGCAAATCGATGAACAATGGGACGACAGTGCTACAGTGCTACATAGTTTTAAAAAATATTTGTGAGGCAAATGTGATCATATGATATTGGTGGTGGGGAATGTCCACTTGTGGAGGGATGGGTGTTTCGTCATTGTGTGATTGTAAACCCAAACATGAAAGCTTGTAATTATCTCACAGTGATTCAATAAAATTTTAAAAAACATATATTTGTGAGTGACATTCAAATACTTCCCAAATAGTTTACACCATATTTAGCACCTATTATCTATATGTAAATATGAACTCCTTGTTGTTTTATATCCTTACCAATGTTTGGTTCTCAGTTTTCTTACTTGTGACTATGTGAACGAGAATGTGCTGCTATCTTATGGTTGTTTTCATTTGTATTTTCCTGGTGACTATTAATACTGAGTGATTTTTTTCATGTCCTCATTATGTAGCTTCTTTTGTAATATTGGAGTCATTTACAATCTTTAGGGAAGCTTAGTGGTTAAAGTCTAGAATAATAATATACCCTAAGTATATCTTCCAACAGATTGACCAGATATATTATTTTCTCCAAAGGTTACTTTTCTTACTCCATTTCTTTTCTGTGTCTCCCCTGAGTTATCCACCATATGTTTATGTTCATTGAGTTCTAAGCAGGTGAGCATAGCTGTTGTATTGAGTGAGAAAATGTATATAAAACTGTTGTATCCTGAAAGTATTATGCACTTTAGTTTTTTCAATCTTTAAATATCAAATAAAGTGTTTTGAAGATGATTTTGTGTCATAATTAGATTGAACATTATAGCTGGCAAGAAGATTTTTTATTTTTATTTTTATTTTTTTATTTTTATTTTATTTATTTTTTGCTTTTTGGGTCACACCTGGCGATGCACAGGGGTTACTCCTGGCTCTGCACTCAGGAATTACCCCTGGCCGTTCTCAGGGGACCATATGGGATGCTGGGATTTGAACCTGGGTCGGCCGCGTGCAAGGCAAACGCCCTACCCGCTGTGCTATCTCTCCAGCCCCAAGATTTTTTATTTTTATCAACAGTATCCTGCTTCTTTTTTGGCATATTTCAAATTTTTTATTTTCACAGGATTTATTGTATTATTTTAATATGTTCTTGAGCATATTATCTATGTGTTAATAAGCATATGATGCACTGTTGTTGTTATGTTCTTCTATTTCAGCAACCTGTCATTTTGCAGCTTCATTTTGGTCATTTTCTTTCTTTCATTTTCAGCTGGAAGTTCATCCTATAATTATTCAATAAGTGTAACTGCCATGTTAATATGCAGCCCCTACTGTATGGACAGTTTGCTGTTGATTGAGGGTCAGTAGGGTATGTGCATGGAATTATTTTCAGTAATGCTAACTAGGTTGCATTTAGTCAGTCGCCCTCTTCCAACAGAACATATGCAAAATTCTTCTGCTTGTAATTTTTTACTTGAAATAAACAGAATAAGTGATGAGGGGATCTGCTATTTATTTCTTAAGCTGATTACACCCTAACAGTGCTTAGGAGTGCATAGTATGGAGGATAATACTTCGGGGCCCCTTTCAAGGAAAGGCATGAGCCCCACCCCTTTGCTGGTTCTAGATCTGCAATTCTGGATCTAAGAAACACATTTAATTGTGAGGTACTATGTACTACAGATGCTACTTTACTCTTTACCAACCAGACTGCAATGAGGTCATCAGATAAAGTAAAGTTGATGCAATTATAGTAGGTACCTGATAATGAGAAGATTCAGAATAGGACAGGGATGTGAAGGTTCAGGGGTATATGTGAGGTCAATCCCTGCACCGGATAAGCCAAACCAATTCTTGAGTAGGTCAGGTGGTACCTTGCATTAGCCTGAATCGTGCTAAGTCTTTAGAGCATAGCTTTGAATCATCAGACCAAATACTCCTGGGAGGTTGGAACTGACACTGGGGCCCACTTAGATGCTTTGCATTACTTCCCAACACCCTCTCGACACACATGCACGCACACACACACACACACACACACACAAACACACAAGTAAGATCAAAGAACAGGGATAAATGTGTGTGTATTCCATCTAATGGCATTTTCATAATGATGGTATATGCTTGTCCTTAATTTGATAGTGTCTCACTAAGTGGGTATTTATTTATTTTTTGACGTGATGAGTATTGAATCTGAAGTCTCACATATGCAAGCCATGTACTCTATTACTAAGGTAAATCTCCACTTTTAAGAAAAAAAACCAGTAGTACCAAAAAAATAGCTATATGTAAATACAAAAGTCCAAATTTCATATTTGCTGATTTTTATTTTATAGTTTAAGAAGTTAACTAGGAGGTAACTTAATTAAATGAACACAAAACCTCATTTTACCTTTTTGGTAACTTTCTATGACTTTAAAATAATTTCAAAATAAAACATTAAAAAGTGTCATCACAAATAAAACCACAATTGTTTTCCTTGTTTTAATTTTGTATGTAGGCATTAAAATTTAAATAGTGTTATATTTATTCTTTAGGCTTACTCTACCCATACAACACACTTAAAATCAAAGTGCCTATATCCCTACAAGAGTGTTCCTAGGTCTCATGTTATCCACTTCCTCCTTCTCCACCCCTCTGCCTCCCTAGTCCTGTCTGATAACCTCATTCTTTTCTAAGAGTTTGAGAGTTTATTTTCATTTGATGTTACTTACTTCCTTGCTTTGCTTCTTTATATGCCACACATGAGTGGCAACATCTAGTATTTGTCTCTCTCCTTCTGTCTTATTTTACTTAACATGATACCCTATAAGTCTTTTCATTCTGTAGTCAATATTTGATAAGCAAAATCAATATTTTATTCTTTCTTACAACTGAGTAGTTTTCCAATGTGAATATATACAAAATTTCTTTATCCATTCTTCTGTGATTGGGCACTTGGGTTCTTTCTAGATTTTGCCTATTATAAATGATACTGCAAAAACATATGTGTGAATATACCTTTTCAGATTAGTGCTTTTTATACTTTATGTTGATGTCAAGGACTGCTTGGAATGCACATATATCTCGGTGATGAAACATTTCTTCCCTAGAGCAGGAATCCCCACTGCCCAATCTTGAAAAACATTGTGTTCTAGACTTCAACTAAAACTAATATTAGGTAGAGTCACCATTGTCTGCTAAGCACTGAGGTGGTGCTTACTTACCATAACTCAGGTTTATATATATATGAAGGAACAAATTTATTTAAACTATCACCCAGAAGTTTCCTATAAATGTTATTCATTTATGACCTTTCATAGTTTAGTAAACATGCTCGAAAGTATTTTAGGGAGTTTTAGGGAGCTAGAGAGATAGTACGGTGGGTAAGGTTCTTGCCTTGCATGTAGCTGACCTGGATTCCATCCCCTCACCTCAAACGGATTCCCAAGCACTGTCTGAGTGATCCCTGAGCATAATCTGGAGTGACCCTGAGCACTGATGATTAAAAAGAAAACCCAAATAAAGGTTAAAATACAATAGCTATGTATGGTAAGAGATTATAAGAGGCAAGCATGTAATTGATATAATATGAACAATTTCATATTCCTCTTATGTGAACTTTTAAACTATAATATCACTAATAAATAAATTGAACATTCCTTAATGAACGCTTGTACTGCCTAGATCTTAGATACTCCATAGTTATAATTTTTAATTTTTTTTTATTTTTGTCTCTGTGTCTTAATCCTTATTTTAAAAAGCTATACTGCTAATATAATGAGCCTAAGAATCTTCTGCTTGGGGCTGGAGCAATAGCACAGTGGGTAGGGCACTTGCCTTGCACACGGCTGACCCGGGTTCGAATCCCAGCATCCCATATGGTACCCCAAGCACCACCAGGAGTAATTCCTTAGTGCATGAGCCAGGAGTAACCCCTGTACATCTCTGGATGTGACTTAAAAGAGAAAAAAGAATCTTCTGCTTATTAGTTTCTTCATATGTTATGATTTTATTCTATGGGACCATATTTCCTATTTTCTTTTATGATTAGTCACGTAAAATATGGGTTTGGTTTTTAAAATGTGTTTTAATCCACATCATTTTGCATCCTTTTAATAACTTTTTATTAAGAAACACCTCAACTTAGTTGTCTGTGACTATAGGAATTTTAGTTTGAACCTAGAACTTCTAAACCAACCTGATTCTCCAGGTACTTCTTATTCCTCAGAACTGTACACATACACAGTTATAGCAATATAAATGGTGTCATTGTGCAGATTAGAAAAAGTTCCCCTTCAGAGTAGTGGTGTTAGAAGTATAAACTCTTCTGGACATAAGTTATAAATTGCAGTTTGGGAAAAGGAAATCAGACTTTCTTTTAGCCCCAAGCCCTGCCCTACCAAATTGACCTATTGTGATTCTACCTTATATGATGCTATGTACAGTCCTATGTATCAGAATACTTCAATTTTCTACGTTTTCTATCAAATGTCCTTCAAATACACCACAATTAAAAAAATGTAATATCTGTTATTACTTGACTTATATTTCTTCATTTGTTTATTCATTTATCTATTCAATATTTCTTAAAAACTTGTATCTTAATGTCAGTCTTTGGTCTGACTTAAATGTTGATAAAAGGAAAGTTGCAGTTTATATAAAATATGTATTGCAGTTGGGATTTAACTCAATTTATGTATTATCATTTAAGTGTATAAAGACTTAACTGAGTTGGATATTTCTTTCAAAAGTGTTTTTGAAAAAAATAGTCTTCTATTGTGTTTTCTTAGTGATAGTTGCTTGGCTGGCTGAAATCTTGTTTTTAACAAACAGGTTAATTTAACTTAATTAAAGAGAAAATATACATTTCTTTACCTTTTGGGGGTGAAGAAGGGCTCATATCTGGGGGTGATCAAGGTTTACTCCTGGTTCTGTGCTTAGGGAAAGTACCTGGATGGATTTGGGACCCATATGGTGCCAGGGATTTAAGCTGGGTCAAGCAACACAAGTGCCTTATTAACTGACCCCAGAAATATATATTCCAGAAATATATATTTCTCTCTATATAAGATATATAAATATATAATATATTATATATACATACATACATGTATATGTGTGATAAATATGTATGTATATGTGTGTTATATTGTTATATATGTGTATAATATATACACATACGTACTTCAAGGAGAATTATGTGGAATAGCATTCTTTGAGAACACAATGAGTGTGAATTATAGGTTTCACTGAGGTGTGATAGGATAAATTAAGGGTTCTGTTAAGTAGATTATGTATCATAGGAAAACTGAGTATCAACACAGGAAGTTCTAGGTTGACTCTTAAGCTGTTACCTTGAACAAGTTATGAAAACCTTTGAGGCATTGATTTTATTTAATAAAAAAAGTTTTTATATGAGATAGCATTAAGACGTCTGCCACTTCAAAGTTATATGAAGGGGAAAGGAAAACATATCAAAGGGAAATATATTATAATAGGCTATTTTGGGGGCAGAGCTCTAACATATTCCATTTTGGGAGGTATGAAACATCCTCAGGACACACCATTGTAAGATCCTAAAAAAAATGAAGCATTTCTTTTCTCTGTTAATGTAGCAGTATATGTCTGTTTATGAATACTGAAAATATATTATGAAATATATATAATTAATGGGAAGATAAAATGATAAATGAAAATATCAAAGTCGGTTACTGCCTTATAGACTACCTCTGATATTCCTCAACAAATATTAAGAAAGAGGATTAAGTGGTGGTTTTCAGTCTGTGGCCTGAGTGTATATTGTGTGGCGATATTGGGGCCAATATAGTTTTAGATAGACCATCCTGGAGGAAGTACATTGTTAGGGTGCTACAGCCTTCCCTATTCTCCTAGGATACTCTGAAAGGCTTCATGACACTGTATCAAATTCTACTCTCTACTACTGTTAACTTGAACTGCCATAGGTCTGAAATTATTTTAGTCACCAAGACACTTCCTTTTGTAGTTCTTTTCAGTTTCAATTCATAGTCTTGAAACACATGTTTTATCTTTAAACTTGGTTGACTTGAGCAAAACACTATTTATTAGAGGAACTTGATTAAGCATAAATGTTAAAAACAAATTATTGTTTGCTATGCCTATTTTCGTTACAAAAATATATTATAAAAATACATATCAGCACATAGATTCTAACATTAGTATACATAGGTATTGAGATTTACCTATGCCAGATTAACAGGTAGACTTCATCCTAGAGGTATTAGAATGTATAATTATCCTAAAACATTCAGAACTTCAAGTCATGAGACATAGCACAGTAGATAGATGTTTGACTTGTATGCAACCATCACGGGTTCAATCCCCAGCACCCCGTATGGTCCCCCAAGCTCAATCTTTTGAGATCCCTGAGTGAAGAGCTAGGAATTAACCCTGAGCACAACCAAGTGTGGACTAAAAACAAACAAAATCAGAACTTTAACCTGAAAGAACCTAATGTGGTAATAAAGAGGGTAAAACAGATTCATACTGCCTGGGTTTAAGTCCTGCCTTTTTCCTTTACCCACTATTCAAGCCTGGGTAGATTTTTTTCATTTCCAATTTTTCTTTAAAAATTGGAGAGTTACTAATACTAATTAACTTGGAGAATTCTTTTTTTCTAATTAAATCAGAATAAACTTGTTACAAATTGTGTAGCACACTTTGGAGTTTCATGTTTCCATTTCATATATTCTCAGTAGTGGTAATTTTGCTTCAAGAATATAGTTCTTAGGGTGAAAAAAATCATAGTTCACTTATATGTAAATAATGCACATATATACATAATATTTGTGGTGTGAAAATGCCATGGGAAGGAGGAAAGATTAGTTAAAACATGTTTACAAAGTTCCTTTGGGGAGAAGATAATTTAACAAAGGTGTGAAACCGTATTTCTTTACAGCTCCTCAATTGCTAAGAGATTTGCCCAATTCACATAGGTAGTAGTAAATGTTTGTTTTAATGATTATATTTTGCCAATTCGGTTTTCAAAATCAAATCCCATAAATTATTCAGAATATTGACTTCTCAACCTACATATCAAAGATTCTTTTTTTTTTTATTTTTTTGGGGGGGTCACACCCGGCAATGCACAGGGGTCATTCCTGGCTCATGCACTCAGGAATTACCCCTGGCGGTGCTCAGGGGACCATATGGGATGCTGGGATTCGAACCCGGGTCGGCCACGTGCAAGGCAAACGCCCTACCCGCTGTGCTATCACTCCAGCCCCCAAAGATTCTTTTAACTTTAAAGATTTTATAAATCTTTGCTGTACTCTTTGCCAAATTCTCTTCCGATTTGACTATGTTTTCAGTGCAACCCTTTAGATCACTTGGATCTTGGCACCTATATTACTCAAATTTAGGAAATTCTTATCTATCATCTTACTGCATTTTCCTTATAAATTTTATTTCTTGTTCTTCAAGATCTCCGGTGATTCTTATAGAATGGAGGTGTACCGAACGCTATTCTTACCTTTAGTTGGTAGTTCGTGCCCGCTCCAGGGACTCCAGCTGTAAAAAACTATGGCTCGCTGACGGGGCGTGTGCACTCTCGGGCTCTCCGGGCGACTGTGTCTCACCGCCCTCGTTTGGTGCCCTGGAACCGCTGTGTGTGGCTGTCGGTCAAGGGCAGGCAAGGGGAGGAAGAAGACCAAACTGGTTGCTCGATCAGTTTATTTCATTCTCTCTCCCTGCTTCTCTCCCGGCTCTCGATCTCTCTCAGGATCTCTGGATCTGGCCCCCAACCCACTCTTACAGCCTAGTTAAATCTATCCAGCATGAGGGGTTTGGGGTGTACACCTAGGTGTGGTCACAATAAATAGGGTAAGGTTCCTTTCCCTTAGGGGATGCTTCTTCTAGGACTTAATTCTCTTCCAGCAGGAGGATCCACGCAAGGGCGGAGTCCCATGAGTGTGTTTCTCTTCTCCTCAGCCAGCAAACATATAAGAATTCATAATATTAATCATTTTGTATGGACACAATAAGAAATGCACTAAAGCTTATAGAATTGCTCTCCTGGGGCCATCTCAATCTCAGACTACAGTGCTCAGGCCAGATCAGTCTTTTCTATCCCTAGCAGGGTCCTAGTCTTGTCATTACTTTTGGATCATGACAGCATTTGTCTATGATCAAGCTTATAGTTAAGAATTAGGCACTTTGGCCAGGCCCATCTCGATGCCAGGGTAGCACACAACTCACCGCTTGCCGTGGATCCGTCCTGTCCCTCGTTGGGACCCTGCTTTTAGGGTGCTAGGAACTGAGGGCAACTGAGGCTTAAGTGGAAAAAGCAGATGCCTGGGAGGGAATAATATTCGAGGCCAATTAAATCCCAAGTTACAAAAGCATAATATTGTCTTGTCGTGTCCATACAAAAAGGACATTGCTTTAAAGTAAATTATTCAAAAGGCACAAGAAGAGGAGAAAGGCAATATTAACTTATATAATTTAAATTCAGTATCCTAGGGAAGTCTGACCTTACAATTTAGCAGAGTCAGATTAAGGGAAAGCTGCGGATTAACTGTTTTGGGGAAGAGAGCATAGATAAGTGATTATAGCTAAACAAAGGGATGGGAGAGATTCCGGAACACTTTGATGGGTGAGACTGGGGTAAGCTTAAACTCCGGGAAAAACAAGGACAAGCCACTCATGGCAAGGAGGGAGAGGACAAAGTAATGTCATCCTACACCATAGTTCACTGGTATGCTGTTCATTTCTTTTCAGATTTTTTTTCTACCTTTTTGTATTTTCTACTGGTCTCCTTATATTGAAATGCCTCCATCTTTTCCTTAGTTGCTGTTATCTGCTGCTCAGAGCTTCTGCTGAGTTTTTCATATCTCTACCATACTTTTTTTTAAATAAATTTATTTATTTTTAATTAATGAATCACCATGAGGGTACAGTTACGGATTTATACACATCTGTGCTTATGCTTCCCCCATACAAAGTTCAGGAACCCATCCCTTCACCAGTGCCCATACTCCACCACCAGTAAACCCAGCATCCCTCCCATCCTCCCCAATCCCATCTCCCCCCACCCCACCCTGTCACTGTGGCAGGGCATTCCCTTTTGTTCTCTCCCTCTAATTAGCTATTGTGGTTTGCAATAAAGGTGTTGAGTGGTCACTGTGCTCAGTCTCTAGCCCTCATTCAGCCCGCAACTCCCTTCTCCCACATGGCCTTCGACTACATTATAGTTGGTGATCCCTTCTCTGAGTTGCCCTTTCCCCAGAACGTGAGGCCAGCCTCCTAGCCATGGAGTCAACCTCCTGGTAGTTGTTTCTACAATTCTTGGGTGTTAGTCTCCCACTCTGTTATTCTATATGTCATAGATGAGTGCAATCTTTCTATGTCTGTCTCTCTCTTTCTGACTCTTTTCACTTAGCATGAAACTTTTCATGCCGATCCACTTAAATAAAAAATTTGTGACCTCCTTTTTTCTAACAGCTGCATAGTATTCCATTGTATAGATGTACCAAAGTTTCCTCAACCAGTCATCCGTTCTAGGGCATTCAGGTGTTTTCCAGATTCTGGCTATTGTAAACAGTGCTGCGATGAACATACATGTGCAGATGCCATTTCGATTATACTTTTTTGCCTCTCTGGGATATATTCCCAGCAGTGGTATTGCTGGGTCAAATGGGAGCTCAATTTCTAATTTTTTGAGAATCGTCCATATTGTTTTCCAGAAGGGCTGCACCAGTCGGCATTCCCACCAGCAGTGTAGAAGGGTCCCTTTCTCCCCACATCCTCTCCAACAGCGGTTGCTTTTGTTCTTTTGGATGTGCGCTAGTCTCTGTGGTTCTCTACCATACTTTTATTCTAACTTTCCATTGTCTCACTTCAGCGTCTTGCGCTTTGCTATTTACCTGTTCCATCCTTTCTTTGAATGCATTAAAAATCCTCACCAAGTTGAACATTTTCTCACAGAAATCCAAAACCGTGCAGGCGCTATTGCGTCCGCTCGACCTCATATCTCTTCATTCTCAGCAATGGAAAACAAATTATCAAATGCTTCCTTTTCAGCAGGTCTGACTTTGGGGTGAGAAACGCCAAACAATAATAGTGAGTTCTTTTTTTTTTTTGAAATATTGAATGTAATCAAAGTAAAGTGAAATTAAAGTGAAATTTATCAGTTACACAGGTGGGGTGGGGGGCAGAGGAGGCGGGGGGGGTTGGAGGGAGGTATACTGTGAATCTTGGTGGTGGAATATGTGCATTGGTGAAGGGATGGGAGTTCGAGCATTGTATAACTGAGACTTAAACCTGAAAGCTTTGTAACTTTCCACATGGTGATTCAATTAAAAAAAAATTAAAAAATCCTTACCGTGGTGTCATAAAGTCATTGTCTGAGGATTTACCAAGTTGGTTATTGCAGTTTGAGCCCTCAGGTATTGTTTCCCGCTTTCACTGAACTTTTATATGTCTTCTACTTTAATTTTGCCATGGTTTTACTATGCTGAAGGTGAATCTTTTTAGTTAGTATCCATGGGACTATTTGAGGAATTAGATAGTCCCTTTCTTTTCCTTACATGTTCATCACCACTCAGTGAGAGGAAGTGTAACTGTCAGCAGTATGAAAATTGGCATGGAACTTTCAGAAGCTTCAGGATCGGTGAATTTGGGGCTTTTGAAATGGCAGGAATCAGGTCTGGAAGCTGAAGATTAATCTCACTTGTCAGGGAGTGGTAGTAAGCAGAGGTTTAGGAGCTGTGTGTTTGGGTCTACTGAAATGGCAGAGGTTAGGTATGGAGGCTGGAGATCTATCATCTCATATTTGGGTGTTACAGGGAGCAGAGGTTCTGGATTTATGAATATGGACCCAATGAGATGGCCCTGAGCGAGCTTCTCTCTGGAGGAGGTCTGACTTTCTTTGGACCTGTACTGGCTCAGGTTGGAGAGTATGGTGGGTGTGTGTGTGTGTGTGTGTGTGTGTGTGTGTGTGTGTTGTGTGTGTGTTTAATGTATTTATTTACTTTTGGAATTTGTTCTTTACCCAGCTGTGCTCAAGGATCATTCCTTGCTCTGTGTTCATTCTTGTTTCTGTGCTCAAGGATCATTCCTGATAGGGCTTGGGCAGATGCTTTGTAGCGCTGGGGATTGAAACTGAGTTGTTTTCATGCAAGACAAGTTCTTTCCTTCATATACACTCTCTCCAGCCCCTCCAGTTGGAGTCTTCTCAGACTCAATTCCTGTGTCCACAAAGGTAGTGGAGACTTAATGCTTTTTGTCAACTCTAGAGCTAGATGACAGATTGTTGTTTTCAAATATCCTCTTGGTTTTATTACTTCTCACGAACACATTGCCAAACTATCCACATCCATCTACCTGCATATTTCATTCATTTTCTCTTCCTTTTTGTTGTATCAATATCTATTTTTCTTTCTGGTTTTAAAACTATTTGCCCTTGATGATGCATATTTCTGCCTTTGCATCTCGGGAGTGTACTTTCATGCCTGCCTCTGACTTTTTACTTCTTCTCTGGGCCTGCCAAGCTCCTCATCTTTCACTTATCTCCTTTACATTCCCTCTCATCAATAATGTTATTTTAACTCTGCAAAGTGTAAGAGATGCCATTTAGGTTAGTTTGTGCTCCTTTCATCATCTCCACCCCTTTAGCTCTTGGCTAAATATCTCAGAAACAAACTGAAAGAATTCTCAAAAGAACATAGGTGAGACTGTGTGATAATGGAAGTATATGAATATAGATGAAGTTTACTCTATTTCTTCCTTTAGTGTATATCAATACACTAGTGTATTGTATATCAATCCTGTTTGCTTTCTAAAATTAAAAAATAATTTTTTAGTGAAGAAAATTATTTATTTATTTATTTATTTGCTTTTTGGGTCACACCCAGCGATGCTCAGGGGTTACTCCTGGCTTTGCACTCAGGAATTACTCCTGGCGGTGCTTGGGGGACCATAGGGGATGCCGGGGATCGAACCCGGGTCGGCCGAGTGCAAGGCAAACACCCTATCCGTTGTGCTATCGCTCTGGCCCCCTATTTATTTATTTTTTAATAAAAATTTTATTTTATTAAATCACCATGTGGAAGATTACAATGCTTTCAGGCTTAAGTCTCAGTTATACAATGCTGAAACAACCATCCCTTAACCAGTGCCCATATACCACCACCACCAAAAAAAAAAAAAACCCACATAGTACACCTCCCATCCCGCCTCCCCAACCCCTGCCTTGTAACTGATAAGTTTCACTTTACTTTCTGCTTACTTTGGTTATTTAATATTTCAACACAAACCTCACTATTATTGTTAGGAGTACCCCACTAGAGTCAGACCTATTGTGAAGAAAAATGATGCCACGCGGCCGCAGTAGCGGCTGAGCAGCTTTGGATTTCTTTACTTTAACAACTAAGTCCAGGGAGATTTCTTCCAGATATTGGATCATTGCAAGCTTGAAAACCCCATCTGTGGTCGTCATAATATGGCAGACACCACGCCCTTCATCCCCGGAGAGAAAGAGGCGAGAGAGAGAGAGAGAGAGAGAGAGAGAGAGAGAGAGAGAGAGAGAGAGAGAGAGAGAGAGAGAGAGAGAGAGAGAGAGAGAGAGAGAGAGAGAGAGAGAAGAGAGAGAGAGAGAGAGAAATACCTTTCCCCTCCTGGGCGGGCATGGGGCTGTGGCTTAGTTCTCAGGCTGGAGACTGCTTGTGCAGCTGCGGAGAGGCCGCACACGTGTGCGGCCCCCGGGATCACATCTCTGCTTCGGGAGGGGCCACTGCCTCCCACCTTCCCAAGAGCACCCTCTGTCCTTTTGCTGCAGTTTTTGTCGTCAAAAAATAATTTGTTTTTATCCTGAATCATGTTTTTCTTCTTTGTCTACAGTGTTGCTATTCTGCGAAGTAAAGAAAATCACTAATTTCTATATAAATGCATATATTTATATTATGTATGTATACATACATATATATAACAGGATATATAAAATGGAAAATATATGCAAAACTTTTTGACATGGCCAAGTTTCACATATTTCTAATTGCAAGAATTATTTTTAGATATTAAATTTGCTGTACATACATACATCTTCCTGCCAAATTGTCTCCCATAGTACTTTGCCAGGAGAGCCACAAAATGGCTAAAATTAAGCTCTATTAGGCATAATAGAATAAGATATTATTTCATTCTTTAAGCTGCCTATAAGTGCTAGAAGATATATTTGCATTTATTCTATCCAGTAACTTAAACGAATAATATATTATTTTGCAAATCCCAGTGGCAAAAGCAATCCAAATAATACATGAAGCTTCTTGAAAGAAAATGGCTTTCTGGTTAAAATTGAAATATTATTTATCTTTCCCCTTCAACCATTTGACTCCTTCAGTCTGTAGAAGAAGCCTATTTATTTTAGCAGTAAGGTGGATTGACTTTCTGCCAAGCCAGTGTACTCTCTAAATGAATATGTCAGAGGCAATATTGTTTCTTAAAAATCATTTAGGAAGCAGCATTTTTACATAAGTAGGCTCTTTCATTAGTTTTGAATTAAATCGGAGAAGCTGCTCTTTCTAGTGAGTTATTTCTTTGAGACCCATGAATGAGGAAGTCCCAAGTCCTTGAGAGAAAATTCTCTTTGGATTTACATACTTATATTTGATTTAGAAAATTAAAATGAATATAACTTTTTGTCTAACTTTCTTATGGAAGTTGATGTCATTCTGGAAATCAAATATTTTATATAAAATCAACTAAAGATAGCACGTACTATTTATAAAGGTACTTAGGTACCCCTTGAATAGAAAGTAGGAAAATTAATAAAGATTTTAGAGGTTTAATTGATTTTAATTTCCACCTCTTTTTAAATTTTGGAAAGAAGCAATGCCTCTAACAAATCCCTCATCCATTTTTAAGATTTTTCTATATCACAGGAAAGCTTCAGCTCATTATTCTGTCAAAACATCTCAAAAACTTTCTGGTCTTTGAAAGACTGATTTAATTTTTCACCAAATAAAATATTTTTATGAAAGTTTTTAATTTTTATAGAAGTTTTTCTTGAGATATGAGTAACACAACATAACATTTATTATTATACAGCACAGTTCAGTGATTTTTAATGTTTTCACTGAATTATATAAATATTCTTTCTATCTAATAGAAGAAAAAAAGTTACTAGGCTAATAGGTGATTTTTATTTAGAGATTTCTTTTTGTTTTTGGTGGTGGGGATTCATACCCGGAGGTGCTCAGGGGTTATCCCTGGGTCTGCACTCAGGAATCATTCCTGGTGGTGCTCAGGGGACCATATGGGATGCTGGAGACTGATCCCGGGTCGGCCGTGTGCAAGGCAAATACCCTACCCGCTGTGCTATCACTCTGGTCCAAGTAGATCATTTTTAAAAGAAAAATCTATTGACTTCTCATAAAAACTTTTATTTTAAGTTGACACAATGAATTTTAGTAAGCTAAAAGATGATCCTGTATTAATTATATTAAATATTATTTTTGTATTGTTTAATTTCTACTTGAGTTTTAAAATGTTATTAAAATTTACATTTTACAAAATTGACATGGATTGATAGAGAAATACTCTTATTAAATATTTTCAAACTTATTTCTATGTTAATTCAAATTAGTTTGAATTGCAGTTTGATTTAACTTCAGGGAATTAAATGTAAAGGTTCTTATTTTTAATTACAATGGCAACCCTATGCTAATTATAATAGGCATTTTCCTTTTCAATTACAATTTACTCTTTATATTAGTTTTATGCTGATCTGAAATCACCTTTTCAATAGGAAAACCATGAAAATTGTACCTTTCTAGAATTTAAACATTTAATTTTTTGTTTGATAAAAGTGAACATATTACTTACACAGCCTATATTGCCCTTGTTAATTAGCATTCTGTTCATGAAGTAATTCATTATTTAGGGAACTACACTATCTTTAGTAGCAGATTAACACATTTCTTAAAAGGCAGTTTAATTTAATTATTTGTTATTGCAAATGAAAAATTCTAGGTCAGGCATGAAAATATCCTGTGTTTTAATGACTGTTTCATAAGTATAATTAAGTTCAGTAATGCAATATATTTTCCAGCATCTAGAAATCTATTGCTCTCAATTTATCCAAGATACATGTTATTTTGTCTCTTTAATACTTAGTGGCCACAAGAAGTCGACATGGGCACTAACTTTGCTGCCGACAAAACTTAAATAGCCTATAAGCCATTGGATAATTGCTTTTCTACGCAGGTAATTGGACAGTGCAGAAATGGCAGAATGTTTCAAGGTGACATCGTCTAAAAGTAGCTAGGAAAAGTGGGACAAGCATAGACCCAAATGAACAGATGCTTGATGAAAGTAGGGATTCACTGCATTAGAGAAGAACAATTTAGTAAATAGAAATGAATTTATTTTACTCCACAGTTGTGGAAAAGGGATTGCAAGTAAAGAGAAAAGCATTAATCCTCCCTGCAAACATCACATCATGGATAGAGTTGGGCCAAGAAGAAATAAGTCCTCATAATTAAAAATGCACTAACTATCAAATCATTGCAAATGCTCCCTTAGCTAAATTGAGGGCACAGCTTTTATGAGTAGCTTCCTTGGATTATTCTTTCACAGGCTGTTGCCAACTGTGATCATGTAATTCATAAACAAAATGCAAATGACCTCATTCACCCTGTCTAATCTGTTCATTTCTGGAAGAAAACATAGAGGGACAAATAGACGTGAATCAAATTTGTTTGACAAAACTTAGGCTTTGCTCTATCTTGGACTTGTTAAGTGAACCTGAGAGATCACCTAAGATTTTTAGATCTCAGTTTTCAGGAGTGTTGATGAATTGGAGTAAATTAGTTATAAAGTTCTCTTCAAACTTGTATGGTCAATAGATACAGAAATATCCTGTGTTCACTATTATTGGGGAGAAAACTACCTAAGTGGTCTGAAGCTCGTAAGTGCTTTGTGACTTATTCATGATTTATTTCTAGAGAAAATGCAGCCCTGGGGTCTTAGATAGATAGAGGTTGATCCAGGCACATTGATCCAGTGTCTAAATGAAGCATCTCAGACATGTCCCTTGGGACTTAAAAAAATTATCGATATGTATTAGGATCTACTGTCTGTCAAGGCAGCAGGTGCTGAAGGGGCATTAGCTCTCTGATAAATGGCCTTCCCCCCATCTGTGGGCCTCCAATTATGTCACTTAATAGTCCCCTGCAAGTCCTTCACTGTTCTCCAGCAAACCAGGCTTCTTCACACTTCCAAATCTTAGAAGTACCCTAATCCCTAATGTATAACATTCAATTGCTTGGAAGCTAAGTATTTAGCCAAGGGGATCAGAAGTGAGCTAGCCCCACAATTCCTACTAATTCTCAGGGAGGGCTCCATAAATTGATCAGTGAATATAAGCAGTGAACTTGAAAAAAAGTCATCTTCCTGGTAATTTTCCACTCTATAGTTACACTACCATCACAAATAATTTCCTAACAGACATTATGGAACTTCTAAAGGAATTGAATGCAGACCTATTATGCTCCTGGACATTGTACTGATGGGTTTTAGAATTCAAATACTTGGTAATATCCTAAAGTACAGAAATTTTGACATCTAATGTCTACTGGGCCTTATAATTTAGAGATTTGTGGTAATTTCTATGTATTGGAAATGGGATGCATGAGGTATATTTGATATAGTTGGAAAACAATTATGGAAAAATAAAAAACAATGGCAGCAGAACTAAAAGTTTTTGTTTTACTGGAGCTCATGAACTCAAGAGCACTTAATTGGAGCACTTAATTCATGTAGGATGAATGATCAATGACAAGACCACATAGTGCAATGGTTGAGTTAAAAACTGGAACCATACAACCTGGAGTCACACCTGAGTTCTGCTGCTTATTAATGAGAGGTTTAAACAAGTAAAAAACTTGCCATAACGGGTAGGAGGTGTGGAGAGAGCAATTAGGACAGAGGACAAACCACAATGGTAGTTCGAAATGATCACTCTGTCCAATAAGTGGGTGATATAAGGAAGTAAAGTGATATCAGACACCCCTTTAGTTGTTGCAAACAGTGTTGCAAATCACAATGCCTAAAAGAGAGAGAGGGGGGAAAAAAAGCAGTTCCAGGAGAGAAGAAAAGTGTCTGCCATAGAGGCAGGTGGGTGAGAGGACGAGAAATTGGAGGCATGTGTGGTAGAAATGTTTCCTGGGGAAGGAATAGGTGTTGGAACATTGTAGGATAGAAACTCAAACATGAATGACAAAATTGTATATCTTATGGTGATTCAAAATTTTAAAAAGAAAGATAAAAGAAAGTATGAACAAATGGGAAAGTATTTCTGTGTATTACTTTCCTCATTTTCAAACTCTGGAGCAATAGCACAGCAGTAGGTCATTCGCCTTTCACACTGCTGACCTGAGTTCGATTCCTCCACCCCTCTCGGAGAGCCCGGCAAGCTACTGAGAGTATGGCGCTCGCATGGCAGAGCCTGGCAAGCTACCTGTGGCGTATTGGATATGCCAAAGACAATAATGTAAGTCTCACAATGAGAGACGTTACTGGTGCCCGCTTGAACAATATATATGCATATAATGGAAATTATAAAACTAAGTGAAATTGTTTATAGCAAACACTGTAAATGAACCAAAAATATTTATTATGTAAATATTATGTAGATAAATATTTATTATGTAGATAGATAAGAGAGTCTCTTGCCTGAATGCCTGGCTGTCTTCCCCGGGGCCCCTCAGAGCGGATGGGCTCCAGCTTCCCTCCTCACCCCAAGCAGAGCTCCCAGCAGCCGAAGACTACCGGACCTAGCTACAGCCATGCTCGAGGCCCTTCTCCACACATTCGGACAGGCCTCATGCATGAAGGTACCGGCAGAGGAACCCAGGTGTGTGAAATCCCATCAAGGGCCAACATCCAGAGACTTAAAAGCAAGCTCCCATTTTGGATGTGTGCTAGTCTCTGTGGTGTGAGGTGGTATCTCATGGTTGTTTTGATCTGCATCTCCCTGATGATTAGTGATGTAGAGCACTTTTTCATGTGCCTTTTGGCCATTTGTATCTCTTCCTTGGGAAAGTTTCTGTTCATTTCTTCGTCCCATTTTCTGGTGGGGTTGGATTATTTCTTCTTGTAGAGTGCAACCAGTGCTTTATATACCCTTGATATCAACCCCATATCTGATGGGTATTGGGTAAATATCCTTTCCCATTCTGTAGATTGAAAATCTAAATTGTAGATTGTAGATTCTGTCGATTCTGTTGGAGAGGATGTGGGTAGAAAGGGACCCTTCTACACTGCTGGTGGGAATGTCGACTGGTTCAGCCCTTTTGGAAATCAATATGGATGATTTTCAAAAAATTAGGAATTGAGCTCCCATTTGACCCAGCAATACCACTGCTGGGACTATTTCCCAGAGAAGCAAAAAAGTATAGTCAAAATGACATCTGCACTTATATGTTCATTGCAGCACTATTTACAATAGCCAGAATCTGGAAAAAATCCGAGTGCCCTAGAACAGATGACTGGTTGAAGAAACTTTGGTACATCTGTACAATGGAATACTATGCAGCTGTTAGAAAAAATGAGGTCATGAACTTTGCATATAAGTGGATCAGCATGGCAAGTATCATGCTAAGTGAAATGAGTCAAAAAGAGAGAGACAGACATACAAAGATTGCACGCATCTGTGGAATATAGAATAACAGCATAGGAGACTAGCACCCAATAATAGTAGAAATAAGTACCAGGAGGTTGACTCCATGGCTTGGAAGCTGGCCTCACATTCTGGGGAGAGGGCAGCTCAGATAGAGAAGGGAACACCAAGTAAAATGTGGTTGGAGGCCACGCGGGGGAAGGGTGAAGCGTGCTGAATGTAGACTAGAGACTGAGCACAATGGCCACTCAACACCTTTATTGCAAACCACAACACCTAATTAGAGAGAGAGAACAAAAGGGAATACCCTGCCCCAGTGGCAGGGTGGGGTGTGGGGAGATGAGATTGGGGGATGGGAAGGATGCTGGGTTTATTTGTGGTGGAAAATGGGCACTGGTGAAGGGGTGGGTTCTTAAACTTTGTATGAGGGAAACATGAACACAAAAATGTATAAATCTGTAACTGTACCCTCACAGTGACTCACTAATTGAAAAATAAATTAATTAAAAGAAAGCAAGCTCCCAGAAGCTATCTTGTAGCCTATTTCTCCCTCTGGGACTAACTGGCAAGCTTCTGAGAGTTTCCTGCCCACATGGGACAGCCTTGCAAGCTTCCCATGGTGTACTCATATGCTAAAGCCAGGAGCAAGCTGGATCTCATTCCCCTGACCCTGAAAGAGCCTCCAGTGCAACATCGTTGGGAAGGCTGAGTCGAGAGACACTTTTAAGATCTCAGGGAGAAGACAAATGGAGAGGTTACTGAGCCCACTGGAGAAATCAATGATTAACGGGATTTCGTGATCGTGATTGTGATGTAGATTTATCAGTTCATGTGCTTGTTTTTATTTTACATTATTTCTGAGATTTTATTTTTGAACTCCAAACTTCAGTTTGTGAAAAACATTTTGACTATCATGAACCAATCATATTTCTGTCTTAATGTCTCAAACTATTCAGTGTTCTGTGTATACTATACTATGAAACATGTCTTTCATTGCTTTTTTTTCAATTCTAAGCTACTTTGTGTACCTATCTATCTTGATAATTTCTTGAAAGTAGATACCATGCAAAGGGTTTCATATAGTGTTGCAGCTTATAATTTTGGAATGGATTCATGATTTACTTAGGGAGTAGTGACCTTGTCTTCTATTCCTCACTCACAATCCCCTACTCTATTATGTAAGAGAGTATTTACCCAGAATCCATCACTGTCAAGTTTATACCACCAGATCTGACCATTCTGACCTCCACCCCCAAATGTTGTCATCAATGATTCTGTCTCTGTTTGATCATCACCAATCCCCATCCTTCCCGTCACACCCTTCTAACCCTCCCCATCTGTCCTTTCCTTTTTCTTTATATTTCATAGGCATTACGTTGGCAGTCTGAATTTCTCCTTTTTTATTTTTTAAATTCAGCTCAAAATAGTTTTGGCAACTGTAAAAAAGACTAGTTATGAATAAAACATTACTATTATTTAACTTTGCTTCTCTGTCTCCCTCCCAGCTCTACCATCAAGCCCTATCATTACCTCAGGCTGCCCCATGCTCATTAGAATCACCTTTCCCTTTAGAGTTAAAACTTTTTCATGCTAGTAATTTTTAATTTTGCTGTTGTTTTGGTTTATTTTCAGTGATCTGCCTGTCAGTCAGTGATTTATTGCTATCTTTACCAGATTTAAATCATATATCATGTAAAGACAGGAAGCAAAATAAATGTTATTATTTGCCATCTAATTCTTTTTGTGACTCTCACTGGCTTTCAAATATTTCTAATCTGCCTAACTGGATGGAAATAATATATTGGAATTATTTAGATAACAGGGCAAGCTATTCCATCAAATAACTTAGTCTTCACTTCAAATATTTGCTCACATGCTTGTAGTTTGCTTCAAAGCCTGTATGGGTTTGCTCCATGCAAATGTAGTTAAGCATGTGCCTGTTCTTTCATTGTTTGTTTCAAGTTTCACTGTTTCAGTCTTCATTGTGTGATAACATCCACACAGATAGGAGTCCCTTTAATAGTAGATTTTATGTTGGCATTTTCATGACCTGCAGAATCGATCATGTATAGAGTTGGTAGAATGGGTTCCACTAGATGGATGATCACTTCATTTTGCGGTGGCCAAGTGCTGGGACTGTCTTGGTACATGTGCATACCCAGAATGTTTGTTTGGCATCCTCCATTTCCTCAACCCTCTGTGCCTCTGGATGGCCTTACCAATGAAACAGACATGTATGAGCTAATTCTGCAGTTCAAGATCTTGATTTTTCTTCTTATTTTAAGAACCATTTTTTCTTGTGTGTCTTTGCCAGCTCTACCCCTCAGGGGAGTCACAGTGCTAGATTGGTTATGCTAAACACACCGCCTTGGAGGTTCAATTTTGATTTTGCACAGCAACCTGGTCATTTATACAGTCTAGATAGACCCATCTTGAAACTTCACAATGTCATTTAATTTTTCTTAAATCATAACTCCAGATAATTTGTATCTATACTTCAAGCCTTTCTTGGATTCCTAGGGAATAGTCTGGGAAGCAGAAAACTACCTTTTATCTCTGTCCTGCTTTGTCTTACCTCACCAAGATGCTAATAATATAGAGTGAAGTGAGGCAAGTTTTGATTCTTTGCTTGCATGCCTTTATTTTTAATCATAAAATTGATGCAGCAGATACACAAATAAAGACAAGTGATTCTAGGAATGTCAAGAAAATGTGACTGGGTTGTTATTACTTTTGTCCTTCAGTTTCTAGACCAGTGGAAAACACATTATGCTTGGGACCTACCCCCCTGGCCTCTCAGCTCTGCTATGTCCCTTGCTCGACAGACTGTATGGTGTCTTCCTGGTCAGCCTGGGGCCCGTGCGTCCATGAAAACTGCCATGAGCCGCAAGGGAAAAAAGGTGAGTGTCTTGTTTGTATTGCTTCATTTGCTCCCAGTGTACACATATTTATTCTAATGACTAAGTTGATAATTAAGGTGCTTAAGACAATATTTATAAAATGTTTATAACCAGTCCAAGCCTGAAAACAGTCCATTATTAGGGCAGCTGTGGAGTTTTCTGTGGTACACAGTCTCCAACCTTGATTTCACCTTCTAATTTGGCTCATAGTAGGTGAAGTGACTGTTGTTTAAATGATGTGACATAATGTTTTGATACATCTACACATTTGCATATATATATCCATTTACAAAGATATGAAGCATTACTAAAGAATTAGATATAAACCTGTAATCGTATCAGGAATCAAGTGCTTTCCATTGTATTTCTTTTCAGATGTTCACCTACTGAATTTCAGTTTTTCATGCTTTTATATTTTGTGAGGGACATTTCTGTGTGCTGTATACATTTTTGTGTTGTCCTCAAGCTTAAAATGAAATCTTCAATGTTAGATGCTTGTTTAGTCTTGTAGACCCCTAAACTCAGGAGATCTCAATTCTTGTTAGTTTACTGTTTAAATACACATCTCAGTCTTCAGAAGTTCAGTTGCATTGAGTTACTGGCTTCTTCTTTGACTCTTGTTTGTATTGATACTGTTTCTTTAAACTGCTGGATTAAAAAGAAACATTTCTTCTATGAAGAGATGCCTATGGACACTGAATAAGTCAGGCTGTGTTTGCTAAACCCTTACCCTAGTTACCCAATACAAAGAGAGTACATGGCCAAGCAATTGATGCTACAAAAACAGTGTTTTCCATATTTTTGCAGCATCAAGTGCTCAATTTCTAGTATTTAGAGGAATGCCCATATTGTTTTCCAGAAGGGCTGGAGCAGTCAGCATTCCCACGAACAATAAAAGAGAATCCCTTTCTTCCTTTTGCACTTTTTGAAGTGTGCTAGTCCCTTTAGTGTAAGATGGTATCTCATGGTTGTTTTGCTTTCCGTCTCTCTGATGATATGTTATGTAGAGCATTTTTTCATGTTCCTATGGACAGTTATATTTCATTTTTGAGGAAGTTTCTGTTCATTTCTTCCCTCCATTTTTTGATGGGGTTGAAGGCTTTTTTTCCTATACAGTTCTACTAATGTCTTGTATACCCTGGATATTAATCCCTTATCTGATGGGTATTCGGTAAGTAATTTTTTCCATTCAGTGGACTCTCTATGTAATTTGGTCACTGTTTCTTTTGAGGTGCAGAAGCTTCTTAGTTTGATGTAGTCCTACTTGTTTATGTTTGTCTTCACTTGCATGGTCAGTGGTGTTTAATCTTTAAAGATACCTTTGGCTTTAATGTCATGGAAAGTTTTGACATTACCCTCTACGTACCTACATTTCCCTCTATGTACCTTTCGGATTCAGGTCTCATGTTTAGGTCTTTAATCCACATTGATCTAACTTTTGTACCTGCCATTAGACAGAGGTCTGAGTTCATTTTTTTGCAGGTAGCTGTTCAGTTTCCCCACAACCATTTGTTGAAGAGGCTTTGTTTGCTCCACTTCACATTTCTTGCTCCATTATCAAAGATTAAGTGATCATGTATTTGAAAGTCTGTGACAGAGCATTCAACTCTGTTCCATTGGTCTGTGGGACTGTTTCTGTCCAATATTATGCTGTTTTAATTACTACTGCTTTGTAGTACAATTAGGAGTTGGGGAAGGTGATGCCACCCATCTTCTTTTCCCCAAAGATTGCTTTATCTATTTGTGGAGTTTTATTTTTCCATATGAATTTTTGAATGTTTTTAAAATGTTGTGATCACTGAAAAAGGAAAAAAAGCTTTTGGAATTGGTGGATTTTGTGTCTATGCTTTTCTTCCGACTTATGATAGACATTATAGAAATAAAATGCAAGCTTAGTCAGCAATTTAAAAATGCTTTTACCTCTCCAGCATGAGAGTGATAGTTTTTCTTATCATGAGTAGGTATTACTACAGTCTGTGGTTTTGTTAAAGTAACTATTCTGATTGCTTATAATGGTAAATTTATTTACAAATAAACCTAGTTTTCTTTAAATGCAAGAAAAAATAATGTTTTCACTGATTCTGTGTGCATTTCAAAAGCCAAAAATTTAGCAGCTCCTCCTACACTCACACACACACATTCCCTACCAAGACACACACACACACACACACACACACACACACACACATACACACTTTTCTAGAACTTTGTATTTATTCCGAGGTTTTATTTTCCCCCCTCTCCATCCACGCCCTCACCCTGGAAAACACACACAGACACACACACACAGAAGAGAAAGACTTCTGTGGAGTCTAGGAGAAAAAAAAAAAGCTATTTTAATTATTTTTATTGTCGTTGTTTTTAAACCACACCCAATAAAGATCAGGGCTTACTCCTGACTCTTTGCCCAGGGATTACTTCCTGCTGTGCTTAGGGGACCCTGTGCAGTACCTGGATCTTACTGGGGTTGGCCATATGCAAGGCACGCACTAGAGCCTCCATACTCTCTCTCCAGCCCTAATTTTAATTCTTATGTCAAGCGAAAGAAGACTTTTTTATAGTGGGACTCACAACAGAGCACTTTCAAGTTCCCTCACAGCCATGTAATTAGGATGTTCCCTATGATCCTTAGTTTGTGAAAACAATTTCTGAATATTAATATCCACTGTGTGTGGCCTTGTAATCCACTTGTATATAATCAGACTTTGAAATGCACATGAGACTCCCTAAGCTAGCATACCTGTTTCTAGTACAAATCCTCTTATTTACTATTATATTTTAACACTTTAATCTATAGTAACTTGATTTTTGTGATGTGTTCAGTAATGTTCTTTAAGAAGAAAAGGTTAGTCCAAGATCATATATTACTTTGTTATAATTTTCCTTTAATTTCTTTTTCTTTTTTTTTCTTTTTGGGTCACACCTAGCAATGCTCTAGGGTCACTCCTGGCTCTGCACTCAGGAATTATCCCTGGCCATACTCAGGGAACCATATAGGATGCTGGGAATCGAACCCGGGTCGGCCTCGTGCAAGGCAAATGCCCGACCTGCTGTGCTATCACTCCAGCCCCTCCTTTAATTTCTTTAATGCATAAGAATTTTGAACTTTGTTTTTTATTGTATTGAGATTTTTGAAAAATGCTGATCAGTTATCTCTTCATCTTTTACTCAATTTGGTTTTGTCATATAAAAACATTTATTGTTTAGAGATGTTCTCTGAATTGAGAGTATGTAAAACTGGTGTTTGGGTAAGTTTACTTCCATTACCTGCTCTGCTGTTTGTTATGCTGTACATTCCAATCAGTGGAGTTGATTCCATTTGTTTGTGTTTGGTTTCTTGCTGTTTTTCCTGTCTTTGTTGGTTTTCTTTTATTTTTTAAATTTGCAGAATATTAACATAATTTCAGAAGTCAACATTAAGACCAAAAGTTTCTGCTCAGAGATATATGCAGTATAGTTCTAATACCCTACACACAGCTCCAGACAACCATGATTTGATTTGTTCCTACAGTTTTGATTTTTTTTAATTTAAAATGAACAAACTATTTCATGTCTTTTGTCAGTATAACACTCTTGAGATTTAGACACACTGTTGCATATATCAACAGTTTATCCTTTTTAGCTCTTTATTTTTGGTAATAGCTTGGTCACTGTCATTGTCATCCCATTGCTCATCAATTTGCTCAAGCAGACACCAGTAACGTCTCCATTGTGAGACTTGTTGTTACTGTTTTTGACATATCGAATATGCCACGGGTAGCTTGCCAGGCTCTGCCGTGCAGGTGAGATGCTCTCAGTAGCTTGCCGGGCTCTCCAAGAGGGTTGGAGGAATAGGACCCGGGTTGGCTGCATGCAAGGCAAATGTACTACTGCTGTGCTATCGCTCCAGCCAATAACTTGGTAGGTACTGATAATCTTTTTTCTAGGTGACAAACCTCTAGGCACAAATTGTCTAAGTAAGCCCAGATTTACTTAACTACAGCACCGAAATTTTATAGATTTATTGGAATTTATAGGGAACCGAGCAGTCCTACAGACCCTTCACCAATTGTTTTTCATGAGAACCAGCCCTTTTATGTTCAGCTGGTGCCACTTTTATTCAAGGATTCTGATTAGAGAATCACCTGGGGTTGGACCAGCTTCCTGCAACCCCAAACCATCCTCTGTCACTGTGGCTATCCAGACTGGTGCAACTCTGCTGCTTTAAGGCCATCTTCCTTTAGTTTCAAAGTTGGAGACCCTATTTCTGGCACAGTGTGCCTTTTATTATTGGGGTATTCTTTGCAATACCTGTTGGAAGAGCCAGTTTAAACTGGATTAAGTCTAATGGGAATTTACCACCAAGAACGCAGGTCTTGTTCAGTTGCTTCTTTGACAATCTTCCATTTCTTTGTGATTCTGTTATCTTTCCATTTATCCCTAACGTTGCATACTAGAAACTTGCTCAAAAAGTAGATTGTAAACATACACACAGAAAGGTAGTTTTACATCAGAAAGTTTGTCAGAAGTGGTAAGAAATGTCTTCCCAGATAATTCCAGGAAAAGAAAGACATTTATTTACTTCATTAGCTGTTTGTGGGTTGTTTGTCTCTACCTGACTCCTTTCACTGTAGTCACTTGAATTAAAGTGGCTAGCTGCCAGAAATAGGACACCACTGGAGGGACAGTTCCACCCAATCCACACAGACATGGTTTGGGATCGGTGTTTCATACAAAGGGGAGGTGTTGATACTGTAATATGTTCAAAGCAATGCTAGGCCAGACAAGACAGGAGTTAAAAGAAGTTCATTTTTAGACAATGTTCCTTTTTCTAATTGTGTGTTGCTTTTTTTTTTTTTTTTGTCACTGGAGTCCAACTTTTCACAAAATCCTTTGTGGAAACTACTTTTTTTTTTTTTTTAAGCTTTCAGTTTCACATTATCACCTAGCTCAGAGCAGGTCCACTTTTTATCACATACTTTTCCTTCAATGACTTCCAATTTCTTTTGATGCCATCACTTATTGTGAGTTAAACAGAATCCTCCAGTTTGGTTAAATCCTAACCCTTAATACATGTGAATGGGATTATACTTATATATAGGATCATGGTATGTCTAATAAAATTAAGATGAAGATTTACTGTGTTAGAGTAGACATCATGCCAGCGACTGGAGTTCTTCTAGGAGGGAGAATTTGGACTCGGACTTAAGAGAATGCAGTACAAAGATACAGAAACACAGAAGACACCAGGTGAAGGCCATGAGAAGAGAGAGATCAATGTTGGAGTGACAAAGGGGATAAGATTTGCTGTGTTTGGTTTTCATATCAGTGCAATTTTCCTGGAGGAAGAGGAAACAAAGTTTGCAGCCAGTAAACTTTGAAAGGGAATATGGAATAGATTAAGATCTGCTTGAGAGCACCAAGCAATTGGCATGAAAGAGTTTTTGTTTGTTTTCATTTTTGTTTCTTTGTTTTGTCTTGCTCAAGGTTTTGTTTGTTTTGTGGAGGAAGGTTTTCCAAGCTGTGTTTAGGAAACATGCTCTCACCCCCCTCTGCTATACTTAACCAACAGAGCTGTGCAAGGGCCTGAGGAAATGGTCCTACTGAGTCATGTGCCTTTGGATTACTGGGCTCACTGGATCACTTTATCTCTGTAATCCCCTTGATCATCAATTTTCTCGAGCGGGCACCAGTAATGTCTCCATTCATCCTAGCACTGAGATTTTAGCAGCCTCTCTTTACTTATTCTTCCCAGCGGTGCCGCATTAGAGGCTCTTTCAGGGTCAGAGGATGAGACCAATCATTGTTACTGTATTTGGCATATCAAATATGCCACGGAGAGCCTGCCAGGCTCTGCTGTGTGGGCAGGATGCTCTCAGTACCTTGCCATATTCTCTGAGAAGGAGAACTAGGCTATAAAAGGGAGCGTTGTTTTATAGTCTCTGGATCTTGGCTGTTGGTGGGATTACATGGCGCTGGGGGCAGTTTGTGGGTGTGGCTGCCAAGCTACTGGAAAATGGGGAGTCTGGGTAGAGGAGGCCCAGTCCTGGTCCGAGAAGGCTTGGACATCTCAGCCCCAGGTCCCACACATCTTCTGCCCGTTCCTTCATGTGTGAGACTCATCCTAATGTGTGGAGAGGGGCCTTGAGCATGGCAGTTGCTGGGTTCCAGAGGTCTTCAGCTGCCAAGGTTCTACTTGGGGTACTCAGGGCATTTAGGACCACACTTCACAGTGTTTACAGATCTCTAAGGGTTGTATTCTATACAGGCCCAGGAGCATCCACTAATGGTTCTGGTAATTATCAGGGACCTTGTGGTTCTGGGATCATACCAGGACTGGCTTAGTGCCTGGCACATTCATCTCAAACAATACAATTTTGAAAAATTCTCAGCTGGGGCCAAAACAGAGGGCAGGGATGGTAGAACTTCTCACCTAACATGCTCCACTGCAATTTACTGCAGGATTTAGGGACTTCATGGAGTTGATATAATTTAGTCTTTGTTTTACAGACCCAAGCCAAAGCTCAATGACCCATTCTGGTTCTCAATAATGCAGAGAAAGGAGTGTAAATTACAGTGATTGTTAGTCAGGTCCAAAGTTTATTATTTTATAAATACTTGCCTTAGAGCTGAGAGAATTTTGATGTTAAAAATCTTGGTGAAAACTGCCGGGATTATTTTACTCTTGGAAAGAATAAAGAATGGAGTTTATCCTCTAGGGAACTGTCCTGTGCATACAAGGAGCAGAACACTGTTTGGATGGGAGTAGGAATCTTGTTACTGCTCCTGACTTTTAACCAGCAAGTATAAGATTGTCTCTATCTCACTTTGACCCAGGGTCTCTGGTTTTGCCAGAGTCCCTGAGTGCACCAAATAAGTATAGTTTAGAATTCCACCTAGGCTGGGTTACAGAACAGAAGCTAATGCATTAAACATGATAAAGCTCAATGATGTAAACCAGAGTTCTGAGCCTCATGCTTGCATTCCCAACCCAAAATAAATGCAGTGAACCTACCAGCAGAGATTTAGGATATCCATGTTGTTTTTTTTTCTAGACATGTTATATTCTTTTCTATATAGGAGATGTGGGTAATTAGAGAGAAAATAGACATAACATAAAGAGACAAAAGCAGCAAAGTGAGAGTTAAGGACTATTACCATTTTCTCTTCACTGTCTTAGTTTGTCTCCTTTGTTGACAGTCTTTTAAAAGTGAGTAGAGAGGGGTGGGAGAGCAAGAAATGCTTTAGTATCTAGTAGAAGACACTAGCTGCTCGCTAAGCTGTCTTACTTGACTGTTGTTGAAGGCAGACACCCTTCCTTCTGTCAGAACTCATCTCAGACTCGGGACCACACCACATTAGAAAACCAGACCTTGTCCGCACCCTTCACACCTTCCATCAGGTCTGCAACAAGTAGACACAGGGAACAGTGGCCTTCAGATTGGTACTTGTCACATGAAGCTAAGGCACCTTTCAGAGGAATTTAAATTGGATCTGGTTTGATCAGTCATTGCCTCATCTTTGATGTATTACCAGAGAGCTCTAATTAGAGATATATGAAAGGAAGAAAAAGACCCAAAAGTTGCTGATGAGTGAACTCTAGACATAGGTATAATACATTTAAACTTTTCTGATACACACACATGTATTTTATGACACTTTTGTCCGTTGAGGCATGTACTGGAGATAATAATAACTTCTTGCCCACAGAAGTTATTGAAAAGAGGCAATCTTTTGACAGTGGCTCCTAGTATGTAGGAACTGCTTAATAGGGTAAATCACTCCCTCCATGGCCATAGCACCTGGATTGAAAAATATCCCCTTAGAAATCCACATTTTGAATTAAGAAGTCATGACTGTCTTTCTTTATCTTTTCAATAAAAATCTTGTTTTTATGAATATAAAGAATACATATTTCATGATTTTTATTTTTTGGGTTGAGAGGGTTGGATTCCCAAGTAGTGCTCAGTAGTCACCAAGGGAGGGTTACTTTCTGAGATCACTTTCACTGTATCACTGTCATCCTGTTGCTCATTGATTTACTCAAGTGGGCACCAGTAACGTCTCTATTCCTTCCAGCCCTGAGATATTAGCAACCTCTTCTTACTCATCTTTCCCAAAAACTAGAGGCTCTTTCAGGGTTAGGGGAATGAGACCTATAATTACTGTTTTTTGCATATCGAATATGCCACGGGTAGATTGCCAGGCTCTACCCGTGTGAGCAGGATACTCTCTGTAGCTTGGTAGCGGGCTCCCCGAGAGGTATCACTTTCAGAGACACTCAACTGAATTAAGCCATTTAATGCTAAGGCCCAGCAATTCAGTGCTGCTTGGTTTGGCTTGGCAATGTGGTAGCTATTGATGTGACCCCAGTTGTGTTTGAAGCTCTTGGAGGCTACCCTGGCATGTGAACTCCAGTGCTCTGGCCACAATCCAGTTCATATGTTCAAAGGCATGTGCTCCTGACCACTGAGCTAACTCCAAAAAACCTTCTGTTTATGCTCTTAAATCAGCTTTTATATCTCAAGAAAGGAGAAAAATACTGACATTTAAAATCTTTAAACTTACAATAATAAAAAGGACCATTTGTACTTCATACTCGCCTTGATAGTACAACTTTAATGAGAAGTTCTTGAGATCATTTTGCTTTGTCACAGGTAATGTATTTGTTATAGAGTTCTTTTTCCTTTCTCTTAATTTTTTTTCCTGTGGGGGACTGTGTTGACTTCTCATTTTAATCACTGAAAGTTCTTATGTTCCCAATGATCTTATCAATTATCTTTGTATTCACAACTGTTTGCTTGTGAATTGTCTTATACAATGCTGCCTCTACAGGAAAGCTTATAATTTCAAAGAGCTAAAACCTTAGATTCAATCTTTTCATATATAACTTTTGGTTAGTGAAAGCATAAATATACATGGTAGGAATAAAATGCTACCACAACTTATGCACCACCAAAGTGTCAACATTCCTCCATCAAAATACATTGAACACTTACAGCCATCACCCAACCCACCCTGCATCTATTTTTCTTTTAATCAATTGTCCCTGTCATCCACAGCTGAGAGAGATGGAGTACAAATGGAAAGTTGAAGGTAGAGTAAGCTTTTGTCACATTGTTTACCTTGTGTATAGTTTTTCAAACCTATCCAGTGGAGTGAATGTGGAGATACAGTCTTGCAATCCATAATTCAGCCGAAGAACATGTGGACGTTTCTGGACCACTAACACCACAATAATGAAGAACAAAACAGTCCTGGAACAGGAATTTTCACTTCTGAGCCTATTTTAATTGAGCCATGTTGTAACTGGAGAGAGAGTTCAATGAGCTGAAACACATGATTTGCATGCAGGGGGCCTGAGTCCAATCTGCAGTCACACACCTGCCCCAACCACCCCCAAACACTGCTCAAAACCTAAATAATGTTTCATTTCTTAATATCATTGAAAATTTTCTACCATTTCTGTTTTTTATCCTCAAACCATTGTTTTTTTTTTGTTGTTGTTGTTTGTTTGTTTGTTTTAAGTGTTGGGCCACAGTAGGTGGAGCTCATGGTTTACTCCTGACTCTGTGCTCAGAGACCACTTCTGGGGACCTTACAGGGTGCTGTGGATCAAACCAAGCCAGAGATATTGCAGCTTACCTGCTGCCACATCTCTCTGTCTCCTTCCCAACTAATTACCCTTTCAAATTTTTTCCAATCATGCATGCACAAAACTGCTAGAATAGTTCTTAAATCTTGAGTTAATAAAAAGTATCTGAAAATATTCTATGAAGCTGTTTCAGGTAGTGATTATCACTTTTGAGCTTTCTCATGCTGAAAATGCTACTAGTCTATACACCTTTATTTCTCAGAAATGATACATGCAACATATGTTTTATTTTATAAATTGGGCTAGAAATCAATATTACCAGTGCTGATTTGAAAATATATATTTTTGGTGAAGTGATAGTACCCAGAAAAACCTGACCTTTATAGCATTTTGTATCCACATAACCAGTAATCTGCCTTTGAAGAAGTAATAGAATATCACCTGAACTTGCTTCTCACGCATGGAAAATTGAAGTAGTAGCTTCTGAAATGGTTTTGAGGGGTTAATAATTTGAATAGTATTAATAGAATAGCTCAAGGATATAGACAATCTTGGTTTATAGTTGGGCTTATTAACTTTTTCTCACTCACCACCCTCTTTTTTCTTTGTCTTTTTTTTTTCATTTTGGGTCCACACCTGGAAATGCTCAGGAGTTATTCCTGTCTCTGTGCTAAATTTCAGTGCTTATTGGACCACAAGGGATGCTAAGGATCAAACCTGGGTCAGCCTTACTTGCTGTACTGGTCACTCACCACCTTTTTTTGCCTGAAAAATGCAAATGGACATGCACTGTCAAATGTCTCAATTCATTACAATGGTCAGTTTCACATTAGTTTTTGGTCTTTGTGCATTCAGAAAACTTTTACTATTGCCAAATAGTTTTCCACCCCCCACATTCATTCATGTGACCCAATATGGCACCATTGACCCTGGTTGAAGAAAGTAGGATCTAGAGTATCTGCTTATAATGCATGTGTATTTCCCCCTTGTTGGATTATATGCTCCATGAAGCATAGATTTGAATCCTCTGTTCCTTTTGTGACTTCTCACAGTATATTACAGCATTCTCGATATGGCAGTTAATGTTTATTAAATTATACCATCAGATTAATATGAAATTCAGTATTTGTACCAGAACTATGGGCTTGGCAGTTGTGTGTCTTCAGAACATATGTTCCTTCGGGAAGCCTGATGTGTATTGCAGGCATAAACACTAATGTTTGCTTAATTTGAAATGCTAACAAGTCAATCCAAGGTTTTTGTCTATGCTGAGCTTCTGCTCTGATTTGATCCCAGTTGGAATCTAGACAAAGTCAGTGCAAATAAAAGACTGAAAGAATTTATTGACTGAGGAGATGTAATCTATAGATTTATGGTGAAGTAAGATGCAATCTGATTTATAGAGGGAAACTATACCTGCCCCTCAGTGCCATTAAGCTCTAAGTAGTACAATTCTCAGAATCCCTAGTGAAGACTGCCAAGTTTCTGAGCTGGTTATAAAAGAGTATAAATCATAAATGCCATCCCATGACTTGTGAAAAGATATTAACTAACAAATACAAGAACAAGACAGTAAATAAGAGGCATATAGTATAAGGGCTAAGACTAGAGGTCATCCAGATGATGTCCCAATGAAAGCTCAAAGGTCAATGTAATTTGATGTCTATCACGCATTGCTTAGAGCCAACTTGTGTGTTTATTGTGTTTCTTCTTGAATGGCCTAGAGATGGAGCTGAAGTTTTCTGCAGTTTTTATATTGACTAATTAATGATATTGGATCGAAGTGTGAGATTGGGCAGAAGCTATATTGTTTTTACTTTTTAATCTCTCTTGACCTAATATGTTTACAGTGCCATGAGAGTATTGTCTCTGATTGATATTTTCCTACAGGTACTTAAGTAAATCTGTCTCTATTAAAAAGAGTTTGTGGGTTAACCCAGCCAGACCCTCGAATAAAACACTTCAAAATATCTGCCCAGCCCTGCAGTATTCTAAGGAAACTCAGCTCCCTCTTGTGGCTTCAAAAGCATGTGTCAACCAATCTTTTTTGTGCTATTTAAAAATGAATCAGCCCCTTTCCAACTTTGATCTTTGTATCCATTTTAATCTATTACTCTTCATGGGAAAAACATGTCTTAGTTCTGGTAAAATATACATGACTAATATAACTGACATTGTTACCTCTTAGTGTCCCTCACTTGGCTTCCTCTCTTCCTACGGGAAGCTTGAGACATTCATCTGAACAACTCAGGGTTTTCACATGCATGCACTACCTTCTTATCATGTGTACTGTCCACATACACATGATAAGTAACAACAAGTCTCACAATGGAGATGTTGCTGGTGCTGCTCAACCAAATCGATGAGCAATGGGGTGACAGTGACATTTAGAATATTAATTAATGGAAAAATAAATAGGAAAACCCAGGTATGGTAGACATTGATTTGAAAGTTATATATAATCAAGTATATAAATTGAAAATTCACAGAGTGGTAGGTTAGAGATGGTCTCAGGCACTTACTTTTATAAAACAATCTGCTCCAAAATTTGTAAATTACTTCCCAGCATTTAAAATTAGAAACACTTTGGGTCAGAAACACAGTAAACCAGGTGAGGTGCTTGGCCCCAAGCATCACCAGGAGTGATCCCTAAACAAAGAGGCAGAAAGAAGCCCTGAGCACTGCTGGTTATGGCCCTAAACCCAACATAAAAAAGTAACACTCTATATAAAAACAAGCCAAGACTTTGATTACTGGCTCTTAGACAGTTTTCAACAACTTGACAAGAGAACATCCACATATCTTCAGAGTAATTAGAGGGGCTAAGGAATTGCCAACCAGGAGAGTAAAAAGGAGGCCTCTATTTCTCCACAACTCCCCATTCCTACATTGTGATTGTGATGGCCATCCCACTTCCATTTATTTTGTACATGTTTCACGCCTGTGACTCCATGAATTCAAGCATGTGTTGTTTCATATGTGTTTCTTGTGATAGGACTTCCATGCTTCCCTTCTGTCTTTTGCGTTTGTTGCTGCTATGATAACTAGAAGTCTCACACTTAGTTGTGGTGCACTGGTGGTGGTACATTCTTTTGTGGCCTTGCTGATTTCAGTTGGTACTGCCACCAGCATTGCACTTAGTATATGGGGCTGTGCCAAGATCAAACTCAACCTCACGCCTGTAAGGAGGGTGTTTTACCAACTTAATAATCCAGGCCATTCCCTATGAGGTTACTTTAGGTGTTAGTCCCAGTAGTATACTTTAAAAAAAGACCAAAAAAAAGCACTGTGTGATAGTGCAGAGACCCTCATAGCTAGTGTAGGAGAACAATGCAAGTTGTTATATCATCCCTTGATAGAATGACATGGAACTATTAAAAGTGCTACAAAGAACACTTAGGGCATAACACAGGGGACCAGAAATATGCTGAATTGTTGGAGCAGTTTACTTTTATGTGTAATATGAGGGTATAAAATAAATGAAACAGATAAATAAAAATAAACATGTATACACAGACTACATAATTGAGGTAATTTTGGGAAAGGGGATGAAAGGCCCAGTACACAGTGATGAAGACATATTGGAGCTTTCATGGTGGACATGATGTGGTAATGCTGTGCTTATAAAACACATAAACATTTACACCCCTGCAAGCAAATGGTACCTTCATAAAATTAAATTTAACAGAGTGTAAAAAGTGAAAGTAAAAAATTCAAAACAACTCATAGATTTGCCTGTGAGCTAAGTGAGACATAATTATTTTCCTAGGTTTTTGTACATTAGATATATGCAAATTATTATTATGTTTGATTTATTTGGCTTTGTCATACCTTAGATTATAAACTCTTGAAAGAATTTTCATGCTTTGGCTCACTCTTTCTCATGTTTTTCTTTTTCCTTCTTATTCTCTCTTTTTCCATAAAATAAAATGTATCAGACTTATCCATGCTTTTGAGTTCTATGTAGCTCTGTAGCACTGTTGTCCCATTGTTCATCGATTTGCTTGAGCGGGCACCAGTAATGTCTCCATAGTGAGACTCGTTGGTACTGTTTTTGGCATATTGAATACACAGCACTAGTAGCTTTCCAGGCTCTGTCGTGCAGGTGAGATATTCTTGGTAACATGCTGGGCTCTCCGAGAGGGACGCAGGAATTGAACCCAGGTTGGTTGAGTGCAAGGCAAACATCCTACATGCTATGCTATCACTAAATAAGAGTTTAATTTCTTTTCTTTTTTTTACAGTATTTCCCTACATTTATTTATTTTTAGATAATCATCATGAGATAGAGTATCACAAAACTGTTCACATTAAGTTTCAGTCCTACAATGCATCTGAAACCCATCCTTATACCATTGTAATTTCCCAGCACCAATGTCCCCAGTTTCCCTCTCCACACCCCAGCCTGCCTCTATAGCAGGCACCATTCCTCTCTCTCTCTCTCTCTCTCTCTCTCTCATTTTAGGTATATGGTTTGCAATTCTGATGCTGAAAGATTATCATGCATACACCTTTAAAGACTTTCAACAATCAGTTCTTGTCCAGAGTGATCATTTGCTCATTTGCACCTATTGTTGTCATACTGGGCCTTCTTCTAGCTTAACTAACCTCCATACCCACACATACTTGTGTTCATTTACAACCATTGACCTGTTTTCTCTGGCCTTGGAAATTAATTTATTTTCTTTATTTTTTTTTTTTTTTGCTTTTTGCGTCACACCCAGCAATGCACAAGGGTCACTCCTGGCTCATGCACTCAGGAATCACCCCTGGCGGTGCTCAGGGGACCATATGGGATGCTGGGATTTGAACCCGGGTTGGCCGCGTGCAAGGCAAACGCCCTACCCGCTGTGCTATCACTCCAGCCCCAATTAATTTAATTTCTAACTGCTACTTTTACCCTTTTCTGTCAAAGAATGTACTCCTATGATACTTTTGTACTTTCCATTTTAGGGTTTAGGATGAGACAGCGCCATGTCCTGGTGGAACCCACAGGGCCTCAGGGACATTGCCCTCATTTGCTTGAATCTGTTCCTTGTGAGGATCCCATGTGCTATCAGTGGCTAGCAACAGAAGGAGTCTGTATCCCTGATCATGGGAAATGTGGCCAGGGACATCGCATCCTGAAAGCCATCTGCCAGAATGATCAAGGTATGATATAAAGATTGATAAGGGTTGTTAATCTGATGACCAATCCTCCCTCCCTTTCTCCTTCCTTCCTCCCTTCCCTCCTTCTTACCCTGTCTTCCTCTCTTCCCAGTCCTCCCTCCCTCTCTCCTTCCTCCCTCTCTCCTTCCTCCCTTCCCTTCCTCCCTCCCCAGCCCTTCCTCCCTCTCTCCCTCCTCTCTCTCCCTCCTCCCTCTCTCCTTCCTTCCTTCCTTCCTTCCTTCCTTCCTTCCTTCCTTCCTTCCTTCCTTCCTTCCTTCCTTCCTTCCTTCCTTCCTTCCTTCCTTCCTCCCTCTCTCCTTCTTTCCTTCCTTCCTCCTCCCTTCCTCCCTTCTTTCCTCCTCCCTTCCTCCCTTCCTCCCTTCCTCCCTTCCTCCCTTCCTCCCTTCCTCCCTCCCTCCCTTCCTTCCTTCCTTCCTTCCTTCCTTCCTTCCTTCCTTCCTTCCTTCCTTCCTTCCTTCCTTCCTTCCTTCCTCCCTCTCTCCTTCTTTCCTTCCTTCCTCCTCCCTTCCTCCCTTCCTTCCTCCTCCCTTCCTCCCTTCCTCCCTTCCTCCCTTCCTCCCTTCCTCCCTCCCTTCCTTCCTTCCTTCCTTCCTTCCTTCCTTCCTTCCTTCCTTCCTTCCTTCCTTCCTTCCTTCCTTCCTTCCTTCCTTCCCTCCATCTGCCTCCTTTCTCCACTGTACTCTCTGTAGTCACACCGTCCCTTTTTAACAGGCAACTTTCTTGAAGGATAGAGGCATAATTTTTCCTTTACTTGCATATTTATGTTCCAGTCAAGTGCTGAAATAGCAGTTAGAAAGCACTTAAGTCAAGTGACAGATTGCTGCAAAAATATGCTGTCTTGACTTTATATGGCGTAACATACTCCATGACAAAAGAACACTGATGATATCTGAGTGCTATATAGTGAGTCTAGGGATTTCTCTGGTGTTTTTAATTTATCGAGAAAAATGGAATATAGAATTCATCTGTATAGTAGCAAAGCAAATTGTATTTGTTTTTCATGATGTCTGTATGAAGTGTGCTATTATTCACAACTACCTTAGTAAAGATTCCAGGCATGTACTGCTACTTAAAATCCAATATAAATTTAACTTCTATGACATTAGATGGGAATTAGTTCTACACATAATACTAATATCTAAAGAACCAATTTTCAATCTTTCTTGTCATCATTTCATATAACTATTAACAATAGTGTCTTTTCTTTTTTTCAAGTACAATGGTTGAATGAAAATAAGGATGATTTAGAAAATATGTAAGCCATACAAAAATAAAAAATGACATTTAAAGTTCTATCTCACAAATTAAATAAATTTATTTTTTAAAAATAATATTAAAATATCAATTAATCTCATCCGCCATAAGAAATCTCATTTATAATGCTCATGGTTCACTTTATCACTGTCATCCCATTGTTCATCAATTTATTCAAGCATGCACCAGTAACATCTCCATTTGTCCCTGCCTGAGATTTTAGCAGCCTCTCCTTACTCATCTTTCCCAAAGATTGGAGGCCCTTTCAGGGCCAGGGGAATGAAACCTGTTATTGTTTCTGTTTGGAGTATATTGAATACACCACAGGGAGCTTGCCAGGCTCTGCTGTGCGGTCAGGATATTCTCAGTAGTTTGTCCGGCTCTCTGAGAGGCAAATATATATATATATATATATATATATATACATATATATATATTTCCCTCTATGATATTATGGAAAATGGGTAGGGAGTGTCTTATGATATGTCATGCAGCAGCAAGCGGCCATACAGTTCAGAAATATGTTCACTCATGTGTGAGGCTTGGCCCAAAGTGTGTGGAAAGCGGCCTGGAGCATGGCGGCGGTTGGGTATTGGAGGTCAGCTGCCGGGGCTGGGTCCTTTGGGGCATGGAGGGCTCTCACCCACCCCCCTCTGGGGTACCCCTAGTGGAAACAGCCTCTGGCGTGGAGTCTGGTGGCATGGTTATGGGAGCCTCATTTTATGGTCCCTTCTGGAAGAAGCAGACGTGAGTTCTGGAGGGTGGCCGATGAGGAGATTATCTGGCAACTGCAGGAGGTGGTTATGGGTGTGACCCCTGGATGGCTAGAGGCTCGGGGAAGCAGGTAGAGAATCTCTGCTCCCGGGTCCCATTGAGCTCAGAGTCCCGGATCACAAACTTCTGCATTACCTGGGTTCTGTGGGACTTCGATTATTTTCATGATTATGGGATGAAATGTTTTGACTTGAATAACATGATCTATAAAACAGAAAAAATATGCTAAGTGGATTCAGAATGATTAGCAGCTTCCACACCAGACAGGCACTGACCAATGTGTTTCTTACATTTCTTCCTGTTTTTCTTCTCCATTTATTCTCTTTCTCTGCTCCCAATATATCCCTTGTTGTCTTGCACCCTCCCTTTCTCCCTCCCTTTGTTCCTTTCTTCTTTCTATTTTTTTCCTTTTTTCCATTTTCTAATTGCCATAATTAAATTGGATAACTACAAATTTTATCAAGTAATGTCATTGATTTCTCATGATATCAGGAAGTTGTTTAATTAAATAAAGTAAAAACAGGTTTCATTAACTTCAATCTTTTTTCACTAGTTAAAACTCTCAACGAATGATTCTTGATCGGGAAATGTACGTGCAGTATATTATTACAGAGAAATAAAATCACTTTTATATTGCTTTCCTTTGAAGTCAGAAAGTATAGTATAGAGATTTCAGATTTGGGCTTTATAATCAGACAGTTTGAAATTCAAATATGATACTCCCCTGCTAGATGATCTCAGGGAAATTATTCAACTTGTGGAGGCATCCTTTCCTTGAGCTGTAAAGTGAAGATAATAAAACCTATATCTCACTCTCAGGTTGTGAGGTTGTGAGATTGTAAATTAGTTATAGTGATTAGTAAAGTGCCTGGCACATAACCATGCAAAATACTGTGCATATATTTTATGTATATTGTACATTTATTGTCACACTCTGCCTTGATGGAATAGTGTAAAGATAATTAATTTTAAAATAATAATAATAAGGCTTAGAATAACCACATAGTTTCTTCCTCCCCACTTCTATATGCAGAAACAGAGGATTATTTTAACATTGAGCTTCATGGGCAAATAACTGTCAGGTTTTGTCAACCCATAGACATGAAAGGCTTGCCAGGGCCTTTCATCTGTAAGATTGAGGATTTCTTTCACAACTTGTATTGTGCCTTCTACTGAACTTTTAGAGGTATCAACTTTATCACTTAACAGCAATTCTAGAAATTTTTTGTTTATTTCTGAGAAGTGAATCATTTTCAGCATTGTCTTATACTCAATTTCTATAAGAACTTGGAATTATGAGTCTAGGTCATTATTGAGTTCCTTGAAGTGACTGTGTTTTTTAAATACTGACATGCATGAATCCTCCATTGGTGGGGCAACATCCATGGATGGTATCAGTAAGGAGAACGTGCTGGCTTCCTAATTGCTAAAGCAATCTTGTCCAGGAAGAAACTAGAAACGTGGTCTGATTGTCTATTTTTGTAATATGGATGCTGTTAAGTTCTTAATGACTGATGATAGAAGTTTGTCAGAGATGTTCTGACTCTCCACATTTTACTATACCTTTCTATAGCTACATACTGATATGCTGGGCCTGAGAGATAGTGCAGTGAATAAGGTGCTTGCTTTCCACACAGCAGACTTCAGTCCAATCCTTTGCGCCCATATACCTACATGATCCCCCAAATCTTGACAGAAGTAATTTCTGAGCTCAGAGAGAGGGGTGTGAGAGGGAGAGGGAGAGGGAGAGGAAGGAAAAGAGGGAATAAGGAAGGGAGGAAGGGAGGGAGGAAGGGAGGGAGGAAGGAGGATGGAGGAAGAAAAGGAAGGAAGGGAGGGAGAAAGGAAGGGAGGGAGAAAGGAAGGGAGGGAGGAAGGAAGGAAGGAAGGAAGGAAGGAAGGAAGGAAGGAAGGAAGGAAGGAAGGAAGGAAGGAAGGAAGGAAGGAAGGAAGGAAGGAAGGAAGGAAGGGAGGAAGGGAGGGAGGGAGGGAGGGAGGAAGGGAGGAAGGAAGGAAGGAAGAGTAAGGAAAAGGAGGGAAGGGAACGGAGGGAGGAAGTAAAGGAGGGAGGGAAAGGGAGGGAAGGGAAGGGAATTGAAGGGAAGGGAAGGGAGCGGAAGGGAAGGGAAGGGAAGGGAAGGGAAGGGAAGGGAAGGGAAGGGAAGGGAAGGGAAGGGAAGGAAGGAAGGGAAGAGGAGGGGAGGGGAGGGGAGGGGAGGGGAGAGAAGGAAAAGGGAAGGGAAGGGAAGGGAAGGGAAGGGAAAGGAAGGGGGAGGGGGAGGGGAGGAAGGGGAAGAGGAGGAAGGGGAAAGGAAGGAAGGAGAAGGGAGAGTAAGGGAAGGGGGAAGGGAGGGAAGGGGAGGGAAGGGGAGAGAAAAGGGGGAGAAAGGAAGGGAGAAAGAGGAAAAATATAAGGAACGAAAGAAAGAGAATGAAAGAAGGAAAGAAAGAAGGAAAGAAAGAAGGAAAGAAAGAAGGAAAGAAAGAAGGAAAGAAAGAAAAGATGATGTTTTTAATAAACACCTAGAATTTTGTGATATTTGAAAATTTTAATCACTCATTTTAATAATTTTTCATAAGTCCTTTGTTTTAAGGTTTATTCAGTTTATCAGTGATAACAAAGGCATGCATTTTTATTAAAATATAAAACAAATCCAAATTCATTTTAGATAAAATTAGCTCAGACTCGCTACAATTTCAAAAGGTAACTTCTTTTCTTTTTTTATTGCTTAGTCTCTTAAATATTAATTTACTTCATCTCACGAAATGAAGGAAATATTTAACATCTCTGCATATTATTGTACATCCATACAAATTGTAGAATCAAGAGATTTTCATGGAGCTTTGAAAAGGATTTTGAAATGTCTTAAAAATGTCTTTTAGGGGATTATTTCTTCTAATACTAAGACCTATTTATTTTATCCTCCATTTTCATAAAATAATTGTCTTGGAAATTTAAAAAAATATGCCATATCCATCACATAAAATGTCTGAAAACAGTATCTGCATTTTTTGTTAAATAATGTGATATACTTTGGACTACCTAAAGTTCAAGTAGTAATTTTGAATATCTGTACCGACTGTGTAGATATGTTTTGACACAGACCTACTTGGAAGTAGTAATCATATGCTCTAATCAGTTTCACTGATGTTTCTATTTTCACCCAGCCTGTGACTATAGCAAAAATGTCTCAGTAATAGTTATTTTCAGGAAGAAAATTGTTTAATATATTACCTGAATGAGAATTATGATGTGTAATCTGATTTATAATGCTGCAGTGTATAAGCTTTGAATTTTTTCCTCTGCACTGTATCTTATTAGTGTGGGTCAATAGACTTCTACTATGGAGTATATGTAGGTTTGCCTTGTCTCACTGACAACTACATTTCTTTTATTTCAAGGGGGGATTTAAAAGTAAGTGGTGTGTGATGCAAACTACATGTTTGACTTATTTCTCCCTTAAATTATCAACTTAATTCACTGTTTTTTAAATCTTTGTTTCTGGTGTCCATAAACCAGTTCATTGTTATTCATTTTTACTGGTAACTGATGAGGATTTGCCATGCTATGACATCTTCTCAAGGAAGTTTCACATGAGGGCAGCACAACATACAGCAACCCAAATGGCTGTCAAGTGAATTATCATCCTTCAAGTCTACACAATACAGAGTGGATAATCAGTACCACAACATCATCGAATAAATAGCAAGACTGCCTGCTAGAGCAACCAGACCATATGTATGCACTGCCTGATTGCCCCATAGTTTGAAAATAGGCTACCTTAGGAAAAATAAGATCTGTATACTTCAACTAACATCTTTATTCAGCGATAATGAGGTATACGTTTTGCATACATGAAAATTAAAGCAGCAGATATGGGTAGTGGTAGAAATTATATGTCAAGAACAAAGTTGGCTTATTGGCAGGTGCATGAAGTTCTTCAATCTTCCTGGCACACCCTCTTGCATACAAGCTCTTTGTTTTTTCATAGTTGTGTTAGATCTACCCTATATAAAGGAGTATGCATATACATATATAATTTGAAATGAGTTCTCATAATAATCTCATAGATGGATGGGTATTAGACTTTGTTTTTAACTTCAAAATTTTTTTTGAGTTCTTGTCTTATATTATTAGTTTTGAAAAATCAAAAAATACGATCTTTAAAATTTTGGTTAAAATTGCATCTGCATAATCTATACAGTAATAATACTTGAGAGTGCCCATTTATTTTCAAATTATTATTTTTCAAAACTTTGATGATGTTGTCTTTCGTATAGGTTTATAAATGCTATCCATCTTTGTATATTTTTTCTTTTTTCTTAGAGACATTCTAAATGCCATTTCAGCATACTTGGTTGTATTTTAGAAAGACATCTTATAGCCTAGTTCTGCCTCTTGAAGAACCTGGCAAACTACTGAGAGTTTCCTGCCCACATGGGAGAGCCTTGTAAACTCCCCATGGCGTATTCATATGCCAAAACCAGTAACAATGATGAGTTTCATTCCCCTGACCCTGAAAGAGCCTCCAATGCAGCACTGTTTGGAAGGACGAGTAAAGAGAGGCTTCTAAAATCTCAGGGCTAGGATAAATGGAGATGTTACTGAGACCACTCGAGAAAATTGATGATCAATGGGATGATGATGATAATGATGATTTTAGAAAGAATGAGAAATAGATTATTGATTATGTTTTTCTCTATCACACAACTATAGTCTTATAGCAGATCAGTCTTATAAAGGTACACCTAAAAACTGGAGCTGCAACAACAAATGTTGGTACCCTTTCTCTAAAATAAATTAAAAATTCAAACTTTGTTAAAATTTGAAACAATGACAGTTTGGTTGAAATAAGTAGGCCATTGCTATTCGTTAAGATGCACATTCTGGAAGGAATAATGGTAATTTTTCTGGTAAAATACACGTTTCTTATAGCATTGATTTTTATTGGGTCCTATTTTCTACAAAATATATGTACATGCCATTGTAGTTTTCGGAATCTTTAGAATCTATTGTCAGGTATTTAGAGTGACTGGTGATTAGTCAGAAGGAGGGGGATAAGTTTCAGTTTTCATTAAAAATATATGTAAAAACTTAAAAAGGCACGCATGCACTGGAGGGTTCTGTTGTTCTTGGGCTCTCGGGGCAGTTCCCTCTTGCACGTGCCACTCGCGTTTATTGTTCTTGAGCCTCTGTGTATGGACTGGATCAGGATGGCTCCTCCTTATGCTCTGCTACTGTGTGTGCTGCTGTGCTTTCTTCTGTTTGTCTCTCTGTCTCCATCTCTGTCATCTCTTCTCTGGTCTCTTCCAACCTCTCTGTCTCTGCTTCTGTGTCTTCTCTCTTGCTTCTGTGTCTTCTCCTTGCTTCTGTCTTGCCTCTGTCCTCTCCTTGCTGTGTCTTCTTCTGTTTGTGTCCTGCTGCCTCTGTGTCCTGCTGCCTCTTCTGTCTCTGCTGTCTCCATCACTTCTGTGTCTTCCCCCTTCTTCTTCTATAGTCTTAGTTTATATAGCAATCACATAGGGCAGTAACACAAAGGTGGGTTGAATACTAATAAATCAATAAAGAAGGGTAAGACATTTCTTGAGGAGATTAAAATCTCATCAAAGTAGATTATTCCAGTTTACTAGTAGATCCTCCCAAGGGTGGGATCCAAATAAGGGTGTGTCAGGATGTGTCCTTTTCTTTCTTCCTCAGATAGTAACCCACTTAAATAGTTATAGTAAATTTACTTCTAATTTTTCTAGTAATGTCATTCTGTATGAGCACAGTAAGAGATATATCAGACTTAATTTGGTTCTTCCTGAGGACATTCACTATATATTCCAGACCACAGTCCTCAGGCCAGGTTAGTCTTCCTAACCCCAGCAGGGTCCTAGTCTCATCTTTACTTTTGGATCATGACAGCATTTGTCTATGACAATGCTCTCAACCTACGGTATTGTGGCACTATGGCCTGACCCATTTCAATGCCAGGGTAGCTCACAACTTGCCCTGGGTCCATTATGTCTCTCGTCAGGACCCTGCTTTTGGGGTGCTAGGAGCTAAGGGCAACTGAGCTGAGAAAGCAGATGCCCAGGAGTAAATATTATTGGAATCAATCAACTCCCAAGTTACAAAGCATATTATTAACTGTCTTTCTGTGTCCATACAGAAAGGACATTGCTTTAAGGTAAACTAAGTTCCCTGCAGCAAGGCTAAAAGGACAAACCTCATGTTATCTTACGACTATGCATTCACAGAAATAGTGTTTTAGAGTTATCAGAGTTAACAGATTATTGTTTCCCACACAAATCCCCTCAGCCATGTACTATTTCTGTGCATGTTTATACTAATATTTCATTGGACAATACCTGTGTTTAGGTGCCTAAGAAATTTTCTGGCTGCTGGTGCCTTCTTTGTCTACTTATGCAGTCAGAGAGCCAGGAACACATGCACACTCTCTTCTGGAATTACCTGCATCTCAACTTGGGTTCATAAATTTTCTTTTTTGTTTTTATGGGATTTTCTTTTGTCACAATACCTAAATAAAAGTATATTACTTCATTGTAGCACTGTAGCACTGTTCATCGATTTGCTCGAGTGGGCACCAGTGATGTCTCCAATGTGAGACTTGCTGTCACTGTTTTTGGCATATCAAATACACCATGTGTAGCTTGCCAGGCTCTGCCGTGAAGGTGGGATACTTATGGTAGCTTGCTGGGCTCATTGAGAGGGGCGGAGAAATCGAACCCGGGTAAACAATAATAAGTGCCAGGGAGTTAGCGAAAGGACACATCCTTCAGCTAGGGATGGAGAGTTCATGCATAAATACCAGCTCCTGGCCACCCTCATGTTTAATAACTGTAAGGCGTATATTTCCCAGAGTTTCCAGTGAGATAAGGCCTCTGTTTCTTGGGGAGGTGACTTTTATTTACATGTCTCCTTTATTACCCTAATTTACTACTTCCTCACTCCTAGACTATTACCTAGCATTAATCACTGAAACATATGCTGTTATAGTTTGGTTATAATGAAGCAATTATGGTATTTGGGGGGATGGGGGGAGATCTATTTCTTTGGGAGATGTAGAAACCAATTCATATAAGTACACATTGGTGATCAGTTTTATTGATGGAGAGGGGTCACATTTGTCTGTGTTTGGAGGATAATCCTGACTCAAGACTCACATCTGGTGGAGCTCAGATGATTATGTGTTGCCAGGGTGTCAGTCTCATGCAATGCAAGCACCTCACTTGCTGCATTATATCTATAGTCCTTAAGAATAGTCTCACAAGAGGTCAATCAATAATTTGAGCAAAACAGCATATCAATTATTTTGTGATATCTGATATTTTGGCACAGTGCTTCTTTGTGTGTGTGTGATATGGATTTATTATTTATTATTATTTTTTTATTGAACTACCATGTGGAAAATAACAATGCTTTCAGGCTTAAGTCTCAGTTATACAATGCTGAAACAACCATCCCTTCACCAGTGCACATATTCCACCACAAAAAAAACCCCAGTATAGCTCCCATCCCCCTACCCTGCCGCCCCCCACCTGTGTAACTAATAAATTTCACTTTACTTTCTCTTTACTTTGGTTACATTCAATATTTAAACAAAAAACTCACTATTATAGTTAGGAGTTCCCCACTAGAGTCAGACCTGCTGTGAAGAGAAATGAGGTCGCCAGGCCGTGATAGTTTTTGGATTTCTATATTTTATTTTAGCAACAAGTCCAGGGAAATTTCTTCCAGAAATTGGATCATTGCAAGCTTGTAACTCTCATCTGTGGTCCTCATAATATGGCGGTCACCACGCCCTTCCCCCCCAACCCCCACCCTGGCAAGGAAAAGGCGAGAGAGAAGAATCCTCTCCTAGGAAGGCATGGGGCCGCAGCTTAGTTCTGAGTCTGGAGACATTTTGCAAGGAGCTGCCGATATCAAAAGTAGTTTAGCTGGCCTCTGGAATCATGCTCATGCAGCTGCAGTGAGGCTGCACACGTGCGGCCCCCAGGTCACATCTCAGCCTGGCACAGTGCTTCTTCCTACCATTCTAAACTCCATTTCTTTCTTAATTGGCAATTCTCACAGCACACCAGCCTCCTGAGTCTCTTTCCAATCTTCAAGTCTTTTATCACTCACATGGGAACACTAACTAGTTATTTTATATTTTTATTTAGTTATTTAGTTTATTTATTATTTAGTTTATTTAGTTATTTAGTTTAGTTATTTTATATTTTATTTAGTTATTTTATAATTTTATATTTTTATTTTGTAATTTAATGCAGAGTCTCTTGTTCCCACTCCTGGCTGTCTTCACGGGGGCCCCTCGGAGGGGTTGGGTTGAGTTTTCCTCCCCACCACGAGCAGAGCCCCGGCAGCCAAAGACCTCTGGAACCCAGCCACAGCCATGCTCAGGGTCCCTCTCCACACATTCAGACGAGCCTCATGTATGAAGGAACCAGCAGAGGAACCCAGGTATGCAGGAGTCAGGGCTGAAATCAGCCTACTCAGATTGGGAATGGGCCTCTTCCGTTCAGATCCCCCATTTTCCAGTAGCTAGGTGGTCATACCCAGAAACTGCCCCTGGCGCCATGTAATCCCATCAACGGCTAACATCCAGAGACTATGCAACCAAGCTCCCGGTTTTTATAAGACATCTTATAGTCTAGTTCTGCCTCTCAGAGAACCTGGCAAGCTACTAAGAGTTTTCCTGCCTGCACGGGAGAACCTGGCAAGCTCCCCACGGCATACTCATATGCCAAATACAGTAACAATGATGAGTCTCATTTTCCTGACCCTGAAAGATTCTCTAATGTGGCACCGTTGGGAAGGACAAGTAAAGAGAGGCTACTAAAATCTCAGGGCTAGGATGAATAGAGATGTTACTGGGCCCACTCGAGCAAATTGAGGATCAATGGGATGATAGTAATAGTGATAGTGATTTTGTAATGGATTCCAAAATCTATTTGGAATGTTTGAGTAAGAAAGAGAGTTTGCATTTATATATTAGGGATTTATTTGTGCAGAAAAATCAGATCTTCCTTATTTGGGGAACTTGTTTATCTCTTGTGTTTTTGCTAAGTGGTTCTAAAACTACAGTTGCATAAGAATCAGACAGAGAGATTATAAAAATAGAAATTTCCCACCCCCTACTGCATAGTTTCCCATTCAATCAGTTTGGTATGGGTCTCCAGAATTTGTGTTTTGGGGGACTTGAGAGAAACTACAATGCTCTAGCCTTGCATACAGCCAAACCAGGTTTGATCCTCAATATTCCATAGGGTCCTCTGACCACCACCAGGAGTAATTCCAGAGTGCAGAGCCAGGAGTAAGCCCTGAGCATCACAGGATGTGGTCACCAAGCAAAATAAAATAAAAAAAGAATTTGTATTTCTAACAAGGTTCCATGTAATCTTCCTGGTGCTTTTCAAGGAAGTAGAGTTTATGAAACTTTTTTAACAGGAAGGGGGCCTATGGATGGCCTCATAATAATGCTATATATCAGATGTTGGTTACAGGGGTGAAATACCTGTTGTACACTTAAACAGAGTCAGCAGTAATATTGATTATAAGCTGTTGTTTCTCAATTCCTCCTGGAGAAGTTACCTTGGAAATCCGTGAAATATATCACTATCTTTCTAAAAGCAAATAATGAGTAAATATTCTTTTGTTTCTTTGCCATTACTGGATGGATTAATAAAGACCACATAGTGGAAAGTCAACGGAGCACTAGAAGAAACAGAAGTTACATAACATGTGAAATGAGTTCTTTAGGTTCCAAGGTAAAAATGTTGATTTTCAGCAAGGTGTCTTTTTCAGATTACAAACTGGTAGAAGTTTGGTGTCAATGTTTGTACCATGTGTACCAAAGAAAGTGGGGTGATGATAAATATGGAGAGTTAAGTTTTGAAATAAACCTGACATTGCAGCTGTAAGTGCCAATAAGATCAGGCTGCTATTCATGTTACAGAAATCAAACTCTAAAGGAGATTCAATTTGAGAGTTCCTGTAGCTGAGTTCCTTATTCCCTTTCATTTAGAAGTCTTACAGTGAAATTAAAGGTGAAACTTTAATAATGTTCAGCAATGAGGGAATCCAAAAGAGAAAAGTAGAGATCCATTCTCATCAGAGCTTTCCCATCCATGTGTGATGGAAAGGTAGTAAGTACAAATAAACTGGTGAATCAATTTAAATGCTAAAAAGAGAGCAGCTGCAATTCTACTTTAAATATATTTACTGGAGGTTGTCTGTTTATAAACAGATACTGTATTTTGAATTACTTCCTTTTTCCACCCTATTGATTACTTACACACTACAAGATGGATTTTTTCTTTGTTCTTCTTTGACTGAGATACCTAAAGAAAATGCTGTATTCACATCACTACTGCACCAGGATTTCATACTCAGACTGGATATAGTCTGATTTTTTTTGATATTTTATTATTTAAAAATAGCTTAGAGTAAATTGCTTCTGGAGTGTACCTATGTCTCTCATAAAAAAGCTTTCTTCTTTTTCTATCTGTGCTGTAATTCTCACTAGACAAACTACTTACTGTTCTCATTTCATATGATTCAAAAAGCAAAATGAATTATACTGATACTTAGAAAGGCATTTCATGTGATTAAATGGTCAGCCAAATCTTTCAGTGGGAATTAATGAGATTGTCATCCCTGCCTTTAATTTAAAATTTTACCTTGGATATACTCTAAGGAATACTTGTGTATTCCACTAATATTGCTAACAGGAATTATAGTATTAGTCACGGGGATATGGTTTTGTTTTTTTTAATGTGAAATGCATATTTAAAAAAAATTTACCCAAGAACAATTGGTCCCAAGCCCAATTTTTCAGGTGCATACAATAGAGACAATCTTTGCCAATTGTGACCTAAGTCCCCATAGCACCACTAGATTTGGTCTCTAAAAATTGTACAATAAAAATTATAATATTGTAGTACAATTATCTGAAGGCTATGTGGCTTCAGAGTGAAGGGTGTGCAGTAAGGCTGTGTGATGGGTGCAGCAGGGCAGAGATTTAGAAACTCTTGATTCTGAAAGAATTGACAACCCCTGAATCACAAATGAGATCTGGCTGTTATTGAAAAGTGCAGATATTTTTGTATTATAAAAGTCAGTTTACACCAGAGCTTATTTATAATAGGATAATTATAATAGGATGCACAAACTATCCTAATTCATAGAGTGCCTCTATTTTTGTTTACATAACTCTTTGTTATTCAGGTATATCTTTATGATATTATAATGAAGTTATCTACTCATTTGTTTCCATTTGACTTTAAGTTTGTCAAGGACATAAACCTTAACTCATTTCTTTTGTATTTTTAGCATAATAGAAAAATATCTGCTGTGTACATTGTGTTTAATAAATATTTATAGAACTTGACGGAATTATTATAATTGGTTTGCACAACGATCCAATTGTTAGTCATTATTTGTATCACAATGTTATTGATGAGAACATTGTAACTAAAATATGTTGATAGATCAAGTCAATCAACTATTACATTATAACATTCAGAATTTCAGGTGTTAAATTCAAAAAAGTACTTTGTCTACTTCATCAATATCACCAGATTCATATCACATATACCACAACTCAGACATTGCTTTGTTCTATGTCCATGCACTGATTTTCATCAGGTTTTCAATTAAGTGTGAACTAAAGACTCCAGTGCTAGTTAACTTGTTTATAAAATATAAATTACATGTTGTTAAATTGTGTTTTTTTTTTAAGTGGGCCCACATCCACCTCTGTTCAGGACTTACTACTAGCACTACATTCAGTAATCACTGCAAGCAGGTTTCAGGGAGCCTTATGAGGAGCCAGGATTGAACATGGGTTGACCGTGTGCAATGCAAATGCCCTGTCCACTATATTATTGCTACAGCCCTGGGAAGAAATCTATTTCTAAGTTGTCACTAAACATTTTGCTTCTCTTTTATTTGTATGAACTATCAGTAAGAAACATCTCATCATGCATAATGAAAAGATAAAATCCAAATATGTTTCCTTCTGGTACAAAGAATATGTGCCTTAGATCTATAGCACTTAGATATATAGTTTTAGCTGGTAACAGGTCTAATCTCGATCATATTCAGGCAGTTTATACAGCATAAGGAATCATTCATCTGACTGTATTGGGGGGATAGAAAAGCAGTTTGTCTGAAAATTTTAAGAAGTTAAAAATATGCAAAAGAAATTAGTAAACAGCTCTTCCCTCCTGTGTAGTAGAGGTATCCCTAGAGGAAGGAATTAATATAACTACTTATAACAGTATATTGGGAAATTTTCCAGAGTTTGGTAAAACAGCCAAGGTATTTTTATAATGGGTGTATAATTTTATTATGACACACAAAATTAAAAAACAAGTTAATGTTAAATTATTTTTTATTGAACTGTACTTGAATAGTGATTCAGAGAGAAGTCATTATTTCCTAGGGTATAATGTTTTAGAAGGCAAATAGGCAGACATTAAAATTTGGCAAATTCTGGCTTAATACTTGAACACATGTTCCATTTTTAGCTGTCTAGCCTTGGTGACTAGAATAATAAGCTTGTTGTTACTGAAAGCATTTACAAAGACATAGTAGACCTCTTTTCAAGATGTCTATAGTGGAAATTCTGCAAGAGATGATCTATGAATCCTCTTTTCACATTCTTGACTATTCTATATATTTTGTTTCCCTGAACTTGAAGATATTTAGCATCTTTGCCATAAAATCTCAGTTATGTGCTCTACTTATTGTGTCAGCAAAAATCATCCCTGTGTATTTCAACTTAAATTGAAAAAGTTTTCTGATGTAAAACCATAGACAAGTTAATATCCAGTCCTTATAAAATCATATGGAAAAATAAATTGATTTCAATTGATAAAATACAAGAAAATTAATTTGAAGTATATTTTGAACTTTGTGAAACATTTATACAATATAATCCTACAAATTCAGTTTTAAGATTTTGGCTAAATAGAAAATTAACTTATTCCAGTCAGTTCTTATTTATTTTTAATTTTATTGAATCACTGTGAGATAGTTACATGCTTCATGCTTGATTTATAATCACACAATGACCAAACACCCATCCTTCCACTAGTGCACATTCCCCACCACCAATATCCCCAGCATACACCCCCTTTCCCACCCTCCTCCTGCCTCCATGGCAGACAATATTCCCCATATTCTCTCTCTACTGAATACTATGCAGCTGTTAGGAGAGATGAAGTCATGAAATTTTCTTATAAATGAATAGACATGGAGAGTATCATGCTAAGTGAAATGAGTCAGAAAGAGAGGGACAGACATAGAAGGACTACACTCATTTGTGGAGTATAGAAAAATACCACATGAGGCTGACACCCAAGGACAGTAGATACAAGGGCCAGGAGGATTGTTCCATAGCTGGAAGCCTGCTTCATGAGCGGAAGGGAGAAAGCAGATGGAATACAGAAGGGATCACTAAGAAAATGATGCCTAGATGAATCAGTCGGGACAAGAGATGTGTGCCGAAAGTAGATAATTAACCAAACATGATGACTTCTCAGTGTCTGTCTTTCAGTCAGTTCTTAAGTCCAATTAGTTTCCTGATTAATAATTAAGATTTATTACTTTACAAGATTCTCTAGGGACTGTGGAAAAGATGTGGGAACAGTGGTTAGGCATGTGGGACTGTGCTTCTTGATGTAAGTTAAACCTTGTACTGGGAAAACTTAGAAGAAATATCAACTCTAAATAATTTCTATCTAGTATCCTCATAATTTCCGAAAGAAGCAACATTGTTCTACGTAGTCTGAAATCTTCCTGTTGATGAAATCACAGGAGTAGAGCTGTGCTTGCTTAGACTACTTAAAATAGGTGGACCACAGAACTTTTCTGTTTGTTTGATTTGGGCCCTACACCCAGCAGTGTTAAGGACTTTACTCCTGTCTCTGTGCTCAGACATCACCCCTGGTGGGGCTCAATAGACCATTTGCAGTTCCAAGAATCAAAACTAGGTCAGTCTCATGCAAGGCAACTACTCGACCCACTGTACTCTCTCTCCAACTCACTGAGCTGTTTTTTTTATAGAATCCTTTATTTTTATGTTGGCTATCTATATTGCATCATATTATAAGATTCCCCCCACAAATTCATTATAATTTCTTTAAGAGGTGTGTTTCCTCCTTTTAACTGTACACACCAGTATCTTATATAAGAATTAATGGGGAAAATTCTGTCCAATCCTAAAACATGCGGTGGGTGCATGTTAAAATGACTCTGAAAATGATTCTGTTGACAGCGCTTCCATAATTGCTATGAATATGAAGGATTATCTTCATGTTATTCCCTTTTAGTTCCCGCTTTTCTTCCCTACCACCTAATACCATTTTGGACAATAGATGTAATTTCATTTTTAGACTTCTTCATGTGTGGGCTTAAATAAGTGACTGATCTTCTTGGCATCTCAATGTTTTCAAGTGGAATGGAGGCTAGAATAATATCTACATCTATGCCACATTTTTAAAGATTGTTATTGTCATGAGGTTACTAATACAAAAACATTAGCTATTTTTAATTATGGATACCAGTAATTTGTATAAATATGGTGCCTTGAATATTTTATGAAATTACTTAGCAAATTAATAAATTAATAAAAATTATGGATGACTTTGGGAAAATGATTAACTTCCTAAACTCATAACATTTTCAAAGTTATGATAATAGTTATATTATTATAATATTTTGTTTTGTACTTTTTATATTTATTGTATTTGTAGTTTTACAGAAACAATTAGACTGTCTAAAATAATACAATTTTCTATCCTTTACCCACTTTTAACACTTGCAGCTCACATAATCCTAGCTCAATTTGTAGGAAACAAAAATTAATATTGGTACAATATTGTTGGTTTTTAATATAAATAACATAAATGGTTAACAGAGGATGTAAAGATGTTTTGGTTTTTTGTGAAGTTGAATTTCTGCTTATTTGTTTTTGTGTCAACTTAGTGGTGCTTACAACTTGACTTTGATCTCAAGGATCGCTTTTGCAAAGGTTCAGAGAGCCAAATAGGATGCCAGGGATTAAACCGATATTGACTCTGGTCAAGGCAAGCACCTTTCCCACTACAAAATCTTTCCCACCACAGGAAGTTGATCTTGTCCACAAAAGCAGAATGGTAATCTTGATTCATTCTAGATAATTGAAAACACTGATTAAAAGTTATCATTGAATATTTGTAACTGTTGACCTAGAGTATACATCCGTATAGCCCAACTTTTAAACTTAGACCAGATTTGTGATAAGATTGACATTTACTTTTCAATTGTCACTGTCACTGTCAACCTATTGTTCATCAGTTTGCTTGAGCAGGCACCAGTAACATCTCCATTGTGAGACTTGTTGTTATTGTTTTTGGCATATCGAATATGCCACGGGGAGCTTGCCAGGCTCTACTGTGTGGGCGGGATACTCTCCGTAGCTTGCTGGGCTCTCTGAGAGGGATGAAGAAATCGAACCTGGGTCAGCTATGTGCAAGGTAAATGCCCTACCTGCTGTGCTATCACTTCAGTCCATATTTTTAATTAATTAAATAAAATACTTCTATAAAAGTACAATTTTCTATAAACTTTGGCATATTCCTTTAGTAGTAAAGAGGAAACTTAGTGGCCTGAGGCTTTGATATGGGCAAAGTCATAATGCAATCTGCTATAATTATAGCTAAAGTCAAAGGAAAGGACCTAGGCATTGATTAATATAGGTCTTTATATGCAACAGAAAAGAACTTCAATGGAAAATCAATTGTTTTGTTGTTAAAAATGACTCATTGTCATTCCTAACATTTTACTTTGGGCTTATTTCATTTTTAGAGTTCAAGTTTGTTTATGGTATGCAATAAGAATGAAAAATGTGTGTGTTCTTGGTTATTTTGATTAAAGTTAATGACACTTTCCATTTATGTACTGCTTTATACTTTTAAAAACACCTTTTTCCCCCGTGCCACTTTATTTTGTTTTCTGCAAAAGCCTATATAGTAACCAAGAACTGGTAGCTTATACACATTTTATGACAGAGGAAATTAAAGACAAGAAAGGCTGTAGGTGGCTTATCTAAGTTCACAAAACAAATACCTGTGCTATAGCCTTGCACTTGATGCAATATATTCCCAAGGTATTATCTATCGAATTTTGGGATTCTCAAAAGCAGAGTTATTGTAAAATTATTAAATGTTAAAAATATATTTTATATGTTAGTCATGTACATATGATAAATAGAGTAACAGTCACATCCTTTATACAATCATAATGTAGTGGAAATTTGCAAGTATATATACTTAAAAAGTATATGTATATGTACATAGATATATAAAACATGTGTATACATTTATGTCCATACTACATTATGCATAGTGAATCCTAAAATATTATTTTCTAGGTTAATATATGGGAAAATTCTATACTACATTTATGTTAATTTTTTTCATTTATGTTAATTTTGAATAAGATAACAGACAAGTAAAAATTTTAGGCAGACATATTCCTGTTCTATAACTTCTGTGCTTAATGGGTTCTCCTTTTGAATTTGGGAGCCACGAAATGAATCCTGGATAAATAATCAGCACTAATGACACGAAAGGAAACTATGATAATCCTGAAAGACACTTGCACTGTGGTGGTGGAAAAATTATTATTTAATTTTTGTGAAATAATATCTTATACTAATTACACTAAAATATACAAATGGCATGTCATGTTACATATATCTAAATATATTCTAGTATTTTTTTACTTTGAGTAATCAAATTTAATTAAGATTTTAATTACTACAGTTAAAACCCTCACTTAGTAATGTAAGATTATTAAAATAATAAGAATAAGAATAAGAATAAGAATATTTATTTACATTACATGGGTGATTCCTAGGGAATAAGTTTACAGGGTCTAAACATTACAATATTGGTTTTATTGCTCATCCTGTATTCCAGAATCTTAGTACAATACTTGTTACATGAAAGGAGCACCCTATGTTTTTTAATGAATTAGAAATATAATATCTCCTTACATGTTGTCCTTGAACTCATATAAGGCTTATGATCTAAAATTTTCTTAAGCACTGTATTCAACCCTGTCATTATATTGATACTTGATAGAATATAATTTTTACAAGATTAATAGAGCTTAGAATAGATCGGGTCACTTTGCTACTGGCTAAATCCTTTTTTCTACTCTTGTATTTATCAGCAAATAAATATTCCATAAATCAAAAAGATGTTTATTTAATATATCTCCTTTAATCTATTTGAACATTGTTGGTAGTGTGACTTAAAATCTAACCTTAGATTTAACAGAGCATTTTCCAAGTTATTTTCCATGGTCATTCATTTCAGGGAATTCCTAATGAATAACCAGGAGAAAAGAGATTATCTAGTAAAAGGAAAATGGGAAATGCTGCACATCTTATCTCTGTGATGGAAAGTCATGATGTTCATTGCTATAAAAAGAACTCCAAGAAGAATCCTTGTAAAAAGATCTAATTTATTGTGTTTCTTTACAAGTTTCCTAAAATTCTAGAGCATTGATCACCTTACTTTTGTTATACTCACAGTGTTGAACAATAGCTCCAGTAAGTCATTTTGGGAATCACTATCATCTAACTTCCAGGGTTGTCTTAACCCCCTGTCAGCTTCGGTAACAGTCGCTACACTTGTGCTTCTTAATGCTTTCTATGCTGTAATAATTTGAAAGCACACCGCTGAAAAAAATTATTACCCAGACATTTTCAAGATATTCATACTATACTGAAGATGTCATAGGATGGATGTCAAAGATTTTTCAGTAATAATTATTTATCGTGGTTTGCACAGTAAAATTCCAAATTATTCCCATGGCCTTGCCAAAGCAATGAATGCCACCTCCTTTTTGATCTAAGAATTTTCAAAACATTGTGGACACACACATTAATTCTCCCAATTCTGATATTACATATCCATTTTTCATTTCTTCTTTGGCAGTCTGATACTCTTTCATCTTCCTCCTTAGTGTATCCACAAACATATTCAGTTCTCTCATATTTTTACATTCTTTTTCTTTTTAAAAAATTTTATTGATACACCATGAGATATAATTACAAGCTTTCATGTCTGAGTTATAATCACACAGTGTTCAAACACACATCCCTCCACTAGTGCACATTCACCACCACCAACATTCCCAGTATATCCAAACCTTCCCCACCCTCCCACTGCCTCCATGGCACACAATATTCCCCATATTCTCTCTCTATTTTGGGGCATTATGGTTTACAATGCAGATACTGAGAGGTTATCATATTTGGTCCTTTATCTACTTTCGGAACACCTCTCCCATCCCGACTGATTCCTCCATAGTTTTCTTAGTGATCCCTTCTCTATTCAAGTTGTCCACATCCTGCCCGCTTATGAGACAGGCTTCCAACTATGGAGCAATCTTCCTGATCCTTCTATCTACTGTCCTTGGGTGTTGGTCTTGTGTTACGTTATTTTATACTCCACAAGTGAGTGCAGTCCTCCCATACCTGTCCTCTCTTTCTGACTCATTTCACACAGCATGATACTCTCCATGTCTACCCACTATTAAGCAAATTTCATGACTTCATCTCTACTAACAGCTGCATAATATTCCATTGCGTAGATGTAATAAAGTTTCTTTAACCAGTCATCTATTCTAGGGCACTTGGGTTGTTTCCAGATTTTGGCTATTGTGAACAGTGATGCAATGAACATATAGGTACAGGTGTCATTTTTATTGTGCTTTTTTGCATCCTCGGGATATATTCCCAGATGTGGTATCGCGGGGTCATATGGAAGCTCAATTTCTAGTTTTTGAAGAACTGTCCATATTGTTTTCCAGAAATGCTGGACCAGACAGCCTTCCCACCAACAGTGAAAAATCGTCCCTTTTTCCCTACATCCACGCCAGCACTGGTTGTTTTTTGTGTTTTTTTTTGTTTGTTTGTTTTAAATTTTATTCAATCACTATGAGATAGTTACAAGCTTTCATGTTTGGGTTACAGTCACACAATGATCAAACACCCATCTCTTCACCAGTGCACATTCCCCACCACCAATATCCCCGGTTTACACCCCCTCCTTTCCCACCCTTCCCTGCCTCCATGGCAGATGATATTCCCCAAACTCTCTCTCTAGTTTGGGGCATTATGACTTGCAACACAGACACTGAGAAGTAATCATGTTTGGTTAATTATCTACTTTCGGCACACATCTCTTGTCCGGACTGATTCATCCAGCCATCATTTTCTTAGTGATCCCTTCTGTATTCCATCTGCCTTCTCCCTTCCACTCATGAAGCAGGCTTCCAGCTATGTGATAATCCTCCTGGTCCTTGTATTTACTGTCCTATGGTGTCAGCCTCATGTGATGTTATTCTGTACTCCACAAATGAGTGCAGTCTGTCTATTTCTGTCCCTCTCCTTCTGACTCATTTCACACAGCATGATACTCTTGGTGTCTATCCACTATTAAGCAAATTTCATGACCTCATCTCTCCTAACAGCTGCATAGCATTCCATTGTGTAGATGTAATAAAGTTTCTTTAACCAGTCATCTGTTCTAGGTCATTTGGGTTGTTTCCAGATTTTGGCTATTGTGAACAGTGCTGCAATGAACATATAGGTACAGATGTCATTTCTACTGTGCTTTTTTACATCCTCGGGATATATATCTAGAAGTGGTATTGTGGGGTCATATGGAAGCTCAATTTCTAGTTTTTGAAGGACTGTCCATATTGATTTCTAGAAAAGGTTAGACCAGTCAGCATTCCCACCAACAGTTTAAGAGTGTCCCTTTTTCCCCACATCCAGTCAGCACTGGTTGCTTTTGTTCTTTTGAATGTGGGCCAGTCTCTGTGGTATGAGATGATATTTCATTGTTGTTTTGATTTGCATCTCCCTGATGATTAGTGATGTGGCAAATTCATGTGCCTTTTGGCCATTTGTATTTCTTCTTTGAGGAAACTTCTGTTCATTTCTTCTCCCCATTTTTTGATGGGGTGGGACGTTTTTTCTTATACAATTCTGCTAGTGTCTTATATATCCTGGATATTATTCCCCTATGAAATAGGTATTAGGTAAATATTCTTTCCCATTCTGTGGACTCTTTCTGTATTTTGGTCAATGTTTCTTTTGAAGTGCAGAAGCTTCTTAGTTTGATGTAGTCCCATTTGTTTATGTTTGCTTCCACTTGCATGGTCAGTGCTTTTTCATCCTTAAAGATGCTTTTAGCTTCAATGTCATGGAGAGTTCTGTCTACATTTTCTTCTATGAACCTTATAGATTCATGTCTGATATTGAGACATTTAATCCACTTTGATCTAACTTTTGTGCCTGGCATTAGACAGGGGTCAGAGTTTATTTTTTTGCAGGTGGATATCCAGTTTTCCCAGCACCACTTGTTGAAGAGGCTTTCCTTGTTCCACTTCACATTTCTTGCTCCTTTGTCAAAGATTAAGTCAGTCACAGTCATCCCGTTTCTCATCAATTTGCTCAAGCGAGCACCAGTAGCGTTTCATTGAGAGGCTTATTGTTACTGTTTTTGGCGTATTGAATACACCATAGGTAGCTTTCCAGTCTCTGCCGTGTGGGCACGGTACTCTCGGTAGCTTGCCGGGCTCTTCAAGAGGGCGGAGGAATCGAACATGGGTCAGCCAAATGGAAGGCGAACGCCCTACTGCTGTGCTATCGCTCCAGCCCTGTCAAAGATTAAGTGGCCATATATTTGGGGATCTGTGACAGGAATTTCAACTCTGTTCCATTGGTCTTAAGGTCTGTTTCCAGCCCAATACCATCCTGTTTTAATTACTACTGCTCTTGTAGTAGAGTTTGAAGTTGGGGAAGGTGATGCCACCCATCTTCTTTATCCCAAGGATTGCTTTAGATATTCATGGAGGTTTATTTTTTCATATGAATTTCAGCAGTGTTTTGTCTATTTCCTTGAAAAGTATCATGGCTATCCTGATAGGGACCACATTAAATGTGTATAGTGGCTTGGGCAGTATTGCCATTTTGATAATGTTAATTCTCCTTATCCATAAGCAGGGGATGTGTCTCCATTTCATAATGTCCTCTTTTATTTCTTGAAGCAGTGTTTTGTAATTTTCCTTGTATAGATCCTTCACCTCTTTGGCTAAGCTGATTCCAAGGTATTTTATTTTTCTGACGTACTATTGTGAACGGGATTGTTTTTTAAATATCTCCTTCTTCTCTTTAATTATTTGTATATAAGAAAGCCATAGACTTTTGGGTGTTTATTTTGTAGCCTGCCACTTTACTATATTGACCTATTGTTTCTAGGAGCTTTTCTGTAGAGTCTTTAGGGTTTTCTAAGTATAGTATCATATTATTGGCAAATAGTGCTAACTCGATCTCTTCCTTTCCTTTCTGTATGCCCTTGATATCTTTTACTTGTATAACTGTTATGGCCAGGACTTCTAGCACTATATTGAATAGGAGTGGAAAAAGTGGGCAACCTTGTCTTGTGACAATCTTAGAGGGAAGGATTTTATTTTTTTCCCATTGAGAATGATATTTGCCATGCGCTTTTGGTAGATGGCTTTGACTATATTGAGGAAAGTTCCTTCAACGCCCATTTTGCTGAGAGTTCATCATAAACATACTGGATGTTGTCAAATGCTTTCTTTGCATCTATTAATATTATCATGTAGTTTTTATTATTTCTTTTCTTGATATGATGAATTATGTTGATTGGCTTGCAAATGTTAAACCATCCTTGCATCTCTGGGATAAATCCTACTTGGTCATGGTGTATGATCTTTTTGATGAGTCCTTGGATTCTATTTGCTAATATTTTGTTGAGGATATTTGCGTCTGTATTCATTAGGGATATCAGCCTGTAATTTTCTTTCTTTGTGGTATTTCTGTCTTCTTTTGGTATCAAGGTGATATTTGCTTCATAGAAACTGTTTGGAAGTGCTTTTGATACTTAAATTTCCTGGAAAAAACTTAAAGAGGATTGGGAGTAAGTCCTCTTTAAAGGTTTGGAAGAATTCACTATTGAAACCAGCTGGGCCTGGACTTTTGTTCTTTGGGAGACTTTTTATTAGCATTTCAATTTTCTTGGTGGTGATAGGTCTGTTCAGGTATTCCAGGTCTTCTTGGTTCAGCCTTGGAGGCTATAGGTATATAGGAATTTATCCATTTCCTTGAGGTTTTCGTGTTTTGTGGTATAAAGATTCTCAAAGTAATCTCTGAGGATTCTTTGAATTTCTGTAGTTTCTGTTGTAATGTCTCCCTTTTCATTTCTTATTAGATTTATTAGGGTTTTCTCTCTCCCTTTTTTTGTGTCTTGCTAGAGGTTTATCAATCTTGTTTATTTTCTCAAAGAACCAGCTCTTGGTTTCATTGATCTTTCAAATTGTTTTTTGGGTTTCCATCTTATTAATTTCTGCTCCGAGTTTTATTATTTCCTTCCTCTTGTTCAGATGGGGCTCTTTTTGTTGGTCATTCTCCAAGATTCGTCTTCTTCACCAGGGCCCCTCGGAGGGGGTGGGCTTCAGTTTCCCTCCCCACCCTGAGCAGAGTCCTCACAGCTGACCTCTGGAGCCCTGCCACAGCCATGCTCAAGGCCCCTCTCTTACACATTCGGACTAGCCTTACACATGAAGGAACCAACAGAGGAACTAGGTGTGTGGGACCTGGGGCTGAGATCTCTCAGCCTGTTCGGATCGGGACTGGGCCTCTTTCGTCAGATCCCCCATTTTCCAGTAGCTAGGTGGTCACACCCAGGGACTGCCCCCACCCCTGAAGCTGTGTAATCCCACCAACGGCCAACATCCAGAGACTATAAAACCAAGCTCCCAGAAGCAGCATCTTACAGCCCAGTTGTCCCTCTGTGAGAACCTGGCAAGCTACTTAGAGTGTCCTGCCCACATGGGAAAGCCTAGCAACCTCCCCGTGGTGTATTCATATGCCAAAACCAGTAACAATGATGGGTGTCATTCCCCTGACCCTGAAAGAGCCTCCAATGCGGCATCATTAGAAAGGATGAGTAAAGAGAAACTTCTAAAAATCTCAGGGCTAGGTTGAATGGAGACGTTACTGAGACTTCTCTAGAAATTCAAAGACCAACAGGATGATTATGATTATGATAATGATGATGATGATGATCTCACCACTGATTTTTTGCAGTGATGGTTTCATCAGACAAGTTGGCTGTGAATCTTAAGGATGCTCCTTTATAGGCAATTTCTTTCTTTGATCTTGTTGACTTCATGATTTGCCTCTATCTAAGGTTTTGGTCATTTTGATCAGAATGTGTCTTGGGGTATTTTTATTTGGGATTTCTTCTAGCTGGTACCCTTTGAGCCTCCTGAATGTGGTCACATGTTTTCTTCAGCTCTGGGAACATCGTAGCAATGATGTCTTTGACAGTTTCTTCTTCATCAGGGTTTTCTTCCTGTCACTCTGGGAATCTAGTAATTCTTATATTACTTCTCTTGGCTTCATCACGATATTCTCTTGTCATCTGTTCCCATATTGTCAGTCTCTTTTCCATTTTCTATTCTTTTCTAGAGAGTCTCTGGACTTCATTTTGGAGCTCACTGATTCTGTCCTCAGCATCTGTTACTTTATTGCTGAGGCCTTTCATTGAGTTTTTTAATTTGCCTATCATGTTTTTCAGGTCTGACATTTCTGTTTGTAATTTTGTTTGTATTTTCCATATTTCTACCCTCAATCCTCTTGCATTTTATTGACATTGCTTTCCATTGTTTCTTTAGCTCCCTAAGAATCCTCAGTATCTGTCTTCTAAATTCCTTGTCAGAGAGCTTATCTAGCACTTCATTGCTGACAGGGTCCTCTGGGCTAGCCTCTTCAATAAATAAGTTTGGTGGGGTTCTGCATTGCTTTACCATTATGACCTATGTGGTTTAGCCCTTCATGTTCACTGTTACTATTCTGCTTATGATGCAGTATTAATTTAGGTTGGCTTAATGAGTTATTAGCTAACGGGTTTTTGCTGGTTAACTAACATAGTGAAAGTTCCAACTAAGAGGGTAACTTATGGTTCTTATGGGATATGGAGGGGAACGTGGCCGAGGCTCCAGGAAGGAGCCCTGACACGGGCTGGATACCTGAATGAAATGAGCAGAGGGTGCCCTAAACGTTGCAGCTTGGGGTGAGCATGCGGTGTGCCTCAATTCCCATCCCCTGGAGATTAAGGATGAAAACCGGCCATCCTGGAGTCTGGTTAGAATCACACCTCCGGGAAGGAGCCCTGATATAGGCCAATACCTGAATGGGATGAGCAGAGGGTACCCAGAATGTTGCAGCTTGGGTTGCTCGTGCAGTGTGTAGCTCTGTTTGTTTTTGTTCTTTTGAATGTGTGCCAGTCTCTGTGGTGTGATATGATATCTCATTGTTGTTTTGATTTGGATCTCCCTGATGATTAGTGATGTGGAGCATTTTTTCATGTGCCTTCTGGCCATTTGTATTTCTTTTTTTGAGGAAGCTTCTATTCATTTCTTCTCCCCATTTTTTTATTGGGTTGGAGGCTTTTATCTTATATGATTCTATTAGTGTCTTGTATATCCTGGATATTAATCCCTTATTGAGTATTGGGTAAATATTCTTTCCCATTCTGTGGGCTCTTTCTGTATACTGGCCAGTGTTTCTTCTGAAGTGCAGAAGCTTCTTAGTTTGAAGTAGTCATATTTTTACTTTCACATGCATTCACTCATGAGCCCTATGAATGATAGGGCCAGTTCTTCCCACCAGTATAGATACTTTCATAAATTCTCGATGTGGAAATTAGTTTACAACCCTCAGAAAAGTTTTAGTTTGTTGCTAAGAAACTTTAAGGGAAATGATCAGAAAATTAAAAAACAACAAAAAAATCAGGGCCAGGTGATAATACAGGAGGTGAGATATTTGCTTTGCACGTGACTGGTTTGGTTCAATCCATTGTGGTTTCATTTGAGCACCGCCAGAAGTAGTTCCTGAGTGTAGAGCCAGGAGTAACCTCTGAGCATTGATGGGTGTGACCCCCAAACCAAAATATAAAATAAAAAAAATTTAAAGCAAGAAACTCTATGTTAATCCGGGCAGAAGTTTTGCACAGAACACACGTTATGATACTCACTAGAGGCCCTGTTCTTTCCAATAGTGTCTACAGTGCTACCACTTAGGAGGTCACAACACCCATGTCATTCATGACCTGCACAACACAAATCTGCATTTCATGTCTGTCCTATCCACAGAAGCTGTAGGATTTTTCACTTTGTTCTTGTTACTTGACGTTTTATGATACCAAGTTCTACATTAGCCATGATTGCCCTACTCGACTGTTCCATTCTCTTTTCTCCTACCTCAATGTAGTTATTATTACATAACCTCACACTTAATTGTTCAAAAACATATCTTAATTTGAGTTCCTTCATAGAAAATATGCTTTTTGAAAACAGAAATGTCCTAATGTTTCTACATTCCCAGTCAGGCATACCATTTGGTAAGGCTTAAATTACTAAATTTAAGAATTAAGAAGTTTAAACTATAAATATGCATTAAACGTATTTATCTTATCTCTTTAACATTTCCAGCAACTAACATAAGGTCAAATATGTGCTCAGGGTCTATTCTATTTCCAGGAAAAAAATGTTAAGTATTAAGTGTGGTACAGCCCACAATGGAGGCTGTGCCAGTCCAGATGAATGACTTCTGATTCCCAGTTTGACTGAGATCAGATTATTGGCCCTTATTTTCCACACTAGTTCTCAGCTGATAGCATGGAGATGATTTTATGAACCTTTTAGGTCTAAGGTTGAAACTGTTATGCAATTATATATGTTATGTGCTATTCAGAATCTGAAACCTGCCAGATGCTGAGTATCCTGTATTCATATATATTGTTTTATTGGCAGAATTATTAATTTCCTATGCAGTTTGCTTAAAGAACTCAAATAATTTGCCTGAGTTTGGGCATCATAAGAGTGGAATCAACATGATAGCATCTGCTCTGCTGAGTCTCTGAGGAGACTTGGGAGTGTGGAATTACCATGGTGATGGACCTACCTGCATCCAGGGACCTTGCTCTTTTTTCTGGACCCATTGACTTTAACAACATGTGGCAAAAGTATTCCCTGGTGTGATAGCCATGTTTTTCTGTTGCCTGGTTCATCTGGTCATCCTTTCTGGCATCCATGGTCCAGAGTAACGACTCCTGTGCTGAATTTAGACCTATCTCCCTGGGGCTGGTTAGAGAGCATGCATTGCATATCTCCCATTTTAATTCTTGGAGAAAATGATTTTCAGTTCATAGTGTCAGAAAATTGCAATTATGAAAAGGATTTTTTTACTCTAGGATTTTAGGAAATTGTACCTTTTCCCTCATGTGGAGAGTTCATGGGGCCTGTGCCCCGTTAGCTGGCACAGCTGTTCTGGGAGACAGCTGCCTGCTGACTGTCTCGTGGCTCTTAGCTGGCAGCACATCGACTATATGTTTACTCTGGGCAGAACACTTATCACAGGGCTAAGCCACAGCTGGAAGATGCTGTGATTTCACAGCTCCTCTGCTTCTTACAGGCAGTCAGAGAGCCCCAGTGCTATTGCAGTATGCCTCTGCTCCTACAAAAAGGCCTGGGGAGGGGCAGAAGAGGCTCTGTTTCAGTGAGGGTTTGCTTAGCTGGTGGAGGTGAGTGGAGGTAAAGTCATTAATTAGCTTGTGGAAAAACATGTATATTGTTGACTTTCATGTCCTTTCACCCACTAGCCTGGCAAGTATTCATTCATTAAATAACACCTGTCCTTTTGTGGCATGATTTCTGATTCTGTAGACTTCACCTTCATCCTCTATACATTTTTGTGGCAACAAATAGTGGTTGTATTTCTTTTTTTTAATTTTAACCTAGTTTATTTTTAGGATGGTGACATAAGGTCTTAGGAAGTTTGGTGGTTTGGCAAATGCAGTAACTGTATACTGAAAGCATGAACATTACCATTATTGCAATTATGTCACCTTGATAATAATAATAACATAACGTTTTTTAAATTTGTGTGGAGTTTCTAAGTTTTACTCATATTTACTGTCACTCCAAAAGTCAGATGGGAACTAAGTTGGGTCTTAATCTGGGATAAGATGTTGCCTCTTTACTTTTGCTGCTTTCCCCTACTCAGTTGCTTTTCTTACTCTGCATCTTAGAGCATGCAGATAAGAAAAACCTGTAGTTTTTCAAATGTATGTTGCCCTGAGCTATATTTATACAGCACCACTTCTGTCTGACTGGAGTGTACTCTATACCACATTCACTTTTGCTGCCCTCACATCCTCACTAAATCATTCATGTTGTCTTAGGAATGAACTCTTTAAGAAAAATTCTCTATAATATCATGTGATATCATCAGAATAATCTTATATTAAGCCTCTGCTGTTCTACACAATTCTTGTTATACATGTTAAACTCCTTTCTATCTATCCACCTGTCTCTCTTATACATGCACAGAGAGAGAATAATGACCTGTTTTATCAATACTTTATGTGTCATATATATGGTTTCTATATTCTATAATGACTGCGCCATAATTTATAATGGCCTCACCTATTTTAGAAAATTTAGCATGTTTTCCCTTTTGTCAGCAAATAATATGGAAATAAAATGCTGATAATTAAATCTTTATGCTTCATTTAAAATGTGTTGTTTAAAGTGGAATCACAGGCATTACCATTGTGTTTGGAGAGTTTGTACCTGGACTTCTGTTATTATGTTATGTTATTATACATGGAGAGTTACCCAGAGAAAGAGAGAGAGAACTTAATGACTGTTTGATCATAAATACTTAATAAATAATATTTTGTTATGTGCATACTTTTTCAACTGAATCTGGTGACTTCATGTACTTACATTCTAAGTTGTGCAGAGATTAGTACAGTATAGCCAAAAATGTTTTTCATAGGAAATAAGAAAGCATAAATATGGCAAACTCATCGGGGAAATAGTTAAAAATCATCAGTCATCAATCATTAACATAACATTTTGTTTTCAATCTAGGATAATTTGATGTAGGTGATTCTTCCAGAAAACGTGTTAACTGAAATGAGACACAAAGCATCGTGTAATTTGTATATTAAATAAGAGAAATAGGAGGTAGAGTGGAAAGAATTTGAAAAAAATCAAATCAGAAATAAAAATTCAGTCGAGCATTTCTCTAGAATAGAGAAAACCTGTAGTGTCTGAAGCAGCTACACAAGGAGACAGTCTGAGCTTCTTATTCACACCATCACTGGCACACCACTGTCATGCCACTTGCTATAGCCTCATGCTTTTTTGAATCACGTAAAATGAGCTTGAGTCCAATAGGTCTTATTTATAAAGTAAATGAACTTAGAAAGTTTAATTTACTTTTCAATGAAACATAATTTCCTTATTCATTTTCACCTTTGAACATCTGTGGCAAGGAATGAGAAGGCATCGGGAATGCTGAGTGCTGAGTTTTCATATTTAGCTAACTGATGCAATATGTCATTGCTAAATTTGATCTTAACGCGATGTTTCAGAATATAGAAAGGAAATCATGTCTATGTTTGCATGGACAGTATGCATACAAGATAGTGTATATCATAGAAATGATTAGAAAAAAATCATTCATCCGCAGCCCACAACAGCTTACCACACACAGTCATTAGGTTACACAATTTAGCACCTATGATAAGACATCAAAATCTAATCTCCATGCCATAGCAGTGGTTATGTGTGAGACTGTGTTTGTGCATATGTATGAGTTAGCTTATATGTGGGTGTTTATTAGTTAGTTACTTTGTTTTGACCACACCTAGCAGTTCACAGGAATTACTCCTGGATCTGTGTTCAGGAGTCACTCTTGGTGAGCTAAGGAGACCATATGGGATGCCAGGAGACGGAGCCAGGTTGGATAAGTGCAAGGTGGGCACTTTGTTTCCTTTTTTATTGCTTTGCTCCTGTGCAAATTTTGTTTAATTTTGAAATGACATTCCAATGGAAACAAGTTGCATAATAGATGCTATTGGTAACTAAGCATCCTGAGTTTAGACCTTTTTTAAAATTTTATTATTTATTTTTAGTGATGTGACAATAATTTGCATCACAATCAAATTTTAGGAGAAGAGATTTACAGTGTTTTCATGTGTAGATAAGTCCATGTTTCTCATTGAGTTACCAATAAACTTGTATCACTGTCTCTTGAACTTTCTCCACTCTCTGTTATCCTCTTTCTGTGATAACCTCAGTCTTGTGGTCAGAAGAAAACTGTTTTTATACCCAAATTTTAAAGGAAAAGAGTAGGTGCAGATGCTCTCGGCAGAACTATTTCCCAAGTTGTTGATACCCTCAAAGATATCCCTGCCACTGGACTCTATAAAAGGAACAGATTCATATAAAATCAATAATGTCATATTTAAGGACTCTTAATAGAATAGACAAGATATAAAAGACAATTCCATAAGTATAAAGGAAACAGGCAGGACAGAGCTGATTTCTTTGAAGTACCATTTTTTAGATGCAGATGTCAAATTCCTCAGCACTGAGCCAGGATTTATCCCTGACAACAAAATTGTGTGTACCTCTAAAATATATTAAATAATCTTATAGCCAAGGCAATGCAGGCCACTAAAAAGATGCTAATGATTCTGAATTCCCACACTAAAAATCATGGTGAATAAAGATAAAAACATATAAAACTACACAAACCTCAAAATATCAAGATGTAGATGAGTAAACTCTAACTGAATTGAATCAACAAAGAAGTCAACATCAACACTTTGAACTACTTTAACATGCTATTTTTGGGATACAAGAAGATGGTTGAGAAAAGGGGAAAGGTGATTGGCTGCAAAAGAGAGAGGAGAGTAGAGTTAGTAGCAGATAAAAAAATTGGCCCAATAAAATCATGAGAGAGAGAGAGAGAAAGAGAGAGAGAGAGAATCGTCCTATGTAAGAAAATATTGGAAACTGCAGTTCATATTAGAGCTCCTTAGCTTCTTACTCGAAGCACAGTAGGTAGGGTGTTTGTCTTGCACACAGCCAATGCTGGTTCAATTCCCAGCATCCCAGACAGCCCCCTGAGCACTGCCAGGAGTAACTCCTGAGTGCAGAACCAGGAGTAACCTCTGGGTTTCACCGGTATGACCCAAAAAGAAACAAACAAACAAACAAACAGAGCTTTTAGTTCTATGAAGGGTGTTAAAGTGAATGCCTGCTCTGATCAGCCAGAATGGAAAGATAATGTTCACAGGGAGAAAGAGTTCTGTCACTGTTTTTATTTGAATTATGTTGACTTTACAAATAACTTTCATTTTTATAATATTTATTTTTCATATCAAAGAGCATAAGTGCCTACAAAATTTTAAATCAACGTTATATATTTCAGGAATTTTAAAATATTTATATATATAATTTCTTGGCATTGCTTGCTAAAATTATCTCTAGAAAGTTTATATTTTTTTCTATTTCAAATGGTGTTTCCCAGCTCTTATTAATATTCATTATATCTACACATATGTATATATGTGCCTATATATAATGTATGTACATATTACTCAATAAAAATTTTTCATTAATTTTTAATTAATGAGTCACCATGAGGGTACAGTTACAAATTTACCCATTTTCATGCCTGTGTTTCCCTCATACAATGTTCGAGAACCCATCCCTCCACCATTGTCCATTCTCCACCACCAATGAACCCAGTATCCCTCCCACCCTCCAATCCCGTCCCCCCACAACACACCCTGCCTCTGTGGCAGGGTATTCCATTTTGTTCTCTCTCCTTTTGGGTGTTGTGGTTTACAATAGGGGTATTGAGTGGCCATCGTGTTCAGTCTCTATTCTACTTTCAGCAAACATCTCCCTTCCTGCAAGGGATCTCCAACCACATTTTACTTGGTGTCCCTTTCTCTATCCGGGCTGCTTTTCCCCTAGCATGTGAGGCCAGCTTCCAAGTCATGAAACCAACCTCCTGGTATTATATACTATTATTCTTTGGTGTTTGTCTCCTACTCTGTTATTTTATATTCCACAGATGAGTGCAATCTTTCTATGTCTGTCCCTCTCTTTCTGACTCATTTCACTTAACATGATACTTTCCATGTTGATCCACTTATGTGCAAAGTTCATGACTTCATCTTTTCTAACATCTGCATAGTATTCCATTTCATAGATGTACCAAAGTTTTTTTAACCAGTCATCTGTTCTCAAGCACTCGGGTTTTTTTCCAGATTCTGGCTATTGTACATAATGCCACAATGAATATATAAGTGCAGATGTCATTTCTACTATACTTTTTTGTTACTCCAGGATATATTTACAGAAGTGGTATTGCTGGATCAAATGAAGCTCAATTTCTAATTTTTTGAGAAGCATCCATATTTTTTTCCGAAGCGGCTGAACCAGTCACCATTCCCACCAGTAGTGTAGAAGGGTCCCTTTTCTCCATATCCTCGCCAACAGCGGTTGCTTTTGTTCTTTTGGATGTGTGCCATTCTCTGTGGTGTGAGGTGGTATCTCATAGATGTTTTGATCTGCATCTCTCCGATGATTAGTGATGCAGATCAAAGAACATAAGTGCCTACAAAATTTTAAATCAACGTTATATATTTCAGGAATTTTAATATTCCTGAAACGTTATATATTTCAGCATTTTTTCATGTGCCTTTTGGCCATTTGTATGTCTTCCTTGGGAAAGTTTTTGTTCATTTCTTCACCCCATTTTCTGATGGGGTTGTTGTTTTCTTCTTGTAGAGTTCAACCAGTGCTTTATAAATCCTTGATATCAACCCCTTATTAGATGTGTATTGGGTGAATATACTTTCCCATTCTGTAGATTGTCTTTGTACTTTGGTCACTGTATCTTTTGTGGTGCAGAAGCTTCTTAGTTTAATATAGTCCCATTTGTTTATCTCTGTTTCCACTTGTTTGGACAGTTGCGTGTCATATTTGAAGATACCTGTAGCTTCAATATAATGGAAGGTTTTGCCAACCTTGTCTTCGATGTACCTTATAAATTGTGGTCTGATGTTGAGGTCTTTAATCCATTTTGATCTGATTTTTGTGCATGTTATCAGGTCGAGGTCTAAGCCCATTCTTTTGCATGTGGTTGTCCAGTTATGCCAGCATCATTTGTTAAAGAGTCTTTCCTTGCTCCACTTAACATTTCTTGCTCCCTTATCAAAGATTATATGATCATACATTTGAGGTTGTGTGTAGGGACCTCAAGGGACCTTATGTGCAATATCTACTGGTATGCAGCTCTGCCTTTGTTCCAGTACCATGCGCTTTCAATTGTTACTGATTTGTAGTAAAGTTTAAGGTTGGGGAGGGTGATGCCTCCCATCATCTTTTCCCCAAGAACTGTTTTAGCTATCCGTGGGCATTTGTTTTTCCATACGAATTTCAGGATTGCTTGATCCATTTCTTTGAGGAATTTCATGGGTATCCTTATAGAGATCGTGTTAAATCTATATAATGCTTTGGGGAGTATTGCCATTTTGACAATGTTGATTCTCCCTATCCATGAGCAGGAGATATGTTTCCATTTCCTCACGTCCTCTTTTATTTCATGGAGTAGCATTTTATAGTTTTCTTTGTAGAGATGCTTTACTTCTTTAGTTAAGCTGATTCCAAGGTACTTGATTTTCTGGGGCACGATTGTGAATGGGATTGCTTTTATCATGTCCCTTTCCTTTGTCTCATTGTTTGCAACTAGGAAGGCCACGGATTTTGGGTATTGATTTCATAGCCTGCAACTTTACTGCATCAGTCTATTTCTAAGAGTTTTTTAGTAGAGGTTTTAGGCTTCTCTAGATATAGTATCATATCGTCTGCGAATAGTGAGAGTTTGATTTCTTCTTTTCCTACCTGGATGCCCTTAATATCTTTTTCTTGCCTAACAGCTATTGCAAGTACTTCTAGTACTATATTGAACAGCAGTGGTGAGAGTAGGCATCCTTGTCTTGTCCCTGATCTTAGAGGAAAGGCCCTTAACTTTTCCCGTTGAGGATAATACTTGCCATAGGTTTGTGGTAGATGGCTTTGACTATCTTGAAGAAAGTTCCTCCAAAACCCATTTTTGTGAGAGTTTTCATCATGAACAGATGTTGGATCTTGTCAAATGCTTTCTCTGCATCTATTGATATGATCATATGGTTTTTATTTTTACTTTTGTTGATATGATGGATTATGTTGATTGATTTCCCAATGTTAAACCATCCTTGCATCTCCGGGATGAATCCCAGTTGGTCATGGAGTATGATCTTTTTAATGAATTGTTGTATTCTATTTGCTAATATTTTGTTGAGGATCTTCACATCGTAATTCATAAGAGATATTGATCTATAGCTTTCTTTTTTTGTGGTGTCTTTGTTTGTTTTTGGTATTAGGGAGATATATGCCTCATAGAAACTGTTTGGGAGGGTACCTGTTTTTTCAATATCCTGGAAAAGCTTGAGAAGAACAGGCAACAGGTCCCCTTTAAGTGTTTGGAAGAATTCTCCAGTGAATCCATCTTGGCCTGAGCTTTTGTTTTTGGGGAGACTTTTGATTTACAGTTTCTATTTACTTAATATTAATTGGTCTTTTCAGGTATTCTAGGTCTTCTTGGTTCAGTCATGGGAGATTGTAAGAATCAAGGAATTCATCCATTTCTTTTAGGTTCTTTTGTTTCGTGGTCATCCCTTAGGACTCTGATTCACTCTATAGCCATTTTGAGGTCTTTTGCCATTATTTGTTGTTGTCTGTAAACTTTGTGCAGCTCATCTTCAAGCTCGCTAATTCTGTCTTAGGCTGTAGCCATTCCACTGTTGAGGGCTCCTATTGAGATTTTTAATTCATCTACTGATTTCTTTATTAATGTGACTTCTGTTCGTAGCTTTGAAATTTCTGCTCCCATTTCTTCCTGCATTTTCTTGGTGGACCAATCCAATGCTTCATTTATATCCTCCCTTACTTTATTGGATGTCTCTTCCATGGTTGCTTGTAGTATGTCGACTCTCCTCAAGATTTCCTCTCTGAATTCTTTTTCTGAAAGGTCGTATATGTGGGTAGCCCCTGTTGAGGTGTCTGGACTCTTTTCTTCATCCTCTCTTCGTGGAGGGCATTTTTGCTGTTTCTTCATATTGGTATGGAAGTATAGAGTTGGAACCTTCTAGTTGCCTATCCCTATTCGCTCTTGCTGTGGGAGCAGGGGCTCTTGTTGTGCTAAATTGATAATGGTAGCCTTGTTCCTATTTTAGAATTCTTCCCTACTCTCAGGCATTCATCCTGATTTATGTAGGGCCTCTCGTGAAGGTTTTAAGGCTATGCTCTCCTTGCAAAGGTTTTGTGCAGCTTCTATTGTTCATTGATAGTTTTTGTGAAGTTAGAATAATCAAATAGACTCTTTGACATAGAGTGATTGAGATGGCCAGGGTATTTTCAAAGAAACAGGTTATACAGATTATGCTGTAAAAATAGCCGCTGCTCGGGCAGGGGGCCACGCCCCTTTTGAGACGACGCCCCTTGAGATACAGGCCACGACCAGTAACCATTTTGGACACTGGCAGTGCTCAGGGTGGGCTGATTACCTGCAGGACAGGGGCAGCAGGGTTGGGGAGCGAACAGAGAGGCATGGCGATGGGAGGCAGGGTCTGAGGGGTAGTGGGAGAGCCGGGCTCTATTAAATTTTTATTTGAATTAATTTAACCACTTGGAGTTTGGGATTTTGGTCCACGTGCAGTGGTGCCAATGGATGTGTGCACAGGGTTCAATAGTGTCAGGCCCAGAAATTTATATGTGGTGCTGGGAATCTAGCTGGGGTAAGTCGTAAGTACAGCAAGCACTGTAACCACTGTACTTTCTTTCTGACCCTCTCCAGAGTTTGCAAGTACACAGTCACATCATCCTTACATTTGCTTTTAGTTCCTTTTGTTGAAATTTATCAAAGTAATTTTCCTTACTTAGATGAATTGGTTAGTGAAGCATAATAGTGTCAGAGGCAATGAGATAGATATATGGGATTTATCTTACCTTAATAGTGATAAATGTAATGTCTCCTCATTAGAACTTGCTATATTTAAAGCTAAGGTAAATATATTTTGAGTAAATTTAAGGGCCAGTGGTATATTACAAAGAATAAGTTTCTTGGTTTCCATGCAACCTGCCCTGACTTTGTTCTCAGTGCTCCCCCTAACACCATCAGGAATAAAATTTTGATCACAGAACTATTAGTATGTGCTGAACACTACTGCTGAATACTCCTTCCTGAAAATCAGAATATTGATTCCTCCTTTGCACTATATTTTATCATATTTTATTGTACTAGAAATTCACATAGAATTTCTAGTATAATAAGACATACTAGAAATTCATATAAAATTTCTAGTATAATAGAAATTATATAGAATAATAGAAATTCATATAAAATTTCTCTATTTTTCAATGCTACTGATATTTAAGAACTATGATTTTTTGTTTGCTTTATTATATGATTTAATATACAACTGTATTTTACATTTGTATATTACATGATGTAATATAAATGTATTTTCTAATATTACTTGAACCTAGTTTCCTTATATACTTGACTTGGCCATATTATACTATTTTGAGATGTATCAGATTGTACTTACTAATTCTTATATTTTCTTTTGTTTTGTTTTTGGGCTACACCTGACAATGCCCAGGGATTATTCTGGATCAGAACATATTTAAATATATTAAACTATTTAAATATAGATAACATATTTGTGGATAGAGCTAGAGATATGCTACCTCTCAGATGGTAGGGCTCTTGCCTTGCTCGTGGTCAACCTAGGTTTGATCTCCAACATCCCATATAATCCCCTGAGCACTGCTGAGTATGGACCAAAACTGAGAGATAGAGGGAGAGAAAGACAGAGAGAGAGAGAGAGAGAGAGAGAGAGAGAGAGAGAGAGAACGGCAATAGAAAGTTATACTATGGTATGCTTTGTGTAAGGAACTTTAAGAAATACAGGGAAAGAAAATTCAGAGATTAAGATTACGTGCTGCAGTCCATGAGAAGAAACTGAATGGAGGGATATAAGAAATTAGAAATATAGTGATCATCTTGTTAATATATCTTTTTTCATATACCTAATTTTATTATTTTTTAAAATTTGTTTGCTTATTTTTACTTTTGGTCACATCTGGCAGTGCTCAAAGCTCAGTCCTGGAAATGTTCAGAGGTCATACATAGTGTTGGAAAAAAAAGTGTCCAGAGCTAGAAAAACACCTTAATTCCTTTACTGTTACGCAAGCCCCATTTTTAATTTTAAAAATGATATTAATGTTTTACATGTTCAGAATAAGAGAAAAAATCTACAGGGGCTAGACAGGAGTAGATTATAGAGTTAAAACAAGTAGAAATAGAAACAGAGCTGTGTTTAAACTGTGAGACGGGGCAGAGAGTTGAAACGTCTTGAGTCCTTGCTCTGCATGCAGGAGACCCAGTTTTGATCTTGGCATGTTTTCCTGAGCTCTGCTGGGAGCTCTGAGCTGTGTGTATTCCCCTGAGGAATGCTGGGTTCCTTGACTTCTAAAAACAACAACAACAACAACAACAGCATAATGATGTATCATGGGTTAAAAAAAGCTCACATAAATTATACAGAGATAATTTGGACCAATTATACTTTAATGAAAATACCTCTGAAAATATTAAATATGTTATTTTAATAAAAATATTTTTATGGTGGCATGTTATAGCAATTCTGAAATTATTTTTATTACTCTTGTGAGACAGATTTTTTTCACTGCTTGAGAAGACTCTTCTTTTCTCTCTTTAATTTTTTTTTATTATAGATTAGGTAATATGGTTATAGTAGTGCTTACATCTGATCACTTAACCCCACTACTGCCAAGGTGCCCAAAAGCCTCAAGTGAGTTTTTAACAGGAAAAGGGAAAAAATTCACTAATTTTAAAAATTTAGATTAGTATGATAAATATCAGTATTAAATAATTTCAAATATAGGTGTAAACATAGAGAGGCAAATAGAGAGGTAAATTAGATATTTAGAGATTAAAATGTGCATAGAAATTTTTGGCTTTAATTTCAATATGTAAGAGCTCTGAAATGTTTCTTTACGTATTCAATAACAATATAAAACAGAGGGAAAATTAAAATCAACTAATATTTGTTAGCTCACAAAAGGTTTCAAAGCAGACTGTCATTTCAACATTTGTGAGATGTGGAACCCATTAAAATAGCCCAAATTATATCTGTGTACTTTGAGAAGAATAAACTTTATTTGCTAGCATAAACTGTACAATAGGACATTTAACTAGTGAGTCTGGCCAATTCCAGAAGTGACATATGTACTAGCTATACAACAAGCAAGTTCTAGTGTCCACAGTCTTAGATGGAAGACCCACACTTTTATGGACTCACCATTCATGACCCACATCAGGGCTTGAGACTAAAATCCCTTCCATGCACTGACAGGCAGGGAGAGAGAAATTACAGTTTAAATCTTGTTAAGTTTCCTACATCACAAATGTCTGGTCTCCTCAAGAAAAAGCTTCCTTATAACAAAACTTTTAAAACTTTATGTCAGCCAAAAGCAGGGAATCATTACCTACCCCCAGATCCCTTGGTTCCTACTAAATGTAACATTCTCAACTGTAGGGAAGAAGCATAAGATAAAAGGGAAGAAAATACAACCAACTCAAGAGGAAATAAAAAATCAAGTACACCAGAAGAACTTGAAGACTTTTCATATCTGTATTAGCATAATCTAAAACATCCCAAATTCCCAGTTCTCATTTTTTCAGATTTATGTAAACCCACACAGAATTTGTATTTGTTTACTTGAATTTGTATTACCTAATGTAATACAAATGTATGAAATTAAGAAATAAAAAGACGATTAAATGCTACCAGGCATGCAAGAGCAAGGAAAAATGCCCTTTGGCATAATAAAATAATCCTCAGCAAAATTCAGATATCAGGATAATGTGGAGCTATATGACATGTAATTTAAAATACTAATAGCTAAAATATTAATTATTAAAATATTAATTATCTAAATGCTGGACATGGGACTCTCCCGGTGGACAGTTCCACAATGAAATTGACCACATCATATTCAATCGATGGTTTTGCCTGACTGATATGGCTGTTGTCCCAAAATTCCAAACAGGATCAGACCACCGTCTCCTTCGTGTGAAATTCTACTTCACAGAGTGGAGAGAAAAGTCTGCAAAATTTAAGTCTAAGAAGGCAACTCCCTGGGGCCGGAGCGATAGCACAGCGGGTAGGGCGTTTGCCTTGCACGCGGCCGACCCGGGTTCGATCCCCGGCATCCCATATGGTCCCCCAATCACTGCCAGGAGTAATTCTTGAGTGCAAAGCCAGGAGTAACCCCTGAGCATCGCCGGGTGTGACCCAAAAAGCAAAAAAAAAAAAAAAAAAAGAAGGCAACTCCCAGAATGACCACCAACTGGGAGCTCTTTGGCACTATTGCAGCAACATGGGAAGATGCCGTCCTTGACAACATCAATGAGGAATACAATTGACTGGTTCAGCACCTCCATGTCTGTGCGAAGAATGCTGAATGCTGAGAGTGAGAAAGCCACAAACAGATGCCTGTCTTCAGAAACTCTCAAGCTCATCCATTAACATGGTTTGGTGCGAGTCTTAGACAACCACAAGCTAATGTCTGAGCTCACAAAGCTGTGCAGAGATGCGATAAAGGAAGACCTCAAAGAGAGAAGAGCAGCAGTGTTGGCCAGTGCAGCAGAAGCCGGGAAAAGTATTCGCAATGCTCACCTGTCCTTCGCCAACTACAAGACCAAGATGACTGCCCTCCGACATCCTGAGTGATCTATTACATCCTCTAGAAAGGCAATGGAGAGGATTATTCACGACTTCTACTCAGATCTCTTTGACAGCCATATCCACCTGCCCACATACCAAATTCCGAAGGATGGATATGTCATTCCCAATGCCCTCCCTTCTGAAATCCGACACGCCATTTCCTTGGTAAAGATGCATACAGCACCTGGTCCAGACAAGGTCAGACCCTAACACCTGAAGAATCTGCCGCCAGTACTCATCAATACACTGGCCTGACTCTTCACACACTACCTGTCTGAATGCAAGGTTCCGTCCCAGTGGAAAACCAGTAGGACCATTATGTTGTACAAGAAGGGAGACATCCACGACATCGGCAACTATCACCCAATCTGCCTGCTGTCTGTCATCTACAAATTGTTTACTCGTGTCATCCTGAATAGAATAGGCAGGACACTACATGCAGGACAACCATTTGAGCAAGCTGGGTTCCAAAGGGGATTCAGCACAATAGACCATATCCATACAGTGACTAAACTCATTGAAGTTTCACAAGAGTTCAAGATGCCGTCTGTCTAATGTTCATAGAATTAAAGAAGGCCTTCGATTCTGTTGAGACTGAAATGGTCATCGAAGCCCTGGCCAAACAGGGCATTCAAACTCAGTATTTCAAAATCCTCCGCAAGCTGTATTGTGGGTTCACCACCAATATCTCACCATTCTACAAGGAAGTGATCATTGATGTAAAGAGAGGGGTTTGGCAGGGTGATACCATTTCACCAAAACTCTTCAGTTCCGCCCTCGAGAACATCATGCGACGACTGGAATGGGAAGAAATGGGAGTGAAGAAATGGGAGTGAAGATAGATGGTCAGCAACTACACCATCTTTGCTTTGCTGATGACATCGTTCTCATAACACCAAACATTAGCCAGCCGGCACAAATGCTGGCTGACTTCAACCATGAGCGTGGAAAGGTCGGATTGCAGCTGAATCTCAACAAGACGATGTTCATGAAAAGCAACTGATCCCTGAAGCTTCCATTTTCTCTCAATGGAACGAACATCTCCGAATGCAGCAGCTATGTGTACCTGGGTCAAGAAATCAACATGAGGAATGACTTGGTGCCAGAACTGCGCAGGAGGAAGAGAACAGCGTGGAATGCATTCAAGAGCATCAAAGAAGTGGTTAAGAGAACAAAGAACCACCGACTCTGGGCACATCTTTTTGATTTTACTGTTCTTCCCGCACTAACATATGCCTCAGAGACCTGGGCCCTACGCAAATAGGATGAGAATGTTATTAGGGTATCCCAAAGAGGAATCGAAAGAGCTATGCTGGGAATATCATGTCTCACTCAAGTGAGAGAAGGATTCTCTCACTTCTCACTTCTGACCTCCCTCGATGGTCAAAAATCAGGGATGCTGTCTCATTTGCCAAGGCATCAAAAATCAGATGGGCTGTTCATGTAATGCAATTCAGAGATGACCACTGGACTAGAGCTGTTACTGACTGGATTCCACGGGATGTTAGAAGACCTTGTGGCCGCCCACCAACTAGATGGTCAGATTTCTTCGTCAAATCCCTGAATGAAGTATTAGAGGCTCTTCCTGTTCCTGAAGCAAGCAGATATTGGGCTGCACTAGCATGCGACAGGGACAAATGGAGACATTACTGGCATCCGCTCAAGCAAATCGAAGATCAACGGGACTACAAGTGATCAAGTGATCATTAGTGGGACTGGAGTGATAGGAATGCGAGGATGTCATTTGCCTTGCATGCTTCTGGTCTGGGTTCTATCCCTGGCATCCCATATGGTCCCCCAAGAACTGCCAGGAGTACTTCCTGAGTGCAGAGCCAGGAGTAACCCCTGTGCATCGCCGTTCGTGACCCAAAAAGCAAAAAATATATAATTAAATAATTAAGTTTAAAAAAGGGTTATTAGTAAAGTAGGAACCTGCAAGCAAAGAGTGGTAATATAAAAAAGTCAAAAGGAAAACTATATAAAATGTACTCAATAAAAGTGCATGTTACTTCTTTAATAGGCATCAGTTGATTGAACACAGGAAAAAAGATGTGTCTGAAAACAATAAAAATTCCTAAGTTAAATTAAGGGAGAAAAATAATAAAAAATATAAATCAAAATATGCAAAATATATGGGACAATCCCAAAATGTATAACATGGATGCAATTATTACAAGAAGAAAGGAAAATAGAGAAGTTATGAATCTTTGCATCAGGATAAACTCTAAAACAGCAAAATCAGCATTGACAACAACAAAATCTCCTACGCATATTGAACCAAAATTGGAAAAAATTTAGCATAAAAAAATCTTGAGAGAAGTCATAGAAATAGTATTTTTTTTTTCACGGTACACAACAACGGTCTTTATTGGCTGCCACGCTCGGCGAGGCGCGGGGGTTGGTGGGGGGGCAGGGGGACGCGACAGCTCCGGCTCCTGGGGCCAGGTAGCAGGTCCCGAAAGAGAAATAGTATTTTTAATTAATCACAATAATAGAATGGGATGCAGTTGAAAGAACCTAACTCTATTAATGTGTGTTAAATTGTTTGACCAAAGTTATGTGCAAAAATGGTGCTCACTTTATTACTATGAAAATAACTGAAGAGTGTAATACTAATGGCAAAAGGAGCTTTATTTAGCATCTCCAGGTGACAAGATATATTTTCCCATTCACAGGCTTAAACATTAGTAATTCTGAAAACATTATGCATGTCTACTGCAATTGAACATTTAGATAAATGGATGGTAGGAACAATTAGAGTGGAATGTTTCAGACAAACAAGGGAGACAGCTAGAATGATCCATATGCTAATAAATTGTGGGTGGTGGCAGTAGCATGAACTCTTGTTTTGTTCAATATATGTGCAGATGGATATGAGGATAATTTCTTAATAGGTATATGTATCTACAGACTTACTATGTACACCTATATTTACTAGTTCTGTCAGCTGAGAAAGCCCACAAATAATGACATTAGCAGTAATCAAAGGGCACACTCACGCCCCGCCCCTTGCTTTGCTTTGTTTCTCACATCATTCTCCAAAGGGGTGGGGGTGCGGATGGACCAGGGAACAGAGCTTCTTGAGAAATGAATACTAAGACATCAAACTGGAACATTGCCATGGACCAGCCTGGTGAGCAGGGTCAGAACAGGGACACTTAAGAGCACAAGACAGGAAAGGAGAAAGTGTGGAGTCAGGGGCTAACAGCCGTTGTGCACTGGGAATTCCAACTGTCTTTCATATTTAATATTTATTGTTTTAGAAAAGGGATCATTAGAAGAAGGAGAAACAGCTTTCTTTGATCAAAGTCCTAACTAAGCTAACTCGGCTAAATGTTTACAAACCTGTTGACCTCAGTCTATCAAGAGTACATGTGTTTATAGAGAGCTTATCTCAAGGGTAGTTCTCTCTGGGAGGAAAAGCATAAATAGAGCAGTCACAGAACCTTGCCTTGGTGGCCTTCCACATCTGCACCAGCTTCCTGGATATCAGATTCCTGTTTTGTCCCATTCTGCTTTTCTCCTCATTCTATTTTGTTTTGTATGGGGGCCTAGCAGTACTCAATGCTTACTCCTGCCTCTGTACTTGGGTATTGTCCTGGTGGTACTCAGGGGAACATATGTGGTGACTAGGAGCAAACCCAGATTGCCTTCATGCAAGGCATGTGCCTTACCACTGTACTATCTCTCAGGCTCTTATTATATATATCTTAACCATTTATTTCCAACAAAGCATAGTGAACCTGTGATGTATCTTGTGCAAGAAATCAAGGAATTGTTAAAAGATTTTTACATGTCTTTGTTTCTCCTTCCCCCTCCCCATACTCTCTCTTTCTCTCCTCTTTTTTTCTCTGTCTCTTACACACACACACACACACACACACACAGCCCTAGTGTGTGTTTGGCAAAATATGAAAATGACCTAAAATTATTCACAATATTACAAAGTGCAACACTGAAAAACAAAATAAAGTAGTATTGATAGGTATGCAAATATAAAATAAAACCATGATTCTATAATGATATAAATAAGGATTGAAGACTGAATAAATGGAGGAGAAAATAACAGATCTTGTATTTATAATTCTAAGTTACAATTCTGTATTCTCCAGGATATATGTAGAAATCCCCAAGCCTTTAAGTATGGATTGTACGTATTGACCTTCTTCATGGTATAGTAAGAAAATTGGAACACAGATCAGTTTTTCAGCAGAGAAAACAAATACTTTTAAGTTCCTCAACCAAGTGATTAAGATTCATATCATTAGTGAAAATCTTAATCTTCTTATTATGTTTGAGGTACTATGGTTATAATAGTCTTAAAGTCAGTGGTATTGGCGTCCAAAGTCACTGCCCACCTCCATCTCTAAGTGCCCATCACCCTGCACTGCTCTTCCTCTGTCACCTCTAGTCTGAACTGGATTCCCTCTACCCTCCCTTCCTTTGTTTGTTATCAATTTTGTAATGCAGGGCCAACAGTTTGTCATTATGCAATACTATTTCCTTACTTTGACCCTCTATATTCCACAGATAATATGTATATCATCTGGAATTTTTTGTTTTCTTTTTGCTTATTTTGCTTACCACGGTTAGTATTTCATCTAAATTGCAAAAACTTTGCAACAATGAATTACATGGAATATCTTAGTCATCCTGATAGCATAAACCCTTACTATGAGAGATGGTTTTCACTTCACCTCTGTCATCCTCTTTTCAAATTCATAAATTCTGTTTTAACCATTAAAAGCAAAAATAGACATCTTTAAATTAAAGGATATTATATAATACATTTGACTGGTATGGTTTCAGGCTGGAAAAAACAGTATAGGGGGTCACCAGAAATAGCCCCTGAGTAGCACTGGGTGTACTCTACCTTCCTGTTTTACACAAATATAAACAATAAATTAGGAAAACAACAAAAAAGTCCTGTCAAGGTTATCTGAAACACTATAGTCAAGAGAAATAAAATATATAATATTAAAATGTAATGTGGTTTGGAAGGATCTCAGATAAGAAAATGTTACAAGAAAATGTAAGTCTGGAATAAGTGTGAAATTTTTATGTAATAGGGATTTATTTTTCTAAAAAAAATTTTTAAATTAAAATGTTTTTTAAAAAATTAATTTTAAAACAGAAAAGAGTAAAATGATGAATGTTTATATAAAGATACATATATACACATCACACATAGAACATATTTGCATATATATGTCATGTGTGTGAATACATCTGTTTTCCAATTTTTCTCTGAGTGCGTCTAGAAATAATGAAACTAATATAAATGCATACTTCTGGAGCACATTTCTTGATTATAGTTCTTGCTCTCTGCTGAAGTAATTTTTAACTTCTTAGAAAAATAGCTGCTTCCAGGAATGCTTTAAAGTAGTGATAATCCTAGACCATCTTTTTTTGTCAAAATGTAAGAAAATACTGAAAGTATGATCATGATATGTCAAAATAATGCAGGAGCAACTTTGAGTGGTGTGTACTGGTCAAATAATGAACATATTTAAATTTAATAAAAATACATTTAAACATTAGACTATTTGGTGCTGGAGTGATAGCACAGCAGGTAGGGTGTTTGCTTTGCATGCAGCCAGCCCAGGTTTGAATCCCAGCATTCCATATGGTCCCCTTATCACCACCAGGGTAATTCCTGAGTACAGAGCCAGGAGTAACCCCTGTGCATCGCTGGGTGTGACCCAAAAAGAAAAAAAAAAGACCCTAAACATTTGACTATTTTTCTTAATGTATAACATTTTGATAAAATAACAAATGAAGGAAAAAGGAGAAAATGGAAGAATCTGTGCCAGTGGGCACTGCAAGCCAGAGAATGCTCTGGACCCCAGACCGGGCCAACAACACTGGGGTGCCAGATGGAGAAGGTGCCGTCTCCCCGCCTTCTCCAGATGGAACCCTGGCAACACTGAGCTTCTACTAACACGGCTCCAGTATGTGGGACTCTAACAATTTCTGCAAACCACGTGGCCGCTTACGACTTTTCCAGATAAGCAAAAAGCCGTCCAGGAATAGCTCTACCACCTCTGAGTGCCCATTATTCCAGAGGCACAGTAACCAATCTTGGAATGCAGTGGCTGCTGGCAGATATACTCCTTGACTGTGACCTAAGCTACGGCCACACGCAGTCCCGGGAGGGGAAGGGTTTTTGTCCCTCGGCCTTTTCCCCTTTGTGGCAGCATGGTGACTACATTTTTCAGAGCCAATTGGACAGAGCCTGCAGTGATGGGACAAGTTGGGAATCTCGAGATGGCGGTGCGGGGGCAGGGGCGCAGAACCAGCCCGGCTCCCCGTACAAATGAGACCCCAAATGGCTGCCTACGAACAGCTCCTCCAACCCTGAACTGCCATGATCGCAGAGACACACAAAACAATCTAGGAATGCAGCAGCTGCTGGCAGAAATACCTCTGGACTTAATTACTAAAATAGCAGACTCCCAAAACTGGGCGGCCGCTTTTGAGACCATGCAACATCATATGCTCTTTGTTGTCAGCAATAGAAAACATATGATCTAAAGCCATTTTGACATGTCTGATTGTTGGAGGACAAACTCCAAATAATAATAGTGGTTTTTTTGTTGAAAATTGAATGTAATCAAAGTAAAGAGAGAGTAAAGTGAAAATCATTTGTCACATTGTCACACAAGCAGAGGGGGGTATGCAGGGGTTCTTGGTGGTGGAACATGTGCACTGGTGAAGGGATGGGTGTTTGATCACCGTATGACTGAGACTTGATCCAGAAAGCTTTATAACTGTTCTCACGGTGATTCAATAAAACAAAAAAAGTAAATAATAAATAAATAAATAAATAAATAAAAATAAACTAATCCTTAGAACAATCATAAAAATGAAGGAGAAAACATAAAATGAAAAGGGTAATTGTTTTCTTTGAGAATAAAGCTGACTAAAAAATAATGGAATTGGAAAGTGACTGCAATCAGTCTAGTCTGGCAAGAATAAATTCATGATGAAGCCAGCAAAATTTGCATAGAAACTAGGGGAATACTCCGAAATTTCTTACCTTGCCTACAAGACACATTTTAAATACAAAGGGTAAAATGGCAACCTTGCAACTGAGAAAAATAAAAGAGCAGATAACACTATCAGTTATCAGTATTAATGAAGCTAATGGACAGGGTCGTGATACACTGGGAATTAATAATATGTTCTGTGATATCTTTGCCTGAAAAAGGTACATGTGCTTAATAGGAGGGGATATCTAAATGAAACTGGACAAAATATTTAGTTCATTTTTTATGAAACCCAGAGGAGAGACACTTGGAAAATTAGAAGAGAGAGAGAGAGAAGAGAGAGAGAGAGAGAGAGAGAGAGAGAGAGAGTACTAATCCAGTTCAGTGTGTAATAAAATATGCCATTCAATCTGGTTTAATAGTATTCAGTAATACTTTGCTTTTATTTTTATAACTTTGTGTAAGTCTTTATATTAGTTTATTTATGTTGTTGCAAAAATTATATCTTATAACTTTGAATATTGGAAATGAAATGACCAAAATACTTACAAATTTAGGGAGTGGCAAATTCCCCAAATTCCCTCCCACACACACCCCTTCATCAGTAAGGCACCATTGTCATCTTTCTGTTTACTTATCTGGCAGAACAGGCATGGGAGCTCTGTGGTCGTTATTATAAGGATCCTAATCCTATTCATAAGGAATCTAACCTTATAAAAACAATAATCCCCTCAAGACTCCATTATCAGATACCATCACCCTGGATATCAGGTATCAACACAGAAATTTGGGAGGACAGTCTTTATATTTTTAGAGCAATATAAAAATCATATAAAAATGAAAGCAAACAGAAGTATTGAATGACCAAAATTAAGTCAATTAAAAAGCATCTTACTAAAGAAACAGTGGTAAATATCCCTAAATTCATTTAAGAATAAATATATTATACTGCATTTTAACATTTGATAAGTAAAAAGAATTTGTTTTCCTAAGATTTTTTTAAAAAGTATTTTATAACATGGCATAAAATATTAAAGGAAACATCAAAATATTAAATAATTTAATTATATATATTTGAAATTTAGTTAGGAAATATTTTGATAGAGAAAAATTAAAATATAAAGCTAAGTGGCTTTATAAAGAGCCAGGTGGCTAGAATGAGTAATGAGAAGAAAGACCAAATGCCTGTGGCCAACTATTTCTGGAGATGCAGCTAAGATTTGGGGGAGAAATAGCCCCAGAGAATGACAGGACAGTTGCAGAAATTTCACACGATTACATCTTCTTAATTCTTTATGCTATAATAGAAAATTGAATATGTTTAAGCTTTTAATGAGTTTCCTTTTTTTGAGAGTTTTAGAACTTATACCATTGCAATCTCCTTTAGATATTTCAGACCTATGTATCTTTTCTCTGGGAAGGCTAAAATTTATTTTAGAACATAGAATTACCTTTTTCAATCTTGCTTTTTTCCATATACCTCTTTATAGCCTTCCAATTTAATAAGTAATGGGTGATCTGCTCTGTAAGTCCTGTTGAACTTAGAGAACTGCATCATAAGTATCAATTTAAATCTACATGTACACCACCTTCGTTGTGGCATTATTTACATAACATTTATTTAGTACTCTAAATTTGTAAATAAATAATACACCCATATTGTTTTAGACTACTTTTCACAGTTTTGTTTATTTTGTCAGGAACTGATTTTCTAAAAATTAATTTAACCTCCTTATTTCATAGTCATTTTTATAAATTCCAGTATACATAAGGAATTTGGTACATAATAATATTCCCCAGATAATTCAACATATATAAAAACAGGTACTAAATATCCATATTAAGAAATATAACACTCTCAAATTTCCAGAATCTTTTCTTATGTCCAAACTTGTATACAGCTCAATATAACAATTATTTTAACTTGTGAAATCAAAGTTTACATTTGCCTTTTTAAAAAGCTTTATGTAAAATACCCTATTTTTATCTGTTTGGTAGCATTTGTCCTTCCTAGTGGTCAAGGCACATGCATGTCTTTTCCTTTTGTTTCTGTATTTCACCTTTTCTGAATAAATCATTTATTTGTGCTGGTCATTTCTATATTTGCTTTTATTACCCATTAAACACTAAACAAAATTGAAATATAATATTCATTACATATGTCAAATTTTAGCAAAAGGAGGTTCAATCCCAGAGTAGCAACAGAGAGTTTCTAAGTTGAATTTTCACTTGTTTTTTCTTGACACTACAGAAAGACAGTAGTAGAATCACATTTATGCTTTAATTTTATCTTCTTAAAATCTAAAGACATTTCCCATTTGATCTATTTGTCACTGTTACATTTTTTTGTTGTTGTTCCTCTGTAAACTCCTACTCAGGTTCTTATCCATTTTTCTGGTGTTTTTCTGATTTTATCTTGTTAATATCCTAACATTTTGATTTTCAACATAATCTTGATTTTAGTTTTAATTTATATGCCTTTCTTCATTATGTATTTTGTATAGCTCGCTTTCATAAGAATGTCTATTTTTATAAGAATGTCTTTTAATTAAAGATATTTTCCATTTCTCTATAGCAAATTAAATGTTTTTTCTGTTTAAAGAGTCTGCTTTTATTATAAGCCCATAAATGCTTTTTTAATGGCAAAACAAGATAATTTTTACTGAAACTTACTTTAAAAGACGTTATTGAAGAGGAAGTGAGAAGTGTGTGTTCAAGTTAGAACATAGGCTTTTCTAGAAAGGAAAGAAGTAAGCAAAGAAACACAGAAATAAGCAAGCAAGATATGTATTCAATTGAGAACACAAGCTTGAACAACAAGCCTCAGACATGATTTTTAAAAAAAACATATTTATCTTGAGTTTGTGGTAAGCTGAAAGATGGTTACCCAATTATATTGTTATAAAGTTTCTGGAACTTGTGAATGTTTAGTTAGAAAAAGGGTATTTTCATATGTGATCAATGTGAGGATCTTTAAATGAGAAAATAATCATAAATCATCTCAAATGGGTCCTAAATGCTGACCCAATTATCTTCATAAAAGAGAGAAGAGAAGACACACCCCCAGAGATACCATAAGTACAAAAAAATGACAATAAAAGACAGAAGCCACAGGTAAACTTATCACACCCAAGGAATTCTGAATGCTACCTGTACTTAATAATTAATGGCTCTTGGAGTTCCATTGAATACAGCTTGCAGATATCTTGGTTTTGAATTCCAGGTTTTGAGAACTGTGAAAGAATAAACTTCTGCTCTTTGAAGCACCATGTTTATAGTTAAGTTTATGGAAACCCTCAGAAACAAACAGGTTTCATAGTATCTCTTAATGTTTATGTCTCCATGACTTTTGCCTAGATTCACATCAAGAATTGTAAAATAATATAAGGACAGAGAAATTGAATGTGTAGTGAAGTCTCTGATACAATCTTTCTAGAATCTTTACCTCCAGATTTCTATTTACTTGTAAGTACTATGGTAGTTGGGGTGGACGAATGGGTTGATGGATGGATAAATGGATGGACTGATGGATAGATGGATTGATCCATGGATCTATGGATAAATGGGTGATTTGACTGGTAGAGGGATGGGTGCATAAATCATGTTTAATTTTATTTTTTATTAGTTTCTCTCTCTGTAATTTTTGGTGTGTATCAAGGCATTTAATTCTGACCAAGAGTAAAATGTATATGTATTGAAAAAACAAAAGCTGCAATTTTCTTTTTTTTAAACTTACTTTGTTCTCTCAGATCTTCTTAAGATATGGATTGTGATCACATATGGAGTCATACAAATTACTGTGGGAGTCACATAAAATAAATTTGTTACTTATTATTAGTAAATGCTTGATTTTGTGTAGCTGTTTATATATGCCTGGAGTTGTGTGAAAAATTCTATGGTAAAAGGAAGGTGAAGTGAGAAAATGTTTAAGACTTCCTCTAAGAGACAAATAATCATTCTTAAATTTTAGATGCAGTTTTCCGTTGTCTAAGGTACAAAGTCATGGATAGGACAAGAACTGTGTTATCACCAATATTTCAAATTCCTAAAATACAGCTTATATGTATATTTTTTCCTAGAAAGGAAAAACAATAGTGACTGTAGATATTCTTGCATTGAGGTATATGTAATGGAGTAAAAAGTAATCAATTCAACGTTTACAATGGCATGCATCTGGTTCTCAATCAAAGAATGTAAATAATATCTAATTTTCTTTGTTAATAACAATTAACTACCAAGTCACTGTCACTGTCATCCCAGTTGCTCATCGATTTGCTCGAGCGGGCACCAGTACCATCCCCATTGGGAGACTTGTTATTACTGTTTTTGGCATATGGAATATGCCACGGGTAGCTTGCCAGGCTCTGTGAGGGGGCGAGATACTCTTGGTAGCTTGCTGAGCTCTCCATGTAGACTAACATTCTTCAACTACCAGTCTGTGACCTGGGAGTGGTATGCAGTTATAGAAGGGTTGACAGCAATGATCCGTCACCTTAGTTATCACCATCAGTCAGTGCCTTATCTGCTTTGTTTCTCTCTTAAGCCAAAAATGGAAATTTGAAAATATCAGTAAGAGCTCGAACATCACCAGGAATAACCTTTGAGCAAAGAGCTACAGATAAACCCTGAACACACATGGGTGTGGCTCAAAAAAACCAAAGAAAAATGAATTAAAAATATTCTTTTGTTTGTTTTGTTTTGGGGTCACTCCTGGCAGTGCTCAGAGATTACTCATGGAAATAAGCTCAGGGATCTTGCCTGGCAGTAGTTGGGGGAAATATATGGGGTGACAGGAATCAAATTGGCAAGGTCTGTGCCCAGTAGAGTAGCTCTCTAGATCCATAAAGTGTTTTTAAACTTATAAAATAAGCTTTTTTGGGGTATAATCTATTTATGGCATTAGATTCAATGTATCACTGTCATTCCATTCTTCATTGATTTACTTGAGTGGGCACCAATAACCTCTCTATTCCTCCCAGCCCTGAGATTTTAGCAGCCTCTCCTTACTTGTCTTTCCCAATGATTGGAGGCTCTTTCAGGGTCAGGGGAATGAGACCTATTGTTACTGTATTTGGCATATCAAATACACACAGATAGCTTGCTAGGCTCTGCCCTTGCAGGTGGGATACTCTCGGTAGCTTGATGGGCTCTCCGAGAGGTATGTATGTATATATGTTTGTATGTGTATATGTATATATATATATATATATGTTCAATAAATTAAAAAGCTTAAGTAAGAACTTTTGGAACCCCATTCCCCTCAAAGACAACCTCCCCTTGTTAGGCAGAGAAAATGGGCCATTCATTGAGAAACAAGTGTGTGAAAGAAAGATAACCAGAGACAATCTCAAGGGAAAGAAGTAGTTTAGAGCTGCTAGTGAAATTAACATCAAATATTTCTCAGATTGGTGATGTGATGATAATTAGTATAGAATGACAACAAGAGGTGCACTGTTTAGTCCTGTGGGGGTTTTCCTTGTAAAAGAAAGACAGCCTTCTCCATTTATTCCATGTAAACAACATGCAGGTCTGTTAGAGATGCAGATTTTTTTTTAAGAATTAACAAGTTTTGTTTTAGGTTTTATTTTTGTTTAAATGATTGCCTCAGCATCCCTCTTGAACTTGTAAAAATAATACTTCAAACTTTAAGTGACATAAACAAAGAGAGGGCCATATAAAGAGTGCAAGAGGTAAGGCATTTGCCTAGAATGCAGCCAATTGGAATAGCGTCTAGGCACTTGAACTTCTGGGTGAGACCCTGAAAAAAGGCAAACAAGACAATACAGAAAACAAAAAGTAAAACTCATATCTGGTTGTGGTCAGTAATTATTTCTGGCAGGGCTCTGGAGACCATATAGTGTGCCAGGGATCTAACCCATTTTATGTGTGTATACGAGGAGCACCCTATCTCCTTCACCATATGTCTGGTATCCTATTTAAGTTCTGCCAACTTTTTATTAGGTTATTACTTTCTCTTTAGTTGATTTGAGTGTAATACATATGTGTATATTGGGGAGATATTTTGAGTATTTGCCTCTCGTCAGATAAACGCCACCTCTATTTTTGTAGTAGCTTCTTGGTGTATACAGTTGTGTGTGTGTGTATGTGATTTTATCAGGCAGATGTAGCTATATCTGAGCCACACATAATGGTGCTCAGAGCTTACCCATGATTCTCTGTGCCCAGAGACCACTCCTGGTCGTCGGTAAACTGTATGAGGTTCTGGAAATCAAACCAAGGATGACCTGCACTGTCTCCCCTGTACTATCTCTTGAGCCCCATTGTCATCATTATCATCATCATCATCCCGTTGATCATCGAATTTGTCGAGCGGTTTCAGTAATGTCTTCATTCGTCCTAGCCCTGAGATTTCAGAAGCCTCTCTTTACTCATCCTTCCCAATGATGCCACATTGGAGGCTCTTTCAGAGTCAGAGGAATGAGACCCATCATTGTTACTGGTTTTGGCATATGAATACACCACGGGGAGTTTGTGAGGCTCTCCCATGTGGGCAGGAAACTCTCCATAGCTTGCCAGGTTCTCCCAGGGGGAGAAGTAGACTATAAGATGTCACTCAGCTGCTTCCATGAGCTTGGCTTTAAGTCTCTGGATGTTGGCCTTTGGTGGGGTTACACGGCACCGGGTGCAGTTTCTGGGTGTGACTGCCTCGCTACTGGAAAATGGAAAATCTGGGTGGAAGAGGCCCAGTCCCGATCCAAGAAGGCTTAGAGGTCTCAGCCCCGGTTCCCACACACCTCGGTTCCTCTGCCAGTACCTTCATGAGTGAAGCTATAAGATGTCTTCCGGGAGCTTGGTTTTAAGTCTCTGGATGCTGGCCGGCAGTCCCTGGGTGTGACCGCCTAGCTACCAGAAGATGGGAAATCTGGGTGTAAGAGGCCCAGTCCCGATCCAAGAAGTCTTGGAAGTTTCAGCCCCGGGTCCCACACACCTGGGTTCCTCTGCCGGTACCTTCATGTGAGCCCTCTCGACCCCCAGTACAGTTCATTTTTAAAACTCAATTTAGTATCATCTGTTTTTGTATGTCTCTTGATAGTATTGTTTAGTGTTCAAATAAAAAGTCTCTTCAGCTGAAGTTCTGCAGTCTGTTGCTTATATTTTCTTCTGTATATTCTATGTTTTATTTATTTTTTTGTTTGTTTTTGGGTCACACCCGGCAATGCACAGGGTTATTCCTGGCTTTGCACTCAGGAGTTACTCCTGGCAGTGCTCAGGGGACCATATGGGATGCTGGGAATCGAACCCAGGTCAGCCGCTTGCAAGGCAAACGCCCTACCCGCTGTGCTATTGCCCCAGCCCCTATATTCTATGTTTTAGCATGGGATGTCTAAATGTTTAATCCATTTTGAGTTTTAGTGTCTGTGTGTATGTATGTTTGTGTGTGTGTGTTTGTGTGTGTGTGTGTGGTTAGTATTACATAATGACTTAGTTGGGCTCCTTTTTGGCAGGGGTTGAGATTTTTTGCATATAGCTGTTCAGTTTTTTAAGTATGTTTTGCTAAAAAAAACTCATTTGTTGTATGACATAGGCATTATTGTACACTACGCATGCATATTTACTTCTGTGCTCTCTATTTTATGTCATTGGTTTTTTTGTCCCTTTGCCATACTGTTTATTTTATTATCATTCTCTAGTGTAGCTTAAAGTCCAAGATCCTGATGCTGTCAATTTTGTTTTATTTTATTTTATTTTGTCTAGTATTTATTTGTCTACACAGTATTCTTTGTGATTCAATACAAATTTTATAATTGTTCAATTTTTCTTCAACGACTGTCAAAATTAAAACTCTATATTGTAAGATGGCAATTTTACGAGTTCTTACAATTGTATTTATTTTTGTAATATTTATTGATTTTAATAAGGACTTAGGGGTTTTTGCATATGTTTTTTAACTTCATTGCTAGATTTTCTCCCAGTATTTAATCTTCTTTTGATACAATAGTGGATAAAAAAATGTTTTAATTCTTTGCATGTAAACAAGTAACAGGTTTATTTGTATTGATTTTGTAACCTGGTATTACTGTAATCATTATTTTTAGTTTATTTTTATGGAGTTCTTGGAGTTTTCTACTTATGAAGTTATGTTATTTAGTGGTTCAAAAGAACACCCTTGTCTTTTTTCAGATTTGGGGGGAAAGTTTCCAGTATTTAAACTATTATGATATTAGCTATGACCTTGAAAATAATTTCTAATATAAATATCACTGTATCACTGTCATCACTGTCATCCCATTGTTCGTTGATTTTCTCGAGTGGGCACCAGTAACCTCTCTATTACACTCAGACCTGAGATTTTAGCATCTCCTTACTCATCTTTCCCAATGATTGGAGGTTCAGTTCTTTCAGGGTCAGGGGAATGAGACCTATTGTTATTGTTTTTGGCATATCTAATATGCCATGGATAGCTTCCCAGCCTCTACCGTGCAGTTGGGATACTCTTGGTCGCTTTCTGAGCTCTCCAAAAGGTATGTATATGTCTTTTACTGTATTTGAAATATGAATACACCGCGGGGAGCTTGCCAGGCTCTCTTGTGTGGGCAATAGACTCTCGGTAGCTTGTAAGGTTCTCCAAGAGGGAGAACTAGGCTATTAGATGTCTTCCAGAAGCTTAGTTTTAAATACAAAATATTTTTATATTTTATAACACATAAATATATCACTGTCATTGTCATCCTGCTGCTCATCGATTTGCCTGAGTGGGCACCAGTAATGTCTACATTTTGAGATTTGTTACTGTTTTTGGCATATTAAATATGCCATGGGGCTATTGATATAAATATATTTATATTTATTTTAAAATTTATATACATTTATATATAAATATAACATATAATGTATGAATATAATGCATATATTACATAAATATATGTATTTAAATATAAATATATATTTATATATAAAGATATAGATGTTAAAATAAATATATGAATTTATGAGTTGTATTTATTACATGTATTAATTACATATTTATATTTTTTAAAAAGGAAAATCACATAATTAAAAATTAATACATTGAAACATTGAAATTAGCCATTAATTTCCTGAATTCTAAAAGCATTTCTAAAAAATCATCACTATAACTAGAATTATCTAGCAATAAAAACTTAGATTTTTATTAATATAAACATAAATATGTCACTGTCTCTGTTACTATAATCTCATTGCTCATCTATTTGCTCGGGCGGACACCAGTAACATCTCCATTGTGAGACTTTGTTGTTACTGTTTTTGGCATATCGAATATGCCATGGGTACCTTGCCTGGCTCTGCCATGTGAGTGAGATACTCTCAGTAGCTTGCTGCGCTCTCCAAAAGGTGCGGAGGAATAGAACCCAGGTCAGCTGTGTTCAAGGCAAATGTCCTACCCGCTGCACTATCGCTCCAGCCCAAATATAAATATAATGTAATTATATAAATTATAATATAATATAATAATACATAATGTTAAATATAGTATAAATATAAATATAATATATATTACTTTTTGAGGCATATATGTAGCATTGTATATTATATATATTTAGTATTTTGGTTTGTTCAGGAATATTGTTTATATCTGATAACTATATCCAGAAATTACAAATAAGATGAAATCTTAAGAAATTAGACTTGAAGAGTGAGTTGTAGTATGTAGCATTTTTTATAGATCATGACATAACAATTTTAAATATGATTTAGTAGATTTTATTAGAAGAACAAAAATCACTAAAATATATTGGTATTTGTAAGATAAAAATGATTAACAAACATTGGCATCAAGAAACACTAATATGCATGATAAACCCATCATCATTTTAGATTCTGAATATGAATATAATGTCAGAACTACTTTGAGTTACTTAAATGTTGTAATGCACCATCAGTGCATGATTTCCAATAATACCTCTCTGATCTGCAACCATCATCAATCTCTATTCACTATTGATAAATCAGGTTCCAGTCCTGCCAAATTCCAGTGGAAGGAAGATAATAGAATATCTCCAAATACTATTTTACCAGTTTCAGTTTTATTATTAAACAAGCATCATTCACAGTGGAAAAAATTTTTTGAGCTATGCCATTTGAGGATATAAAAGTCCCCATTAGGCATTTAGTAGTTTGCAATGTAGAATGTATGTTAAACTTGTTCTGTATGATCCCACAGGGACTCCGGAGATTCTTAAAAAAAAAAGGTAATTTTAAGAAATATTTTCAATGGCAGTAAAGAAAATCTAAGTTTTTATTCCTAGATAATTCTACTTATAGTGATGAGTTTTTAGAAATGCTTTCAGAATTCAGGAAATTAATGGCTAATTTCAATGTTTCAATGTATTAATTTTTAATTATGTGATTTTTGCTTTTTTAATAAACTTAATTTTAAATGTTGATATTATTGATGGAAAGGCTGTTTTCTCACTATAAATCTCTGAGACATAAAGCCTCTCCTACCCTCACAATATACAGTTTTATAATTTTGAATATCATTCTCTTCAAACAGTACTTTTGGAACCTATTTTCTTTAATGTTTATTTCTTTGTATAATAATTAAGATATAAATGCCTTCATATTTTAAAATTTGGAGCTCTAACTTCATATTTTAGAGTTCTGAAGTTATACTTTGTTAAAATGCTTTGTATTTAATATTATGGGTATCTTAGATCCTAGATACATGATTCTATAACAGCTGTACATTTATTTTATAGTAGTTTTCATTAATTCAGACCTATTACATTATTTATCAATGTGTTGAGAATAATGTCAAACATGTGTTGTTACCAGCCTATTTCCTGATATTAATAGTATCATCTATTAACTTAATTTTTTATATCACCATATAAATTGACAATACAATTTGTGCCTCTCCTGAAAAAAAATATATACTCAGCAATAATTTAGTTTTAGGGAGGAATCTTTCACATTCATTTGACATTTTTAAAGGTCAGAATATAAAATTAATTTGGAAAAAGAACTTCTTTTTTTTAATCAGTAATTATTAAAAGCTGTTGACTATACAGGAATAATCATCTTATAACCGAACTTTCATTTAATTCCTGATTCTTCACAGGAAGTGGGAGATTTCATTACAGTCTGAGGATCTAGACACTGAAGTTATGGGAGCATAAATGATTTGCTTAAGGGTATGAATCTAGTCTCTAGCACACTGAACAAGAAAATGTCTGTACTTTAGACAATGTCTAATACTGGAAAAGCAATGAACATAAACAACAGTGCTTACAGACCCAATCCAAGAGTGTATCACAGGTTGTCACTCATTTTTTTTTCAGCACATTACCTGTTGAATTTTTAAAACATTAGGGGTCAGTCTCAAACATGTTAACTTTGTTTACTGTATACTCTAGTATTAACATTATCTCCCCCTTACTGATCTCCAAGAGATTCTATTATCTATATATGGAAAGATTCATTATTCCCTATGTAAAAAACTAAACTGGGCCCCTGTAAATAGAATAAATGCATGGATCTTTTTGTTCAGTCAGTCATTATTGGAAGGGAGAAGAGGTATGCTTTGTGGTAATGTATTGAAGCTAGGGCAGAGATCCACCTTATTCAGCTTGAATAGACAGTGACTATTCATAGGCACACTCCTTGCTGAGAATCTTCACTTAAGGTTGAATGTAAGAAGAATAATATGTGCATTTTCATGCTAGGAGCCACATGCTAGGAGAGAAATAAGAACAATTAAAGCAATAAAGTTTTTCTCTTCATAGAAGAGGTAAGGATTTTTAAGGTGAGGCTTAAGAAAGGTTATCACTGTTTTTGAAGATAGAGTTCAAATGGGGAGAGAACTTCGATCTTAGTAAGGAATACATATTTTAAATAAGGCAATGTAGAAGTGTTTCAAAGGAATGAAGAAATGAAGCAAAATGTAAGTATAATGACTAAGGCTGTCTCCCCTCGGGTCCCCTGCACTCCCCTAAATACTGCTGGAGGGAGCCTTGGAACATAAAACTGGGGAACTGCTTATGCCCCCCCCCACCACCACTCCCTCAAATCAGTGAATGGAAGGAAAAGAATTAACTGTTAGCCTAGGGCATCTTTTATTATGTTTTTCATATGTAAATGACTCAACTAAGTCAAGTTTATAATCAAACTGTTATTTATTCTGAATGAAGAAAATTAGGTTAAGCAAATATAAATTATCATTTTAGGCTTAGATTAGAAATGAGTGCTGTTATTATTCAAACCTGGCACAGAAGCTTGACTCCTTTCACTGTCACTTTTCTACCAGTCCCCACTTCCATAGGAAAGACACCTCTTATAAAGTAGTCGGAGCTGGAGAAATAGAACAGGGTTTAAGGCACTCTTTTTGCCTTAAACAAAAAGATGCAAAATTTATTTTCTGTCACTGCATATTGTCTGTCCCCAAGAATCACCAGGAATGAAGTCTTAGCACAGAGCCAGGAGTAAGTCCTGAGCACAGCTGGGAAGGGAAAAAAAAACAAAAACAAATCAAACCAAAAACAAACAACACAGAAACCTAAAGAAGCATCAATTGATCAGAAACCGATGAGGTAATTAATACAAGTTATCAATGGTAGCAGCTTCCTTTATATTACTTTTCTGCTCTTATTTTGAGTTGAGAGTCTCTTGCCCGCATGCCTGGCTGTCTTCCCCGGGGCCCCTTGAGGGGATGGGCTCTAGCTTCCCTCCCCACCCCGAGCAAAGCTCCCGGCGGCCAAAGACCACAGGAACCTAGCCACAGCCATGCTCAAGGCCCCTCTCTACACATTTGGACAAGCCTCATGCATGAAGGTACCGGCAGAGGAACTCAGGTGTGTGTAATCCCATCAGTGGCCAACATCCAGACTTAAAAGCAAGCTCCCAGGTTATTTTATAACCTTTTTCTCCCAGAGGGAAACTAGCAAGCTACTGAGAGTTTTCTGCCCACATGGGACAGCCTCTCAAGCTTCCCATGGTGTATCATATGCTAAAGCCAGTAACAAGCTGGATCTCATTCTCCTGACCCTAAAAGAGCCTCCAATGCGGGCATCGTTGGGAAGGCCGAGTGGAGAGAGGATTCTAAAATCTCAGGGATAGGATGAATGGAGAGGTTACTGAGCCCGCAGAAGAAATTGGTCATCAACAGGATTTCATGATCGTGATTCGTGATTTTGAGTTAATGTCAGAGAAACATTTTACATAAATAAAAGTACATCAATATGTTCATTGCAGCATTGTTTACAATAGCCAGAATCTGGAAAAAAACCAGAGTGCCCCAAAACAGATGACTGGTTAAAGAAACTCTGGTACATATACACAATGGAATACTATGTAGCTGTCAGAAAACACGAAGTCATGAAATTTGCATATAAATGGATCAACATGGAAAGTATCATGTTGAGTGAAATGAGTCAGAAAGAAAGAGACAGACATAGAAAGATTGCACTCATATGTGGAATGTAATATAATTGAGAAGTGCAAGTTTGCAGTGATGCAATTTCTGGCATATATTTCTCTGGACTTAGTTACTAAAATACTAAAACACAGAACCTGAGGCCACTAGGTGCAGTCACTCAACCTCATACCTCTTCATTCTCAGCAATGGAAAACAAATTGTCAAATGCTTCCTTTTCAGCAGATCTGACTTTAGGGGGGAGACTTTCCAAACTATAATAGTGAGTTTTGTTGAAATATTGAATGCAATCAAAGTGAAAGTAAAGTGAAATTTATCAGTTACACAGGCAAGGGGGGGCTAGGAGTGGTGGGGGGGTAGAGGTGTGGGGGGGCTAGGGGTGTGGATGAACGGGGTGGAGCTATACTGTGATTCTTGGTGGTGGAATATGTGCACTGGTGAAGGGATGGGTGTTCGAGCATTGTATAAATGAGACTTAAACCTGAAAACTTTGTAACTTTCCACATGGTGACTCAATAAAAAAAAATTAAAAAAAATAAGTCAAGCAGCACAAAAGCAAGTGTCATCACTGTCATCTCCTTCTTCATCGATTTGCTCGAGTGAGCACCAGTAATGTCTCCATTGGGAGACTTGTTGTTAACTGTTTTGGCATATCAAATACACCACGGGTAGCTTGCCATGCTCTTGGTAGCTTGCTGGGCTCTCCGAGAGGGGCAGAGGAATCGAACCCAGGTCGGCCGCATGCAAGGCGAACACCCTACCCGCTGCGCTATGTCTCTAGCCCAAAGGCAAGTGTAATGATAAACAAAAAAAAAAAAAAAGAAAGAAAGAACAGTGAATTGTTGGGGTAGGGAGTCAATGGTTTTAGTAATGATTCAGATAGATGACCATTATTTGGGTTATTTGTAGGAAACAGATGGGAGGTTCCCATAAGAAATGGATGATGGCATTTATAAAAAAGAAAGAAAGAAAAAGGAAGGAAGGAAGGAAGGAAGGAAGGAAGGAAGGAAGGAAGGAAGGAAGGAAGGAAGGAAGGAAGGAAGGAAGGAAGGAAGGAAGGAAGAGAGAGAGAAAGAAAGAAAGAGAGAGAGAGAAAGAAAGAAAGAAAGAAAGAAAGAAAGAAAGAAAGAAAGAAAGAAAGAAAGAAAGGAAAGAAAGAAAGAAAGAAAGAAAGAAAGAAAGAAAGAAAGAAAGAAAGAAAGAAAGAAAGAAAGAAAGAAAGAAAGAAAGAAAGAAAGAAAGGAAGGAAAGAAAGAAAGAAAGGAAAGAAAGAGAGAGAGAGAAAGAAAGAAAAGAAAGAAAGAAAGAAAGAAAGAAAGAAAGAAAGAAAGAAAGAAAGAAAGAAAGAAAGAAAGAAAAAGAAAGAAAGAAAGAAAGAAAGAAAGAAAGAAAGAAAGAAAGAAGGAAAGAGGAAAAAAGGAAGGAAAAAAGGAAGGAAGGAAGGAAGGAAGGAAGGAAGGAAGGAAGGAAGGAAGGAAGGAAGGAAGGAAGGAAGGAAGGAAGGAAGGAAGGAATTGCAGGAGTAGACAAGGATAGAATCCCATACTGTATACTATCCTGGAGTATACTCAAATCTGTTTCTGTACCACCTCTTCTTTGAAAAATTATCTTAGTCATTGTGCATGTGACTGATCATATCTTTTTTGTGGCATCATTGCTGCTTTCATGCATATATGTTTTAATACTGATCAAATATTTACTATATTTAATATTTACAATTTTGCTTAGAGTGACCTTGAAAGCAAGGACCATGCTTGACTTCCTGTATCCATCACTCCAGGAACAGGATATTTTCTTTCATTAATAATAAGTGGATAAAGACAAGCAAAGGGATTAATGAAAGGAATGATATTAGTCTTTTCTAAAGACTTATCATGTATCCCAGGGTGAAGATTAATGAAAAAATGAGCTTTTATTATATTGTTTATGTGGAAATAATATAATTATATAACTGTTAGCTGTTTTAAAGATCTAGTAACTAGGATTAAAGGAAATGATTCTGTATTCTTCTGTGGCTTCAGAGACTGGTCAAATAATCATTAGAGAAATCAAAATTCTCTTTTTTTAAAATTTTTTAATTAGTGAATTACCGTGAGTGTACAGTTACAGACTTACACATTTTCGTACTTGTGTTTCCCTCATACAGTGTTCGAGCACCCACCCTTCCACCAGTGTCCATTCTCCATCACCAATGTACCCAATATCCCTCCCACCCCCAATCCTATCCCCCCACACCGCCCCGCTCTGTGGCAGGGCATTTCCTTTTGTTCTCTCTATCCTTTTGGGTGCTATGGTTTGCAGTAGGGGTATTGCGTGGCCATCGTGTTCAGTCTCTAGTCTACTTTCAGCACGCATCCTTTTCCCAAGTGTGATCTCCATCCACATGAGATAACACACCACAGAGATTAGAACGAAATCAAAATTCTTAAAAAGAGTAAGAAGACATTTATTAGTAATATGTCTACTTTCAGTATACATGGAAGAGACAAAAAAGAAGTTGAAAAACTGATTGTGTAGTTTTAGACATCATATTTAAGTAGTTTATGTAATGTAGAAGACATTGGGAAGAAGAGAAATTAGTTTTGAAAGCTACTCAAAACAGTACAAATACAGTTGGAAAAATAATAACAGTGGGTAGACGCTTGCCTTGCACATGACCAAAACAGGTTTGAACCCTAGAATCTCCCATGGTACTCCAAGCACCACAAGGAGTGATCCCTGTGTGCAAAGGAGAAACTCCTGAGCATCATGGGGTGTAACTCCCAAACAAACAAACAAACAAAAACTAAAAAGGTGCCAATAAAACAGTATATACATATTGTATTCTATCATGCATCTTCTTTTGTATAGAAAAGTAAGTATTTTCCAGGGCAATGAGGGAAATTTCTTAAGTGAGTAGTTAGTATGTATGAATACATACACATACATACATGTTTTTAAGTTTTATCTTATTTTTATTTGGGGGGAGGGACATATCTATCTGTGTTTAGAATTACTCCTGGTTTTGTCTCAAGAGTCACTACTGTCAGTGCTCAGAGTACCATATAGGGTGTTAGGGATCAAAGGTAAGCACCTCATGTAAGGAAAGTTCCTTGCCTGTTATGTTTTATAGCACAGTGGGTAGGGCGTTTGCCTTGCATGTGGCCGACCTGGGTTGATTCCTCCATCCCTCTCCAAGAGCCTGGCGAGCTACCGAGAATTTCCCACCTGCAAGGCAGAGCCTAGCAAGCTACCCAAGGTGTATTTGATATTCCCAAAACAGTAACAACAAGCCTCCCAATGGAGATGTTACTACCCACTCAAGCAAATTGATGATCAACGGGATGACAGTGCTACAGTGCATATATATTTATATGTATATGTACAAGTACATATATATATATACACATACACACATACACACATACACTTATATGTGTATATATGTATGTATGTAATTTAAAATAGGATAGTATTCTAATTTTAGGGCCCCTATGATGAAATTAAAACATATATTTTGGAGAGGTAGATTTTGCTCCTTTACAGTTATATCTGTAAACTCATTTGTTTAATATATAGATTCAATAAACTAATATTACCTCAATAATTTCTTAAACATTTAAATTTATTAAATTATTGTACTGCTGAATTCTGCAAATAATTCAGCAAATAAATAAATCAAATCACTATAATACTGCCATTAATAACATTTAGTTACTTATTAATTGGCCTTCCAAACAATGTTTAAGGAATCTTGGGTGATTCCTCTTGATAATTTTCTAATTTAGATACCCATTTCTCAGGTGTGGTTTATGAACTGCTTCTAAGGCCCATCAGCATCAGGAAACTCAAGGTTATACTCAGTTATTTGTGAGGGGGGCCATAAGTGAAGGGTATTGATCGTGAATTATCTGCTTAGCTACTAAAAAATGTTCAATTTAACTGTTTTCATCTTCTCTGACTATATGAGAGATACAACAGCAGCTATAAAGGTTAATTCTGAAATAAATGAATGCTATAGCTTTACAATATTTAATTACATACAGTTTATAAAAGATTCATGTAGGCTAGCAAGCCAATCACAGTATTAAGATGAAAGCAATACTTTAATGCAATGTAAAATTTTTAAAAGCAGAAATCACTACATTTAAGTAAGATAAAATAGATTTTCAAACAGACAAAATTACCAATAACTAAAATGACATTATATAATGATGAAAGTATCAATATGAATAGATGTATCACTTGCTATTATATATACCCACCAGAGGAGCACCAGCCTTGTGAAAGCAATAATAGTTCTAAATGAAGTTAATGACAGCAGCACACAAATGGCAGTGGACCAGCCTGCCCTTAATGCTTACTCCTAGTGCTGTGCTCAGGGAAGCTTAGGGGCATCAGGGATTTAACATGGTAGCTTCCTGCAAGGCAAATGCCCTGCCCTATTTGAAACCCCTATAAGACTAAATAAAAACATTTGCATTTAGTTTAAAATCACCCATTGAAACTGACTTCAAGAGTATTTTCTTATATTGATGTAGGAGCCTCAGTTTCATTTCAAATTTAAGGATGAAAACATTTGACAATAAATCTCTTTATGAAATGCCGTTAAATCATGTTGAATCTTTAGAAACTGTGAGTGGGAAATTTTTATAGGAAATTGGTTGGAAGTATACTAATACATTTAAACAGCTTTCAAGTAGAGATGAGAGGAGTAACAGGAATCCTAACAATAAGCATTAATCACCTCTGAAAGTGTTTAACAGTTCTTTGTTTAATGTTCACTTTAAGGTGCTTTAGTGTTCACCTTTGCAGTGTGTCATTTAATGAGATTATGCTTTAGTTAGTGTTTTAAATAGTGTTACTTAGACAAAATTTAACCCTCTAGGTAGACTAGACTTTAAGATTGTCATTTTATTTTTGCTCCACACCTGTCTTTCATTTATTCTGATGACTTGTTAGCATAACTCCGTTTGGGAGAATAAAAAGAATTTATTAAAAGTTTTTTGTGAACTTTGATCCAGTTGATTTGAAGTATAATAATATTCTTTCTTAGCTATAAGTTTTGGCTTCTAAACCTTCTTCCCCAATGGAGTTCAGAAACAGGAGAAGTGAATATCCATTGCCAAACCATTAGAGAAATATACTTTCTAGGCAATTAACTTTTCAAGCTATAAAACTACCACAACCTTATTTTATTTAAGTTCAGGAAGTTATATTTGTGTAAATAAAAATAGATTCTTGGGGCTGAAGAGATAGTGTAGTATGGTGCTTATCTTGTACTTAGCTTTCAGATTTCTAGCAATGCACATCGCCCATTGATCCCCATCAGGAGAGATTCCTGAGGGCAGAGCCCTGAGCTCACTGCCAGGTGTTCTTACTCTCCCCACCAAACATAAAAAAAGAAGAAAAAAGAAAGAGAGAAAGAAAGAGAGAGGGAGGGAAGGAGGGAGGGAGGGAGGGAGGAAGGAAGGAAGGAAGGAAGGAAGGAAGGAAGGAAGGAAGGAAGGAAGGAAGGAAGGAAGGAAGGAAGGAAGGAAGGAAGGAAGGAAGGAAGGAAGGAAGGAGGGAGGGAGGGAGGGAGGGAGGGAGGAAGGAAGGAAGGAAGGAAGGAAGGAAGGAAGGAAGGAAGGAAGGAAGGAAGGAAGGAAGGAAGGAAGGGAAGAATCCTGGCCAAGATAATGCATATTTTATAATCCAATTGTTTGTTATTTTTGTTCAAATTATTTTATATTGATGCATGCTCTAGTTATTATCAATTTATTAGTTACTTGTCTTATCAATTTTTCATTGCTTTTTGGGTCACCCCTAATGATGTGCAGGGGTTACTCCTGGCTCTGCACTCAGTTGTTACTCCTTGGAGTGCTCAGGAGACCACATAGGATACCTTGGATTGAACCCAGGTCGGCTGCATGAAAGCCAAATGCACTACCCGCTGTACTATCCCTCTGGCCCACTATTTGGCCCTCTTCTCCCAGCCTACTTCATTCACACACATACACACAAATACACACACAAATGTACATCCATGCATAAGCAGACATATAAGACAGTATGACATAATTGTGCTCTCAATGTCTTAAACAAAATTTGCTCAAAATTTCCTGATTTTTCATAGAAAAATCAAATCATTAAATTACTTGGAGGGACTGGAGCGATAGCATAGCAAGTAGGGCATTTGCCTTGCACATGGCCTACCTGGGTTTGATTCCTCCGTCCCTCTCAGAGAGCCCTGCAAGCTACTGAGAGTATCTCGCCCGCACAGCAGAGCCTGACAAGCTACCCGTGGCATATTTGATATGACAAAAACCGTAACAACAAGTCTCCCAATGGAGACGTTACTCGTGCCTGCTCGAGCAAATTGATGAACAATGGGACACAGTGCTACAGTGCTAATTTGTAAATTATTTTAGTAAAAATATCTGTTTGAGAAATGGTCTTATCGTGTGTTTTACCATGTGTTATCTGACTAGGGAGAGCCCAATTAATCTGTGCTTCATGTTCCTTTTCAAAACAAATCTATTAATACTTCTTCAAATACCTATGTTGAGGATTACATAATTCACAGTGTAGGAAAGTTTTGATAAACAGTAAACAATCACCAGCTTATTATTGGCTTACGGGAAAAATTAAGGACTTAAAGTTAAGGAATAAAGCACACAAAAAAGGGCTTCTCTCTGCTGGTGGCATTGAGACTCATATGTGAAAAATTCTAAAGACTCCACCAAAACAATCAAAGTTGATAAATATAGCAATAAAGTTTCAGGGAACAATGCCATAGAAAATCAAGATGATTAAAGATCTCTGCACTTAGCCTTTGGAACTATTGTTGAAAGAAATGATAATATAGCCTATGTTCATGGATCAAAAGATTTGCTATTAATAGACTGTTTTTAAAAGCCACCTATAGATCCAATGGAATTTCTGTCAACCTTCAAAGAAATAAACAGCTCAAATATTCATATAGAATTTGGAAATCTTGAATATTCAAAATAATTTTGAAAAAAACAAAGAGATTAAACTATATTTAAAAGCTATATTATTAAAACAATATGTTTCAGTAATAAAGACAGATGCCTAGACATGTAGCAGAATTAAATTTACTCAAATGATCCTATTAGCAATAAAATCAATGAGCATTGCCAGGAAAGCCAGGAAGAGTTGGTAGGGGAAATAATAATCTTATCCATAAATTGTGTTCAACAAATAGACTAGTCACATGCAGAAAAGTGAAATCAAAACAGTAGCATTCACTACTCACAAAAATTAATCAAATGAGTTAAATTATTTAAGTAATGCAATATTAGCCTTGAAATTGTACATCTAGAGGAATGCAGTGAAAATGTTCCTTCATATTTGTTTTATTTGTTTGTTTGGTTTTGGTTTTTGGGTCACACCCGGTGATGCACAGGGGTTACTCCTGGCTCTTCACTCAGGAATTACCCCTGGTGGTGCTCAGGGGACCATATGGGATGCTGGGATTAGAACCCAGGTCGGCCAAGTGCAAGGCAAACGCCCTACCCACTGTGCTATCACTCCAGCCCCCATATTTGTTTTAGCAGTATTTTACATATCATGAAAATAACAATCAATAAAAGCAAAACTTAAGTGAGAGTTCACTAAACTAAAATATTTTCCCTGCCAAAGAAATAATTTAAAAAGTTAAGTGTAATATGACGACAGACAGCAGGCAGATTGGGCGATAGTTGCTGAAGTCGTGGATGTCTCCCTTCTTGTACAACAGAACAATCCTACTGGTTTTCCACTGGGACGGAACCTTACATTCAGACAGGTAGAATGTGAAGAGTCGGGCCAGTGTATTGATGAGTACTGGCGGCAGATTCTTCAGGTGTTCGGGTCTGATCTTGTCCGGACCAGGTGCTGTACGCGTCTTTACCAGTGAAATGGCGTGTTGGATTTCAGAAGGGAGAACGTTGGGAACGACATATCCATCCTGCAGTATTGGTATGTGGGCAGTTGGACATGGCTGTCAAAGAGATCCGAGTAGAAGTCGTGAATAATTTTCTCCATTGCCTTTCTGGAGGTTATGATAGATCCATCGGGACGTCGGAGGAAGGGCAGTCATCTTGATCTTGTAGTTAGTGAAGGACAGGTGAGCATTGCGAATACTTTTCCCGTCTTCTGCTGCACTGGCCAACACTGCTGCTCTTCTCTCTTTGAGGTCTTCCTTTATCACATCTCTGCACAGCTTTGTGAGCTCGGACATTAGCTTGTGGTTGCCTGAGACACGCGCCAAACCTCATTGACGAATGAGCTCGAGAGTTTCTTTTTTTATTATTATTATTAGTTTATTTTTAATTAGAGAGTCATCGTGAGGGTACAGTTACAGATCCATACATCATTGTGCTCATGTTTCCCCCATACAAAGTTCGATAACCCATCCCTTCACCAGTGCCCATTCTCCACCCCCAGTAAACCCAACATCCCTCCCCCCCTCCCCAGTCCCGTCTCCCCCCACCCCACCCTGCCACTATGGCAGGGAATTCCCTTTTGTTCTCTCTCTCTGATTAGTTGTTGTGGTTTGCAATAAAGGTGTTGAGTGGCCATTGTGTTCAGCCTCTAGTCTGTATTCGGCCCGCATCACCCTTCCCCCACATGACCTCCAACCACATTTTACTTGGTGGTCCCTTCCCTGAGTTACCCAGAATGAGAGACCAGCCTCCAAGCCATGGAAACAATCTCCTGGTACTTATTTCTACTATTCTTGGGCATTAGTCTTATAGTCTATTATTCTATATTCCACAGATGAGTGCAATCTTTCTATGTCTGTCTCTCTCTTTCTGACTCATTTCACTTAGCATGATACTTTCCATGTTGATCCACTTATATGCAAACGTCATGACCTCATTTTTTCTAACAGCTGCATAGTATTCCATTGTATAGATGTACCAGAGTTTCTTCAACCAGTCATCTGTTCTAGGGCACTCGGGTTTTTTCCAGATTCTGGCTATTGTAAACAGTGCTGCGGTGAACATATAAGTGCATATGTCACTTCGACTATACTTTTTGGCTTTTCTGGGATATATTACCAGCAGTGGTTGAGCTCGAGAGTTTCTGAAGACAGGCATCTGTTTGTGGCTTGCTCACTCTCGGCATTCTTCGCACAGACATGGAGGTGCTGAACCAGTCGATTGTATTCCTCATCGATGTTGTCAAGGAAGGCATCTTCCCACGTTGCTGCAATAGTGCCAAAGAGTTCCCAGTTGGTGGTCATTCTGGAAGTTGCCTTCTTAGACTTAAATTTTGCAGACTTTTCTCTCCACTCTGTGAAGTAGAATTTCACACGAATAAGACAGTGCTCCAATCCCATTTGGAATTTTGGGACAACAGCCACATTGATCAGGCAAAACCTTCGATTGAATATGATGTGGTCAATTTCATTGTGGAACTGTCCACCGGGAGACTCCCATGTCCAGCGTTTAGATTCAGCCTTCTGGAACTGTGAGTTACCATGGATGGTCTTGGTCGATATGATGAATTCAGACAGTCTCTCACCCTGATCGTTCCATTCTAGGCCATGTGTCCCAATGTGGAGTTCTTTGAGTGACTTTCTTGGACCTATCTTGGCATTAAAATCACCAACAATGATCTTGTAGAAGGTGTGGTCTTCTTTATAGAGCTTCTCCAGTCCCATGTAGAACTTCTCAATTTCTTCTTTATCGTAGTTGGAAGTTGGTGCGTAGACAATGAAGATAGAAACTGCAGGCAGTGAGCCACATCTATTCAAGCCCAATCATCCAATTCGGGTTGTTAGGCATTCAAATGAATCAATGCTCATGGCCAAGTTCATGTTGACAAGGACACCAACACCACGAACGCCTCTGTTGTCGCATGTTCCAAGGAACAATTCTTCTCCAGTGTCAAAAGTGGCATGATGTCTCCTCGTTTCAGTCACACCAGTGATGTTGTACTTGATCTTCTGCGTTTGCACCATCAGGTCCTTGATGGATGCTTCTGATGCCAGTGTCAGGGCATTGAAAGTACTGACAATCATTTTAGTCGTTCTTTGTTTTGGCAGTCTAGTTTGTCCCTGAGATTTTTCAGCCACCCTTTGCTCATCTTTCATAATGCTGCCTTATTGGGGGCTCTTTCGGTGACAGGTGAATGAGGCCAATTGTTGTTACTGTTGTTGGCATATCGAATACACGACGGGTAGCTTGCTAGGCTCTGCTGTGTGGGCGAGATACTCTCGGTAGCTTGCCGGGCTCTCTGAGAGGGACGGAAGCTTTTACAGCAGCCTCCAATTGCCCTTAGAGGTGTTACCATGGTTCACACCAAATTTGAACCCTATCAAATATGGTGCGGGAATAATAGGTATTATGTGCTTTGTGGCCGTGTAGCATGGCAGTGACTGGGTAATGGATGTAGTGGAGGTCTGCCAGTGAGGTATTTATCTTGGGTAGGGTGGGGCATCTGGGTTGGACCTCTCCCTCAGATGCTGGAGATTGGAGGAGGCAGACAGAGGATCTTGTTTCCAGGTCTCGTTGAACCTAGAGCTCAAGGTCGCAAAGTTCTGCTTACCTGGCATTTCGGGGCTTCACTCATGTGTGAGGTTCGGCCCAAGTGTCTGGAGAGCAACCTATAGTGTGGCGGTGGCTGGGTAGTGGATCAGCAACATTGACATCGGCAACTATCACCCAATCTGCCTGGTGTCTGTCGTCTACAAGTTCTTCACTCATGTCATCCTGAATAGAATAGGCAGGACACTAGACAAAGGAAAACCATGCGAGCAAGCCGGGTTCCGAAGAGGATTCAGCACGATAGACCATATCCACACAGTGACCAAACTCATTGAAATTTCGTGAGACTTCAAGATGCTGCTCTGTCTAACGTTCATTGAATTAAAGAAGGCCTTCGATTCTGTTCAGATTGAGGCAGTCATCGAAGCCCTGGCCAAACAGGGCATTCAAACTCAGTATATCAAAATCCTTCTCGAGCTGTATTGTGGATTCACCACCAGGATGTAAAGAGAGGGGTTTGGCAGGGTGATACCATTTCACCAAAACTCTTCAGTGCCACCATCGAGAACATCATGCGATGACTGGAATGGGAAGGAATGGGAGTGAAGATAGACAGTCAGCAATTATACCACCTCCCCTTCGCTGATGACATCATTCTCATAACACCAAACATTAGCCAAGTGGCACAAATGCTGGCCGACTTTGACCACGAGTGTAGAAAGGTCGGATTACAGTTGAATCTCAACAAGACGATATTCATGAAAAACGAACTGGTCCCTGAAGCTCCATTTGCTCTCAATGGAACGAATGTCTCCGAATGCAGCAGCTATGTGTACCTGGGTCGAGAAATCAACATGAGTAACGACTTGGCGCCAGAACTGCGCAGGAGGAAGAGAGCAGCATGGATGCATTCAAGAGTGTCAAAGAAGTGGTTAAGAGAACAAAGAACCACCGACTCCGGGCACATCTTTTCGATTCCACTGTTCTTCCCTCACTAACATATGCCTCAGAGACCTGGGCCCTACGCAAACAGGATGAGAGTGCTATTAGGGATCCCAAAGAGGAATCGAAAGAGCTATGCTGGGAATATCATGTCTCACTCAAGTGAGAGAAGGAATCTGGAGTTCTGACCTCCCTCGATGGTCAGAAATCAGGGATGCTGTCTCGTTTGCCAAGGCATCAAAAATCAGATGGGACGGTCATATAATGCGATTCAGAGATGACCACTGGACTAGAGCTGTACCGACTGGATTCCACGGGACATCAGAAGACGTCGTGGCCGCCCACCAACTAGATGGTCAGATTTCTTTGTCAAATCCCTGAATGAACGATTTGAGGCAACAGGGACAAATGGAGACGTTACTGGCGCCCGCTTGAGCAAATTGAAGATGAACGGGACTACAAGTGATACAAGTGAAGTGTAATATATGAAATGAAAGAAATTTTTTGCTAGTCACATGAGAGATGACCTTAATTACAGATCTAAGAGTCTCAAACAAATAAGTAGCAGTGAAGCAATTCAATAAAAAAGACTAAGAATCTGAATATTCATTTTCCCCCAATTGCACAGTGTGGCTAGCAGATGACATTTTTCTAAAAATCGCAAATAATAAGACCAAAACATAAAAGAAATGTAAATCATAACTACAGTGTACTATGACAATACACCTAGGAGAATATCTTTTTACCCCAAATGTATGAGATAATTAATGATGAAAATTTGGAGAAAAAATCCAATATAAAGTATGAGAATATAAATTGTTCTAATAATTACTGAAATGTATGAATATTCATATAAGAATTAAGGATATAGGATATATTAAATACATCTTTTATTCTAGGTTCACAGTTGGGTGTGAGAATAACAGAGAGAAAAGAAACATATTCTTGTCATTTCAGTGCTAGATCAAAAAAAAAGGGCAACTTACCAATATAAAATTTTAAAATTACATAATTATAAAACCATGACTCTTTGTAATGTGTTCCTATATGTTCTTGAAGAATAATTTGTTAAATATGCATCATTTCATCTATATTTTGAATAAAACTACAACGATTTTGTATTCACTGATTTTGTAATCATTGATTCTGATTTTCATTCAATTTGGGCAGATATTATAGTCCTATAAATTAGCACTATATTAATTTTATCATGGTTAAATTATTAATGTTTTCAAAGGCTTTTAATCTACTAACATTTCAAGCTACTTAAATGCATAAAGTGTTATGTCCATAATTATGAAAATCCATCACACCTATTTGTACCAATATCTGGCAAGATTTTAAAAAACTTGGAAAATTTGGGGGTCTTTCATGTTGTTAAATAGCATTTAAAATAACTTTAAAGTAAATGAAACCCGAGGCTTTCTTTTTCACTCCTAAGAAGGTCCTATTCTCTCTGGAACACAACTCTGTCTCTCTGTTGTCTGTCTCTCTCTCTCTCTGTCCCATTTTCCCTCCATATTAAGACCAATGACTTTCCTACTCGATGTTTGAGAGCTGATCAAGTAACTTCACATGCTTTCATGTAGAAAACATCTTAGTCTGCTTTTTCTTTCCAGTACAAAAATATCATTTTTCTCCATATCTTTTAGTTCATCTACTATATTGCTCAAGGCAACTCATTGTCAGTCCAGAGGACAGAGCACTCTCAAGAGGACAGCTGAGTGTTTTCATCTGTAAAAATATGAACAGTGTCTTAAGGACAGCTGCAGGGCCAGAACTATGTTCTTAATAAAAAGGCTGGGAAAGAACATAAAGTGATAAAAAACTGTATCACTGTATCACTGTCATCCTGTTGCTCATCGATTTGTTACAGCAGGCAGCAGTAATGTCTCTCAATTGTGAGACTTGTTTGTTACTGTTTTTGGCACATCCAATACGCCACAGGTAGCTTGCCAGGCTCTGCCATGCGGGCTCGATACTCTCGGTAGCTTGCCAGGCTCTCCGACAGGGCAGAGGAATCGAACGCGGGTTGTCCACGTGAAAGGCGAACGCCCTACTGCTGTGCTATTGCTCCAGCCCGATATAAAACTATGCCCCAAAAATTGAAATAAGAATATTATCCTTGATGTTTGTTTCCTAGATAATGGTAGAAGAGCAGGAACATAGTTCAACCATTCTTAAATATATGGCATCTTCCTCAGCTGAAATGATTCTAAGCTAAAGGAAAACCTTAATGAGGTATGCTGTATGTTTGATAATCCAAATTTGGGGAGAATGAGAGGTAAATTAGCATGTTAGTCTCTACTTGAATAAATTTTAGTCAGTCTCCATCAAAGAGCCTACTTTAGCAAAAATTCTGCTCAGTTTAAAGAATCTATTCCTTTTACATCTGATGTTCCTAATAGCTAACAAAATATCTGACCAAATCCCTCATCCCCATCTTTCCTAAGCTGATTATTAGATCAGCTTGAGTTGCTCAAAACAAGACTCACTTTTTTATTGAATTTATTATTTTTTTGCTTACAATACTATTAATAATGGCTTTTCATGGACATAGTTCCAATACCCAACTGCCCAACCACATATTAGTGCATCAAGAAATTGTGGTATATAGCACTGTATCACTGTCATCCCATTGTTCATCAATTTGCTCGAGTGGGCACCAGTAATGTCTCCATTCATCCCAGCCCTGAGATTTTAGCAGCTTCTCCTTACTCATCTGTCCCAGTGATTGGAGACTCTTTCAGAGTCAAGGGGATGATGCATGTTATTGTTACTGTATTTGGCATATCGAATACACAACAAGGAGCTTGCCAGGCTTTTCCTTGTGACTGAGATACTCCCGGTAGCTTGCCAGGCTCTCTGAGAGGGATGGAGAATGTATATTAGAGAATATAAGCAAGTATATTAAAACCATACACATGTGTGCTACTTCAGGCACATCAGTGGGCTAGACTATAAGACTATAAGTGGAAAGTGGCTTCCTACTTCCAGGAACTTTGATCTATATAGTCTCTGAATCTTGGCTGTTGATAGGATTACATGGCACCGCGTCATAATAAAAATTTTTGAAAAATATTTTCTTTTAAAAACATGTATTTGCTTTTGGGAGGCCACACCCAGCAATACTCGGAGGTTAGTCCTGGCTTTACAGTCAGGAACCACTTCTGATGGTGCTCGGAAGACCATATGGGGTGCTGGGGATCAATCCTGGGTTGGCAAGTGCCCTACACACTATATCATCTCTAGGCTGGTCACAATTTTCTGTTGGAAAGTGTTGCTTTATTCTTGAAAGGAACTCCCCAGCTATATACACAAAACACTGTTTTACAAAATATTTACAAAAAATCTTGTCTTGTCTAAGACAAGAGAAGCATAACATCTCTTCCTAGTATGGATCCAGCAACATAACTACTGTTGCACACCCAAACACATTGCAGGAATTGCATCTACCAAATTAAAATTAGTGACTTCCATAGTTTCCTCTCTCCCATTCTTCTTCCCTCTTGCTTTGTGTGTGTGTGTGTGTGTGTGTGTGTGTGTGTGTGTGTGTTTGTGCTGGAGATCAAACCCAGAGACTTATAATGCAGATTATGCACTGAGCCTACAGCCTGGGTGGGAGGTCCCTACTTTTAAATCAGAGAAAATACTCTGTCAGGGTAACACTGTAAGAGTGTGGGATGTATGTGTGTGTGTTTGTGTGTATGCATTTATCACTTTCAGGTAGGCAGGACTAGAAAGACATTGTGTCTCGAAGCTCTCCCCAAAACTCACCTAAAGTTTCAGTACACAGTGAAGAAGGTCCAAGGCAAAAATAAACAGAGGTCTAAAATTTTACATTCTCAAAATGCCTCATTCTAGAATGCTTTAGAGTTCTATTGTTGACCTTTTCTGGAAACCCTGTTTATTCATAACAGAATCAAAAAAAGAGTTAAGCACAAATCCTACTCAAGAAAGAAAAAGTTTTGCTATTATTGTTACAGTAGATGTTTTTGTAGAAACTCACAGAAAGAGAAAAGGAACTTCTTTAGATCTGTGAAACATCAATGAATCTGAGTAATATTTGTGGGATTACTGGTCAGGCTAAACAAGTAGAAACAGAATAGAATGGAAATTTTACTAAAACCCTATTTGAGAGTGTAGAGAATGCAACTTCCCCTATCCAAGAGACAATATGAAAATTGTTCAGTATTCTTTAGATGTTAGCAATGAGTGGTGTAACTTCTAGTGGTGAATAGCAAGTTTTACAACATAATAGTGGTTATGTTATACAATTTACAACACAATAGTTGTTTCCTTAACAAAAATAACAAACCACAGGTCACACAGCTAAGCAAAAGGAAAGTATCATTACTATCTTGACTTCGTAGACTATGGGGTGCATCTTCTACATACCAGCAATACTTCACAGAACAGCAAGTACACTGGGTATGTTTCTTCGTGTTGAATTTCCCCCATTTGCCCAATTGAAATGACACAGATCCCTACTAAATTTTACTAGGTTGCTGCAAACATCAAAATGATTATTTGGGTGCATATTTTGGAGATAGATAAAGATACAAAATGCAAAATACAAAATACAAAGTGGTATATATACACAAGACAATATTATGCAGCTCTAACTAAGAACAAATCATGCAATTTGCAAGATTCCTGTGGCCAGAGAGATAGGACAGTGGGTGAAGCACATTCCTTGCACATACTCAGCTCAGGTTTAATCCGTTTAATCCCTGCTATACCACATACAGTCTCCTGAACCAAGTCAAGAATAAACCCTGAGCACAGCCAGGTATAGTCTAAAAATCTTCAAACAAACTAAAAAAAATAGTCTTGTTAATTGAGAGTAGCAGAAATTACACTATCTTTTTGATAACTTTCTCATACCCAGATTCCCAACATTTCTTTGACTATAAATCTTCATTTGATCTTGTATTTGGAATTGAGTCCAGTTCTATACTGAGGTATATTTTCCCAAGTATGACATTCCTGTACATAACTGGCTTATAAGTCTATTTTTCAACTCAACTTTTTATGACAGATCACATTGACTGTCAAAAAGTTTATTATTGGTGGAGGTGAATGGGCACTGGTGGAGGGATGGGTAAACGATCACTGTGTGAGTGAAATGTAAACACAAAAGTTCATAATTTTGTAGCTGTACATCACAGTGATTCTCTAATAAAAAATTTTTAAAAAGCCCAAATAGTCAAAACTGAAAAAAAGTTTATTATTTCTTTCTAATGTTCTAATGAAAAAGAATTTTTAAAAAATTTAATTCACAAAGTGAAAGTAAAGTGAAATTTATTAGTTACACAGGCGGGGGGCTAAGGGTGGGGGGGCTAGGGGCGTGGGGGGGTTAGGGGTGTGGGGGTGCGGGGTGGAGCTATACTGTGATTCTTGGTGGTGGAATATGTGCACTGGTGAAGGGATGGGTATTCGAGCATTGTATAACTGAGATTTAAACCTGAAAACTTTGTAACTTTCCACATGGTGACTCAATAAAAAAATTAAAATTAAAAAAATTTGATTCATATTAATAATTTTATATAATATAACTGGCCTATGTATCATGATTATATCCCTAAATATGAATAATATTTAAAATAGCAATTATTAGGTAAAGTATTACAACACACAGTATACCATTTAATATATACTTTATATTATGTCTAATATATTTAATGTTATTTAACATTACTTTAAAGGTTATATGTAATATTTTATATTATAAAATTAGGTTAATATTAGCACAATAAAATATGTTTATAAAAATATATATGGACTGGAGTGATAGCACAGCAGGTAGGGCATTTGCCTTGCATGCGGCCAACCCGGGTTTGAGTCCTCCATACCTTTTGGAGAGCCTGGCAAGCTACCGAGAGTATCCCACCCGCATGGCAGAGCCTGGCAAGCTACCAAAGGTGTATTTGATGTGCCAAAAACAGTAACAAGAAGCCTCACGATGGAGATGTTACTGGTGACCACTGGAGCAAATTGATGAACAACAGAATTACAGTGCTACAGTGCTATATATACAGTGCAATAAAATAGCTATTAATAGCTATTAATGCAATGTGCAATGTTTAATAACAGAATATTAAACACAAATATACATATTATGATTATCTATTTATAGTATTCTCCAACTAGGTTGGACAGGACAAACTGTTCCCGTTTTGAAATCTTAAATAAACACATTTTGAAATCTTAAACTTTATCTGAGAAATTTCAAATGGCTTTACTTCCAGGAGTTCTTCTTCTGGGTAATGGTATCAGTGCACAGAGCAAGATTGCCATGCCAGGTGAAGGGACACGTAACTCACTGCTCAGGCTCTTCCCAGTCACTCCAGTAACCTCACAATCAAGCAATTTCACCTTCTATGGAAGTGATAATTTTTATGATTTATGAACTTAAGAGGGCTGAGCGATAGCACAGCTGTTGGGCGTTTGCCTTTCATGCGACCAACCCGAGTTCGATTCCTCAGCCCCTCTCAGAGAGCCCGGCAAGCGACCGAGAGTATCGAGCCCGCACGACAGAGCCTGGCAAGCTACCCGTGCATATTGGATATGCCCAAAACAGTAACAATAAGTCTCTCAATGAGAGACGTTACTGGTGCCCACTCAAACAAATGAACTTAAGAAGATGTAGTCTTAATGTACTTAAAGACATTAATTAAAGTTCTGGTTATGTTTATATTATCAAGAAGTTCCATTTATTTAATGGGCTATGAAATTAATTTTAGTACGATTCAAATTTTAAAAGAGTGTTCTTTTGTGGAGCCACACCTGGCTATACCCGTCAACCATGAGTGCTAGAGATTGAACCCAGTCCCCCGAGCAATGTCCCCATTGCCATTACCATCTCCAGATTGTCTCGTTTTTGTTTTTGTTTTTGGCCAAAAACAAAAGTTAGTAAGACCTAGTGGGCCTACTCTTGGCTCTTTGCCAAGGGATACCTCCTGACAGTGCTCTTTGAGTCAAACTTAATTGGCCTTGTGCAAGGCAAGACCCTACCCAATGTTCTATTGCTCCAGTTCCCCAAGATTGTCTTATTAACTACTACTGAAGTAAATACAGTAAATACAAAGATATGTCCTCTTTATTTTTTCTTTCTCTTTGTTTCTCTCTTCCTTCCCTCCCTTCCTTCTTTCTTTCCTTCCTTCCTTCCTTCCTTCCTTCCTTCCTTCCTTCCTTCCTTCCTTCCTTCCTTCCTTCCTCCCTTTCTTTCTTTCTTTCTTTCTTTCTTTTCTTTCTTTCTTTCTTTCTTTCTTTCTTTCTTTCTTTCTTTCTTTCTTTCTTTCTTTCTTTCTTTCTTTCTTTCTTTCTTTCTTTCTCTCTTTCTTTCTCTCTCTCTTCTCTCCTTCCTTCCTTCCTTCCTTCCTTCCTTCCTTCCTTCCTTCCTTCCTTCCTTCCTTCCTTCCTTCCTTCCTCTTCCTTTCTTTCTTTCTTTCTTTCTTTCTTTCTTTCTTTCCTTCTTCTTTCTTTCTTTCTTTCTTTCTTTCTTTCTTTCTTTCTTTCTTTCTTTCTTTCTTTCTTTCTTTCTTCTCTTTCTCGCTTGCTTGCTTGATTCCGTGCTCTCTTGCTTTCTTGCTTTCTTTTTTGCTTTCTTCAACACTTGGCTATACTCAGGACTTGTTCCTGGCTCTGAACTCAGGGTCACTCCTGGCAGGGCTCTAGGGTTCTAAGCCAAGGACAGAATCCCCTTTGGCCTCTTGCAAGGCAAGTGCTCTACTCATATACTATCCCTCCAGTTCAGATCTTTCTCTCCACCACCACCTTTAAATAAATCACCATGAAATACATAGTTATGAAGTTGTTCATGATTCGGTTTCTGTCGTACAATGTTCCCATCCCTTCCCAAGTCTATCTTCTAAAGAAAATTCAAAAAATCTTCTGTGTAGACCCCAGTTTTATTAGCTCATGATTGCCACCCAAGTACAGTGTTAAGTGACATAATTAAACACATGAGGTATAAATTCAATTTTTAAACAATTTTTGTAGTACAAAATTACTGTGGTTGATAAAGAAATGGTAATTTCTTTCTCTCTATAGCTATACTATACAATATAGTTATATGTATACCTGGGTATATTGCAAATGGTCTTTATATAATTATCTGAGCCACTGTTCTATTTTTTAATCAAATTACCATAAGATACAGAGTTACAAAGTTGTTCATGATTGAAAGTTGTTTATGATTGGGTTTCAGTCATACAATATTCCAACACCCGTCCCTTCACCAGTGTAAATTTTTCACCACAAATGCCCTCAATTTTCTCTCCCCCAACACCCACACCCACCCACCCCACCAGCCTGACTCTGTGGCACACACTTCTCTCTCTCTCTCTCTCTCTCTCTCTCTCTCTCTCTCTCTCTCTCTCTCTCTCTCTCTCTCTCTCTCCCTCCCTCCCTCCCTTCCTCATACCAAGCTTCCAACTGCAGCTCAGTCCTCCTGTCTCTTGTTTCTACCGTTCTTGGGTATTAGTCTCCTACAATGTGTTTTTTTACATCCCACAAATTAGTGCAGTCATGCTTTATTTGTTTCTCTCCTTTTGACTCATTTCATTTAGCATAATACTCTCCATGTCCATCCATTTATCAGCAAATTTCATGACTTCATTTTTCCTAGTGACTGAATAGTATTCCGTTATGTAGATGTATCATAGTTTCTTTATCCAGTAACCTGTTCTCTGGCACTTGGGTTGTCACCAGATTCTTGCTATTGTGAATAGTGCTGCAATGAACATAGAAGTGCAGATGGTTTTGCTTTACTATGGGTTTGGGACCCCTGGGTATATTCCCAGAAGTGGTATTTCTGGGTCATATGGAAACTCAATTTTTAGTTTTATTGTTTTCAAAAGGGCTGAGCCAGTTAGCATTCCCATCAACAATGATTGAGAATTCTTTTTTCCCACATATATGCCAGCTCTGGTTGTTCTTATTGTTTTTGATGTGGACTTTGTCTCTGTGGTGTGAGATGATAACTCATCGTTGTTTTGATTTGAATCTCCCTGATGATTAGCAATGCATAACATTTTTTATGTGCATTTGGCCATTTGTATTTCTTTGTTGAGGAAGTTTCTGTTCATTTCTTCTCTCCATACTTGATGAGATTGGAGGGTTTTTTTTTCTTGTTAAGTGCTAACAGTGACTTATCTTTGACAACTACCTTTTATCAGATGCGGTTAATAATTGTTAATAAAATGTCTCTGTATCTTGGTCACTGTTTGTTAGCCACTGTTTTAAAAATGGATGACTTACTATCTAATTTTTCACTTCTTAGAATGTGTAGAAGGTCAAATTAATATATTAGATCACTGTATCACTGTAATCCCATTGTTCATCGATTTGCTCAAGCAGGCACCAGTAATGTCTCCCTTGTGAGACGTATTGTTACTGTTTTTGGCATACCGAATATGCCACGGGTAGCTTGCCAGGCTCTGCTGTATGGGTGGAATACTTTTAGTAGCTTGCTGGGCTCTCAGAGAGGGATAGAGGAATCGAACCCAGGTCGGCAGCATGCAAACAAACACCCTACCTGCTGTGCTATTGCTCCAGCCCAATATATTAGATATAATATAAAATTACACATATCTCACATCAATGTATAAATTGTTTAATGTTTTATTTTAGGTAAAGTTAGCTCTTTCTCATAATATGAATAGTTGTAAATTTTACATTGAAGCAGAATTTGCATGTCGAATTTCAGGTAGAAGAAAAATAAAGAAAATTACAAATTGAAGCCTATGACTCCAGACAATAACTTTTTACACAGATTTTTATCTTTTAATTTCAGTCTACATCATTTTTTACTGGGGAAGAAAAAGATCATTTAGCATTGTCTTATGCCTATTTGTAATTACTTGAACTTTACTTCTGCTCACCATTTTTGCTATGTTTATAGCACAGTGTTTTTGTCAACAAGAACCTTGGAACAAATAAAAATGAATCTATAAAAATAGAAATATAAACTCTAAATAACCTTCCTGGTATGTAAGTATGTGAGTATGAAAGCCATACCATTGTTAGATGGTAAAGATAAATGCAAGCATTTAAAAAATAAAAGGAATTTTATTCACTTCTATAAGAGTTTGGTTTCTAAGGTAGTTTCCTTGAATTATGAAAGATGAGATAGTTAAATCTCTCTATAGAGAGGAGTCATTTGGAATAAAGGCTTGCAGTCTGTAATCTAGGGAAGAACACATTGGCTTCGAAAGTTTCAGGTACCTTCAGTAACTGAAAGAAATATGCTTATTAAGGGGCTGGAGGGATAGCACAGCGGGTAGGGCATTTGCCTTGCACGCGGCCAACCCGAGCTTGAATCCCAGCATCCCATATGGTCCCCTGAGCACCGCCAGGAGTAATTTCTGAGTGCAAAGCCAGGAGCAACCCCTGTGCATCGCCAGGTGTGATCCAAAAAGCAAAAAAAAAAAATGCTTATTAAGAATTTAGCATAGTACAATATTTAAATGTTTGACCTAATTAATATAATCATTGAGAAGCAGTATATGTATTCTTTCCAAATTTCAACTCAAATCTAAAACTTGCAAGAAAGTAAAAGACATACTTTATTTGGAAAGATTATGTCCAGACTTTATCTATATTTATTATCTTTCAATCTCACCATCTATGTGAATTAGTTTTAAGTCTGTTTTTTAACAAGTGGGAATGTTACTTGTATAAACTGAACTTTTTCTTTAAGATACTGAAAGTAATTTATCGAGATAAAAGACCAGAAAATTTTGCATTTCTTAACTAGGTTTTAGATTAAATAATAAGATAGGCCCAGTAGTACATAAAGATAGTGAAATTTTATTTTCAATGTCATTGTTTCAATATTTTATGTAATTAGGAAAGCTTTAATATATTTTCTGCCTAAATATTCAATTGAATAAAAGGCATAATAAATAAGAATTCAAAGAAAGAATTTTCTGCAAGGGGAAATAAATTAGAAACAGTAATATAATCACAGTCATATATATTTTATGAATCTCATGCATTTTATATTTGAAAGTTTGCTATGCTTAGGTATTAAAATATAGATTAACAGTGAAAGTTTTAATATTATTCTCTGTTTACATGCTTACTCCTTTCCACACTTATGTATAAAATTTCTGTCAAAAGCAATTTTCAGGGTATTCTCCTCCATTAAAATAATTAAATCCTAAAAAAAAATTGAGGAATATTTGCTTAAGTTAGACAAACAATATTGCTTCCTCCACTTCTTGGGATTTTATATTTTTGAATCAAATTTATCAATATATTTTTATTACGTTTCCACATTTTTGTTTGGAAGAGAGGGTCAAATTATTTCTAAAACTATGATGTGTTAGGTAAAGCAATGAATAATATGAAGCAGACTTCCCTTTTCAAGTTGTTGAAATTCTATGTGTCAAATGTTTCTGAGTTAGAAGCAAATTCTCTTTGGTATACAGATAAGCAACTTAGCTTTAGACTGATGTACAGGTGCATTTATGATTAAGCTTTAGTTTGTGAAATGTCACAAGAAAAATATGATATTCTGAGCTTTGGTTGAATCCCCCCAATAAATTGAAATGCCACATGAAATGAGGTCTGCAAAAAGAGTAGAACATCATTTGTCCAGTCTGCAAGTGGCAATGTTCATATTTTTACAGATGTTCAGATAGCACTGTCTAGGCCAACTCATTCAACTGCATAAGGGATGATTGGCTAGCTCATTTTTGCATGTTCCACTATGCTCTCTTGCCACTTTCTATTCTTTTTGATCACCAGATGAGCACCCATGTTGCATAAACCTAACATTCACTCTTTCCTGATGTTGCTCACTATGATTTCCCAGAAACTTCCCTGGGAAGTTTCAAATGCTAATGAATATTACCCCAAGAAAAATGAAAATCCAGACTAGGTAAATATGTTGCCAATGCAACAAAACAAACATATCAGATGGTGTCTCTGAAAACAGCGAAAATAGTAAAAACTGATGTTTGGAATTTTGAAGCATTTTATGTTTATTCCTTATAAGTTAAAATAGTTCATCATGTCTTTATATTTCAAAATTTGTTCTGGTTCACTTACTGATTTTCTTCACCTCTTTGAAATTACTTTGAAAAATGCAGACCCAAATTGTGTTGTCAAGTAGATTAGATTGAGGACAATAGAAAAACACAGTTTGTACTGATTCAGAATTAATTCAATCAATTCTACGTCAGATAAAGTACTTGGCTTGCATGCACCCAACTTAGGTGTGGTCTTTGGTCATATATACGGTTTCCCATGTTCCACCAGGAATGATCTCTAAACATAGAGCCAGGAATAAGCTCGGAGCATTGCCAGGCATGCCCCCAAATAAAAATACAAAAATAATTAGCACTGTAGCACTGTTGTCCCATTGTTCATTGATTTGCTTCATCGGGCACCAGTAACGTCTCCATTGTGAGACTTGTTACTGTATTTGCATATCAAATATGCCACAGGTAGCTTACTAGTCTCTCCTGTGCGGGTGGGATACTCTTGGTAGCTTGCCAGGCTCTTTGAGAGGGACTGAGGAATTTGAACCCAGGTTTTTCTCTCTCAGTGTGGCAACCGTCATCTTATAAAGCCCACTAAACAGAGGTACGAGCTTGCAATGATGTGATATCTGGCAGAAATTTCTCTGGACTTAGTTACTAAAATACCAGAAATCCAAAACCGTGCAGCAGTGGCCGCACGACCTCATATGCTCTTAATTCTCAGCAATGGAGATCAAATTATCAAATGATGCCTTTTTGGCAGTTCTGATTATTGGGGAAAATTTCAAAAAATAATAGTGAGTTTTCTGTTGAAATATTGAATATAATCAAATTAAAGAGAAAGTAAAGTAAAAATCATCAGCCACACACAGGGGGGTGGCAGTGGGATGGGAGGTATACTGGGGTTCTTGGTGGTGGAACATGTGCACTGATAAAGGGATGGGTGTTTGACATTGTGTGACGTAGACTTAAGCCTTAAAGCATTGTAAATTTTCACATGGTGATTCAATACCAAATTAAAAAAAAAGACACAACATAATTTTCTACTATCTTAGCACATATAAGCTTTCAGTTTCATTATATGGCATGCATTTTAATGTGCTTCTTCAATAAGGTACAATGTAGTGCTTAGACCCCTGCTATATTTAATAGGATTTATTAGAAACCATTTAATAGCCAGGGAATAAGGCTTGAGAAAAGGTATTAACAATACTGTCAAAGCAAACACTGTGGTTGTCCTATGAGAATTATATTAGGAATATCAGACTGCTTTATTTTTTTAAATTTTTAATTAGTGAATAACCGTGAGGCTACAGTTACAGATTTATACATTATTGTGCTCATGTTTCCCTCATACAAAGTTCGAGAACCCATCCCTTCACCAGTGCCCATTCTCCACCACCAGTAAACCCAGCGTCCATCCCACCCTCCCCAGTCCCGTCTCCCCCGACCCAAACTGCCACTATGGCAGGGTATTCCCTTTAGTTCTCTCTTTCTGATTAGTTGTTGTGGTTTGCAATAAAGGTGTTGAGCGGCCATTGTGTTCAGTCTCTAGTCTACATTAGGCACCCCTCCCTCGCATGAACTCCGACAACATTTTACATGGTGTTCCCTTCACTGAGTTGCCCAGAATGAGAGACCAGCCTCCAAGTCATGGAGTCAACCTCCTGGTACTTATTTCTACTATTCTTGGGTGTTAGTCTTATAGTCTATTATTCTATATTCCACAGATGAGTGCAATCTTTCTATGCCTGTCTCTCTCTTTCTGACTCATTTCACTTACCATAATACTTTCCATGCTGATCCACTTATATGCAAACGTCATGACCTCATTCTTTCTAACAGCTGCATAGTATTCCATTTCTTCAACCAGTCATCTGTTCTAGGGCACTCGGGTTTTTTCCAGATTCTGGCTATTGTAGTCAGTGCTGCAATGAACATATAAGTGCAGATGTCATTTCGACTATACTTTTTTGCTCCTCTGGGATATATTCCCAGCAGTAGTATTGCTGGGTCAAATGGGAGCTCAACCTCTAGTTTTTTGAGAATTGTCCATATTATTTTCCAAAAGGGCTGAACTAGTTGGCATTCCCACCAGCAGTGTAGAAGGGTCCCTTTTTCCCCACATCCTCTCCAACAGTGGTTGCTTTTGTTCTTTTGGATGTGTGCTAGTCTCTGTGGTGTGAGGTGGTATCTCATGGTTATTTTGAAATGCATCTCTCTGATGATGAGTGATGTAGAGCACTTTTTCATGTGCCTTTTGGCCATTTGTATCTCTTCCTTAGGAAAGTTTCTGTTCATTGCTTCGCCCCATTTTTTGATGGGGTGGATGTTTTCTTCTTGTAGAGTTCAACCAGTGCTTTATATACCATTGATATAAACCCCTTATCTGATGGGTATTGTGTAAATATCCTTTCCCATTCTGTAGATAGTCATTGTATTTTGGTCAGTGTATCTTTTGTGGTGCAGAAGCTTTTTAGTTTAATGTAGTCTCTTTTGTTGATCTCTGTTTTTACTAGATTGCTTAGTTCCGTGTCATCTTTGAAGATACATTTATCTTCAATATCGTGGAGGGTTTTGCCGACGACCTTGTCTTCAATGTAGCTTATGGTTTGTGGTCTGATGTTGAGGTCTTTAATCCATTTTGATCTGACTTTTGTGCATGGTGTCAGGTTGAGGTCTAAGCCCATTCTTTTACATGTTGTTGTCCAGTTGTGCCAGCACCATTTGTTAAAGAGGCTTTCCTTGCTCCACTTCACATCTCATGCTCCCTTATCAAAGATTAGATAATCATACAGTTGGGGTTCTGTGTAGGGATATTCCACCGTATTCTATTGGTCTTCAGCCCTGCCTTTGTTCCAGTAAGATGTTGTTTTAATTGTTACCGCTTTGTAGTAGAGTTTAAGGTTGGGGAGGGTGATGCCTACCATCATCTTTTTCCCAAGAATTGTTTTAGCTATCCATGGGCATTTATTGTTCCATATAAATTTCAGGATTGCTTGATCCATTTCTTTGAAGAATGCCATGGGCATACTTATAGGGATCATATTAAATCTATATAATGCTTTCAGGAGTATTGCCATTTTGACAATGTTGATTCTCCCTATCCATGAGCAGGGGATATGTTTACATTTCTTCATGTCCTCTTTTATTTCAAAGACTAGCGTTTTATAGTTTTCTTTTTAGAGGTCCTTTTCCTCTTTAGTTAAGCTGATTCCAAGGTATTTGATTTTCTGGGGCACAATTGTGAACGGGATTGCTTTTTTCATGTCCCTTTCCTCTGTCTCATTGTTTCCATATAGGAAGGCCATGGATTTTTGGGTATTGATTTTATACCCTGCGACTTTACTCTATAGGTCAATTGTTTCTAAGAGTTTCTAACTAGAGCTTTTAGGGTTCTCTAGGTATAGTATCATATCGCCTGCTAATATTGAGAGCTTGATTTCTTCCTTTCCGGTCTGAATCCCCTTAATATATTTTTCTTGCCTAATGGCTATTTCTAATACTTCCGGTACTATATTAAAGAGAAGTGGTGAGAGTGGGCATCCTTGTCCTGTCCCCGATCTTAGAGGAAAGGCCCTTAGTTTTTCTCCATTGACGATAATGTTTGCCATAGGTTCGTGGTAGATGACTTTAACTATTTTGAGGAAAGTTCCTCCAAAACCCATTTTGGTGAGAGTTTTCATCATGAAGAGATGTTGGATCTTTTCAAATGCTTTCTCTGCATCAATTGATATGATCACATTGTTTTTATCTTTATTTCTGTTGATATTTTGGATTATGTTGATGGATTTCCGAATGTTAAACCATCCTTGCATCCCCGGGATGAATCCCACTTGTCATGGTGTATGATCTTTTTGATGAGTTGTTGGATTTGATTTGCTAGTATTTTGTTGAGGATCTTCACATTGGTGTTCATCAAGGATATTGGTCTATAGTTTTCTTTTTTACTTGTGTTTTTGTTTGCTTTTGGTATTAGGGAGATATGTGCCTTGTAGAACTGTTTGGAAGGGTTCCTGTCTTTTCAATTTCCTGGAAAAGCTTGAGAAGAACTGGCAACAAGTCTTCTTTAAATGTTTGGAAGAATTCGCCCGTGAATCTGTCTGGACCTGGGCTTTTGTTTTTGGGGATACTTTTGATTACAGTTTCGATTTCCTTGATATTTATGGGCCTATTGAGGTATTTCACGTCTTCTTGGTTCAGTTTTGGGAGATTGTCTGAGTCAAGGAATTTGTCCATTTCAGGTTCTCTTGTTTCGTGGCATACAGACTTTCAAAGTAGTCTCTGATGATCCTTTGAATCTCCTTGGTTTCTGTTGTGATGTCCCCCTTTTCATTTCTGATTCGGTTTATTAGGGTTTTCTCTCTTTCTTTCTTTGTGAGTCTTGATAGCGGTTTATCAATCTTATTTATTTTCTCGAAGAACCAGCTCTTTGTTTCATTGATCTTTCGGATTGTTTTTCGGGTTTCCATTTCGTTAATTTCTGCTCTGAGTTTTATTATTTCTTTCCTTCGATCTGGTTTGGGTTCCTTTTGCTGGTCCTCTTCTAAGATCTTGAGCTGCGAAGTCAAGCTATCTATATAGGCCCTTTCTTCCTTTCTGAGGAAGGCTTGCAGAGCTATAAATTTTCCCCTTCACACAGCTTTAGCTGCGTCCCATAGGTTCTGGTAGCTTGTGTCTTCATTCTCATTTGTTTCATAGTATCTCTTAATTTCTTCCTTGATTTCCTCCGTGACCCACTCATTGTTCAATAGCGAGTTGTTTAATTTCCAAGTGTTTGATTTGGTTCTCCGCGTCTGTGCGTGATTAACTTCCATCTTCAGTGCATCATGGTCTGAAAAGATAGTTGATACAATTTCTATATTTCTGATTCAATTAAGGTATAATTTGTGATCCAGAACCTGGTCTATTTTGGAAAAAATTCTGTGTGTGCTGGAAAAGAATGTGTATTCTTTCTTTTTGGGGTGTATATCCCTGTATAGGTCTATTAGCCCTGTCTCCTCCATTTCTTCCTTCAGAGCCATCGTTTCCTTGCTGAGTGTTATTCTTGTCGATCTATCCAGAGGTGATAAGGCAGTGTTGAAGTCTCCAACTACTATCATGATGCTAGTTATGTCCTCCTTAAATTCTGTTAGGAGTTCTTTCAAGTATTTAGCTTGTCGTTTATTAGGTGCATATACGTTTAAGAGTGTGATTTCTTCCTGTTGTACATATCCCTTGATGAATAGAAAATGACCTTCGCTGTCCCTTCTGATCTTTTTCAGCCTGAAATCTATGTTGTTGGATACTAGTATGGCCACCCCCGCTTTTTTTTTTTGAGGGAGCTGTTTGCTTCAGGATTGTTTTCCATCCTTTGATTTTGAGTCTGTGTTTGTTCTGACTATTCAGATATGTTTCTTGTAGGCAGCGGAAAGTTGGGTTTAGTTTCTGAATCCATTTTTCCACTAAGTTAAGTTTTTTCACTATATCCTACCATTGTCTTCAGGCTTGGAAGGTTTCTTCTGATAGGTCTGCTGTGAATCTAAGAGGTGCTCCTTTGTATATGATCTCCTTCTTTGATCCTGCTGCTTGCAGTATTGTGTCTCTATCCACGGCATCCATCATTCTCACTATGATATGCCTTGGGGATTTTCTATTTGGGTCCCTTTTAGCTGGTACCCTTCGGACTCCTTGGATCTGGATTTCCGCATTCTCTAGCTCTGGGAATTTTTTAGCAATGATGTCTTCAATTGTGCTTTTTTTTCATTGGGATTGGTTCCGTGTGGTTCCGGTACTCCCATGATTCTTATGTTGTTTCTCCTGAGGTCATCCCCTAGGACTCTAATTCGCTCTAGAGCCATTTTGAGGTCTTTTGCCATTATTTGTTGTTCCCTATATGCTTTGTGCAGCTCATCTTCAAGCTCACTGATTCTGTCTTCGGCGGTAGTCATTCTACTATTGAGGGCTCCTACCGAGTTTTTTATTTCATCTACTGATTCTTTTAGTTGCGTCACTTCTGTTCGTAGCTTTGAAATTTCTTGCTCTCATTTCTTCCTGGATTATTTTGGTGGACCGTTCCAATGCTGCATCCATATCCTCCCTTAATTTATTGGATGTTCGTTCCATAGTTGCTTTGAGTTTGTGAACCATCCTCACAATTTCCTCTCTGAATTCTTTATCCAAGAGGAGGTTGTATTTCTGGGAAGTCACTGCTGACGTTAGTGAGATATTTTCTTGGATCTCTGCTGGTGGTGGGGATTTTCGCTGTTTCTTCATGTTGTTATGGGCTTTACTATCAGGTGCTCTCCTTAGCTTCGGAGGGGCCTGAACTGAAGATGTGGGGCTATGCTCTTTTTACAAAGGAATTTTATGTGCAACTTGATGTGTTCACTGACAGTTTTCGTGAAATTAGGATAGGCTAGGTTACTTGACTATTAACATATAGTGACTAAGATGACCAGGGAGTTCTTCAGAGGAGTGGATTCTATCAACTGTGGCCAAAGACAATGCATGGAATGGTAAAAAAAACAACTGTGGCCGCGTAAGAGTCTGCAGCTCAGAAAAGAGGCCATGCCCACTTTGAGGCCACGCCCCTAAGGTGAGGACACGCCCCTAATCAGCAGAGTGGGGAGTGGTCAGGACCCATCAGTGTGGCAGGGGAAAGGTGCCAGGCGTGGGTGGGGGAGTCAGGGCGGGCCCCAAACCGTGGGCTGGGGGCAGGGAGAGGGCTTCTCTGCACTGCGAAGGATCTCCAAGAGATTTCCTATTTACCTGCAGAGTCTATCAGACTGCTTTGAAAGATTCTGCTAGGGCCCCTGGCAGCCACTTGCTCCCGCAATCCAAAATTGGTGCCATACCACTGACCCGAATCCACTGTCTCAGGATGGATCTCACAGTGTTATAACCTGCTGAAAATTTTGAGTATGCGGGTTTTGTGACTGAAATCTCCAGGCTTTCTCAGAGTTCGGATGAGCTACCTCCCTCTCACTTCCCAATAATCCTGGAAGCATTTGCATTCACATTCAAGAATCAACTCCAGCTCCACCAGGTAAGGTCTTCTATTGGCCTTGCTTCAGAGACCCATAAATAAATCTCAAAAGAGATCAAAAGCCACAGTTAATCTCATATCTGTGCAAGACTGAACAGACTGGGGTAAATCAGAGGGCATTGGGACAACTTGGTGTCCGCCCAAACAGAGACCCTGGCAGTCACGTGCTTCCACAATCTAAAATCGTTGCCATACCCCTAGCCTGACTACCCCGTCTCAGGATGGACCTCACTGAGATATAACCTGCTGAAAATCCAAGTATGTGGGTTTTGTGACTGAATTCTCCAGGATTTCGAATTAGAGGCGGGATGGGCTACCTCTCCCACATTCCTGCGACTCCAGAAGAAGCCTTGTAGTCACGTGCACACCCCAAAGCTGCCACCCAGTTAAAACGCTACTCCACCCTTACTGTCCCAATAAAAATCCTGAATGCCCTGAACAAACATGATGACCTCTTAGTACCTGTATTGAAAACAATAATGCACAAAAGGAAAAATGACAGAGAGTTAAGAAGTGCCTCTCATAGAGGAATGGTGTTGGGGGATGGTGGCAGGGAAACAGGGGACATTGGTGGTGGGAAATGTACATTGGCTGAGAGACTGATGCTGGATCATTGTATGACTGAAACCCAATATGAACAGCTTTGCAGTGGTCTATCTCATGGATATTCAATTAAAAAACTTTAGAAAATAAAAGTAATGTGGAGTTCATGCCTGCTTCAGTCAGCTTAATCAGTGGCTTAATAAATGGCATTATTCCTATGTTTACAAAATAAATAAAATTGAAATTAAAATAATACAATAAAATATTCTGCTTTTCTTGACTGCTTCTCAGAAAAAAAACCCTACTGTATTTTGGCAAACTCTAAATATTCTTCATAGATCTCAATTTGTGCTGAGTCTGTAGGAAAGAATAACAATATGATAATTTGTGATAGCTTCTATATTAGCATGATTCAGATAATTAAAAAGAGTGACCTACGGGGCTGGAGTGATAGCACAGCGGGTAGGGTGTTTGCCTTGCACGCGGCCAACCCAGGTTCTAATCCCAGCATCCCATATGGTCCCCTGAGTACTGCCAGGGGTGATTCCTGAGTGCATGATCCAGGAGTGACCCCTGTGCATTGCTGGGTGTGACCCAAAAAGCAAAAAAAATAAAAAAATAAAAATAAATTAAAAGAGTGACCTATCTACTCAAGATAAATAGCAACTTGCCTCCATATTTTGATGGAGTTACTGGTTTTGTTGATGTGGGGCTCTTTGAGTGCTTTACATGTCTCAATTATTTGCCCTTTAGCTGCCGTATTGTGTACATATATTTTCTTCCATTCAGTAGTGTGTATTTTTATTTTAATATGTTTCTTTTAGCACACCAAGTGCTTTCTAGTTTGATTTATTCCTGTTTATTTCATTTTTTTCATTGCATTTACCTCTGAAATTAAATCATTGGTGACACCTTTGTTGTCTGTATCTTGGAGAGATTTGGCCATGTATTTTTTAATGCACTAACAAAGGGTCTAAACTCAATGTTTTTTTTTTTAATTTTTTATTGTGGAAAGATACAAAGTTACAAAGTTTTCAGGTTTAAATCTCAGTTATACAATGCTCGAATACCCATCCCTTCACCAGTGCTCATATTCCACCACCAAGAATCCCAGTATAGCTCCACCCCGCCCCCTCACACCCCAAACCCCCCCACGCCCTACCCCCCACCCTGAGCCCCCCCCCCGCCTGTGTAACTAATAAATTTCACTTTACTTTCATTTTGATTGCATACAATATTTCAACAAAACTCACTATTATTGTTTGGAGAGTCTCTCCCCTAAAGTCAGACCTGCTGAAAAGGAAGCATTAGGTAATTTGTTTTCCATTGCTGAGGATGAAGAAGTGTGAGGTCGAGTGACCACACTTAGCGGCCTCTCAGTTTTGGGTTTCTGTAATTTAGTATTTTAGTAACTAAGTCCAGAGAGATATCTGCCAGAAGTTGCATCGTTGCCAACTTGTACTTCTCAGTTACATTATATTCCACATATGAGTGCAATCTTTCTATGCCTGTCTCTTTCTTTCTGACTCATTTCACTCAACATGATACTTTCCATGTTGATCCACTTATATGCAAATTTCATGACTTCATGTTTCCTGACAGCCACATAGTATTCCATTGTCTAAATATACCAGAGCCTCTTTAGCCAGTCATCTGTTTTCGGGCACTCTGGTTTTTTCCATATTGTGGCTATTGTGAACAGAGCGGCAATGAACATGGAAATGCAGATGTCATCTCTACTATACCTTTTTGCCTCTCCGGGATATATTCCCAGGAGTGGTATTGCTGGGTCAAATGGGAGCTCAATTTCTAACTTTTTGAGAATCGTCCATATTGTTTTCCAAAAGGGCTGAACCAGTCGGCATTCCCACCAGCAGTGAAGGAGAGTCCCTTTCTCCCCACATCCACGCCAACACCGGTTGCTTTTGTTTTTTGGGATGTGGGCCAGTCTCTGTGGTGTGAGATGATATCTCATTGTTGTTTTGATCTGCATCTCCCTGATGATTAGTGATGTTGAACATTTTCTCATGTGCCTCTTAGCCATTCGGATTTCTTCTTTGGAAAAGTTTCTGTTCATTTCATCAGCCCATTTTTTGATCGGGTTGGCAGTTTTCTTCTTGTGGAATTCAACCAGTGCATTGTATATCCTTGTTATCAACCCTTTATCGGATGGGTACTGCATAAATATCCTTTCCCATTCTGTAGACTGTCTTTGTATTTTGGTCACTGTTTCTTTTGAGTTGCAGAAGCTTCTTAGTTTGAGATAGTCCCATTTATTTATCTTTGTTTTCACTAGCTTAGCCAGTGGCGTGTCAGCTTTGAAGATACCTTTGGCTCAATGTTTTTAATCCACTTTCATTTAACTTTTGTCAAAGTTTTGATATATGGTTCCAGTTTAATTTATTTTTTCAATGTATACATCGTATTTCCCAACACAGAAAAACTATTGATTTTTTTTTGCTTCTCTGGCATACCCAGCTCCTTTTACATAGATTAACTCTTCAAAGATATGAGGAGTTATTACTGGGATCTCAGTTATGTTCTACTGATATGCAATTTTGTCTTGATTTTGATTAATCTAGCTATAATGCTATTATAATACTATTTATAATACTATTATAAACATTTATTTTTATATCTCAAGTCTGATAAGGAATCTGAAGTTCGCCCATCTTTTATCAGACAGTAAAGAGGTAGTGCAGGGTTTAAGGCACATAGTTTAAAGCACAGACTGGAGAGATATTGCAGGATTTAAGGCATATATCCAGCATGCACTTGACCCTTGTTTAGTACCCAGGGCATAGCACGAGTGGCCCGGAGAACCATAAATATGGCTTACTTTGTCCCCGCCACCGCAGGACTGAATCGGAATCTGTGATTCCTGATCAACCATTCCAGATGCTGCATTTTCCATCACATGAAAAGAAGGACTCTGAGCCAGACTATAAAAAGAACTCCTAGAACTCAACAACATAAAAACAATCATCTTATCTTAACTCCTGATACATTTAAGTGTCATAGAGTGGGTGACTTAAAGCCGACATTGCTTCTCACCACTTACAAGTCCAAGATTAATGTATATGCAACCTGGTTGTCATTGCTAGTGGCCTGCTCATGACTTGTTGTGATCCCCGGTCTTAGAGATTAGAAATTCAACAAAACTACATTCTAGAGATATGTGACCTATTAGGATCTATCACATAATTTAATTAAGATATGCATTCAATATTTCAATAGACCATTTAGCCTTAGAAGTACATAAATGATGGTAAGCATATGAAAAGTTTTGCAACACCATCAATCATTAGGAAAGTATAAATGAAATATTATGTAATGTTATGCATTCCTAAAAGAGTTGAAAATTTTATATACAACAGCAATAGTAAAGCAGATATTGCATAGTTACTAAGATTCAAAACACTAGAAAATCAGTATGATATTTATGGGAGTGCAAAATGTACATTCACTTCAGAAATAGTTTGGTAGGATCAGAGAGATAGTACAGCAGTTTTATTTATAATTACCAAAATATGGAGTAAACTAAACATTCTTCCTCATGGGAATAGCTAGACAGAAAGTACTTCATCAATGTTACTAATTTGTTATATCACATGAAAGATTTGTTTGTTTACATCACATGTAACAAATTAGTAACATTGATGAAGTATTGGCTGCATTTCAAATGCCCTTTTCTATACAGGTTACAATTTTATATCTTTCATGGAGGAAATGCCAAATTATCGAGTCAGAGACCAGATCAGTGGTTTGTAGGATTTAGGAAAAAGGGAAGGGTTGAGTCCAGATGGGCAGCACAGGAATTTCTAGTGAATATACTGTTCTGTATAATGATTTTAGTAGTAGATATACAGTTGTGCTTTTCTTTAAACTGATTAAATTCACAAAATTGGATTTTATCGTATGTAAATTTAAAAGTTATAGGAATGATAAATGATGGTGTTAAAGCATAGAAATTGATATCTATTTCTATGAAAAAATTAATTAACTTAAAATCACTTGACTTTGTTTTTCTGTTAACAGAAATGTATTTTTACTCAAGCAGTTGATGATATGTTTAATAATATTCCATGCTATTTAAGTTGTTGCAGAGAGTTAGAAATATTTTAATTATAGTGAGGCAGTTAAATAAATCATTATGAATTTGTAATTTATAGCCATTAGTATTATGTTTCTAAAGGTTAATTACTCAGAGAGGTGATTGCTCTTTACGTACTGTCAGTGTGCTCTATTGACTTACTCGGTTTAATTTTAAATATTGACTTTCAAATATTTTAAATCTTCTAGAAAACTTAAAATACATTCTTATGCTGTGCAACCGATTCAGCTGGTCCCTGCAGTTTTCTAAGTAGCTAGACATATAAATAAGTAGGCAGATAATGAGTAATAATTTCTGCACTTAATCATTTAAATTCCACTTAATTTTTTCTAGCTAAGAAAATATAGGTTAAAGAATTGAAATAGTATCTTTGACCCAAATAATTTTCCTTTTTGAAGTGCAATAATTTTACAGTAATTTAAAGTTGTATTATACACACATGGTAATTTGTAATTTTCCAAGTGTTATTCTACATTTATTTTTAAGATCCATTGCTAGATACAGATATATAACCAGACAAAATTAATGCCTTTTCTTCTACTTATTCCTGGTACTAAAGCCTAAAGAAGCTTAACAATTTTCCAGGGTTACATTTTGATAGATATTAGAGACTGAGCTCAAGTTTAGATAGCTCAAATTTTCTTTCCATCATAATATGGTATGGCTGGAGCGATAGCACAGCAGGCAGGGCGTTTGCCTTGCTTGCAGCTGACCCAGATTCGATTCCTCTGCCCCTCTGGGAGAGCCTGGAAAGCTACCAAGAGTATCCTGCCCAAATGGCAGAGCCTGGCAAGCTACCTGTGGCATATTTGATATGCCAAAAACAGTAACAACAAGTCTCACAATGGAGACATTACTGGTGCCCACTCGAGCAAATTAATGAACAGTGACAGTAATGTATTTTAGTATCATCTGCTTTAAAGAAATGTACCATATATTTTAAGGATCATGTAATTCCATTATTATCATTCTGAATTTGCTGTTTAAAAATTAAACAGCTTCTTTTATAAAAACTCCCATGAGTGATAAATTTCCACTTTAAGTATATTGTATCTGTAGCTGTTTTAAAATATTTAATCATCATCATCACTGTCATCCTGTTGCTCATCAATTTGCTCAAGCGGGCTCCAGTAACGTCTCCATTGTGAGTGAGACTAGTTGTTACTGTTTTTGGCATACCGAATACACCTCGGGGAGCTTGCCAGGCTCTGCCACGGTGGGCAAGATACTCTCGGTAGCTTGCCAGGCTCTCCAAGAGAGGCAGAAGAATCAAACCCGGGTCAGTCCGCGTGTAAGGCAAACGCCTTACCCGCTGTGCTATTTTGCTTTTTGGGTCACACTTGGTGATGCACAGGCATTATTCCTGGCTCTGCACTCAGTAATTACTCCTGGTGGTGCTCAGGGGACCATATGGGATGCTGGGAATCAAACCCGGGTGGGCTGCATGCAAGATAAACGCCCTACCCGCTATGGCTATGCTATCTATGATCTTTATTTTGAGGTGCGACTTTTTATGTTTTGTTGTCACAGTCCCTTATTTCTGATGGTTTCTGAGCTATCTTTTGTGTCTGAAAGAGATACAGAGTCTGCAGAGAAAGTACAGGGTAAGTAATGTAAGGTGCTTGCCTTGCATGCAGCTAGCATGTATTTGATCCTGAACACCCTTTATAGTCACCACCAGGAATGATCCCAAAGCAGAGTCAGGAGAAACTCTAAGAACAAACAGGTATGGCCCAGCACCCTACACACACACACACACACACACACACACACACACACACACACACACACACACAAAGGTGTACATTGAATGAAATAGAATAAATCATTGCTGCTAAGTATAATTTTCAAGCTTTTGTGTGAGAAAATTTTTTTAAATTGTGTTCTCATATTTAAGAATCGTGTGCATGGGTGATATGGGATTCTAATGATTTGTAAAATTTACATAGCTTCTTTGCATATCTAGAGGGTAAGTCAAAGAGCATAAAATGTCTGAGTACTGTGTTGCCTAGTTTTCTGGGTCAAATAGTGTAGGATATCATTGGTTTGTCCTTTCTCCCTTGCCACAAAGACTTTAGGTATATCTGGTAATAATCTCTAAACATTTTAAGACAACATTGGTATGTCCTGTTCTCCTCGCCACAAGGAGCTTAGGCATATCGGGTCACACCCATCAAAGTGCTCCCGAGTCACTCCCATTCCTTTGTCTATCTGTAACCACTTCTCTATGCTCTCTTCCCCAACCAGTTAATCAGCTTTTCCCCTAATCAGACTCTGTTAATTTGTAAGGTCAGAACTTTCTAGGACACTGAATTTGTATTGTAAGTTAATATTGTTTTTCTCCTCTCCTCGTGTCTTTTGAATAGTTTACTTTAAACTAATGTCCTTTTTGTATGGACAAAGAAATACAGTTGTTAATATGCTTTTGTAACATGGAATTTAATTGGCTTCGAATATTATTCACTCCTGGGCATCTGCTTTCTCGACTTAAGCCTCAACTGCCCTTACTTCCTGGCACCCCCAAAAGCAGGGTCCCAATGAGGGGTGGGATGGACCCAGGGCAAGAGGTGAGTTATGTGCTACCCTGGCATCGAGATGGGCCTGGCCAAAGTGCCTAATGCTTAACTATATGTTAAGAGCTTGGTCATGGACATGTCATGTCATGATCCAAAAGCAACAATGAGACTAGGACCCTTCTAGGAATAGAAAAGACTAATCTGGCCTGAGAACTGTAGTCTGAGATCCAGATGAACCCAGGAGAGCAATTCTATAAGCTTAATGCTTCTCTTGCTAGGTTCATACAAAATGATTAATATTCTGAATACTTACATGTTAGTTGGACAAAGAGAGGAGAAACACACCCATGGGATTCTACTCTTGGGTGGGTGTCCTAATGAAAGAGAATCTGTCCTAGAAGGAGCACCCCCTGAGGAAATGAACTTTACCCCTATTTGTTGTGACCACACTTGTGTGTAAGCCCCAACACCTTATGCTTGGGGATTTAACTAGGCTAAAAGACTGGGGGCCGGCCAGTTCCAGTGCCAGATCTAGAGAAGCTAGATAGAGATCCAGATTCAGAGGAGAAGGAGAATGAAGTAGGATGGGGGAGGTAGAAGCAGGAGGAGAATCAGAGGAGAATGGAGATGGGAATGGAATAAACTGCAACTCAGACCAACCAGCCTGGCCCTCATTCCTTCCTTCGCCTGCCTCGTCATTGCCATCAACCTCCTCGGGGTGGGGGAAGCGGCTGGAGACTACCGAACATGGGCGGCAGGAGAGATAGAGCGCAGCTGCCCTGTGCCCTGTGTCCGGTGTGGTACCCTCCCCTCCCTTCCTTTTTTTTGTGTAGAAAGAGAGAGAGTAGAGAAAACATACATAGATGAGAGTAGAGAAAAGATAAATAGGTTAGTATCTCCAGATTTCTCTTATTCTTAAATTAAAATATAGAAATCATGGACATTTTAGATACATTGTATAGAAAAATATTTGAGAACATGTGTGCATACTTGATATTCAGGGCTTCTCTGAATCCCATCATTAAAAAAAATAATGGGTCTGTAACAGTGATGCAAAATGTGTGTGATTAAGTACAAATGGGTCTGTGTTAGCTGCTACTCAACATCCCAAATCTGGGCTTTCTTATCCTATTCATTACAGGGAATGCTCTCCCGAGTTCCTGTATGCATAATAGAGGATGCAGAGGTGTTGATTGTTCTAAGAAACTAAAACACATGAGGTGTCATATCTAAATGAATATAAAACATATGGGGAAAAATTAGAAACTGTGACACAAACCTTAAATGGTAGAAACTGTGACACAGACCCTAACATGGAAACCTTCAAAGACTAGAGCATGATAGCCAAAGATCCTCAATGCGAATAACTCAGCTGAGGAGAAACAGAATTTAAAGGAAATTGTGCAATTTAGATGAGCATGAGTCCCCATCTATACCTGGCTGCCCACCAGAAAGAAAGGAAGAAAGGAACAAGAAGATAACTTTAAACATCTGAGATAGATAAATTTAAGCACAGTGAGTAGGGCATTTGCAGACCTGGGTTTGATTCCTCAGTCCCTTTCAGAGAGCCCGGCAAACTACCGAGAGTATCCCACCCGCACATCAGAGCCTGGCAAGCTACCCGTGGCATATTCGATATGCAAAAAACAGTAACAACGAGTCTCACAATGGAGACATTGCAGGTGCCCTCTTGAGCAAATCAATGACAACAGTGATACATCGACAGTGATAGAGTTGCATTACTGATATGTTAATTTAAATTGATACATTTTTTAATTTATTCTTTTATTGAATCACCATGTAGAAAGTTACAAAGCTTTTAGGTTTAAGTCTCAGTTAAACAATACTCGAACACCCATCCCTTCACCAGTGCACATATTCCACCACCAAGAATCACAGTATATCTCCCCCCGCACCTCCCCAGTCCCCCACCCCACATGTGTAACTGGTAAATTTTACTTTACTTTCACTTTGATTACATTCAAGATTTCAACAAAAAACTCACTATTATTGATTTGGAGTTTCTCCCCCCTCAAGTCGACCTGCTGAAAAGAAAGCATTTGATAATCTGTTTTCCATTGCTGAGGATGAAGAGATATGAGGTTGAGAGGCCACACTAGCAGCCGCACGGGTTTGGATTTCTGTATTTTAGTATTTTAGTAACTAAGTCCAGAGAAATATCGGCCAGAAATTGCATCATTGTAAGCTTGTACTTCACAGCTACTTTATATTCCACATATGAGTGCAACCTTTCTATGTCTGTCTCTTTCTGACTCATTTCACTCAGCATGATACTTTCCATGTTGATCCACTTATATGCAAATTTCATGACTTCATGTTTTCTGACAGCTACATAGTATTCCATTGTATAGATATACCAGAGTTTCTTTAACCAGTCATCTGTTTATGGGGCACTCTGTTCTTTTCCATATTGTGGCTATTGTAAACAGTTTGGCAATGAACATAGAAATTCAGACGTCATCTCTACTATACCTTATGCCTCTCTGGGATATATTCCCAGAAGTGGTATTACTGGGTCAAATGAAAGCTCAATTTCTAACTTTTTGAGAATCATCCATATAGTTTTCCAAAGGGCTGAACCAGTCGGCATTCCCACCAGCAGTGAAGGAGAGTTCCTTTCTCCCCACATCCACGCCAACATCAGTTGCTATTGTTTTTTAGGATGTGGGCCTGTCTCTGTGGTGTGAGATGATATCTCATTGTTGTTTTGATCTGCATCTCCCTGATGATTAGTGATGTTGAACATTTTCTCATGTGCCTCTCAGCCATTCGGATTTCTTCTTTTGGAAAGTTTCTGTTCATTTCTTCGCCCCATTTTCTGATGGGGTTGGCAGTTTTCTTCTTCTGGAGTTCAACCAGTGCATTGTATATCCTTGTTATCAACCCTTTATCGGATAGGTACTGCATAAATATCCTTTCCCATTCTGTAGATTGTCTTTGTATTTTGGTCATTGTTTCTTTTGAGGTACAGAAGCTTCTTAGTTTGAGATAGTCCCATTTATTTATCTCTGTTTTCACTTGCTTTGCCAGTGGCTTGTCAGCTTTGAAGATACCTTTGGCTTCAATGTCGTGGAGGGTTTTGCCGACCTTGTCTTCAATGTACCTTAGGGATTCTGGTCTGATGTTGAGGTCTTTAAACCATTTTGATCTGACTTTTGCACATGGTGATAGGTGGAGGTCTACGCCCATTTTTTTTTTGCATGTAGCTGTCCAGTTTTGCCAGTGGAATCAGCTAACAAAGGAGGTAAAGTACTTGTATAATGAAAACTACAAAACGCTACTTCAGGAAATAAAACAGGACATGAGGAAATGGAAAGGTATCCCCTGCTTGTGGATTGGAAGAATTAATATTGTCAAAATGGCAATTCTCCCCAAAGCATTGTACAAATTCAATGTGATCCCTATAGGGATACCCTTGACATTCTTCAAAGAAATGGAGCAAGCGCTCCTGAAATTCATATGGAACAATAAACCCCCACGAATAGCTAAAGCAATTTTGGGAAAAAGAAAATGGGAGGAATCAACCTCCCCAACTTCCAACACTGCTACAAAGCGTTAGTCATTAAAACAGCATGGTACTGGAACAAAGGCAGAGCTGCAGACCAATGGAACAGGGTTGAATACTCTGACACACACCCCCAAATATATGATCATCTAATCTTTGATAAGGGAGCAAGAAATGTGAAGTGGAGCAAGGAAAGCATGTTTAAATTGATACATTTATATGTCTCTTTACCATTCCCATATGCTACCACTACTCATGAGGAATTAACCTTTGTTTTGTTTTTTCTGTTTTCTTTTGATACTGGTTGACATTTATTTATTTATTTGTATTAAATCACCAAGAGATACACTGTTACAAAGTTGTTTATGTTTGGGTTTCAGTAATAGAATGTTCCAATACTCATCCCTTCATCAGTGTACATTTCCCATAATCAATGCTTCCCATCATCATCCTGCCACCCTCCCAACCTGTCCCCCACCCCCTAGCCCTCGCCCCACTACAGCCTGCCTCTATGGCAGGTACCTTTCTAATCTCTCTCTCTCTCTCTCTCTCTCTCTCTCTCTCTCTCTCTCTCTCTCTCTCTCTCCTTCTTAGCATTATGATTGCAAAAATGGTTCTGAGAGGTGTAGGATAACATTGGTTTGTCCTTTCTGCCTTGCCACAGGGAGCCTAGGTTTATTGGGTTACTACTATCACAGTGCTCCCATTCCTCTGTGTTTATTTGTAAACTCTTTCTTTGTGCTCTGCTTCTCCAACCAGTCAATTACCTTTATCTCCTAATCAGACCTTGTTAACCCTGCTTTTCTCTCCTTGCATCTATTGCATAGTTAATTCAGAGCAATGTCCTTTTTGTATCGACACAGGAAGACATTTAATGCTGTGCTTTTGTAACTTGGGAGTTAATTAACTCCAAAAGATATTCACTCCTGGGCACCTGTTTTCTTAATTTAAACCTCAGTTGCCCTTACTTCCCAGCACCCCAAAAGCAGGGTCCCAACGCAAAACTGAAGGGACCAGGGCCAGCTGTGAGCTATCGTGGCATAGAAATGGGCCAGGTCAAAGCGCCATAATACTTAACTATAAGTTAAGAGCATGGTCATAGAAAAATTCTGTCATGATTCAAAAAGTAACAACTGGATTAGGACCCTGCTAGGGTGAGGAAAGATTAATCTGGCCTGAGCACTGTAGTCTGAGATCTATAACCAGATGTCCCCAGGAGAGCCACCCTACAAGCTTAATGTATCTCTTAAAATAACTAATATTGAGACGTAGAATTAAGATGTTAATTGATATATTAATTAAATGATTTTTGGACAGGGAAAGGAGAAACATGCCCCAGATGGCATTTCGCCCTTGAATGGAGGGCTTTCTTTTTTTTTCTTTTTGAGTCACACCCAGTGATGTACAGGGGTTACACCTGGCTCTACACTCAGAAATTACTCCTTAAAGTGCTCGGGGGACCTTATGGGATGCCAGGATCAAACCCAGGTCAGCCAGTGCAAGGCAAAAGCCCTACCCACTCTACTATTGCTCTGGCCCCAGAGGAGGGCTTTCATATGTTGATTGTGCTATCTGACCTGGGTCTGGTTTCTACTCTCAAAGCAGGAATTAGGAAGAGAGGAGAGTCCAAGGTGGTGAGAGTGGAGTGTGGAGTGTGGAGAGAAGAATGAGGGAGACAGGAGGAGACTGGAATGAATGGCTTAGTGAGATTGACACAGGCACATGGGGAGAATGGAATAAATGGCAACTAATTACCAACCATCTTGGCCTTCATTTCCTCCTTCATCCACACATGGCATCAGCTGTCTGGGGTGGGGGTAGTGGCCCAAGACCATTGAATGCAGGCGGTGAGAGAGTTGAGCCTCGGGATTCCTAGTCACTTCACGATTATACAGAGAGGGTATATCCCTTTACCTACTTTCAGTATTCAGTTCTTGTTCAGAGTTGTTATTATTCCAGTTATTTTTGGAGAAATTGGCTTTTGTAAGAAAATCCATATTACACTTAAAGATGTTCTTTTCCAACTATATATAAATATATATTTCATTTCAAACTCATAAGTAATTATTTTTAAACTCTTGCAGACATTAAATACTAAATAATCACCATCCCTTCTTGAGTGTCTGATTAATACAGGGAAATGTGACATTTCTGCACTAAAGCATCTTATATTTTTTATGAATATTTATGAGCAATTATAATTTCTTCTTAAATTTTATTATATTTATTATTGATACTGGGGCCACAGCCAGCTATGCTCAGTGCTTACTCCTAGCTTTTAATTTGGGATCATTTCTGATGGTGCTCAGTGGACTAGATGGGGTTCTGGGAACTGAATTAAGTCTCAGCCTCAACCACAAGAAGGCATGTGCCTTATTCACTGTACTGTGTCACTAACCACTATTCCTATAGTTTAGAGCCTATTTTGCTTTTTGCATTTTCTCTCATTATAAGTAATATTTAATACGGTATTTATGGCTAAAAATTGTAAATACAATTTGTTGGCTTTTCGCTTAACTAATTTTTTTGTGCAGTTAGAAAGTAACCTGTCTTAACAGGGAGTAGAAGGTATGAATGCCAAAGTAGCATCAATACTAAGAACTAGGCTCTAGAACAAGATTATCCACGACCAAATTCTAGCTCTAGCATGTCCAGCATGTCATTGAGCAGGTTGTTAGCTTCTCTATAAAATTAATATAATCCATATAAATTCCTACTTCATAGGATTATCATACAATTTAAATGGGTTGATATGTATTTTTATAGCAATAATTGACCTCTACTTTGTGTAATGCATTGCTTTCTATCATCAATGCACTAAAGATTAAGTGACTTAATAAATATATATATATAAATGTTATATTGTGCTGGGCATATCCTAAGTTATATACTTAGTTGTTATTATAATATTATCACAAAAAATAAACAATGTAATTCAGTTATATTTCTGAATAATGTTCATTAGCCACATAAGTTTTAGCTAACTCTTGAATTTTAACAACATATTTATCTTAGAAATAACTTTCCTACCTGAAATATTTTTCAGTTCGATTTATTTTGGGTTTTCTCACATTTATTTTATTTTACTTTTTGTTATGTTTCCTTTTTTTATATTTGACTAAGCTTACTGTTTCCATTATTATTCTCTGTATGAGCATTGTGACATCAGCATAATACTTTCCTGCTTTTATTCATGTTATTTATCTAATCATACATCTTCCTGCATTCACTGAATATCTCTGTACTGCTCTCCTCTTTCTATATTCTATATATATTGTGTATTTTCATCTAATGTTTCCATATCTACACTCTAAACCTTTTCATTGGCTTATCTTTTCTATTTTAAAAACAAATCTATTTTTCCCTGTTCTACCAGTCAATTTCCAAATATCCATAGTTTCTCACTCACTTGAGCTTAATCTTTTCAGTTCTAAATATTCTAAGAAAAATGTAGTGAACTATATAGAATCCCTTCTTTGTAGTTTGACACCATCTATTACTGACAATAAAGGAAAGGCATCTGTGAGGTAGGAACCAGGATGTAATCCTTTATAATGTATAAGAATATAATGTATAATGGCTGATAGATGTTTTTCATTTCTAACTTTAAACAAATTATTTAAGCCCTCGGTGTCTTAGGTGTAGCAATAGTACTCAACAAGTGATATAATATGACTTTTTAATAAAATGCAACATTTAATGCGGTAAGTGATAAGCATAGTCCATCTAAACATTTTCAAATATCATATATTGTCATTTTATTAGTTAGTATTATACCTAACACCAGATCCCTTTGTTTTCTTACATGTATATATAAACTAAATATACACATAATTTGAAATTGTGAAATCAGTAAGAAGAAATTTAAATGTGTTGCTGCATTGCATTTTTTCCACATACTTCTATTTAGCCCTGAGCTTCTGTCCCATATCTTATTGCTTTAAAATATGTAAAAATTTTCCTAGCTGATTAGTATCTCAGTCCAAATGTGGCCACAGGCTGCTTGCTTTTAAAGAGGTAATGTTTAAATTTCAAAAAAAATGGAATTCAGTGCAAATAAATTCCAGTAAATTTACTATTCACTAGCTAGTGACATCTTAGCTATAGGCAAGTAATTAATCAATATTTATTTAAAGTATTTTTGCTATTTAAACAGTACATAAAATTTTATGAAATGCAGATTAACTTTGGTAACTGATTCATTACTTTCTGTTATGGCATTATTATACAAGAGAAACTATCAAATTTCCCAAGGTTCATTATTGTTGTAAGAGTACGGTAATTTAAAGTTTCTCTATTTATAAAATGTTTGTTGCTTTTCAAATTGTAACATAGATTGTAAATATCTGAGTTTTTCTTTCTATTTCTGTCTTTCCATTTCACTTGTATTGTCAGAAAACTAATAATTACTACATTTTTTTCTTACTATAACAAGATAGCACAGTGGGTAGGGTGTTTAGCTTGTACACAGTCGACCCAGGTTCAATTTCTCCGCTTTCAGAGAGCCCAGCAAGCTACAGACAGTATCCCACCCGCAAGGCAGAGCCTAGCAAGCTACCCGTGGCATATTTGATATGCCAAAAACAGTAACAACAAGTCTCACAATGGAGATGTTACTGGTGCCCGCTCGAGCAAAAATTGATGAGCTATGGGATGACAGTGATACAGTGATACATACAGTGATAACAAGATATAGATGGAGTTTCTAATACCAATATCGCTTTGCTCTTCATTCTATTATCTGCAGACAGGTGCTGGTTCATGAAAATTTCCTGATGGTCCACCAATAACAAAAAATTATACCTCAAGCACCAGAAGATGTCCTACTAGCTAAGTAACTTGTAACACTGGGTTTAATTTTTTTAATTGCTACCTGCATTTGGTTTTTTATGCCCGTCATCAGCTTGTCTGTGAAATAATTCATTTCTCATTATTATGCAGTTGAAAAAAGTTGAAGAATACTTCCCTGCAGGTCAGAGAACGAGGAATACTGCAGAAAATAATTAGTAGCATATGTATGGCTTGAACATTGTATGATATAGGATGATCAATCTATTAGGATTTATATTAAAGAAGACCTTTGATTCTGTTGAGACTGAAGAGGTCATCAAAGCCCTAGCCAATCAGGGCATTCAAACTCAGTACATCAAGATCCTCCATGAGCTGTCTTATGGATTCACCACCAGGATCTCACCATTCTACAAGGAAGTGATCATTGATGTGAAGAGAGGGGTTTAGCAGGGCGATACCATTTCACTGAAACTTTTTAGTGCCACCCTCAAGAACGTCATGCAATGACTGGAATGGGAAGGAATGGGAGTGAAGATAGACAGTCAGCAACTACACCATCTTTGCTTTGCTTATGACATTGTTCTAGTAACACCAAACATTAGCCAAGTGGCACAAATGCTGGCTGACTTTAACCTCGAGTGTGGAAAGGTCAGACTGCAGCTGAATCTCAGCAAAATGATGTTCATGAAAAACAAACTAGTCCCTGATGTTCCATTTGCTCTCAACGGAACAAATACCTCCAAATGCAGCAGCTATGTGTACCTGGGTTGAGAATGCAGCATGAGGAATGACTTGGCACCAGAACTGCGCAGGAGGAAGAGAGCAGCATGGAACGCCTTCAAGAGTATCAAAGAAGTGGTTAAGAGGACAAAGAACTTCCAACTCCGGGCACATCTTTCCAACTCCACTGTTCTTACTGCACTAACATATGCCTCAGAGATCTGGGACCTAGGAAAACAGGATGAGAATGCTATTTGGGTATCCCAAAGAGGAATCAAAAGAGCTATGATAGGAGTATCACATTTCACTCAAGTGAGAGAAGGAATTCTGAGTTCTGACCTCCGTCGACAATCAAGAATCAGGGATGCTGTCTCATTTGTGAAGGCATCAAAAATCAGATGGGCTGGACACATAATACAACTCAGAGATGACTGCTGAAATAGAGCCGTTACCAACTGGATTCCATGAGATGTCAAAAGACTGCATGGCCGCCCACCAACTAGATGTTCAGACTTCTTTGTTAAAACCCGGAATAAACAGTTTGAGGCTCTTCCTGTTTCTGGAGCGAGCAGATATCATTGGGCTACACTAGCACGTCACAGGGACTAATGGCGATGTTACTGGTGCCCGCTCAAGCAAATCAAAGATCAACAGGATGACAAGTGATACAAGTGATACAAGAGATGATTTATATAGTTATACATAGTTGAGTTTCAGTAGTGCAGTGTTCCAACACAGTCTCACCACCAGTGTCAACTTCCTTCCACCTATGTCCTCAGGTTCTCTCACACTCCTCAACTTTTGTTGTTCTTTGGATCTTATGCTTGCTGCTCTGAAGGTTATATGTGTTTATCTGTATGTATACCACATATATGCATGCATATGCCTATACCACATGTCTATATGACTCATGTGCTTGAGGTCCCTGAGCCTTATTTCTGTTACCTCCCATCCATTTCTTGTTACTCCTCAAAACTCAGTTTCTTTATTTTCTTGTCCTTTTCATTTTTGTGGTCCAGGATCAGGGGCAATACGGGTACATGTACTTTGAAAACAGGTGCTTTATATTTTAAATTGTATCTATCTATCTGTCTATAAATCCATACATATTTGAACTGGAAAAACAGAAACTTTAGGGACACTTGAATATGTTCAGAAATATAAATATTATTATGTTCGTGGAGCGATAGCACAGCAGGTAGGGCTTTTGCCTTGCACATGGCCAACCCGGGTTCGATTCCTCTGTCCCTCTCAGAGAGCCCGACAAGCTACTGAGAGTATCCCGCCTGCATGGCAGAGCCTGGCAAGCTACTCGTTCAGTATCCAATATGCCAAAAACAGTAACAAAAAGTCTCACCTAGACATTACTGGTGCCCGCTCAAGCAAATCGATGAGCAACAGGATGAGTGCGATACAGTGATTATGTTCAGGAATATCTCTTCCCAAATAACTCATCAACATATATATACATATGTATATACCAAATTAATGTCATAAACCTATATGAAGGAGTTACTGATAAGTCTGAATTTTAGTAGAGATATCCCCCCAAATAATATAAGATTTGTTTAAATAAGACTTAAGTATACCACATGCCATTACTAATCCAAAAAATTCATACCAATATTGACATTTTCAAAAAATCTGAAATTCTTCAGCAAATTACCTATTTAATCCAGTATTTAGCTTTTCTTTTTTAAATTTTTGTAATAGAAAAACCTGATAGTATATGCTATTCCTCAGAATACCCTTTTCCAAAATCTTTCATGTAAAAATATGCCAATACATTTTATTGTGTGGGGAGGATTAGTGCTCCATCTAGCAAGGGTCAATTTGAAAACAGTTTAATAGTAGTTGTCAAGTAAGTGAAATTAAAATCTGCATAGTTACTAACTTTTTTAAAATGCCAATAATATTAAAGATATGGAAAGAGAATTTCAATTAGTTGTAAGTTGGACATTTTATTTGGTCAGAATGCTTATGTACTTAAAAAGGCTGTTAATCCTTAACTGGTGCCTCTATGTGTTTACAATTGTGTGAATATTTGTGTGTAAATGCCATGCATTGTGGACTCAACTTAAAATAGATTAAGACTGAAAAAGAATAATAGAAAAGAGCATTCTCTTTCAGCTTGATTATCTGCTAGACTCTCTATTACTTTTCATAATATGCTTGAAAGGTTTTATTTGTACCTTAAGGGCAATGAAGCTGGTTTCATTTACAAATATGAATTCAAATAGTATCTTTGCACTATCTTTTCCTCCAGAAAGTTTTCCTTACTACTCATTTTATTTGCTCCTTAAAACTAATATTTATCTCTGGAATTAGACACTACATAGTTAATGAATCAATAGTTTGGAAATCAGATAATTCCCAACTTGATTCTCAACTCAGACTTGCATGATATTGAGCAAATTTTTCTTTCAAAACCACTGACTCCTAAGCTTTAAAATCATAGAGATATTCCTGCATGGAAGTGCTTCCCATGTGAAAAATTCTGGCACAAGAGAGATGCTCCCCGAAACATTGGTTCCCTTGCCAGTTATTTGTGTCATACAAATAATGATAAGTGAATTCCACAAGCATAAAATAACTTTATTGCTATGCCACATTCCACATTACTTTGAATTAGAAATGGCATTACTATTATTCATATCTTCTGCTTTTATAAGCATGCTAAAAATGGGGAGAGTCATATGAGTGGAATTGTAAATTGTAAATTCCATACAAGAGTGATTTCAGAAATTATTACAAACATTTGAGACATGTGAAAGTAACTAAGGAATTGTCAACTTAGTCTTAATATCTATTAATTTAAAATGTCATTCTCCATTGTGTGTGTACACACACATATATATTTGTGAATATATACTCAAATGGACTGGAGCAATAGCACAGTGGGTAGGGCGTTTGCCTTGCATGTGGACGGCCCGGGTTCAATTCCTCCATCCCTCTCGGAGAGCCCAGCAAGCTACCAAAAGTATGCTTCCCACACGGCAGAACCTGGCAAGCTACCCTTGACATATTTGATATGCCAAAAACAGTAACAAGTCTCACAATAGAGACGTTACTGGTGCCTGCTCGAGCAAATTAATGAACAATGGGACAACCATACTACTGTGCATTCAAATATATGTTTAAGTATATGTGTATAGGTTTAAGTGCTTCGTCAGATTATTGAATTGAGATAATTAACACATTAGAGTAAATGTTATATTTTCTCTCAACACACTGCAAATTTCAGCCACACACTCTATCCATTTTGTATTTTGACTAGCACCATACAGAAACTAGTGTTGTGTGATACTTTTGATTAATATTTGAAGTTTAACATATCCAATAGAAAATTAGGATGATAAAATTCTTCTGTATAGTACATTGCTGTTGCCACCATTTTTCAGCAAAACATATACTTCTACCACCCATTTATCAGTATGCCAATAATGTCTGTGTCAAGCCTTTTGTATCTGAATCATCTCTAGACTACTTTGTCCCTGTGCTGGGTAATAAATGGGAGGTCTGCAGTGGCATCAACTTTTCTAAATGTCAAATGATTCACTGGCAGTTTTTCTTTTCTTTACACAAATATACTAGACAGCTGGAGCAACCATATTCCTTTTTGCACTTTTTTGATTTAGATGCCAGGTGAAATCTTCTAAGTAAACATGAAGTAATTTAGGAAGCCTGGTGTCTAAATGCTCTTTAAACTGTCTCAAGTTTGCATTAATGGGTGCCTTTCTTGATCTGATTGATTACAGGAAAGGAGGTATCAGGGAGTCTCTGCCCAGAGTCTCCTCCACCTGAACGGATGACTTGTGAAATTCCCTGCCGAATGGATTGTGTGGTGAGTGAGTGGACAGAGTGGTCATCCTGCTCCCAGTCTTGTTCAAATAAAAATTCAGATGGAAAACAGACCAGATCTAGGACTATCCTGGCATTGTCTGGGGAAGGTGAGTAGAAGTAAACTTTTTACAGTAGAAAAAATTGCCAAACTCATAAAATGGAAATACCTGCTACAAGTTTATCTCTGTTGTACTTGAATCATAGTCAGCAATTTTATTTTCATATATTCCTTATCTTTTAATCCTGTAGTTTATGCTATGTTTCCATATTTTCCTCTATATTTTTTAGTTCATATCTATGTATAAACCAATGATTGTAAATAGATTTAGGTGTTTTTTTTACTTTAATGTTCAGTTCATATCTATGTATAGATCAATAATTATAAATAGATTTACATGTTTTTTTCACTTTAATGTTTAAGGAAAAAATAAAATTGGTTGACACATATCCAACTTTTGCTACCTTATGAAGTTGGGGATATAAATTAAATATGTCTGGTAAAACAAGACATGATTCTTAACTGGGAACTGCCTGATCTGTGAGCCCTGATTTTCTGTTCTGTCATGTTGACACATTGTGAGAATGACAAGATGAAAGCTGTGCAAATGGCTTTGAAGAAGTTAAAATGCGCAGTGGGAAGGCCATAGAGTGACATAATGACAAATTAGAAGAGTATCTCTTTCTATTTTTTATAGCAATAGAGCAGTTGTCTGTGTTTCCAAATAATATGTCATTTATTCCAATCTTACCTTTGCCCTCTTCTGCCTAGGGCACAACTAGAGGAGCAGGTCAGTGTGGCAGCCTGCTGGGAGAAACTCCTTTTTACAAAATTCAGTTCTGTGATCTAAGAAATGGATCTAGGGTCTAGGATGAAAACTTTAATATGCTTAAAGTGCTGTTGCACCCCACTGATGTCTTTTATAGTTGTAGAAGAAGTAAAAATAAATTTGATAGTATTATACATTTCAAAAATTACAAAACAAAACCAATTGCCAAACAGAGCAGGAGGGGTGAGAAGGGGTAATAAAAAGACCAGATTAAAGTAGATGTAAAGAGAGTGATGGGGGGTCCAGGATACTTTGCAGAGTGGGGGTGCATAGTAAGTTTGAATATCAGTATATCAAGCACTGCACTGTAGCACTGTCGTCCTGTTGTTCATTGATTTGCTCTCACGGGTGCCAGTAACATCTCCATTGTGAGACTTGTTGTTACTGTTTTTGGCATATCAAATACACCACGGGTAGCTTGCTGGGCTCTCCAAGAGGGATGGAGGAATTGAACCCGGGTTGGCCACATTCAAGGCAAACACCCTACCCACTGTATTATTGCTCCAGCCCCAATATATCAGCACATTAAAAAATTATTATAACCTCCTAAATTGTGATCACTGTATCACTGTCATCTCGTTATTCATCGATTTGTGTCTGTTGTGTGCTGTGTAGCCTGATGGCGTATTGGGGGCTTTTTCAGGATAAGGGGAATGAATATCATCGTTGTTATTGTTTTTGGCATATCGAGTACACCCCGGATAGCTTGCCAGGCTCTGCCATATAATCTCAGAGTTAGAGAAACTAAGACAACAAATTAATTCCAAAATGAATAGAAGAAATAATAAAAATCAAAACAGAGATAAAAGATAGAGAGATCAAGAGAACACAGTGAAAGCAAAACAAATAGCTTTTTTTTGCAAGAATAAATAAAATTGACAAATCCTTAGCTCTAATTAAGTTTCTAGTTTTTTCTTTCAACAAAAATAGAAAACTCAAATTTGATCAGAGATGAAAAAGAAGAAATTACAACCAACACCTCAGAATACAGACAACTGTAAGAGGGTACTACTAGTATGAACCACTCTATTTCTAAGCAGAAACAGATGCAGAGGTATTCTTAGAATCATACACTCTCCCAAGACTGAATTAGGAGGAAGTAGAAAACCTGAACAAATAAGTCTTGAGTAAGGAAACAGTAACTGAGCAATTAACAATTTCTCCCAACAAGAAGTCTGGGTTCACTAACTAATTCTACCAAACCTTCAACAAAAACTTACTACATCTACACTCCTCAAGGCTCTTCGAAGTATCAAAGAAATCAGAATCCATTCTAACAGCTTCTATAATGCCAAAACTACCTTAATACTAAAAATGCAGAGATATTACTGAAAAAAAATTATAGACCAACATGTCTAAAGAAGATAAATGCAAAGATCCTCAACAAAATCTCAGTAAATACCATCCAACAATGTATCAAAAGTATCACATATCATGATCAAGTGGGATATAGGAATAGCTCAATATACACAAATCAATTAATGGAATACACCATAACAACAAAAGGAAAGATGAAAATCATAAGATCAGATCAACATATGTAAAGAAAGCTTTTGACAATATTAAACATCCACTTATTTTCTAAAAAGTATAGAGGTATCAGATTCTAACAGTCATTTATAACATATAACATAACATGACAGCCAACATCATATACTATAGCAAAATAATAAAACAGATCAGGCATAAGTCAAGAATGTCCTTTTTCTCCCCTATTGCTCAGTATAGTTTTGGAAGTCCTTACCAAAGCATAAGACAAAACAGAAAGAGAGAAAGAAATAAAAGTGATCCATCTGGGAAAAATAAGAAGTTAAACTCTATTTGTAGATAACATGATAATATACTAATATGCTATATTACTGTATGCTAATATAAACAAATTTTAAAAGTGAAAAATAATAAATAACAAAATAATAAAGCTAAATTGTATATTTTGAGTATTTGAGCCACTGAATAAAACATAGGAAAATATCAGTATAGGAAAATATCAGTAGTTCAGATGAATGCCAGTTTTTACATGGATATGAAAATATAATAGAAAAGTCTGAAGTGAAATTTGATAGCCTAGTGTGGCAAAGACAATAAGGGTCCACATCTCTCTAGTCTTCCTATCAGTGGTTAGTAATTGTTATATATTATTTCATAGGTTAAGTACAAGCTCTCACTGAAAAATTTTGAGATTTGTCTGTTTCTCAAATTGCAATGCATCGGTGGAGTATAAGTGTCTGAAAATGATTCTCGAGGAAAATAATCCTCTCTTAGATAAGAAAAGACATACCTAGATAATGAGTATCTGGGTTATGTGTCCAGTGTAAAATGATTTCATGGTCATAAACTATGTCTCATTATTTTATGGAAACTTAGTTCCATTAAAATAAAAACTAGATTTTATCTGTCTTTGTTTGGAGGCCTCAACTGGCAGTGCTCAGAGCTTACCACTGGCTCTTCACTCAGGAGTCACTCCCAGAAGGATTCAGGAGACTATATTGGGTACCAGGGACTGAACATGCATTTGTCACATGTAATAAAAGCATTCTGCTTGGTGTACTATTGCTCTGCTTCCAGATTTTATTTATCTTGAAGACAAAACCCTTAAGGTGGGCAGTGGAGTCAATTCATTTTTAATTTATTCATTCTGCTGCTGGAGCAATAGCACAGCAGGTAGGGCATTTGCCTTATAGGCAGCTGACCCTGGTTTGATCCCTACGTCCCTCTCTTGAGAGCCTGGCAAGCTACCGAGAGTATCCTGCACACGGCAGAGCCTGGCAAGCTTCCCGTGGTGTATTGGATATGCCAAAAACAGTAACAGATCACACAATGGAGACATTACTGGTGCCCATTCAAGCAAATAGATGAACAAAGGGACAACAGTTCTACATTTTGCTACTTTTAGCTGCATTTTGCTACATTTTGCTGCATGATATTTAGCAAACAATGTATAGTTCTCAAGTCAATAAAAGAAAAGAACCATGGCCTTGGGGCAGAAAGAAGGCATCCTGATTCAAGCCTTTGGAAATATGTGTCAACAGGACTTTAAAGTAGCAAAAGCATCAACAGTAACATACAAGCCTCCTTTTGTTTTATTTTCGCAGGTGGAAAACCATGTCCACCTGTTCAGTCCCTTCAAGAACATCGTTCCTGCAATGAGCATTCTTGTATGCAACTCTACTGGGAGACATCACCTTGGGGCCCATGTACTGAAGACACTTTGGTAACTGCCCTTAATGCAACCATTGCTTGGGATGGAGAAGCTTCATGTGGTATGGGCATTCAGAAACGAAGGGTTTTCTGTGTCAAGACTCACATAGGACAAGTAGTGACCAAAAGGTATTATTATTACACTTAATAGAAATGAAATTATCATTGCATAATTGAGTATTTTAACCAAAAAACACTTATTAAACATTAAATATGTTTGAGTCTATACTGAAGTATTAATATTTTTATTTTGTTTTAACTCTGAATAGAATATGATTCAAACAATGGTACACAGTTATAATATGGATCATTAGTAAAATTATTTTACCAAGGGTAAAAGCACTTAATAATATGTAGAATGATTCTGAGTAACCAAAAAAATTTTAGAGCTGATGTCAGTTATCGATTCTTTGATTCTTTTTAATTATAGATGTACTAGATCATATGAATTTATTTTATATAATTTAAAAGTAGGGGTTATATTCATTTTAGGTTTCATTGATTGTTTACTAAAGTAATAAATTCATATAGTCATTTTGCATGGAATAATTTATTTACTTAAAAGTTTAGGTTGTTATACATGTTATATTCTACCTAGAGCTATACATTTTTTTTAATTTTAAGAGAATTTGGACATGGAGATTATAATTTAAATGTCAAAAAGGTGACAAGTGATGAAGTAAAAGAAAAAATTAAATGGAGAACTGAGCTGTGGGATTTTCATGTCTAGACAAAGTGATAAGCCATAATTCTTCCACAGCAGTATCCTTGTGGAGAAGAAAATGTAAGAGACCTAGGCATTATTCAGAGACTGTATCTCTTAAGGCAGTTACAGCTTTTGTGCTTGTCCATAGTATAATGTGAACTGATCAAATCGATAACTATAGTCAAACATGGACATAATAATTGTACATCTCTTGATTCAGATTATATTCTAATTCATGGGGGTATATTGAAACCTAAGAGACTTATAGAAATATTATGCAGACAGATAAAGGGTTTAATCTTTAAACAATTGCTGTGTTGGTAATGTTTTCTGGTTTAAATTTTTCAACTGATTAAAAGAGATTTATTAAGTATTAGCTTGAATATACAGAAAACTTTTTGTGATTAGGCATAGAAAGAAACCTTACGTGACTAGCATAAAAAGAAAGGTGACTAGGCATAGAAAGAAACTTTAATAAAATGAATCAAACTACCACATTTACTATGATAGGAACACTTATCATTCTTGAATTGTGACATTTTTCAAAAAATATTTCAACTTGTAACCACAATAGAAAAAGTGTACTTCATATTACTGTGTTTAGTTTTCAACAAAGTTTGGTTTATACTTGTATATATCAAGTTTATATTATATATATATACTTACTTATCTCAATATATAATATACTTGAGACCAGTGATGACCAAATAAATTGTCATCAGACAATTTTAAAAGTCTTATTAGGCCATGAAAAATGGCTGATATATTCGGATAATCATGTAAATTTTCCTTATTCTCATAATTACTTTGAATGGCAAGTGTTCAGAAAAATCCCTGAGCACATAAGTATACTAGAATATGTGATTATGTGATTAAAAAAAACATAGGACTGGGGTCCCTGCGATAGTGCAGCAGGTAAGGCCCTTGCACTGCATATAACCATCCCTAGTAAAGTCCCCAGTACTATGCATGTCCCCGCAAGGCCCTCCAGGAGCGATCTCTGAGCTAATAGTCAGCATGTGTTCATAGTGAAAAACCCTTGACAACATCCAGATGTGGATTGACCCTTTCCACCGCCCCCATCATAGAATCAAAAGTTTATGATTTAAAGTGTAATTTACAAACTGAATGTGTACTTGTTTGAAAATTTATATAAGAGATAATAAAATGTTATTGCAGTGAATAACCTCTAGTTACACTTGGTTTACCAGCATAGTCATGAATTGCACAGATGTCTTCCCAAACATATACACAGATATAAAGATATTGCTAATTCCTTTTTTGCACAGTTAATGAAGCTGGAGACTTAATGGCCTAGTTTTAATTCTTATTGTATGTCTCCAACAGTCCTTTTAAACGTGAGGAGTCTTCATGGGTTTTAGTAAAGTTAATTAAAAATTCTTAAGGTTAATGAAATTAATTGAGTTAAAAACATAATACCCGGTGCCCAGTGAAGCTGGGCATTTGAGTGAGATTATCAATAGCAGAAAATATTCTTTGTTTTAACTTGGGAAGATAGTTTTGTTGTTTCTTGTGAAAGTCATTGCCCTCTGCACATCCTTAGGAGCAGGGGAGGAATATATAAACAGAAAAGAAACTGGGCTGAGAAAGCGTAGCCTCTGGGCTTGAGAGAAAGAAGCATTTCCACTGAATCAATGGGCCAATATAATGTATTTTAACTGAGGGAGATACATCTTTCTTGCAAGTTTTTGTTTCCCTGGCTTGATGTTTTGACTTCCATGTAATTGTAGAGGTGAGAACATTACCATTGTATGAGTAATAGAACTTATCATATCAGAAAATGAGAACAAGCTGTGGTACAACTGGAACAGAAATAAGAGCTTGTCTGGATATTTAGGAAATTTCCTTAATGTTGTTTCATTGCTTCATGTATTTTTTTGTTATGATGTACAAAAATCATAAATACAGATTCATAACACATTCCTCTAAATGTTCCACAGTTTTCTGATAAGGAATTTTCTACTATTGTTGTGAAAATCCCTGGCATTCTGAGAGATAAAGTAATGCAGAACTCCAATTACTCATTTAATGTTTTAAAAGCTGGCAGCTTTGCCCCTCCTAACTCTGAGATGAAATGTCAGTTTCTGGTTTGCAGAACTGCTGTGAGAGACACAGCATTGTGTGTCTTCATCTTGATAAAGAAAGCTTAACTGGAATATGGCAGGTCTTTGTCGCTCGATTGATGTATTTCAGCATTTATAAAGGTCTCAAGCGTATCAGGTTATCAAAAAAGAAACATGATGGGTTATTCCAGTAAAAGTCCAGGAAATTATCTGTTCAGAATAAACACATTCATCCTTTTATTGTGAGCACTGTCAATCTATGACCAGCATGTTATCAGAGAGTAAGAAGTATAAATTATGACAGAAAATATACTTTGTTTACAACTAATCAGTGAATCCATATGTTTCCCAGAGTTTTAAGATTTCACATTTGTTTTAGAAGTGGTTAGATAAAGTAGCTAATATCCCTAGTGATTTATTTTTATTCAAATTCTAACAGTACAGAATTCCAATATTTATGTATGGTCAATAGATGTTTACACTAAAATATCAGACTTTTAAGATGTGAGATCAGATTAAAATACATACCTAGAATGTGTGTAATGTATATTGATGTATTGATGTGTGTTGGTGAATGGTGATTGCACCATCAAGCAAGTTTGCATAGTGGATGCACACATACCCATATCCTCCCAAATCAGCATCAGAAATCATCAAAAGCCTTCTTTTGTTTATTTAATGACAATCAACAATATATAAAAGCAACTGATGTTTTTTAAAGTAACATTAGTATAAGATACTAATAATTTAAGGTGATTTTTGAAAACTTAAGAGTAAATTTATAAAAATGGGAAAGGAACGATTTTTAAAGAAGTAGACAATGTGTATGTAGAAATGAAGAGGAAGTTAGTTCTGTGGAAAAGGCCAACCTTATTTGCCGAAGAGACAAACAAAAAGGTCGTTTAATAAGGAAAAGAATATTCAAGTACTATTAAATAAGAAATTGTATTTCAATAGAGCCCATAGTTCACATCCACTCTATAGGCAGTATATCCTGAGTCTGACATTTTGCACTTTTTCTCTTTTATGAAAGAATTTAGAGAAATATAAGGGTCCATATTATGGACATTAGCTGCAATATCCAGTGAATTATTTACTTTGTAATGTCAATTAAGGATAAAAAAGTGGATTTCCTAAATGAAATTATTATATATTCTTAATTGTTTAAGGAAATCCCTAAAATATAAGATACCTATCTCAGAATTCCTGAAGTGCAGCACAAATATTTCAAATCTATTTTGTTCATCTATTTGTAAGTATCATTGCCTGTTTTGGTGTGCTTCCCATCCTCAAATGTGTACCTAGAAAGCTATTGCTACTGAAATTGTACTTCCATTGTCAGTCATATGTAGGAATTTCGGGATATTTAGAGTAACCACTGGCTCAATTTTATTAGTAGACCTTCAAGTATGAATAAAAACACTTTTGGGAATGAGTTTTGTATTTTTGCTACATCTTGTAAAATCTTTCATAAGCTTTCCAATCAGAATAGCTTCTTTAAAAAGCACACTGTCCTCAAAAAATACCCTTCTTTCCTACCCTTATTATTTTCACTGTATTTATCTATTGTATAACTGTGTGTGGTATGTGTCTACGTGTGCCTGTGTGTGTCTGTGACTATGTCTGTGTTTAGACTACTTAATAATTGTACTACTAGCAGTTTCCTATGAACTGTTTCTTTTTCAATTTTTTAATTAACGTATTTTGTGCTCCATAGTAGAAATTAAATAATATAAAGGGACTGGTGATCAAAAGAAACAGGTTTCTTCATATACCACTTTATTTAGTATGCTGCATCCCTCCAAAAAATGTTTCTTTTCCATAGGACTCATAATACAATATGGGGTGTGAGAATTTCCTATTGATTAATCAATTATGGGCTCTGTTGGTGCTCAGGAACCACCAGCACACCTCAGTACTAGTGTTTGAGATCAAACTCAGGAAGTAAAAGAGGATCCACATGCAAGCAATTTTCCCAAACCCATTAGCCATTTATTTTTCAAATTCTACAGCGCTTTAGATTTGTGGGTAGTTTAATATGAATTTTTGTCAAACATTATGTTTCATTTATTTAGTTTTGAATAAATTGAACTATCACAAATGGTTGATTCCTCCCCAGGGTATGTTTAAAGCAGTTATAGAATTTTTCACATGTGTATACTGATAAATGATTATAAAGAGGTGTGCATAAACCCCCCCCCCATTTTTACAGCCTTAGGAACCAGAAATTCTTTGTCACCTGTGTAAGACTTCATGTAGTTCAATAATTTAACAACACACAAGAAGATGTAGCAATGAGTCTTGTGTCTACCTTGCTCCTATACACTCCTCTGTTTTCTGTCCTACTGTTGGCAACCTCATTGTTAGTTTCTTCTTGTGCCTCCATGTGTCTTTATGTCAGCACATAAAGCACAAGTACATATCAATATCCCCTCTCTTTGAGTATTTCCCTATCGATTCAAAATGGAGCTCTAAGTTTTATATATTATTTGTAAGTCTCTTCACTCATCAGTTTTATATTTCTATCCCTAGCTCCTTGTCAAGAAATCAATGAATTTCATTCCTGACTGTTCCAAACTCTACCACATTGTTAATGTTTTGTTATTTGATTATAATAGAACCTTTATTTAATATTCCCAAAAGTTGACTTCCTCCAAAAAATGTTTCTTTTCCATAGGACAAACAAACAAACAAATATTATTATTTGTTTGGGCTCTCCACTTTGTATGAAGTAGAGACACAAGTCTCTCTGTGACTCTTTCCTTCTCCCTACTTATGCTCATTGTGTCTTCACTTCATAGTGGTAAGAAAAATGCAATATGGATTCTATTTCAGAGTTAAATTCAGTAGTTCATGTTGTGCCTATGGATTACTTATATGGGTTCAAAACTAAAAAAGACTCTTTTTATATATAATTATGTTTTGAAAAGTTTAATGCCAGATGCACCTGTCTTTTTGAATAACACATTTTTCTTCATCTTCTTCTTCAACCATTATTGGTAGTAGCATTTTCTTAGTGTTTGAAATCTAGACAATGTTTGAGTTTGTATGTTGTTATTTTGTTTAAAATTGTGGACTTTTTCATCTAATTAAAACTTTTGTCATTTACTCACTTTTTACTTATCTCTACAGTTTCTCTCTTCTATTTGCTATTCTCTTCTGCTGGAAGATATATTCTTTGAACTCACTAGACTGGTGTTATTTGCTATCATAAAATTATTCAAGTGCTTTGTTCCCTTGTTGCAGTGGGTCCATTACTTATTTTTCCACACCTCAGGTTATTATCTGACAATGATTTTAATACTCCTTACTATTGTCATTAGAAATGCATAAGAGGATATAGACAAAACACATAGCTCATCTCTCTTTCTAATGTCAAAATTGATGCTATTGAAATTCATAAACATTGTCTCCATGCTTGATACAAACTTAAGAGGAAGAGAATTTAAAACCGACATATATGTTGCAGACTACTTTCCTGCTTTACTTCTTGGCATATAACTGTTTTATATGAAAATAAATTATTTTTATCCCTTTGAATTTATAAAAGCAAGCAAACTAGAAAACAAACAAAATCTCATTTGCCACTTTCTGAGATTTTAGTCTAATGAATGCATTGTCTGTTTTGCTTTTCTCCCAAAGCATGAAAATTAAGTTTTCATCAAAATAAGAATTGAAATGCTTCACTCAGCATTAAGTCAATGTATTTATTCTTTGCAGTTCTTCATAGTTTGATTACCCCAACTCATGAATTTGCATGTCCTAAAGAGATACTTTTGAATTACTTAAATTTTGAGTTATATTTATTATTTATTTAAGTGAACTTCCATATCCATGGGCCATATTGGTGATGCCCTAGGCTTACTTCTGTGCCTTGCTCAGAAATCACTCTGAGTGGTTTCTGGGAGACCAAATGCAGTAAAAGGGGCTGAACAAGCGTTGGCAGTGTGTAAGGCAACCATCTTACCCCTGTACTATCTCATTGGGCTCTACTTTTCATTTGAAGGATATTACTGTACTTAATGTATTACCCTAAGTAAATGACTTCTCAAAAAATACATCAAATTTGTTAATTATGAGAACAAAATAAATGTAATTGGAATGTATGCTTAGAGGAAACACGTATCTGCATTGTTTATTAGTTTCCAGTATATTTTCCTGGTCTTGAGAAAATCAGTTTCGTCTCTGGATCAAGAGATCTATAATCTGTTTGTATTTGTTTCTGGCTATGTGCCTGGCCCTGAGCACTTGGTAAAGTGACTTTATTTTAAGGTCTTTCTTTCCCATCTGTAGAAGGAATATGTTCTTAAACCTATGACTTTATCTTAAACAATTATATTTTCCAAGATGAATTGATATGGTCTTTTCCCATTGGCAGGTGTCCAGATTCTACTCGTCCTGAAACAGTGCGCCCTTGTCTCCTTCCCTGCAAAAAAGACTGTGTTGTGACCCCTTTCAGCAAGTGGACACCCTGCCCAAGGTTGTGCCAGCCAGGTAGGAGATGCTGCTTCCTTATTGCTTCTTTTCTTCACTGCCTGACCGTCTTCTCCTTTGCTAAATAAGTGAGTTACCTTTGTTTTCCCCTGCGCAAGTTACCATAGGCAACAGGTTTGTCAAAGTCTGAAACCAAGGACTTGGTTTCCTATATCTATCTTAACTTAGCAGGAAAGTATGGTTTATTACAATGTCTCATTGATTGTCTTTTATTTTTCCTGTTTCTCCAGTTTAAACAACCATACATGATTATTCATAAAATAATTATCACACTTTTTTTGTAGCTTCTGTGTTTGACTCTTGAACATCTTTATTAGAGTAGTGAGCTGGAAGTATTATGATTAGGTCACTAATAAATAAAAACCTGCTGGAGAATAGAGGAACATGCTTTAAAATGGTTTAAGAGTATAGTTAATTTAGTTTAAAGTATTAGCGTTACTTTACTATTTATTACAGTGCTTTATATAGCTGGATGTATTTAGAAAGTTGTTATCTACCACGCTTGATAATTAAATCCTTAAGAAAAGAATAACACAAAGAGATTAGAGAGATTGTACACTTGCCTTGAATGCAGCCAATTTCAGTTCACCATGGAAGTTATGTCCCCTCAAGTAAAGCCTCATTCACTCTATTGCAACATTTTCTTCCCTGGAGTGTGTAGAAGAAAGTAAACTGCTATGCAAAGAGAGATTATATAACATACTTTGAGCGCATCATATGGATTTTCTTGGAAAATTTTATAACAGAGTATCTAAAATTCCCCCCAAACACTCTGAATCATACATCTTCATTTTGGTTGGCATAAATATATGACCTGCATTGATAGAGATCTAACTGCCATTCAAATTATCTATCTGAGATTGTCATGGACAATGCTTGTTGTTGCAGATGTCATCATCACTGTCTTATATTGCAGTGCTGGTGTACCTACATAACGTATTTTTTAAAATAGCAACATCATTTTATCTTTTTAATGATTCTTTGTCAAGTCAATATAGTAGTATCCCACTGGCTTTGTTTATGGGGAGAAACAGAAATAACTATACTGAATATGAAAGAGCACTACAAATATAACAGACTGATTTTGTGTGTCTTTGGAGAGTTAGACTATCTCTTTTAAAATTATCCAAAGCATATTTTCCTGTATTAAGGTCCAAAGTACGTGAGTTGAATAAAGTTTGTTGGGTATGAGAATATCAGTTTTAGATCAGTCCCTATAATATCTATTCAAAAGTATTCTAAAGTCTGCATCTTGTGGGATGACTTTTGGAATTTTAATGATAATGTCCTTGAAAAAAATCTCAAGATCTTAAAATATATATTTAAAATGTAAATGTTTTAGCAATCTATGAAAATAAAATGTTAGGTACAGTTCTGTTTTTAGGTTTTATTTTTCTCATGAGAGGTTAGCATAATGCATCTATTAAATGATTTTAAGAAAGAAAAAGACTAAATTTAAAAGAATACTCTAGTGGCATCCAGATATTGTTATTAGAGCTGTCAAGTCTTTTGATATATAAGGAAGTGTATTTAACTTTGTTGAGCGAGTGTACCCTTGTGGCTAGAGATGACTTCGGTCATGTATTCTGCATTTCAGAAAATTCTCCTTGCTGTCAGTTTTCTCCTAGCAATAAGTTTGGAGGAATTATATGCATATAGAATAATTTCTCTTCTTGCAATTTTAATTTTTACTTCAATTTCTAGAGACTCAATTAGTTATTTAAATAGATGGCATTTTAATCAATAGAGATCTAAGCTTTTGTGGTCTCCTTATTGCCAATCTTTTAAGCGTAGATGATTCTTATCACATCTTGATAGCCAGAGGACCTGGAGGAGCAAAAATTCAATTTCAGATTTCTCACTTCAGTTCTATTTATGTCTGTGTTTCATTTATGCCCTGGAACTTATATATTATTTAATAACCATGGGTTAATCAGAGAGGACTGTGAGAGGTGATACAGAAGAAAATGATACCACAAAACCTATTATTCTCTAAATTTATTTCCCTTTGATAGTCTGGAATCATTATGAAATGTAGATTTTGAGCTCAGTGCTGAGACATTATGATTATAAAACTGTTACATGGTTCCCCAAAATTTGAGTTGTAATGGTAATTGCAATTACAATCCTTCAAAATGGCAATGCACTTCCTTCAGATGATGGAAAAGTACTAGTTTCATGAGCAAACACTTTTTACATTCTAGTCATATGACATATATTTTACCACTTTTGTGCAGTGTGGTCTTCCTAGCACAAGAATAATAAAAATTGTAGAAACAATCATAGATGTTAGGGCCAATAACCAGGATTATGTTCCAAGATTTGCTCTTACTATGGGCACAGTACTTTTTTTTTATTTTATTGTTTTATTGAATCACCATGTGGAAAGTTACAAAGCTTTCAGATTTAAGTCTCAGTTATATAATGCTCAAACACCCATCCCCTCACCATCGGCACAGTACTTAATCTCTTTGTAAATCAATTTCCTTATTTGTAAAATTAGTTTAAGAGTCTTGCTTACATATGCCATCAACAATTAGATGACTGCTTTGCTTAGGGTAAGCACTCGCCATATGCATAATAGATATTCTGAGTTCTGTATCTGCTATGTGTGAGTCTGGCATTGTCTTCAATACCTCTTCCACCTGCATCCCCAAGTCTGTTAATCCCAGGTAACTACTTAATTCCTTCTCTCATGATTTCTGCCTTCATCTTCCAAACTGCATTAAACCCAAACTACATTAAGCTCCCTACCCCATTTACTGAATTTTATAGATCATTTTGTAGTAATTTCTATGCCCCCAAATTATCATTACCATCTTTATCTTTCATTGTTAAAATGTTCTTTTCTTAAATAGTGTACATTAATATTGACAGAAGAATGTGGATTTAAATTCAAGCAGAAGATAATCTCTATACTTGATAGTGTGCTTCAAATGCACTTTAGGAAATGTTGGTCCAAAACAGTATTTCTCAAATTCCAATGTTCATGGAAATTCTCTGGGAGATAGCATTAAAATACACATTCAAATTTACCTTAATTGCTCTGGATTTTAATTTTTCTACATGCTGTGCAGTGATGGGCTGGAGTGATAGCACAGCAGTTGGGCATTCGCCTTTCACGTGGCCGACCCGAGTTCGGTTCCTCAGCCCCTCTCGGAAAGCCCGGCAAGCTACCAAGAGTATCGAGCCCTCGCGGCAGAGCCTGGCAAGCTACCTGTGCATATTGGATATGCCAAAAACAGTAACAATAAGTCTCTCAATGAGAGACGTTACTGGTTACTGGTGCCAGCTATGCAGTAATATATGTACATTATTTATGAAGCTACAAGTGGAAATGGGATTTTTAAATAAACTTTTGAGAAAGAAAATGGCAATGGCAATGTTAAAGTAAGAATCATGGACCAGAGACTTACCAACTTGGAGGAACACTTGTGAATGAGTGTATTATTTCAGTGATTTATCTAATTGAAAACCAGTGCTATAATGGGTATCAACAAGTCGAAACCTTTACTAATGATTGTGCAGAAGTTCATTTGCTGAATCTCTCTATTTTAGAAGAGGTTAATGTCTGTGATTCCTAAATTTGGCCACACAATGGGAAATTGTGCAGCTCTATAAAATATACTGACAATTGAGTTTTACTCCTAGATTGTGATTCAATAGATATCTAGTGTGTTCTGGGTATCATGGAAATGTGTGACTTCCAAACCAAATATATCCAAAACATACTAGAAAGCCAATATGATATCAGGGCACTGAGGGTATCAGTATTGATAAGTTGGTTGCTATTGTTTCTGATTGGATTCATAAGCAAAATAGTTATGGCATAAATATTTTTCAGTCCCAGTAATAACTAAATGATCAAAACCCATTTTGATAGCTTTATTGCTATTTTACCTTATCATTTCTTCAACTTGTAAAGAAAATATCAGTCTGAAATACCTAATAAATCTTAAAGTATAAATATTTTGCTTCTTGTGCATATTATTATCTCTGTAGTCTTTTTATTAAGCAGGTGAACAGGACTCAGTTTAGCTCTCTTTACTAGGATTTTTATATTAAATAATTTTCTAATATTAAAACTCACCTTGAGCATATTCCTTGGGCAGGAATGAAAAACACTAAGCAAGTGCTTTATAATGTGTTCGGTATGTTCACATGCATATCAATATAGCATGAGATCTTTGCTAATAGTCTTCCACTTATAACCATAATATCTAATGTTTGTAGGACTACAAATCAGCAATGATTTCTCATAGGCCACATTAATAGGTTTTCAAATTTTAAATATATAGTTATATGAATTTTAGATATATGCATAAACTGATACAATGTTAAATTCAAAATATTCATAGAACATTGTGTCACTATACTTACTTATAATGATTAGCTCACTCAGTTTACTTATATTTCAGTTTTACCATCTACAACAAACTTAGTACTGTGAAATAATTCTTGCAAGTGTATAGCACTTCTTTGAAAGGGAAAACTTATGAAGAAGATAACTTGTTATACTGGAAGAATAGATGTGATTTATTCAAAGTAGACCTTCCTACAAATCCCTATAAACTTTGGAACTCACAGTTACTTATCAGTCTCAATAATTATAGATTTAGGAGTTTCTTTAATTTTCATCTCTTTGAGTAAAACTAGAGAATAGTGTATCATGAGTAAGGAAAACCACTGGCAAATTGCTACTGAAAATTGGTAGGAAATTTTTGTTTGGTGTAAATCTGTGATTCAGTGGCAAATCTCACAGTGTAATGTTTTGAGATTCTCAGCAAGATAGTAATGTGACTATCATATTTAGGTGGTTTTGTATTGTGTTTAACAATATGTTATTATGTTATTATACATATCACAGTATGTTATTATGTTATTTTAAATATTGAATATAAAAACAAACGTTCTCAGCTGGAGGAATAAGGTTCTTGCGTTGCACACAACCAACAAATGTAACCCCAGTATTGCATATCATTTCCCGATCCTTTCTGGATCCTGAGAACAAAGCAAGGTGTGACTAAATCCCCATAAACAAGTAAAAACAAATATGGAATATAGGCTTTCAAATTGGAATTTTCAGACACTGTTTCCATTTTCTTCACATGCTTCATATTACTTTGAATTCATGTTAAAATTTCTGTATTTGGGGGCCGGAGGGAGAATACAGCTGGCAGGTCTTGGCTTGCAAGTAGCCAACCCTGGTTTGATATGGTCCTCCAAACCCCTCCAGGAATGATCCCTGAGAGTAGAACCAGGAGCAATCCCTGAATAGAAGGAGATATGGCTAAGAACAAGAAAATAATAATGAATCAACTAATCAAAATGCAGCATTTAAGAGTCAGAGAGATAGTACAGCAGGTAAGGTGCTTACCTTGTACACAGCTCACAGGTGACCTGGTTTTGATCCTTGGTACCACCATGTATCTTATCTCTGTCCCTGTCAGAAGCGATCCCTGAGTGCAGATCAAAGAGTTACCACTCAGCACACCCAGGTATTGCCTCTCAGCACACCCAAAACTAAGAATTAATAATAATAATAATAACGTAGTTTTATTTCAATTTCATTTTCATCAATGAGAAAATTAGTAGGCATGTTGTAGAAAATTAAGGATAATGCAAATGTGATTTTCAATAATAGAAATGTATTAACATCACTGTTCATAATATAAAAATATAGAGAGAGGATCTTGTCTTTTATTATTAGTATGCCCTGCATTATCTATGTTGCCTCTTCTTCCTATGACTATATTTTTCTTGGACAAACTATAAAATCTGAGGGCATGTGTCATCACTAATTTGTTCAATGAACTTAGTTAGTAGCACAAAATCTAGTGTGTGAGGGCCATTTTATAGTTGATCCTGAATAAATTAATAAATGAACTGTCTATATTTCCCACAATAATCTCTAAAATCTAAAGATTTTCCTACCATTTAGGAAAAACCACTGATGAACAAGTCAAGTTAAACTTCTGTTCAGAGATTGGGGTTTTTAGTGTGACCCACAGCTCTCATTCAGAGCAGGTGATAGCCATTTGGGAAGCATCCTCAGTCCACTCTCCTTCCTCCAGTCATCTCTTTTTCTTGACTTCATTTAGATTTTCATCTACAAGGATATGGAATTCATAGTTATAAATAACTAGCCGATTTTTTTTCTGGCAGTGGCCCCAGTGAGTAGATTTAGTTGTACACGACTAACATACAGGAAGCCCTGACCCAGCTGATCAAGGTTACCGACCATGTGAGAGACAGAGCAAGATCTAGAATTCATGAATCTAGGGTTTTCCTGTTTTCATTCCACAATAACAAATCATTTTTGATTTACATAATTGTTCCTCATTTTGCTTGCATATAGCAATTTAATAATTTGGAAGCTGGTACTCTCAAACCTATAGCACAGGCTGTCTTATTAGCTCTGTTCCTTAGATGAGACAACAATCTCTTTAGGGGACTCATTCCTGGTCAAGTGGTCCAAAAAGATCAAAGGCAGAGTATTGCTTTACTTTTATTTGTTACAATTTAGAGGTGGGCCTGGTATGACACCTTACTTCTTAAGAGATATAAAAGGTCTCCATAAAATTAAGACTTCTATATAGGATCCAAAATTACAAGATTAATATTGATGACAAAATCATGTAGAATCCCAATTCAACAATGCTTGCTGGATAGTCTCCATGCTTTAGTCACTGTGCTAAGTTATTAATGTAGACATGTATTATGGGGAGTGAATCAGGTACATCCATTCCATTATGGGGAATAAGGTCTAGTTGAGAAAGATAGGGGGACTGGTCACATAATTTCCTGAATAAATGTGCAGTGATAAATTATAGTATATGCTGTGCAGAACTTCACTGTGTTGTGAGAGAAGGGGAATTAAAGTTCCCATTTGCCTTAATGATCTTTCTCCTTGTCTGCTGCTTCAGTCTTACCAAACTATACATCCTAGCCTCTCTAAAGAACTTGTCTTGATCCTTCTTCCAGAAAGAATCACTTATGCCACTTGAGTCCTATAAACATATATGAATAACTTGTATTCTACCTATTAGTAAAGGTGTTTTGTGTTTCTCTGAAAGAATTTGAGGTCATTGAGAGATAGAGCCTTATCACCTTTTATTTTCTAAAGTGTTTAGTAATAAACTTAGGGCAGATGAACTCAGTAAATCTATTCCAAGTATCTAAATAAATGGATGCTACTTAGAATCAACCATCTTAAGTGAATCTAGAAAACTTAAAAAGAATGTTCATCCATCTTTACAACAACATTTGTTTCAGAAATAATTGGCATGTCTTACTGCAATATTATCCATGATAATTCTCGGGATGACAATGACAGTGACAAAGTATTAGGAATTCTGTCAATAAAAGATAGAGGACTTGATAGGGTTTCTTTTGTAATATAACATAAGGGCATGGGCTACTTTTCAGGGGCCTAAAAATTCAAGAATAAAACCTAAAATATGAACAAATTCCTTAAAGTAGAGTCTATGGGCTTCTATCTTAGAATTAGCTGGAGTGATTGTTAAAACAGAAAATGTTGCCCCTGCCCGCCTCTGCTTGGGGCTTGTCCTGAAGCCCCAGCCTGGCACCTTTCCACCTCCGCTGTCGGTTCCTGACCAATCTCCACCCTGCAGGTAAATAGGCAATCCCTTGGAGAGCCTGCCTCAGCTCGGAGAAGCCCCCCCCTGCCCCTGCCCACCTCGGCTTGGGGCTTGCCCTGAAGCCCCCGCCTGGCATCTGACCAATCCCCACTCAGCTGGTTAGGGGCGTGTCCTCATCTTAGGGGGCATGGCCTCAAAAGGGGGCATGGCCTCTTTCCAGAGCACAGGCCACTAACGCAGCTGCAGTTATTTTTTTTACCATTCCATGCATTGTCCTTTGGCCACAATTAATAGAACTCATTCCTCCGAAGAACTCCCTGATTATCTTAGTTACTATATGTTAACACTCAACCAACCTAGCCTATCCTAACTTCACGAAAACTGTCAATGAACACATCAACTTGAACAGAAAAGTCCTTTGTCAAAGGAGCATAGTCCCAAATCTTCAGTTGAGGTTCCTCCCAAGCTAAGGAGAGCTCCAGATAGTAAAGCCCACAACATGAAGAAACAGAGAAAATCCCCACTACCAGGAGAAAGCCAAGAAAATATCTCACTAACCTCAGCAGCGAACTCCCAGAAATATATCCTCCACTCAGATAAAGAATTCAGAGAGGAAATTTTGAGGATGGTTCACGAACTCAAAGAAACTATGGAACGAACATCCAATAAATTAAGGGAGGATATGGATGCAGCATTGGAACGCTCCAACAAGATAATCCAGGAAAATGAGAGCAGAAATTTCAAAGCTACGAACAGAAGTCACACAACTAAAAGAATCAGTAGATGAAATTAAAAACTCCATAGGAGCCCTCAATAGTAGAATGACTACAGCCGAAGACAGAATCAGTGAGCTTGAAGATGAGCTGCACAAAGCATATAGGCAACAACAAATAATGGCAAAAGACCTCAAAATGGCTCTAGAGCGAGTTAGAGTCCTAGGGGATGACCTCAGGAGAAACAACATAAGAATCATGGGAGTGCCGGAACCACAGAGAACCAATCCCAATGAAAAAGCACCATTAAAGACATCATTGCTAAAAAATTCACAGAGCTAGAGAATGCGGAAATCCAGATCCAAGGAGTCCGAAGGGTGCCAGCTAAAAGAGACCCAAATAGAAAATCCCCAAGGCATATCATAGTCAGAATGATGGATGCTATGGATAGAGACACAATATTGCAAGCAGCAAATCAAAGAAGGAGATCATATACAAAGGCATATCCCTTAGATTCACAGCAGACCTATCAGAAGAAACCCTCCAAGCCCGAAGACAATGGTGGGATATAGTGAAAACACTTCATGAAATGAATGTCTCACCAAGAATACTCTACCCGGCTAAACTCTCAGTTAAACTTGAAGGAACGATACACTATTTCATGGACAAACAACAGCTCAGGAACTTCATAGACTCAAGACCAAATTTAAAAGAAGGACTCAAAAGGCTACTATAAGACAAGGAAAAAGACCTATAAGAACAACAAACCCTACAGAAAAATGGCACAAAATCCCATGACAATAATTTCTCTTAATGTTAACGGGCTAAATGCACCAATCAAGAGACACAGAGTGGAAAAATGGATTCAGAAACTAAACCCAACTTTCTGCTGCCTACAAGAAACACATCTGAATAGTCAGAACAAACACAGACTCAAAATTAAAGGATGAAAAACAATCCTGCAAGCAAACAGCCCCCTCAAAAAAAAGGCGGGGGTGGCCATACTAGTATCCAACAACATAGATTTCAGGCTAAAAAAGATCAGAAGGGACAGCGAAGGTCATTTTCTATTCATCAAGGGATATGTACAACAGGAAGAAATCACACTCTTAAACGTATACGCACCTAATGAACGACAAGCTAAATACTTGAAAAAACTCCTAACAGAATTTAAGGAGGACATAACTAGCATCATGATAGTAGTTGGAGACTTCAACACTGCCTTATCACCTCTGGATAGATCGACAAGAATAACACTCAGCAAGGAAACGAAGGCTCTGAAGGAAGAAATGGAGGAGACAGGGCTAATAGAACTATACAGGGATATACACCCCAAAAAGAAAGAATACACATTCTTTTCCAGCGCACACAGAATTTTTTTCCAAAATAGACCAGGTTCTGGGTCACAAATTATACCTTAATAGAATCAGAAATATAGAAATTGTATCAACTGTCTTTTCAGACCATGATGCACTGAAGATGGAAGTTAATCACGCACAGACGCGGAGAACCAAATCAAACACTTGGAAATTAAACAACTCGCTATTGAACAATGAGTGGGTCACGGAGGAAATCAAGGAAGAAATTAAGAGATACTTTGAAACAAATGAGAATGAAGACACAAGCTACCAGAACCTATGGGACGCAGCTAAAGCTGTGTGAAGGGGAAAATTTATAGCTCTGCAAGCCTTCCTCAGAAAGGAAGAAAGGGCCTATATAGATAGCTTGACTTCGCAGCTCAAGATCTTAGAAGAGGACCAGCAAAAGGAACCCAAACCAGATCGAAGGAAAGAAATAATAAAACTCAGAGCAGAAATTAACGAAATGGAAACCCGAAAAACAATCCATAAGATCAATGAAACAAAGAGCTGGTTCTTCGAGAAAATAAATAAGATTGATAAACTGCTATCAAGACTCACAAAGAAAGAAAGAGAGAAAACCCTAGTAAACCAAATCAGAAATGAAAAGGGGGATATCACAACAGAAACCAAGGAGATTCAAAGGATCATCAGAGACTACTTTGAAGATCTGTATGCCACGAAACAAGAGAACCTAAAAGAAATGGACGAATTCCTTGACTCAGACAATCTCCCAAAACTGAGCCAAGAAGACGTGAAATACCTGAATAGGCCCATAAATATCAAGGAAATCGAAACTGCAATCAAAAGTATCCCCAAAAACAAAAGCCCAGGTCCAGACAGATTCACTGGAGAATTCTTCAAACCATTTAAAGAAGACTTGTTGCCAGTTCTTCTCAAGCTTTTCCAGGAAATTGAAAAGACAGGAACCCTTCCAAACAGTTTCTACGAGGCACATATCTCCCTAATACCAAAAGCAAACAAAGACACCACTAACAAAGAAAACTATAGACCAATATCCTTGATGAACACCAATGCAAAGATCCTCAACAAAATACTAGCAAATAGAATCCAACAACTGATCAAAAAGATCATACACCATGACCAAGTGGGATTCATCCCGGGGATGCAAGGATGGTTTAACATTCGGAAATCAATCAACATAATCCAGCATTTCAACAAAAGTAAAGATAAAAACTATATGATCATATCAATAGATGCAGAGAAAGCATTTCACAAGATCCAACACCCATTCATGATAAAAACTCTCACCAAAATGGGTTTTGGAGGAACTTTCCTCAAGATAGTCAAAGTCATCTACCACGAACCTATGGCAAGCATTATCATCAATGGAGAAAAACTAAGGGCTTTTCCTCTAAGATCAGGGACAAGACAAGGATGCCCACTCTCACCACTTCTCTTTACTATAGCATTGGAAGTATTAGCAATAGCCATCAGGCAAGAAAAAGATAGTAAGGGGATTCAGATCGGAAAGGAAGAAGTCAAGCTCTCACTATTCGCAGACTATATGATGCTATACCTAGAGAAACCTAAAAGCTCTAGTAAGAAACTCTTAGAAACAATTGACCTATAGAGTAAAGTCGCAGGCTATAAAATCAATACCCAAAAATCCATGGCCTTTCTATATGCAAACAATGAGACAGAGGAAAGGGACATGAAAAAAACAATCCCATTCACAATTGAGACCCAGAAAATCAAATACCTTGGAATCAGCTTAACTAAAGAAATAAAGGACCTCTACAAAGAAAACTATAAAACGCTACTCCATGAAATAAAAGAGGACATGAGGAAATAGAAACATATCCCCTGCTCATGATAGGGAGAATAAACATTGTCAAAATGGCAATACTCCCAAAAGCATTATACAGATTTAACGCGATCCCTATAGGGATACCCATGGGATTCTTCAAAGAAACGGAGCAAGCAATGCTGAAATTTATATGGAACAATAAACGCCCACGGATAGCTAAAACAATTCTTATGAAAAAGATGATGGGAGGCATCACCCTCCCCAACCTTAAACTCTACTACAAAGCGGTAAAAATTAAAACAACATTTTACTGGAACAAAGGCAGAGTTGCAGACCAATGGAACAGGGTGGAATATCCCCACAGACAACCTCAAATGTATGATCATCTAATCTTTGAAAAAGGAGCAAGAGATGTGAATTGGAGCAAGAAAGCCTCTTTAACAAATGGTGCTGGCACAACTGGACAACCATATGCAAAAAAATGGGCTTAGAACTCGACCTGACACCATGCACAAAAGTCAGATCAAAATGGATTAAAGACCTCAACATCAGACCACAAACCATAAGGTACATTGAAGACAAGGTCGGCAAAACCCTCCACGATATTGAAGATAAAGGTATCTTCAAAGATGACACGGAACTAAGCAATCTAGTAAAAACAGAGATCAACAAATGGGACTACATTAAACTAAAAAGCTTCTGCACCACAAAATATACAGTGACCAGAATACAAAGACTATCTACAGTATGGGAAAGGATATTTACGCAATACCCATCAGATAAGGGGTTTATATCAATTGTATATAAAGCACTGGTTGAACTCTACAAGAAGAAAACATCCAACCCCATCAAAAAATGGGGCGAAGAAATGAACAGAAACTTTCCCAAGGAAGAGATACAAATGGCCAAAAGGCACATGAAAAAGTGCTCTACATCACTCATCATCAGAGAGATGCAGATCAAAACAACCATGAAATACCACCTCACACCACAGAGACTAGCACACATCCAAAAGAACAAAAGCAACCGCTGTTGGAGAGGATGTGGGGAGAAAGGGACCCTTCTACACTGCTGGTGGGAATGCCGACTAGTTCAGCCCTTTTGGAAAACAATATGGACGATTCTCAAAAAACTAGAGTTTGAGCTCCCATTTGACCCAGCAATACCACTGCTGGGAATATATCCCAGAAAAGCCAAAAAGTATAGTCAAAGTGACATATGCACTTATATGTTCACTGCAGCACTGTTTACAATAGCCAGAATCTGGAAAAAACCTGAGTACCCTAGAACAGTTGACTGGTTGAAGAAACTCTGGTACATCTATACAATGGAATACTATGCAGCTTTTAGAAAAAATGAGGTCATGACATTTGCATATAAGTGGATCAGCATGGAATGTATCATGCTAAGTGAAATGAGTCAGAAAGAGAGAGACATACATAGAAAGATTGCACTCATCTGTGGAATATAGAATAATAGACTATAAGACTAACGCCCAAGAATAGACAACCAGGAGGTTGTCTCCATGGCTTGGAGGCTGGACTCTCATTCTGGGTAACTCAGGGAAGGGACCACCAAGTAAAATGTGGTAGGAGGTCATGTGGGGGAAGGGTGATGTGGGCCCCGAATACAGACAAGAGACTGAACACAATGGCCACTCAACACCTTTATTGCAAACCACAACACCTAATCAGAGAGAGAGAACAAAAGGGAAGACCTTGCCATAGTGGCAGTGTGGGGTGGGGGGAGACGGGACTGGGGAGGGTGGGAGGGATGTTGGGTTTACTGGTGGTGGAGAATGGGCACTGGTGAAGGGATAGGTTATGGAACTTTGTGTGGGGGAAACATGAGCACAAAGATGTATGGATCTGTAACTATACCCTCATGATGACTCTCTAATTAAAAATAAACTAATAAAAAAAAAACAGAAAATGTTTCTGATTTTGAATCCAGGACCAGGACCAAAGAATGATTTTCACTTTAAAACAAACTGCCAAATAATTATTGGACACATTAAAGTTGAAAAACACTAATCTAGATAAACATTTAATTTAATAAATATAAATTCTTTAAAAATATGATACTTGCATCAACTATGTTTCTTTCGAAGGATCAAAGGCATTGAGTTACACTAAGAAAAAAAGATATTCTAAGAAATCTATAAATAAAAAAGAAATTTCACAGATGTTCAAAACTTATGGAAAAAATCCGAGTTTATGAGAACCTGAAATGCAAATAGAACTGAGAATTCCCAGTTCAACTCCTAGGGTCAGTATGTCTGTTCCTATAACTGTTTCTCTGTGTAAATCTAATGGTCTAAAGTTTTAAATGGGTTCCTCTGAATCATAGCAGATATTGTTTTAAAATGGCTCTACAGCCCCAACTCTATATACTCAAACACTTGATACTGACAGAAACTCTCTAGGCTCTTGATTCAATTTTCCAAGGGAAAAATAATTCTCAAGAACAGGTTAATGTGAATTTGTAACTGTACCCTCATTGTAACTCACTACAAAAAAAAGTAAAATAAAAGAACAGGTTAGTGGCAGGTGCTCAGTCAGTATTTAAACTGTGAACAAGACTGCTAGGTCAGGATTCAGGTTGAAGGGGCAAGACCAACATTGCCTACAATATGGAGTGTTACCCAATCATTTCTCTCAGGAAAGGGATATATTCCCACTTAGAGTAAGATATCTGAAACACCAGTTTAATTCTGGGAGAACAAGTTCAAAACATGCTATATTCCATCCTGTTTTTTTCTGAGTGCTGCTGTAAGCAATATCACTGTATCACTGTATCACTGTCATCCTGTTGCTCATCGATTTGCTTGAGCAGGCACTAGTAACGTCTCCATTGTGAGACTTGTTACTGTTTTTGGTATATCAAATACGCCACGGATAGCTTGCCATGCGGGTGGGATACTCTCGGTACCTTGCAGGGCTCTTGCTATAAGCAGAAAGTAGCTAAATTCATTAACCTGATTATTTGATTTTTGTTTGTTTCTTTGTTTTGCGGCCACCTGGCATGATTCAGGGCTTATTCCTAACTTTCAGCCCAGGCATTCCTCCTGACAGGACTCGGTGTCCATATGGTATCCTGGAGATGAAACCCGGTCAGCCATATGCACGGCAAATACCCTTCCCTCTATACTCTCACTCCAGCCCCACCTAATTATACATTTATTTGCTTGTTTCCCATTTTCTTATTTAATAATTGTTGTTGTAATGACTCTGGGGTTGCACACATACTTAGCGATGGTCCTTGATATCGGGTTGTGATGCATGTACTCTAGCAGTGGTGGTTATCAGGGGTCACCGTTTCTTAGCTGCAGTCTTTCTAAACATGCTTGCTAGGGTTGTGCTGCTGGCCTATGTGTTTGCCCAATACTTTTTTTTCAGTTGCGGTGTTCACTGGGGGTAACACCATTTATTTGTGGTGCTTGTACATACTTAGTTGCCATAGGCAAGGAATTGTGACATCAGAATTCAAATAACAGGGCATCCAGGCACAAAGAGCAGAACTGCCAGAACCTGGTCAGTACTTAAGATGAACCTGGGACCAAACTCAGGAAGCAATGCTTACAAGGCTCCTGAGCCATCCCTTGGTCCCTGCTCACTTCATTCCATATTTTCATGTTCTCAGTGTACAGACCATTTTCTTTTTTATTTCAAAGCTTAAGTTGGGCCACTCTCCTCACGTTCGAAGGAGTTGCATGCATGAGGGATCCGGTGGAGGAACCCAGGTCTGTTGGACCCGGGGCCGAGATCTCCAAGGCTGCTCGGATTGGAGCTAGGCCTCTTTCATCCCAATCCCCCATTTTTTCCAGTAGCTAAGCAGTCACACCCAGAGACTGCCCCCCACTGCTTCTCTTGCCCCCGCACCTGACTATCTTCACCTGGGGCCCCTCGGAGGGGACTAGTTGCATTTCCTTCCCCCCACACCCAGCAGAACTTCAATAGCTTAAGACCTCTGGAACCCAGCCACAGCCATGCTCAGGCCACTCTCCACACGTTCAGATGAGCCTCACGAATAGGGGAGCCAGCGGAGGAACCCAGGTGTGCGGGACCCAGGGCCAAGATCTCCAAGGCTGCTCGGATCGGGACTGGACCTCTTCCACACTGATCCCCCATTTTTCAGTAGCTAGGCATTCACACCCAGAGACTGTCCCCATCGCCGTGTAATCCCACCAATGGCCAACACCAGAGACTATAAAACTAAGCTCCTGGACATCTAATAGCATAGTTCTCCCTCTTAGAAAACCTGACAAGCTACCGAGAGTCTATTACCCACTTGGGAGAGCCTGGAAAGCTCCCTGTGGCATATTCATAACCAAAATATAGTAACAGATATATACATACCTCTCTGAGAGCCCGACAAGCTACTGAGAGTATCCCGTCATCATGGCAGAGTCTGGAAGCTACCCCTGGTGTATTTTATATGCCAAAACCAGTAACAATAGGTCTCATTCCCCTGACCCTGAAAGAGCCTCCAATCATTGGGAAAGACGAGTAAGGAGACACTGCTAAAATCTCAGGGCTGAGGGAAATAGAGACATTACTGGCGCCTGCTCAAGTAAATCGACAAACAATGGGATGACAGTGACAAGTGTGGGAAAAGAGCTGTTGTAAATTAGGCTGAATAATAGATATAGAAATTAATGCAGAGAACATTAATGCACTAGAAAAACATCTCTTCATGTAGAATATTCTGGTGAGAGAGAAAAAACAACCACCCTGAACATGATCTGGGCAAGGCATTTTTCTTCAAGTACTCAAAATATTCAATCATAAACTTTACTTCAATTAAAGAATATATTTGATGTCTGCACCTTTGAATTTCAACTAAAGTTTCCATGCCGTAATTCCTATCATCGCTTGTATCACTTGTCATCCCGTTGTTCGTCAATTTGTTCGAGCGGGTGCCAGTAACATCTCCATCCATCCCTGCCAGGTGCTAGTGTAGCCCAATGGTGTCTGCTTGTTCCAGGAACATGAAGGGCCTCAAATCGTTCATTTAGGGTCTTGATGAAGAAGTCTGACCATCTTGTAAGTGGGCGACCATGCTTTCTTTTGACATCCCATGGAATCCAGTCAGTAATAGTTCTAGTCCAGTGGTCATCTCTAAATTGCATTATATGTCCAGCCTATCTGATTTTCAACGCCTTGGCAAACAAGACGGCATCCCTAATTTTTGATCATCAATGGAGGTCGGAACTCCGGATTCCTTCTCTCACTTGAGTGAAATGTGATACTCCAAGCATAACTCTTTCGATTCCTCTTTGGGATACCTGAATAGTGTTCTTGTCCTGTTTTTGTAGGGCCCAGGTCTTTGAGGCGTATGTTAGTGCAGGAAGAATGGTGGAGTCAAAAAGATGTGCCCAGAGCCGAAGTTTCTTTGTCCTCTTAATCAGCATTCCATACTGCTCTCTTCCTCCTGCGCAGTTCAGGTGTCAGGTCATTTGTCATGTTGAGTCCTAGGTACACATAAGTGCTGCATTCAGAGATGTTCTTTCCATTGAGGGCAAATGGAACATCAGGAAATAGTCTGTTTCTCATGAACATTGTCTTCGTGAGATTCAGCTACAGTATGACATTTCCACACTCATGGATGAAGTTGGCCAGCATTCGTGCCACTTGCTAATATTTGGTGTTATGAGACGATGTCATCAGTGAAGCAGAGGGGGTGTAGTTGCTGACCATCTATCTTCACTCCCATTCCTTCCCATTCTAGTTGTTGCATGATGGGTGGCACTGAAGTTTTAGTGAAATGGTGTCGCCCGCCAAACCCCCTCTCTTTTACGTCCATGATCACTTCTTTGTTTTTTGTTTGTTTTTGTTTTGTTTTAATTTTATTCAATCACTGTGAGAGAGTTACAAGATTTCATGTTTGGGTTACAATCACACAATGATCAAACACCCATCCATCCACCAGTGCACATTCCCTACCACCAATATCACCAGTATACCCCTCCCCCCACCTCCATGTTCTGATGGTTCACACCATATTTTAACCCCATCAAATATGGTGCGGTGATGATGGAAAATGGGTAGGAAATGTTTACGACCGTGGTCTGGAAAGCAGCCTGGAGCTTTGTATTGCCTTGGCTCTCTTAGAAGGTAATTTAGCATACTGTATCACAAAGTCAAATAAGCAGAAAAACAAACAAAATAAACAAATCTATGTTAGATGCATAAAGTTCAGGCTTTATACCTGTAATTCATATTATGCCTCCTAAGTTCACTGCTAGAATTTGCTAAAAGAAATTATTAATCTCCTTTATTCAATAGTCAAGCAACATTACCATAAATAAATCATGTGGTACACATAGATAATCATGATATTTTAGTCTTATCCTTTGTGACACATATTTGTATTTATTTAATTGTGAATATTCTTTCTTTTCAAGATTTTGTCACTTCTGGATTGGATTCTTTCTGTATCTCTGGAATTATTTGTAGATAATACTATAAAATATAATATAATCTTAACTTGCCTATTGATGTAAATAAGTTGTCTTTCAGAAAACAAATTGTTTCTAATTAGTTTAGTTTTAGACTTTCAGTGTACTTTCTATGATTAAATAGAGTAACTTAATTTTGATGTAGCTAGCATGATATTTAACTTTATTAAACAGTTATCTACAGTTAATAATAATAATAATTTATCTGGCCTCTACTTGGCTTTCATCCTACTTAATATGATCTTAAATTATAGGATAGTTCCAAGAGGATTTTTTTTAAATTACTGGATTAACTAATATATTGGTAGAGTCATAAACTCTTTAATTTGTAAAATTGTGGTTAGAGATAGAGTTAATTTTTAGATCTTTTTGTGTCACCTTGAAACTTATGGTTTTAAAAGAACATCCAATAATTTATATATGGAAAAAATTAAGAGAATATTAGACATATGCTTAATATTAATTAGATTGCTCATGGTTTGGGAAAAATTCTTAAGATTTTTTCTTTCTCCTTTTCTTTCTTCCTTCCTTTCTTTCTTTCTTTCTTTTTTCTTTCTTTCTTTCTTTCTTTCTTTCTTTCTTTCTTTCTTTCTTTCTTTCTTTCTTTCTTTCTTTCTTTCTTTCTTTCTTTCTTTCTTTCTTTCTTTCCTTTTTTCTCTTTTTTTTAATCAAGGAGGCATCCCTAGTGCTCAGGATTTATCTTACCACTGCTTTTTGGGTCACACCTGATGATAGTCAGGGATCACTATTGGCAGAATTTGGGGGACCAGATGAGGTCCTGGGGTTGGATCACTGGCTGGCTACATGCAAGGCAAATGCGCTATGCACTTTATTATCTCTCTGACCCATTTCTGGTTTTTTTAAGAGAAAAAACTGTGATATTCTGATAATGTTTTGTTTGGGGGTCACACTCAGTGGTGCTCAGGGGTTACTCCAGGCTCTGTGCTCAGAGATTACTCCTGACAGTTCTCAAGAGACCAAATGTGGTATGAAGATAGAGTTCATGTTGAGTGTATGCAAGACAAGTGTCTTAACTCCCATACTTTCTAGCCCCACTGCTAATCTTTTCAGTGCATTTCAAAATTAAGTTACATAATAATAGCTTAGATACAGTACAACAGTTGAATTACATGTTTTTGTAGTAAGAAATTAAATTAAAACATAAATGCACTAGCAATAATCGTCCACCCTTTTAGATCTTCCCAAAATAAGTTTAAATTCCTTTGATATATAAGATATGACCATTACAACTTTCTATAAAGACTGTGTAGATGATAATCAGTGTACAAAAACAGACTACTTAAGTTCAGTGGTGGCTTCTGTGGGAAGTGTATTAATTTCATACTTAAGCCAATAGTAAATTCTGCCATTGGCTAGTAACCACAACACTTTTTAAGCACACACTTATTTATAGTAAGTTTAGCACTTATAGTATTCTGTCTTGTAATTATTATGTGAAGTCTTGTAATACATGCATTGTGTGAAATAGTTAATGATCCACCAGCTCACACCTACTATTGAAGAAATCCATCTTTTCTCTTTGAGGAAATCCATCTTTTCTTTTTCCATACAATTTCAGAAACATTTAAGGGAGCAAAAGGAGATAAAAATATCAGCTGATTTTTAGTCCTGTAATTAGATATGATTAATCACCTGGTATTAATCGAAGACAGCAACTACCCACCACCTAATTATTGTCTGTGTTTGGCACCTAAACAGTGAAAGAGCATGGCTTAGGGCAGATTAAATTATGTTGGCTCTGTGAACAGATGCATTCCTAAGAAAAAGAGAAAAAAATAGAAATACACACAGCTACTTTCTTCTTCCAAAAATATGATTTAGGGGCTGGAGGAATAGCATAGCGGGTAGGGTACTTGCCTTGCACACTACCGACCCAGTTTCGATTCTCAGCATCCCATATGGTTCCCTGAGCAGCACCAGAGGTAATTTCTGAGTGCAGAGCCAGGAGTAACCCCTGTGCATTGCCAGGTATGACCCAAAAAAGAAAATAAAAATCTAAAATATGATTTACATGCTACTTCAACCTTCCTAAAAGAGCCAGAGGGTAAAGGGAAGTAGAAAAAAATTGAGACATTGATAGTGTTATGAGAATCTTATTCCTGTGGAAAGAATCAAGAGGTCTCTATCCTCACTGTTTGTGGCAGTGCATTTTGGTGAAATCCAGTCCTACCCAAAACTCCTTTTGTTTTTCCCTAGCTGCACATAATGGTTTGTCCATTATTTCCTGCTTATCTTGCTACTCCTCAAAAATAAAAATTCTAGTTTTCCAGACTCTTGTATGGATGCCTTTTGGTCAACACTACCTCCAGTTAATGTCATGAAATACCATTCCTGAGTTCTTCTCAAACAACTTTATTAAAAATTCCATTCTTTCCACTATCTTGCTCATTACAATGTTATTTTTTCATGGCACTTAACTATTTTCTTAGCTAGAAATTAAATTTTATGTATTGTTGTCTGTGTAAACACCTTCAATTGTGTTTGCCGCAATTAAATTGCCAAAATATTTGCCAACTTCAAGGAATTAAAGTAAAAAACTTTTATATTTTATTAGTTTGCAATTTTCTATGTACTCAGCTGAGAACATTCAAAACGACATTTGGCACAGAAGAAGTTAATTTTGGTGATAAGCAGTAAATCAGAGCAGGTAAAAATTTCAAATCCCTGACCAGCCTGCTTGTGTTTTAAGTCTTCTACTGCTTACTGGCAAAAACTTTCTGTGTTTTTATTTTCTTACCCCCAAAAAGGTGGGGGGGAGGGAGGGATGACAAGAATAACCATTTTAGGATTGTTTTTAAGATAATTCATATAAAGCTCTTGTTAAGTTCATAAAGAATGGTGAGTGCTAGATTTATTTTCTGTAGTATATTGAAGATTATATTCTGAATACTAAACTTTCCTTAGTTCAATGTAATGCAACAATATCCATTTAGAAAACGTAATGCCATCTAATAAATGGAGATACTTTCTTTTAGTATAGTTGAATGTATCAATATTTCACCAGATGAAATTCATTTTCCAGTATTAGTACATTTTTTATAACCCAAAGTCATAAAGACATTACCCTATTTTTTAATTTGGAACTCATTATATTTAAGTTTTCAGCCATTCATTTGTATGTATAACTACAGAGAATTACAATTTCTTTTTTCATACAAATACACTTTTCTATTGATACTCTTGTCTCTGTTGCTCATTTGGTAATTTTAAAAATGGGACTTCACATGATGTTAGCACTATGGCTATAAATATTATGTGAATTATCCTTCAATATTCTTTATGTTCTCATTCAAATGATGTCTTCTCATTTAAATGTTTTAACTTTAAAGTGACATTCCCTGCTGATTAGTGATGTGGAACATTTTCTCATGTGCCTCTGAGCCATTCGGATTTCTTCTTTAGGAAAGTTTCTGTTCCTTTCATCACTCCATTTTTTGATCGGGTTGGCAGTTTTCTTCTTGTGGAGTTCAACTAGTGCATTGTATATCCTTGTTATCAACCCTTTATCGGATGGGTACTGCATAAATATCCTTTCCTATTCTGTAGATTGTCTTTGTACTTTGGTCACTGTTTCTCTTGAGGTGCAGAAGCTTCTTAGTTTGAGATAGTCCCATTTATTTATCTCTGTTTTCACTTGCTTGGACAGTGGCGTGTCAGCTTTGAAGATACCTTTGGCTTCAATGTCATGGAGGGTTTTGCCGACCTTGTCTTCAATGTACCTTAGGGATTCTGGTCTGATGTTGAGGTCCTTAATCCATTTTGATCTGACTTTTGTACATGGTGATAGGTGGGGGTCTAAGCCCATTTTTTTGCATGTAGCTGTCCAGTTTTGCCAGCACAATTTGTTAAACATGCTTTCCTTGCTCCACTTCGCCTTTTTTGCTCCCTTATCAAAGATTAGATGGTCATATATTTGGGGGGATGTGTCAGAGTATTCAACCCTGTTCCATTGGTCTGCCGCTCTGCCTTTGTTCCAGTACCAAGCTGTTTTAATGACTACCGCTTTGTAGCAGTGTTGGAAGTTGGGGAGGTTGATTCCTCCCATTTTCTTTTTTCCAAGAATTGCTTTAGCTATTCGTGGGGGCTTATTGTTCCATATAAATTTCAGGAGCACTTGCTCCATTTCTTTGAAGAATGTCAAGGGTATCCCTATAGGGATCGCATTGAATTTGTACAATGCTTTGGGGAGAATTGCCATTTTGACAATATTAATTCTTCCAATCCATGAGCAGGTGATATTTTTCCATTTCCTCGTGTCTTCTTTTATTTCCTGAAGTAGCGTTTTGTAGTTTTCATTATACAAGTCCTTTAACTCCTTAGTTAAGCTGATTCCGAGGTATTTGATTTTTTGAGGCACAATTGTGCACGGGATAGCTTTTATCATGTCGCTTTCTTCTCACTGACTATTTGCATATAAGAAAGCCATGGACTTTTGGGTATTGATTTTATAGCCTGCAACTTTACTATGCAGATCAAAACAACCATGAGATATCATCTCACACCACAGAGACTGGCCCACATACCAAAAAACAAAAGCAACCGGTGTTGGCGTGGATGCGGGGAGAAAGGGACTCTTCTTCACTGCTGGTGGGAATGCCGACTGGTTCAGCCCTTTTGGAAAACAATATGGACGATTCTCAAAAAATTAGAAATTGAGCTCCCATTTGACCCAGCAATACCACTCCTGGGAATATATCCCGGAGAGGCAAAACAGTATAGTAGAGATGGCATATGTATTTCTATGTTCATTGCAGCACTGTTTACAATAGCCAGAATCTGGAAAAAACCAGAGTGCCCCAAAACAGATGACTGGTTAAAGAAACTCTGGTACATCTACACAATGGAATACTATGTAGCCGTCAGAAAACATGAAGTCATGAAATTTGCATATAAATGGACCAGCATAGAAAGTATCATGTTGAGTGAAATCAGTCAGAAAGAAAGAGACAAACATAGAAAGATTGCACTCATATGTGTGGTATAATGAAACTGAGTTATAATGAAACTCATAATGAAACTGAGAAGTACAAGTTGGCAACGATGCAACTTCTGGCAGATATCTCTCTGGACTTAGTTACTAAAATACTAAAATACAGAAACCCAAAACCGAGAGGCCGCTAAGTGTGGTGACTCGACCTCATACCTCTTCATCCTCAGCAATGGAAAACAAATTATCTAATGCGTCCTTTTCAGCAGGTCTGACTTTAGGGGAGAGACTCTCCAAACAATAATAGTGAGTTTTGTTGAAACATTGAATGCAATCAAAGTGAAAATAAAATGAAATTTATTAGTTACACAGGCAGGGGGGCTGAGGGTGGGGGGGCTAGGGGCGTGGGGGGGGGTTAGGGGTGTGGGTGTGCGGGGTGGATCTATACTGGAATTCTTGGTGGTGGAATATGTGCATCTGGTGAAGGGATGGGTATTCGAGCATTGAGCATTGTATAACTGAGATTTAAACCTGAAAACTTTGTAACTTTCCACATGGTGACTCAATAAAATAAATAAATAAATAAATAAATAAATAAACAAATAAATAAATAAAAATAAAGTGACATTCCCTGGATTCATTTTAGGGATGCAAATCAATTTATGTAACAAACTGCATTAACAGAGAGAAAGATAAAAGATCATTCTCAGATAAAAAGATTTTATAAATTAATTGACACAACTTCACAGACATATGATAAAAATGCTCTATAGGATCTGAAGACATAGTACATTTGTCTTGCATGTGGCCAACTCAGTTCAATTCTCAACACCTCATTTGGTTCCACAAACTAGGTGTAAGCACAGAGCCAGGAGTCAACTCGAGCACCACCACATGTCTCCAAAACAAAACGAAACAAATTTTAAATAATTTAGGAATAGAAAGAATATACCTTACCAAAATAAAGGCCATGTCTACCAAACTACAACATCAGAATTAAAGACTCAACTTTTTGACAAGGGCAATAAAAGGAAAAACAAACTAAAATGAGACTATATCAAATTTTAAAAAAATTCTTAAAGCAAAAGGAACAGCCAACCACAAATAATCGGTCTAGAAATGCTATCAAAAGTAAATGAAGTAGACACTTTTTTCAGAGATGGCATAAAGAATATCAGTGACACATTAGGGTGTTCAAAATCACTTATTATGGAATCAGGTAGATGGCTCAGGGATCAGAGGCATATTCCTCACAAGATCAGGGACCTAGGCTTGGTCCTTTGTTCCTTATCGTATACCAGCACCACTAAATGTATCCCTGGGGACCCTCAACACCACTGGCCAAAGAAGTGCTATAGCATTGGCCCAAACATGGAATAATCCTGCCCAGTGTGTTGAATATCCCTAGCAGGTAACCTCATTGTTCCCGTGCACTACTTGGGAAATCCCCAAGAGGGGGAAAATAATAAGATATCACCTCACACTGGCAAGTTTGGTGTATTTTAAAAAGATCAACAACAGCAAATATTGACAAGGATATTTGAACTCACTCACACCATTGGTGTAGATGTAAATTGGTGTAGCCTTTATGATAAACTCTATGAAGAGTTCTTAAAATTTTTAAACAGAGATAACTATGGTCAGCAAATTCAATTGTAGGTACTATCCAATAGACAAGAAACATTAATTCTAGTATAAGTCAAGGGTAGGAGAGGTAGTACAGGAAGTAAGATCCTTGACTTGCATTCTATGGACTAATTCCTAAAATCACACAGGGTCTAATAACCACCAGCAGCTGTCTCTAGTCAGCACAGAGCCAGGCATAGCACCTGGAACCACAGGCTGAGGCCACAGAACTCTTGCCCACAAAAAGAGTATTTATACTTCAATGTTTATAGTAATATTATTCTCTATAATTAAAGCATGGGATCAACCCACATTTATACTGACAGATGATTTTATCAAGGAAGCATATATTGTGTGTGTGTGTGTGTGTGTGTATACACACAGACAGAGAGAGTGTATATCCGCACCAGGCTGTTTTCACTCGGGGCACAGCAGAGGGGGCGGCTGAGAACTCCCACCCCAATGGACCAAGCCCCGCAGCCAATCTCCACTACCCAACCACTCCACGCTCTGGACTGCTTTATTTTTTCTTTTTAATTTATTTATTTTTTATTTTTTTATTTTATTTATTTTTTTTAATTTTTTATTGTGGAAAGTTACAAAGTTACAAAGTTTTCAGGTTTAAATCTCAGTTATACAATGCTCGAATACCCATCCCTTCACCAGTGCTCATATTCCACCACCAAGAATCCCAGTATAGCTCCACCCCGCCCCCTCACACCCCAACCCCCCCACGCCCCTAGCCCCCCCCCCCTAAGCCCCCCCCTGTGTAACTAATAAATTTCACTTTACTTTCATTTTGATTGCATACAATATTTCAACAAAACTCACTATTATTGTTTGGAGAGTCTCTCCCCTAAAGTCAGACCTGCTGAAAAGGAAGCATTAGATAATTTGTTTTCCATTGATGAGGATGAAGAAGTATGAGGTCGAGTGACCACACTTAGCGGCCTCTCAGTTTTGGGTTTCTGTAATTTAGTATTTTAGTAACTAAGTCCAGAGAGATATCTGCCAGAAGTTGCATCGTTGCCAACTTGTACTTCTCAGTTACATTATATTCCACATATGAGTGCAATCTTTCTATGCCTGTCTCTTTCTTTCTGACTCATTTTACTCAACATGATACTTTCCATGTTGATCCACTTATATGCAAATTTCATGACTTCATGTTTCCTGACAGCTACATAGTATTCCATTGTGTAAATATACCAGAGTTTCTTTAGCCAATCATCTGTTTTCGGGCACTCTGGTTTTTTCCATATTGTGGCTATTGTGAACAGAGCAGCAATGAACATGGAAATGCAGATGTCATCTCTACTATACCTTTTTGCCTCTCCGGGATATATTCCCAGGAGTGGTATTGCTGGGTCAAATGGGAGCTCAATTTCTAACTTTTTGAGAATCGTCCATATTGTTTTCCAAAAGGGCTGAACCAGTCGGCATTCCCACCAGCAGTGAAGGAGAGTCCCTTTCTCCCCACATCCACGCCAACACCGGTTGCTTTTGTTTTTGGGGATGTGGGCCAGTCTCTGTGATGTGAGATGATATCTCATTGTTGTTTTGATCTGCATCTCCCTGATGATTAGTGATGTTGAACATTTTCTCATGTGCCTCTTAGCCATTTGGATTTCTTCTTTGGAAAAGTTTCTGTTCATTTCATCAGCCCATTTTTTGATCGGGTTGGCAGTTTTCTTCTTGTGGAGTTACCAGTGCATTGTATATCCTTGTTATCAACCCTTTATCGGATGGGTACTGCATAAATATCCTTTCCCATTCTGTAGATTGTCTTTGTACTTTGGTCACTGTTTCTCTTGAGGTGCAGAAGTTTCTTAGTTTGAGATAGTCCCATTCATTTATCTCTGTTTTCACTTGCTTGGCCAGTGGCGTGTCAGCTTTGAAGATACCTTTGGCTTCAGTGTCGTGGAGTGTTTTGCCGACCTTGTCTTCAATGTACCTTAGGGATTCTGGTCTGATGTTGGGGTCCTTAATCCATTTTGATCTGACTTTTGTACATGGTGATAGGTGGAAGTCTAAGCCCATTTTTTTGCATGTAGCTGTCCAGTTTTGCCAGCACAATTTGTTAAACATGCTTTCCTTGCTCCACTTCGCCTTTTTTGCTCCCTTATCAAAGATTAGATGGTCATATATTTGGGGGTGTATGTCAGAGTATTCAACCCTGTTCCATTGGTCTGCCGCTCTGCCTTTTTTCCAGTACCAAGCTGTTTTAATGACTACCGCTTTGTAGTAGAGTTGGAAGTTGAGGAGGTTGATTCCTCCCATTTTCTTTTTCCCAAGGATTGCTTTAGCTATTCGTGGGGGCTTATTGTTCCATATGAATTTCAGGAGCACTTGCTCCATTTCTTTGAAGAATGTCAAGGGTATCCCTATAGGGATCGCATTGAATTTGTACAATGCTTTGGGGAGAATTGCCATTTTGACAATATTAATTCTTCCAATCCATGAGCAGGGGATGTCTTTCCATTTCCTCGTGTCCTCTTTTATTTCCTGAAGTAGTGTTTTATAGTTTTCATTATACAAGTCCTTTTCCTCCTTTGTTAAGCTGATTCCGAGGTATTTGATTTTTTGAGGCGCAATTGTGAATGGGATTGCTTTTCTCAGGTCACTTTCTTCTCTCTCATTATTTGCATATAGGAAAGCCATGGACTTTGGGTATTGATTCTATAGCCTGCAACTTTACTGTACGAGTCTATTGTTTCTAGGAGTTTCTTGGTAGAGGTTTTACGGTTCTCTAAGTATAGTATCATATCATCTGCGAATAGTGAGAGCTTGATTTCTTCCTTTCCTACCTGAATGCCCTTAATGTCTTTTTCTTGCCTAATCGCTATTGCAAGTACTTCCAGTACTATATTGAACAGAAGTGGAGAGACTGGGCATCCTTGTCTCGTCCCTGTTCTCAGAGGGAAGGCTCTTAGTTTTTCCCCATTGAGGACAATGCTTGCCATAGGCTTGTGATAAATGGCTTTGACTATATTGAGGAAGGTCCCTTCTATACCCATTTTGGCTAGTGTTTTCATCATAAACGGATGCTGGATCTTGTTAAATGCTTTCTCTGCATCTATTGATATGATTATATGATTTTTATCTTTTCTTTTGTTGATATGGTGGATTATGTTGATTGATTTCCGGATGTTAAACCATCCTTGCATCCCCGGGATGAATCCCACTTGGTCGTGGTGTATGATCTTTTTGATGAGTTGTTGAATTCTATTTGCTAATATTTTGTTGAGAATTTTTGCATCTGTGTTCATCAGGGATATTGGCCTGTAGTTTTCTTTTTTTTGTGGTGTCTTTGTTTGCTTTTGGTATTAGGGAGATATGAGCCTCATAGAAACTGTTAGGGAGGGTTTCTGTTTCTTCAATTTCCTGGAAGAGCTTGAGAAGGACTGGCAAAAGGTACTCTTTAAATGTTTGGAAGAACTCACTAGTGAATCCGTCTGGGCCTGGGCTTTTGTTTTTGGGGAGACTTTTGATTACCATTTCAATTTCCTTGATGTTAATTGGACTATTCAGGTACTCCAGGTCTTCTTGGTTCAGCCTTGGGAGATTATAGGAGTCGAGGAATTTATCCATTTCTTCTAGATTCTCTTGTTTCGTGGCATGGAGATTTTCAAAGTAGTCTCTGATGATCTTTTGAATTTCATTGGTTTCTGTTGTGATGTCCCCCTTTTCATTTCTGATTCGGCTTATAAGGGTTCTTTCTCTCTCTCTTTCTTTGTGAGTCTTGCTAGTGGTTTATCAATCTTGTTTATTTTCTCGAAGAACCAGCTCTTGGTTTCATTGATCTTCTGGATTGTCTTTTGGGTTTCCATGTCATTAATTTCTGCTCTAAGTTTTATTATCTCTTTCCTTCTGCCTGGTTTTGGCTCCTTTTGTTGGTCCTTTTCTAAGGTCTTGAGCCGTGAAGTCAAGATATTTATGTGGGCCCTTTCTTCGTTTCTGAGATATGCTTGCAGAGCTATAAATTTTCCCCTTAAAACGGCTTTAGCTGCGTCCCACAGGTTCTGGTAGCTCGTGTCTTCATTCTCATTTGTTTCTAGGTACCTTTTGATTTCTTCCTTGATTTCCTTCCTGACCCACTCATTGTTCAATATCGAGCTATTTAGTTTCCAGGTGTTTGATTTGGTTTTCTGCATCTGTCCACAGTTGAGTTTTATCTTCAGTGCATCATGGTCTGAAAAGATAGCTGGTACAATGTCTATCTTGTTGATTCTGTTGAGGTATGTTGTGTGGCCCAGCGCATGGTCTATTCTGGAAAATGTTCCATGTGCACTGGAAAAGAATGTGTATTCCTTTTTTTGGGGATATAAAGCCCTGTATAGATCTATTAGCCCTCTCTCTTCTATTTCTTCCTTCAAAGCCAGTATTTCATTGGTGAGTTTTAATCTTCTAGATCTGTCCAGAGGAGACAGTGCGGTGTTGAAGTCTCCAACTACTATTGTGTTGCTCGAGATGTCCTTCTCGAGGTCTCTTAGCAGCTGTTGTAGGTATTTAGCTGGTCCCTCATTGGGTGCGTAGACATTTAGGAGTGTGATTTCTTCCTGATGTACACATCCCTTGATTAATAAAAAGTGGCGTTCACTATCCCTTGTAATCTTTTTCAACCTGAAGTCTATGTTGTCTGATACTAGTAAAGCCACCCCGGATTTCTTGAGGGAGTTGTTTGCTTGCAGGATTGTTTTCCATCCTTTGACTTTGAGTCTGTGTTTGTTCTGGCTATTCAGATGTGTTTCTTGCAGGCAGCAGAATGTTGGGTTGAGTCTCTGAATCCATTTTGCCAGTCTGTGTCTCTTAGTTCGTGAATTCAGACCATTGACATTAAGGGAGATTATTGTTATGGGATTTTGTGCCCTCTTTGTGCAAGGGTTTGTTGTGCTTGTAGGGGTTGTTCTTGTCTTACAATAGCCCCTTTAGTGCGTCTTTTAGGTTTGGTTTTGAGTCTATGAAGTTCCTGAGCTGTTGTTTATCCCCAAAGTAGTGTATGATTCCTTCTAGCTTGAATGAGAGTTTAGCCGAATAAAGTATTCTTGGTGAAGCGTTGATTTCATTGAGTTTTTTCACTATATCCCACCATTGCCTTCGAGCTTGGAGGGTTTCCTCTGATAGATCTGCTGTGAGCCTAAGGGGTGCTCCTTTGTATGCGATTTCCTTCTTGGACCTTGCTGCTTGGAGTATTGTGTCTCTCTGGAAGATGTCCATCATTGTAACTATGATATGTCTTGGGGTTTTTCTGTTAGGATCTCTTTTAGCTGGCATTCTTCGGGCGCCTTGAATCTGGATGCCTGCATTGTCCAGCTGTGGGAAGTTTTCCGCAATGATTTGTTTGACTGTGTCTTTTTCGTTGGGGTTGGTTCCCTGTGGTTCTGGTAGTCCAATGATTCTAATGTTGTTCCTCTTGAATTCATCCCCTAGGACTCTGATTCTGGCTAGAGCTATTTTGAGGTCTCTTGCCATGGTTTGATGTTGCCTGTAGGCCTCTTGCAGCTCATCTTCAAGCATACTGATTCTGTCTTCGGCTGCAGTCATCCTATTGTTGAGGGCAGCCAGAGAGTTTTTGATTTCATGTACGGAATCCTTCATTTCTTTTTGAAGGTTTTTTATTTCTGCTCTCATTTCTTCCCGTATTTTGTCGGCTGTCTGTTGTATTGTTTCCGCCAGGTCCTCCTTGAAGTTGTCCATCTTTGCATTGAGTTCATTGAACATGTTGAGGATTTCAAGTCTGAATTCTTTCTCAGAGAGGTCAAGTTTGTAGGAAGCGCCCATTGAGGTTTCCGGACTCCTTTGATCGTCCTCTGGTTGCAATGGGGATTTTCGCTGTTTCTTCATGTTGTTTGTGGTGATATGAAAGAGGGCCCTTGATGATGAGTGTCCCTGTTTCCTTTTGTTGCGAAAAAGGATTGTGGATAGGCTCAGTTAATAGTGGTTGGCTTTTTACTTGCCGGTTGTAGAACCTGGTCTCCTACTGAGATGTTTCCTTCAGTTCTTATGTGAAGTCTTGTGGTTTATTGTCCTACTGCTTGCGACTAGCTAGGATGTTAGTCTTGGATAGGATGTTGAGGAAACTACTTGCCGCCGGCAATGAGGCCACGCCCACTTTTCTTAGGCCACGCCCTCTGGTGGTTAGGCCACGCCCCTTTCCCACAACCCGACAGCGGTCAACGTGCTGGGGGTGACTGGACTGCTTTATAAGACACTTCCTACCCATTTTCCATAATTACCACACCATACTTGATGGAGTTCAGACAGTAGGGGTATATTCGATATGAAAAAAAAGCAGTAACGATAGGTCTCATTCCCCTGACCCTGAAAAAGCCTCCAATCCTTGGGAAAGATAAGTAAGGAGAAGCTGCTAAAATCTCAGGGCTAGGACAAATGGAGACATTACTGTTGCCCACTTGAGCAAATTGACAAACAACAGGATGACAGTGATACAGTGATACAGTGATCTTAAAAATGTGCCTATCAAGGTGAAAGGCTGGGGATGGGGAGAGGCAGGGTGGTTGGTATGACAGAATCTGGGAACATTGGTGGAAGCAAGAAGACCCTAGTGGTGGGATTGATGCTAGAGCATAATATGTCTAAACCCCAACAATTAATAGTTTCATAAATCATGGCGCCTGAAAATTTTTTTAAATGTAAGATCTGTACACCAGATTTGCCATACTTGTCTGTGCTATAAAAATATATAGTTTTTTAAAAATTAATTTAATTGGGTTGTTTTTGCAGAGTTTATTTTTTATTTATCTTATGATAGTCCCCCAAAACTTTAATATCACAATCTATATTAATTCTAAAGGATTCCTTGAATCTCATGCTTAGGTACACCAGTTTTACGTGTGAACACAGTGGAAAAGTAATTTAAAAATTAGGGGAAACCAAAACAGTAGGTCAGATAGATAGTAAAGGTGTCAATATGTTGCCTTGCTCAGAGTTTAAGCCCCATTTCACCCTGACACCCCTTGTGGTCTCCTGACACTAGGAACCTGACCACTACCAGTGATCACTAAGCATAAAACTAAGAGTTAATCATAAACAGGGCTGGTTGTGACCACCCCCACCCCCACCCCCAAAGATTGTATGTGTTTGAGTCATTGGAAGGGGTGGTATAATTAGAACATAGCAAGATCCTTAGAGAAAATGGCCAAGCAGTACACTTTACTCTCCAATCTTCTCCTGTAAGGCAAAGAGTTGTGGGATACACTAAAGTTGCAAGCTGTGCATTTCTGAGTTGCATCTTTATATACATCTGCTATGATGCAAAAGTTTGACCAAGAAGTGGTTTTGTCCTTTTTGCCACTATAATGCTAGTCATAAATGGTAGATTGTCTAGACCCATGGGGACATAAAGTGTTCATAAATTAGGCATTGGAGATTATTTAAAAGTATTTTTTCATGGGTTTAGACCTTGACCTGACACCATGCACAAAAGTCAGATCAAAATGGATTAAAGACCTCAACATTAGACCACAAACCATAAGGTACATTGAAGACAAGGTCGGCGAAACCCTCCACGATATTGAAGATAAGGGTATCTTCAAGGGTGACACGGAACTAAGCAATCTAGTAAAAACAGAGATCAACAAATGGGACTACATTAAACTAAAAAGCTTCTGCACCGCAAAAGATACAGTGACCAGAATACAAAGACTATCCACAGAATGGGAAAGGATATTTACACAATACCCATCAGATAAGGGGTTGATATCAATGGTATATAAAGCACTGGTTGAACTCTACAAGAAGAAAACATCCAACCCCATCAAAAAATGGGGCGAAGAAATGAACAGAAACTTTACCAAGGAAGAAATACGAATGGCCAAAAGGCACATGAAAAAGTGCTCTGCATCACTAATCATCAGAGAGATGCAGATCAAAACAACTTTGAGATACCACCTCACACCACAGAGACTAGCACACATCCAAAAGAACAAAAGCAACCGCTGTTGGAGAGGATGTGGGGAGAAAGGGACCCTTCTTCACTGCTGGTGGGAATGCCGACTGGTTCAGCCCTTCTGGAAAACAATTTGGACGACTCTCAAAAAATTAGATATTGAATTCCCATTTGACCCAGCAATACCACTGCTGGGAATATATCCCAGAGAATCAAAAAAGTACAATCGAAACAACATCTGCACATGTATGTTCATCGCAGCACTGTTTACAATAGCCAGAATCTGGAAAAAACCCGAATGCCCCAGAACGGATGACTGGTTGAGGAAACTTTGGTACATCTATACAATGGAATACTATGCAGCTGTTAGAAAAAAGGAGGTCAAGAATTTTGTAGTTAAGTGGATGGGCATGAAAAGTTTCATGCTGAGTGAAATGAGTCAGAAAGAGAGAGACAGACATAGAAAGATTGCACTCATCTATGGTATATAGAATAACAGAGTGGGAGACTAACACCCAAGAACTGTAGAAATAAGTACCAGGAGGTTGACTCCATGGCTTCGAGGCTGGCCTCAAGTTCCGGGGATAGGTCAACTCAGAGAAGCGATCACCAACTACATTGCAGTCGAAGGCCATGTGGGGGAAGGGAGTTGCGGGCTGAATGAGGGCTAGAGACTGAGCACAGCGGCCACTCAACACCTTTGTTGCAAACCACAACAGCTAATTAGAGAGAGAAAGCAGAAGGGAATGCCTTGCCACAGTGGCAGGGTGGGGTGGGGGGGAGATGGGATTGGGGAGGGTGGGAGGGACACTGGGTTTACGGGTGGTGGAGAATGGGCACTGGTGAAGGGATGGGTTCCCAAACTTTGTATGAGGGAAGTGTGAGCACAGAAGTGTATAAATCAGTAACTGTACCCTCACGGTGATTCTCTAATTAAAAATAAATAAATTTAAAAGTATTTTTTCAAAGACAAGTTCAGTATTCATGCCTAATAGTGTCAGAATACTGACGTTTATCCTAGATAACCAGCTCTTGCCTTCTGCCCCCAACCTGTCTGTGTATATTGATTAAGAGATGGCATTGCCATGTATTTCCACTGTAGTGTTGATTAACAGCATAATTATGAGCCCAAAAGCAGGCAATCACTAGGCATTTCATCTGCTGAGTAGCAAAGGCCAGAAGAAGAGAAAATAATTCCTATTATTTCAGAACGCATAGTCAAAAGAAAATACAAGTTGTCCTTTTATAAATAGTGTTAATCTTCCTAGTTTATAGTGCACATTTCCAATTATACCACTTATGATATATTTAGCTAGAGGGCAGGTTGCATTTTTAAAATCTGTTGAGTGCAATAATGACTTAGCTACTGCTCATTTGTTTTCTATTGCTTAGTTAAGCATGCTGCATGTCTTTGCATTTCATTTTTCTTCCTTTCCTTCTTTTCCCTATATATTTGATGAATAAACTATGCTGACTTTTAATGTGCCATCACTGATTGTTTGGCCTGGAGGTTTTTCAAAACATACCGGTGTGTCAGAGTCTGATTTAAACTGTTTGATTTGGGAAACAGACTGTACAAGCATTCTTCGAATTTCAAAGATGAGCTAGGTTTTAAGAACTATTTTGTTAGAGAAGACAGGACAATCAATTGTGGGTGATGTTAGTTCTGGAATTTAAAGAGTAGAAGGGTTAGTCTCAAACACTTTCAATGTCTGATTGCTTTCCAAATTGTAGATGCTTTGTAGTGAGTAGTATTAAAATATAGGAAGAAGAGGAAATTGGAGAAAATCCCTCAAAGTTAGGACTGTTGCATAGGCTTTAATGAATATGTGAAATCTACCATGGAGAAAAAAGAATAAATTTGTTTTGCTACCATCCTAGATTAATTCTTCATATAGTAACATCATTTTCCTCTACTGAAATCTATTTTAAAGAATTCCAGATAAAATTTTTAAATTCGGTGGTCATATATATATTTGTAAGGAGTGGTTTTAGATATTTATCAAAAAAAAAGCTTCCCTTCAACTTAATTAAGAATTCTTAGCAACTATCTTGTGTTTACTGGGGACTATTGCCCACAAAGGCAAGCAAGAAAATTGAAGCTCTTAAAGGCTAAGTGCACTACTCAAGGTCATAAAGCAATTCGATAATGACCCAGAATTAGAAATCAGAGCCCTAGAGGTCTTGCCTACTGCTAGAGCCATTGTATGTGGCCTCCACTGCAAAAATTAATAATGATAATGTAAAGTTAAAAATATATAATACAGTTTTTTCAGGCAACACTTAAAAATAAAAGAAGTATAGATGAATATTGTAAAGACTGGTTTCAATGGTTCTGGAAAGCTCATCAGAAAATTTTGCAATCTTATTTGATTTTACCCTTATATAAGGTAAGTAAGGGTACTCTTCACCACAGTGTTTAAGTTATTGGAGTAATATAGTGGGATGAAATCCAATTCTTGATGTAACTGTACTATATATGGAACACCATGATGAATAGTAAGAAGAGAGTATATGAAAATTGTGATTTAAGTGCTTGCAGAGAATTGCATTTTTTCACTACGAAAGCTCCCATTTCTCCTTTTACAAAAGAACATACACGTGTATGGGGTTTTATTAGCATGCACAAAGTTTATCTTACCATTTCTTAGTGCTTATAAAACAACAAAGAACTTCAACCCTATTATCCTTTCCCCAGTGTTGATTTCTGCTTTTCCAGGGATATTTAATGCAAGTTCATACATTTTGCTATAACACGTGACATATTGATTCATAGCAGGTCCCTGTGATAGCAGATCCCTGATAACTATTTGTCTATGGTAACAACATTGTATATATTTCCTTCTGAGAACTTAAGAGTCATAGTAACTATTTCTTAAAATTTAAGTGAGAAATATTTTGACTTTTTTTTTTTTTTGCTTTTCGGGTCACACCCAGCGATGCTCAGGGGTTACTCCTGGCTTTACACTCAGGAATTGCTCCTGGCGGTGCTTGGGGGACCATATGGGATGCCGGGGATCGAACCCGGGTCGGCCGCGTGCAAGGCAAACGCCCTACCCGCTGTGCTATCGCTCCGGCCCTTGACTTAATTTATTAAAATACTTGTTTTCTAACTTTTCTAGAAAAGAAATCAAATCTGCTTAAATAAAACAGTGGTTGTGAATAAACTAAAACTGGGTAATCTCTTATGTATAGTCAGTGGATAAAATGCACTTTTGGGGATTTAATATAAAAGAAACCTGGACTACCTAACATTGTGCTATGTTCCCTGCGAACCAAAATGATTTAGAAAAAACTTATTAATGTCCATTTGGAATTTCTACCATGTAAAAGTTATTTTTAACATTATCATGTTACACTTCCATTAACACTTATTCTTGTTACATATATATATAGTGATATATATTTCATAGCAAGGCCTATAAAGCTGGCCTATTGATTATCTGGCTGTCATGTACACATTCTCATTTCCCTTTAATGTTTAATTTAATGATTTGTGAACTAGTATATACAAAGGAGCAAAGTAGTTTTCCTAAGATCCTTAAACTCCAAACTCTGGCAGAATTCTCAGGGATATATATATATATATATATATGTATATCTATGCATATATATGTGTGTATACATATATATATAATATTATATATAAAATATTATATATATCCAGTAATAAAATATCCAGTAATTAAATTGATTTTTTTCTTTGTTTGCTTTGGGAGCCACATCTAACAGAATTCAGAGCTTATTTCTGGCTTTGTGCTCAAAGATCACTCAAAGAACATAGCACAATGTTATGTAGTCCAGGTTTCTTTTATATTAAATCCCCAAAAGTGCATTTTCTCCACTGAAATATGGGACCATTTGGAATATAGGGGATCAAATCCAAGTCTGCTGCATTGAAGACAAGTCTTACCCACTGTGTTTCTCTCTGGCCCCCAGTGAGATTTAATTGATAATTTTTAGAAAGGCAATGCATTTTACATTTTCCATGTATTTGAATTATAAAGCGATTTCATAGGGAGAAGAAAACCTTTCCCTATTCTTATGTTTATATTGGGTGATTGCTTATCTGATTATTATGTACTTTTTTGAGGTGAGGCCCTTCTGAAAGTGAGTGGGTATGCTATTCACAATTAAATGAGGATTAGAAACATTAACCCATATTTTCCTGAACATGTACCTATTTGATCACTGTGTCCAGTGAATCTTCAATGACGTGAGAAGCTGTTTAATACTAATTGCCTTATAGTTGTAGTTTAATTTACCAGGAGTGTGGAATAATTCTATATCATTCAGGATCTGCTCCTAAATGTTTCAAATATAAATTAAATCTATCACTAGAAGATGGTTTGCCACAGTTTTCTTTTAAATAGTATAACTATTGATGCTTTTCTTCTGCTTTCAATATATTTTTTTATTCTTTTATGAATTTATATCACTCCAGAAGAGACTTTCTGCATCAGACAAAGTATATAGGTACTTTTACACTTAGTTCATGTAATCCTAGCTGCAATTATGGCTGGAGTTTAGTCAGATTACTACTGGAATTGCCTAGAGGAAAGCTGACAACCCATCAAGTTGTAACTCACTATAGGGATTGTTTGTCTGTTTGTTATTTTTATTTGGGGCCACAGCTCTGGGTGTTCAAGGCTTTCGCCCAAGTCTGTGCCCAGGGATTCCTGCTATCAGGTTCAGGGGACCAGGTGGTGTGTTCAGGATTGAACTTGGATCAGCCACAGAAGGCAAGAGCCCTATCATCTGTACTATCGCTGACCCCATCACTACACTATAGCACTGAACTGTCATCCCGTTGTTCATTGATTTTGCTCGAGTGGGCACCAGTAACGTCTCATTGTGAGACTTGTTGTTACTGTTTTTGGCATATCAAATACGCCACGGGTAGCTTGCCAGGCTTGCAATGCAGGTGGGATACTCTCGGTAGCTTGCCGGGCTCTCTGAGAGGGACGAAGGAATCGAACCCCGGATTGACCGCGTGCAATGAAAATGCCCTACCCACTGTGCTATTGCTCCAGTCCCAAAGATCATTTAATATAAATTTGCTAATATATAAATACTAGAATAAAACAAGACTAGTTTTATCATTTTGCTTCAAGGTTGGAAAGAAGATAGGAGTATTGTTTTTATTTTCTTTGCTAAATGCTGCAGAGGAAAGAACTGCAGAAAAGAATCGAGAATTACAAGGCAATTATCCTGGAAGAATATTGGTGCCACAGAACTGCCGTTTGGGTAATCTATTCAGCCTATCAGTAATGAAACTGTTTGAGAAACAATGGAAATAAAGTCAGGGAAGTCAGATTTTAAAAATCTACCACCAAAATTCTACAAATTAACATCAGAATAATTGTCACTTTTTGCTTAGACTGCACTATCCTGCATCTTCTTGCCACAATTGTGCCTTAAGAGTCCCTCCACCCATCTGCTCTGTGCAAATCCATCTTTGCTTCCCAGTAATCTAGTGCTTATCCTTATTGCTCTTGATGACGTGCACTTTTTCCCTACTTTCATATGTCAAGTCAATTGGAAACTAAAAGAGTCAGTTCTTTATTCAAAATAATTTATTGCTGAACAATAGTGCCAGGACTAAATGTTTGTGGCATTTCAGCTGAATGTGACTTATTGCAGCTTACCTGGCCATGAGTCACCTGGAGGAACTTTTTACATACTAATTTCCTCCACCCTTTCTGCCACTGTAGGGAAATCGAATGTAGATTGTCACAGAAAGTCTATTAAACAGCCTTCAGTTGTGCAGCCCTTTCCTATATTTTCAATGTTCAATAGAGCTCTTAGTCTTTAAGTAGCTATTTTCTCTAAATATTATTCTTTGGGCTATAATTAATAACTTAAGTTAAATTATGTTTGATGACTTATTGGTGATAAGAAATGCCTTAATTGAAATTTAACTTAGAATAGTAGTTTATTAACCATAATCAAGCTTGAGTAGTCATTTATGCTTGCAAATTGGTATTTAATTTATTGTTTTTTTTTCAATGTCCTTAATAGACTTGGAAATCTCCCTCACAAAGCCCCACACTGTGTTTTTATTGACTCTTCTGCCAGGGGGCACTGTTAAATAGGAAGGAAGTAAAATCTATGTGGCTAACAGAAGACTATGATGCGTTCTAGTCTAGAAATACACTTGTCATTCCTCTTATTATAAAGCTTCTTATGTAAAAATATGGTGAATTTTTATGTTTAGTGCATACATTTTTATTGTTTTTAGCAAATCATTTTTGTCTTTTCTTTTGCTATTCAGCATTCAAGTGCCAGAATAAAATTTTCATCTTCTAGGAATTTGATTGGGTTGGAGCGATAGCACAGCGGTTGGGCATTCACCTTTCACATGGCCGACCCGCGTTTGATTCCGCCGCCCCTCAGTAGCCCGGCAAGCTACTGAAAGTATCCTGCCCGCACAGCAGAGCCTAGCAAGCTACCCGTGGCGTATTCGATATGCCAAAAACAGTAACAATAAGTCTCACAATGAGAGACGTTACTGGTGCCCGCTCGATCAAATTGATGAGCAATGGGATGACAGTGACAGTGATACAGAGGAATTTGATTTAGATTACAGAGACAAAACGAAATAAATATTCCTTATTCTATCCTGTTGTAACAATGCTGCATTCTGACATTTCTCACTCTGTGATTTATCATAAGCCTTTTATCTTTCTGCTCCCTTTGTTATTTAATTGGATGAATAATTTAAATTTATATACCTATCACATGTGATGCATGTAGTAATTGAAATAGTTGCCAGTGTATTGATTTTGGTTATTGTTGTTAATTAAGAATGCATCTAAAAATTTTAAATAATAAATTTCCCAAACCATTAAAGTGAATATATCTGTTTTTATTGAGTGATAATAATGACTATTATTATTGTTCTTTTCTCATCAAAACTGCAGTAGACAATAAAATCACTGTCACAGTTTTTGTGCCTCATTCCTAAACTTTGATTACACGTATATTGTCTCAATATATTCAATAAAAAGGAATCTAATATAATGGTACCTATAAACAAACATGTTACTAATGTATTAATTTTCATAAGTGTGATTTACAAAATGTAAAGGGATCTGAAGAGATAGCGAAGGGATTAAAGCACTTGTCTTACCCAGAGCCAAGCCTGGTTAGATCCCTGGCAGTGCATATGGTTCCCAGAGCATTGCCAGGAGTGAGCCCTGAGCAGAGCAGGGTATTCCCTGAACACAAAATAACAAAATGTCTTACCAAATGTCTTACTTTACTGGGTGGAGTGCCTTTCTAAAGGTAAACCCCTGTGCTGCTGTTTAAGTGTATGCTGAAGTCTCATAGATAATGCCATATAAGTGTCAAAGAAAAGATAGATTCTGATAACTTGAAAATAGACAGTTAAAATAGTCCTTTTCTTTTATAACATATAAATATGAAAACACAATTATTGAGTGTAACCAATCTACCTTATAGAAGAACATTACTGACTTACCTTTGGTGATCACTCATAACTCTTATTTCCCATGCATTCTTACTTTGCCTTTTATTTTCCCCAATTTTATCTAATCACATGTATTTTTCTATATGTATATCAGAGGGCACTCTAATTTCATTTTATATTTTTACTTCAGGAAATGCTACAATGAAACAGTCTCGATACAGGATTATCATACAAGAAGCAGCCAATGGAGGTCAAGAATGCCCAGATACCTTATTTGAAGAACGTGAGTGTGAAGATATCTCCGCGTGTCCTGTATATCGGTAACTATTTACTTTTTTAAATAGTCACTGAACTTTATAAATTGTAACCTATTTTTTCATTTATTATATGGTTGTTTAGTGAGAAATAAGTATTGATGTTGTTTACCTAAAACTGCTTCACTGTGTCTCCCATTTATCTAAAATATATTTTGAGAAAGGGGAAAAAATTTGAGTGTAAGTAACAGAGAAAGAAATAATAAAGCTATTTTGATTACAAATAAGGTGCTAGAGTTCTGCCACTGAAGAGAACAGTTTTTGAATTACAATCAAAAGATATTTAGGATGAAACCCTTTACCTGGAAAACTAAGGCAAACACATACATTTACATTTGCACACACATAGTACTTATATTACTCAAGAAACAAATTTGTTCTTTAATAATTTTCACTTTAAAATATTTTAGGACCACAAATTTTATTACTCACATATTTCAGAAACCATTTGGTTAGAAAATCCATGACATGCAAAGCATTTACAAAGATCAATGACAAAAAAATCCAAAAACTATCAAAAATGAGAGGAACTGGCTGAAAGACCATGTTCTGGAGGGCAGCTAGACTACTTTTGGTTCCAGCAACTGCTTGCAGCCATGTTTCTAGACTGTGAACTAAGTCATAGCCCCACGCTGGCCAAAGAGGGAAAAGATCCTTTTTTTCTAGGTTTTTTTTCCTTTTAGGGGAGAAGCGGTGTGGTGTCCTCCATATTATGAGGACTATTAAGCAGGTATGAACTTGGTGGCACGGGAAGGAGAAAAAAAAAAGACTTATGAACTTGAAACAGTGGGATGCATGGGCAGTCTCGGGCCAGGGGCAATACCAGTGCATGCTCTGCTGAGATTCGACCCGAGTGGACACACTTTTGTGCGTCTGCTCTGCTGCTGATTGACCACAATCCGGAGGCCAGCTAGACTACTCTTGGTCCCAGCAACTGCTTGCAGCCATGTCTCTAGACTGTGAACTAAGCCATTCCCCCTTGCTGCCCCAGGAAGGGAAATGATGCAATTTCTAACATAAACCTCCCTGGACTTAATTACTAAAGTACTAAAATACAGAAATTCTAAACTATGATAGCAGCCGCGGGACTTCATACCTCGTCATTCTCAGCAATGGAAAACTAATTATCAAATCCTTTCTTGTCAGTAGGGCTGTTTTTTTGGGGGAAACTCCAACAATAGTGAGTTTTGTGTTGAAATATGGACGGTAATCAAGGTAAAGATAAAATGAAGTGAAATTTATCAGCTACGCAGGTGGGGGTGGGGGGTGGAGGTGGGGGTATACTGGGGTTTTTGGTGGTGGAATATGGGCACTGGTGAAGGGATGGGTGTTCGAGCATTGTATAACTGAGACATAAGCCTGAGAACTTTGTAACTTTCTACATGGTTATTCAATAAAATTAATAATTAAAAAAAGAAAGAAATTATATCACTTACCATAAAAAATGAGAGGAACTGATACTTTTCTAAAGAATCAGAGGGATGTCCAATAAATATATGAAAAAGTGAGCATTATCACTGATTATAAGGGAAACCCAATAAACCCAAACTTTATCTGAGTGTTTAGTGCAAATATTTTCTCCCATTTAGAAATATTTTCTCCCATTTAATAGGGTACCTTTTCATTTTAGTTTGTGTTTCTTTTGCCATGCAAAAATGTTTTACTTGATGAAATCCCATTTTTTTAATTTATTTATATTTGTTTTATCTTTGCCGTCTGAATCATATCATTGGAAAAAAACCTTCTGCAGTCCATGTCTTGGAGCGTTCTAATTGCTTTCTGCAATACATTTCATTCTGGTCTTATCTCAAGTTCTTTGCAACTTTGAATTGATTTTTGTGTGTAGCACTGTAGCACTGTTGTCCCATCGTTCATCAATTTTGCTTGAGTGGGCACCAGTAATGTCTCCATTGTGAGACTTGTTACTGTTTTTTTTTTTGCATGTGATTATTGAGTTTGCCTAAAAACATTTGTTGAAAAGCTATCATTTGTCCACTACATGTACCCAGCCAGCTTTTTTGTCAAAAATTAGTTGACCATATTTCTGGTGGTTTGTCTTTGGGATTTTAATTCTAACCTATTGGTCATAGAGTTTACTATTATCTCAGTAACCGTCTGTTGTGATGATTTTATCTCTATAATATTATTTCAAATCATATAAAGTGATGTTTCCTCTCAATTTGTCTTTGGCTATTTGGGGTGCTTTATGATTCCATACAAACTTCATTAGTCACTGTTCTAAGTCCTTAATAACCATTAGAAATTTGATGGCGATTACATTGAATTTATTTAATAATTTGTGTAGAATGATCATTTTGACAATATTGATTATTCTAATCCATAAATATAGAGTAGTTTTCTGTTTTCTAGAATCCCCCTCAATTTCTTTCATAAGTGACTTATCGTTTTCATTGCCATTAGATCAGCCCTGGGTGAATACACCTGGAGCAAAGATTCTGCAAGGATTAAAAAGAGATGAAAATGATGAGAGAGAAAAAGCACTGGCCATGGGGCTAACAGCCTCCTAGACTGAGAGCCCCACTGTCCTCCAAGTACACTATTTATTGTTTAGAACCAGTAATCACAAAAAAGGAGAATAACAACATTCTTTGGTGCCTAACTATCTTAGACTTTTACATATCTGAGGCCCTTAAATTATGGTAATCATCATTTTTGGAAAGGGCCTTCAGTACTGGAAGTTCTTCCTAAGAAGGGAGCAAGACCCCTGCCAGGGGCAGCACTCCCATGCAGAATTCCATCTCTGGACTGCAGGATTCTCGATTGAAAGGTCCATAAACTGCCTTTGTTGTTTGTTTCCTTTATTTACCTATCTATCTAGTTCCCAACATTCATTGTAAAGATCTTTCAGGTCTTTTAAGTTGACTCCTAGATCCTAGATAGTAGATATCTTTGAACACTTTAAAACCCTCTCTCTTATTCATTATTTACATATAGGAAAGTGACAGATTTGTATATATTGATTTTATAAGCCTGCTACTTTTAGTTTAGTATTAGTATTAGTTTATTTTTTCTAGGAGGTTATTAGTAGACACTTTAGGGTCTTCTATGTATATTCTCAAGTCATTTGCAAATAATCATAGTTTGACTTCTTTTACAATTTGGATCCCATTGATTTCTATTAAATGCCTGCTTCCTGTTATTAGGATGTCAAACACTATATTGAATAAAAGTGGAGACTGGACACTCCTGTCTTGGAAATCCAAATTAAGATGATGAGATAATATCTCACAGCAGTGGGAAAGTCACATATAAAAAAAACACTAGGAAAAAACTGTTTTGGGAGGTGATGTCATAAAGCAAAACAAAACAAAAAACCTCATACACTTGGTGGAAATATTGCCTGGTTCAACCCCAATGAAAATAATATGGAGTTTTCTCAAAAGAGTAAGACTAGAGCTTCCATGCACCCAGCAATTCTTGTTACCTACCCACAAGAAACAAAACATACACATCATTGTTTATTGCAGCACTTAATACAATAGCTAGGATATGGATATCAGCATACATATCCAGCAACAAATGAGTGGATAAAGAAGGTGTGGGATACATAAATGCAGTAGAATACTATGCAGTTGTAAGGAGTACTGTAAAAACAAATTTCATTTGGAGGCTTTTTGAGGAAAGGGAAGGAGGGAAAGAAAGGGAGAGAGAGTAACATTCTCAAGAGAGAGTACAGGCTTCTCCAAAGGCAGAGAGAAGCCAAATACACATCTCAAGAGGGGAGATGCAGGTGACACATGTGCTTGGTCACATGAACACAAGCAGCACATGATTCTGACAGCATTTATATCCCTTCCTTTGTTCAAGCTGGCTTTTATAGAGAGTTTCCCCAACTGCTTCACATAGGGGTTTCTAGCTAGATAAGAATCTGTTGCTATGGTGGTTGCAAGGGGATAGAGTTGGGATTGGTTGATGGTCTTCTTTGATACTCCTTTTCTTTGACCTTTGTTCCTGTTGGAGCTTCTCTTAGAGGGTGGGTCCAGTCTTCTGTGATCTGGGTTAGCTCCAAGTATAGTTTATATCAGACTTAGTCTCCATGCTCACAAGGTGGATCAGGACAGTCTTAGGGCTAAATGATTAGGTATTATTACTTCCAGGAATTACATTACATTGGGGGCCCTTCCCATCTAGCTGCCTACATAAGAATCATGCAACTCACTGCAACATGGATGGAACAGTGAATACTGTGTCTAGTGAAGTTTGTTGGAAGAAGGTCAAAAAAGTTATCTTATTTATTTGTGGTATATAGAATATCATGGCTAGCGAACACAAGGTACCAAAGTGGAGAAAACTCTTGGTCCAAGATTAAAGTAATGAAAAGGTCAAGGTTGGAGGGGGAAGTTAGAAGAGGTAGACATGAGGTAATATGGACAATAATTAGGAGCCTTTAATATATTTAATATATTAGAGATGTAGAGGTGTGGTGTGTATATATGTATATATATACTTATATACACACATATATACACCACATGAAAAGTCAACTGTATACATATATATGTATATTCTAAATGAATACTAAATTTATCATTCTTTGCTCCCATTTTGTGATATATATGTGTATAAATGACATTTACATATATATGTTTATATAAAATATATAATATAAATATGTAATATGAATATATGAGGTATCATTTAATATATGAACACATGAATGCATGGATATATGAAAATATAATATAAATATATATAAATATATAAATGAATATATATCACTCTGTCATTTATATAAGTTATATATATATATATATATATATATATAAATGACAGAGACAGAAAAACTGAAGCAGGGCACCCAAACTACAATAATTGATCTTTGAAGTGTTCTTGTTAAGGAGACAGGCTAGGTGGGGAGATGAGAACTTGGTGACTTTGGAGAGAAATTGACACAGGTGGTGAAATTGTTATTGGAACATTGTGTGCCAAATAATCTAGCATGAACACAATTGTATTCATGGCGCCTAATTTTTTCATTTAGTATAAAAAAGAATGAGGCTATTGTAAGCATTGTGAAACCCCTGGCAAGTACCAGCACCATAAGTTAAATGAATGAATAAATATAGTATGTACATCTGAAATAAAATTACAGTTGACTTTTCATGACCTTTAGGGAAAATACCATGTAATCTTAAATGTCATATAGTTCTTATCACCTACTATCTCTTGATTAGTTCAGGAACTACATTAAAGCTTCAGAAATCAAGGGGAACTTCAATTATATAAAATTTCTTTCATCTTTTTCCCTAAAAATTCTTCTTATATAGACACAATTTAGAGTGTCATTGATGGTAGTCTAAATGAATACATTTGCTCCCATTTCGATGACCAGTTTGGGAAGGATGTTAATAAACACTGAGTACATGCCCATACTACCAGCCTTTCCTTTTTTAACCACAGGGCCATAGTAGAAACACTATTAATATTCATCTTTCCCCCATGTATAAATATTGAAACTTCTAAGCCTCAGAAAAAATTTCTTAGGGTGAGAAGCCAATGAAAAATAACCAAATCAAATATTTTTAGTCATGTTTGTGAATCTGGGACTGTTCCAATCAAAATCATTCTAGAAATGATTAGTGGATTCTTTCTTTTTATTGTCCTTCCTCTTTATTCTTTTTATGTACTTCAGTTTAGCCACTCATATCTGAATGAGTTTCTATCATTGATTGTCTTTCATTTTTACCATGAATCAGTTCTACTGAGCATAGAATGTATTGTTACATTATTTCCTCTTGATGCAAAGTATAAATTTTAATCAAGTGATCAGTGTGCTTCCCTGTGTGTTTAATAAAAAGCAACTTTGAATTTTGAACAGTATGGTCCCAATTAAGAATTTACTTCCACTATCTATAAGAGATTCAATGGGATGACAGTGAGATAGTGATCTGTAAGAGAGGAAGTTAACAGCTATTTATCATTAAATTCTGATTCTTATTTTTACCAATGTGACTTAATTTAACAAATTCAAACAGAGTTAGTATCTGTATGATTGTCACTGTCACTGTCAGTGTCATTCCATTGCTCATCGATTTGCTCAAGCGGGCACCAGTAATGTCTCCATTGTGAGACTTACTGTTACTGATTTTGGCATATCGGATATGCTGTGGGTAGCTTGCCAGGCTGTGCCGTGAGGGCAAGATACTCTTGGTAGCCTTTCTGGGCTCTTTGAGAGGGGTGGAGGAATCGAACCCAGTGGGCCACGTGCAAGGAAAATGCCCTATCCACTGTGCTAGAACAAAAAGCAAAACAAACAAAAAAATCTGTATGATTATTTAATACAATTGAGACTCTCCAAATACTTTTGTTAGCAGATGAGAAAGCAGCATGAGTGAGATACAGGTATCCCCAGTTTTTATATAGTTCATGTCATACCACTTTGGTTTTCTGTTTGTTTTGTGTTTTTTGTTTGCTTCTACTTGGGCCACACTGGAAGGTGCTCAGGGCTATATATTGATTCTTTGCTCAGGGATCACTCCTGGTCTCTTATGGGGCAATCCCCCTTGCCCTTGTATCTACCAGGTCTCTTGGTCTCCTGGTCTCTTACTATGCTCCAGGGACCTCTGGAGTTCCAGGTATCAAAACCAGGTTCAAAGTGTGTATGGCAGTTGCTCACCTGCTGTACTACTGTAGTTCTTATTTTCCATTGCTTTAAAAATTAGACAAGTTCAAAAAGTGAAAGTTATATTTAGCATTTGTTTTTCATTGAGCTATTTTGGAGTAGTATGTATCTTGAAGCAATAAAAAGGCACTACCAGACACATTCCTTCCAACTACTGTATATAGTTTATGATTTGTTATATTATTCCTGCTTCTATTATATGTTAGTCTTTATTTATGTCTCTAAGTCATTTAGTATGATTTGGGTGGTTACAGGAGGTCTTGGAATACTATTTTTTTCATAGAAGTTTATGGTAAATATTTCTTTTCTTTACAGTATTTTGGCTAATAAATGGTTCCATAAAATTTTCTTTATTAAGGCAATGAGGTGTACTTTATGTAACATTGGCAGTGGGGTGTAGTCAGGAGTCTGTGGCTGTGTATCCAATGATTTAGGATTGAAGAGGGCCTGTGTCATTTAACAACCTCTCCAAAACCAGGTTCATTATCCCCTAAGTTTATAAGGATGTCTTCCCTTCCCTTCTGTGTCAGTCTAAGCATAGAGCTTAGAAAATGGCCTTTCATAAGGTTTCATTCAAAATTTGTTTAGAAAGTCTATGTAAATTTCAGAAATCTAAACACATGCATCCTAGCTGAGTCAATTATTTTTATATATTAAATCTTTTAATAGCTGGACTTAATCTTTTCAATTTGTTTCTGCACTTAGAAATTATACTCAATGATTCTATGAATATATAAAGTAAAATTTAAACTTTAAAATGAATAGTTAATGTATTTTAATATTTCAAGTTTTTCTGTTTAGCTAATTGGAAATTATATTAATTTTTAAATTATTTTCAATATGAAAGTCACTGAATGATTACAATGATATTTTTTCATTTTAACATTTTAATGGATTTGAATTTTGCATGATGACCTATATACCTCTCCCATTAGACCACATTTTTCTAATTACCTCCAATTATCCAAGAAACCTGAGGTTAGTGTGGTTTAAATGGGGAGAAGTATTAGAGCTATCTGTTATTAACAGATGACTGCGCTAAGAGATTTTCATGTACTGTATTAAGTTATACTTGCAGAATTGAGAAAGTCATTCACAATAACTTTATCTAATAAAAGGAAGTCTGTTCCTTGGTGTGGTATACATTTTTCACCTTAAAGACCATTTATTTTTTTTAATTTTTAAAATTATATTGAATCACTATGAGATAGTTAAAAGCTTTCATGTTTGGGTTGCAATCTCCAATGATCAAACACCCATCCCTCCACCAGTACACATTCCCCACCATCAATATCCCGGATATACCCCTCCTTTCTCACCCACCCCCCTGCCTCTATGGCAGACAATATTCCCCATACTCTCTCTCTACTTTTGGGCATTATAGCTTGCAACACAGAGACTGAGAGGTCATCATGTTTGGTTCATTATCTACTTTCGGCATGCATCTCCCATCCCAACTGGTTCCTCTAGCCATCATTTTCTTAGTGATACCTTCTCTATTCCATCTGCCTTCTCCCCTCTGCTCATGAAGCAGTCTTTCAGCTATGGGGCAATCCCCCTCGCCCTTGTATCTACCATCCTTGGGTGTCAGCCTCATGTGATGTTACCCTACACTCCACAAATGAGTGCAGTAAAGACCATTTCTTAATTTTGTAAAAAAGACATAAAATTGCCATGTTAGCCATTTTCTATTTTAAGTGTTCAATGATATACTTTTAATTGCATGTGTATCAACATACAGTATAAAATTTTAATCTTGTAAATTGGTTAATATTTTTGTTTTATTTTTGTCTCATTATTTGAAGTAACATTTTATCAGAGGTATGGAATCAGGTAACAAAAAATAGAGTGTCTTTGTAAAATAGAATGTGTATTTAATTTAAGGTTTAAGTTTTCTGAGACAAATTCAGGATTTGCTGAACTATACTGATGAGTCCAGCTTAAGGACAGCAGCCAGTCTGCCCTTGTGTAAATCAAACAGTCTATTGAACTATGAAAGGAAGAACAGTAGAATGTTGAAATCTTTCTTGGTCTTCAGACAAAGTGGAATTGAAATTTTGAATGGAACCTTATGAAAGGCCATTTTCCTTCCTTGAGAAAAGATAGTTTTCCAAGGCCACCATCTCCTTTTTACTCAGTATAGCCTTTTAAGATGTTTGAGCTATTCTAAAGTCCTAGGAAATACCTTACAAAACATTTGCAGTAGAAGATCAAGTATGAATGTTTGCACCTGAGATTTTCACATGTTCAGTTTAATTCTTTAATGGGAAATATGTTTTTCTTTTATTGCTCTTTTAACAACTCTATATTTATAAAGAAATTATTTTTATATTATATCTGTGATAATTTTTTATTTTTGTGTGGCCCTATGAACTAAGATATGTGTGCATTGTTTATACATTTCAAAACACTAAATCATGCTATTGCCCATGAAGTGGACAGAATGGACTATTGTCATTCCTCCTATTTCCCATGCTGCATTTTATGACACTGATTTCATATTCCTCCTATTAAATTGCTGACTGTACATTTTTAGATTTCAGATTATTCTATTTTCAGCATTTTTAAAGTATGTGTGTCATGGTGATATCGCTAGTCATTTGTTCTTTGTTATCACAGGTGGAAGCCCCAGAAATGGAGCCCTTGTTACTTGGTGCCAGAGTCTGTCAGGCAGGGAATTTTGGGTAGCAGTGAGGCATGTGGAAAGGGAGTGCAAACAAGAGGTAAGTGGCTTTTAAAATAGTTTTCATATTGAAATGTAAAATTAAAATGATCTTTATAAAATGACTAGGGATTATATTATTCATTTTCATTGAATTTTAAGTAGGGTTGGTTTTAATTAATGTTGATATTTGACCATTTTTAGAGCACCTGAGGACTAATATAATGCAAACAAATACCTATTTTTCAGTCATCAGCACACCACAATGGTAATGTTGTTGATGATTTCTGGATATTAGCTGAGCAATGAGGGATCATTTAACAGTACACATTGCACTTTTAAAGCACTTATTAAATTATTTGCTGAATAAAACATGGGTGAAATAATCATTTGACTAATCTTAATAGTAATGATCTAACTATAACTGTCACCTAAATTTTTAATATGTGCTCTGTAAATGAAATACATAGAAAGAAACTATTTACAATTTTGAAAGACATTGTGAACACGTTTTGGAATATGAGAAGTGCTCTTGTCATCAGTATCTCAATGCATATTGAAATCTTAGAAAAGCACCTGGAGATGTATCAAACTGCTCACTTTTCTGTTTCACTCATAAACCAGATGCAGGGATATGACTCTTGATAAAAAATAAAAAGTGCTTCATCCTTAAAACATGATGACTTTGTCACTATATGTTTATAACCCAATTAGATCTGGTGGGATAAACTGCATTACAGTGATTTCACAATTCTCTTAAAGGACATATTTAAAATTAAATGATTAAATGTCACTTTCCTTGCTTAGGTTATAGTAGATACCAAGATCACTCGTTCTAGCCAGCAATGTGACTTTCTTTTTCTCATTGATTCAGAAGCATAGGAAATCCAACATGACTGGGGCATAGTATTACTATCTTGTTCAGTAGAATAATTGTTTTGTTTCTAATGAAAATCATTTTGTTCTTTAGAATTAAGACCTATTTGTAAGCAGAGCCTAAGTTTGACAGAAATCAAGGAATTTTCTAATGACTACTTAGGGATAATGTACCATTGCTGTTTCTACCCTTCCATCCCTGGACCTGTGAATCCCGGCTAGAGGAGAAAAACAGCACTATGCCCTGGGCACTGATATGTGGATTCAGAGCATATGCAACCTTCTAGGAAATGTTGCCCTGGTCCTTAAGGATATTTCAACCTTGTCGTTTTTGTAACTGAATCTTTATAATAACCTTCTGCCTTATTAGCTATTTCACAATGTGGAGACCATGGTATTGCAGGAGAAATCTGGAGCATTATACGATTTGTTTGCCGTGGTGTAGTTGATCAGAAGTGTGGTATGGAATAACATGACGGTAGCGGAAGCATTCTTTAAGTCTAGGTATCTTACTATTGGCAGAAAGCATTGTATGCAGAAAGGAAATTTTACATTCAGAATAAGATTGTCTCAATATAAATATAAAACTAACAATCTTTTTGTGAGATTGCTCTAATGGAATCGCCCTGTTCTTTCTTCTGTGGCTCTTTGTTCCTCTGTCTCCTGGGGCCCAGGCCTGGCCGGGGTGGGGGGCGCTGTCTGGGGGGCAGAGCCCAGCCGCTGGCCCACAGGCGCGGGATGCCCCCAACGCATGCCGAGCATATGGGCCAGGGAAGCAGTCACAGAGATGCAGGGGCCAGCCTGGGGGATCCCCAGGGTACGTCACGAGTCCAGCACCCTGAGGAGCGCCCGTGGCAGCTGCAGAAGGCCAGGCATAGGGTCCTGGGAGTGGTGGAACAACGATACTTGTATATTTAGAGTCTACATTTCACCTTATTATTCTCTTAGCACATAGGTCTTTTTTTTTTAGGTTTCTAAAATTGCACGGCTTGCTGACATAGCCACAAGCCTCATACAATAAACGAACGCATTCAAAATATTTAAAAATCCAACGAAAGCCCCCTGGGAATAGTCCGCCGCCTCCGCTGCCCAGATGGAGGGCAGAGCAAATGGGCCCCTTCTGGGAACCAGTGAGAGGTGGTCAGAGCTGTGGCCCATTCTCCCTGCACCCGAGCCCTCCCACTGTGGCCTTGCTCATCGTCCCTTGGTGCAGGGAGGAGTATGTTATGGAAGCAGGATGGCCATGTCATGTGCTCTCTCCTGTTTGTCTTGGGTGGGGTGTCTTGAGTGCTTGTAGTCGTGGCACTTGCCCGGGCTCCCAGGATCGGAGGCAGATGGCAGCCCCCAAGCCTTGCACCCTGCACATCAAGACCATGACACCTAGCCCTCCCGTCCAGGCCCCTGTGCCAGCGCATGAGTGATGTGACTCTCGGGGGTCTGCTGTGACTGGCACCTTTGCAGCCAGGTCTTGTGGCCCTGAGTCCCTTGTCTCCAATTCTCGGCTGCTCCCATGTGCCTTGGCCTGTTGGCAGCAATGCTAGCTGAGGCCCTGTGACTGGCTTCCCCAGAGCCATATCAACTCTGATTTGGGTGTACACTCACACCCAAATCAGCTGATTAGCTTAGGTGGGAAGTTTCCACACCAGCGCAGAGCATTTACCTAAAGCATCCACTGTAGCCAAATTGGATGTGTGAAATATTATCTGTTGAATAAAATGGATTTCATTAAATTAGGAATTGTGATGGTAATTGAGTCATTATTGTTTGACTAAGATAATCATACCTCTTGGTGAGCCCATCATGCTACTGAGAGTATCCTCCCCCACGGGCAGAGCCTGGCAAGCTACCAGGGCATGTTGATATGCCAAAAACAGTAGATAGGTCTCATTCCCCTGACCCTGAAAGAGCTTCCAATCATTGGGAAAGATGAGTAAGGAGAGGCTGCTAAAATCTCAGGGCTGAGTGTAATAGAGACGTTACTGGTGCCCGTTCGAGTAAACCAATGAGCAAGGGGATGACAGTGACAGTGATACAGTAATCATAGAAGCTGATGTAACTTGTTAATAACTTGAGCAAGTATACTATATCATGGACTCAGTGATTTTTGATAACTGACTACTGGGAATTTTGACAGCTAGTGGTGTTCAAAGCCAGATCACCATTGGGTAGTAGATGCTGTTTGCTCCTTGCATCACCTCCATTTCTGCCATCATCGCAGCTTTGTTCATAACCTCTTGTGATGGCAGGGATGACTGGAGTAAGGTCATTGCCTTCCTTAGGGAAGGTATTTTTTTTTCTTTTTATCAACTTTGACTGTCAAAATCCTCTTTTGTGAGGTCAATCTTTGCTAAGCATGTGCATACAGAACACAGATATGTTTCCATTTTACCTATTCAGAGTTTTGTCTACGTACTACTGTCTTATGTATTTCTTTGTCACAAAATTTCCAATAATGTTTCCTTCCTGCCCCTGACAATCTACAAAAAAAATAGTAAGTATTATAAGTTATCTCTGCTGTGTATTTATTGTGAAAGTAGTAACATAGGTCTCCCATATTTATTGAAAAATTTCAGGTTGAAACAACTTCATTTAGTTTACCTTGCTTTCCTAACTTTCACTTTGTTTTGAACTTCAGAGTTTCTTTTAGCTTAATCCATCTATGAATTGCATGTAGAAAGTATGTATTCCTTGTATTCTTTTTGATATGCTTTTCCGTTTTCCTTTGAAAAGAACCTTTATAATTTATAATCCATTATAGTCCCCATACCATAATACAGTGGTTTTACCCTATGTGTTTATCATTACTATACCATGGGGCTGACCTGGGTAGGATCCCTGGCATCCATATAGTCCCTTGAGCACCATTAGGAATAATTCCTGAGCACAGAGCCTGAGCATTCACCATGTGTGCCCCCCCAAAAAAAATAAACAAAAAAGAATATGGACAATTGTGGTTCCATTGCTCTCGTTGGCTCATTCTTCAAAGTCACTCAGGCATTTTTTCTGACTAGACTCTTATTTGAATCTGAATAAAGGTGAGATGGTGGCTCAGCTTTTATGGTAAATGAAAATATAGAAGGAATGCACTTCATTCTACCATTCTTTGACAAAACTTCCCCTTAAAGTGGAGAACCTAATATCTGAAAAATAAAAATAAAGATAAAAAAGCAGTGAAAATGTTGCATTCTTTGAAGGGGGATAAATTTGTCTATGGGTTGATATGGGCTCGATGAATTTGTCAGTAGCTTTCTCTAAGAACTTTGCTCTTATTCATATGTTTGTGAGTATATTCTAGTAAAGCACAGAGGTAAGTATCAATGAAACAGTATTTTAAAATGACAAACAAGTCATTGAAGATCAAAGTAATCATAAAATATCCCTGAATTTCATGAAATCTCTTTTGTATTATTTTTACTCTTTTGTATTTATTTAAGTTTGTGAGTATCCAAAGAGGCCACTCCCTAATCATTGTCAAATCTTTTTGTTTCACATTTTTTAATAATTTATTTATTTTCAATTAGTGAATCAATGTGAGGGTACAGTTACAGATTTATACATTTTTGTGCTCATGTTTCCCCCATACAAAGTTCGAGAGAACCCATTCCTTCACCAGTGCCCATTCTCTACCACCAGTAAAACCAGCATCTCTCCCCCACTCTCCCTAGTCCCATACCCCACTTGTTTCTTCTTTAATTGGTTTTTGTTGCCTTGAGACCACTGTTTGTTCATAAAATAGTCTTGATAGAATCTATTTATTTTTTGTTGTTATTCAGTGATCTCTTAAGAAAAAGGTGGCTGTTAGGGAAAAATTTTTAAAACAAAATAATTTCTTGATTACCAAAATTAAAAGAAATGGGTAGGAAAGTTATTGAAAAGGTTAGTTAAAAGTTCTAAATGTGGGTGCTGGGGAAATAGCATAGAGGGTAGCCGGATGTGACCTCAAAAAGGAAAATTTATAAGAGAAAGAAACTTATCAATTTGGGGGCAATTGTCCTTCATGCTCACAAGTTACCAACATGGCCATGGGCTACACAATGGGAAAACTGATCTACAGAGTTGAAACTGGGATTGGGGTATGGACCTTGGGAAACTTCGGAGAGGGAGAGTAGTCATGGATTTAGTATTGCAAGTATGTGGTTTTTTTTTAATTTTATTTTTTTATTGAATCACCTTGTGGAAAGTTACAAAAGTTTCAGGTTTAAGTCTCAGTTATACAATGCTCAAACACCCATCCCTTCACCAGTGCACATATTCCACCACCAAGAATCACGGTATACCTCCCCCTTTCCCCCAACCTCCCCAGGCCCCCACCACGCATGTGTAACTGGTAAATTTCAATTTACTTTCACTTTACTTTGATTACATTCAATATTTCAACAAAAATTTCACTATCATTGATTTGCAGTTCCTCCCCCCTAAAGTCGACCTGCTGAAAAGAAAGCATTTGGTAATTTGTTTTCCATTGCTGAAAATGAAGAGATATGAGGTCAGGAGGCCGCACTAGCAGCCACACAGTTTTGGATTTCTGTATTTCAGTATTTTACTAAGTCCAGAGAAATATCTGCCAGAAATCGCAACATTGTGAGCTTGTATCTCTCAGCTACTTTATATTCCACATATGAGTGTGATCTTTCTATGTCTGTCTCTTTCTTTCTGACTCATTTCACTCAGCATGATACTTTCCATGTTGATCCACTTATATGCAAATATCATGACTTCATGTTTTCTGACAGCTATGTAGTATTCCATTGTGTAAATATACCAGAGTTTCTTTAGCCAATCATCTGTTTTTGGGCACTCTGGTTTTTTCCATATTGTGGTTATTGTAAACAGAGCTGCAATGAACATAGAAATGCAGATGTCATCTCTACTATACCTTTTTGCCTCTCTGGGATATATTCCCAGGAGTGGTATTGCTGGGTCAAATGGGAGCTCAATTTCTAACTTTTTGAGAATCGTCCATATTGTTTTCCAAAACGGCTGAACCAGTCAGCATTCCCAACAGCAGTGAAGGAGAGTCCCTTTCTCCCCTCATCCACGCCAGCACCGGTGGCTTTTGTTTTTGGGGATGTGGGCCAGTCTCTGTGGTGTGAGATATATCTCATTGTTTTGATCTGCATCTCCCTGATGATTAGTAATGTTGAACATTTTCTCATGTGCCTCTCAGCCATTCGGATTTCTTTGGGAAAGTTTCTGTTCATTTCATCACCCCACTTTTTTTTCAATGTGGATAATTATTTATTTATTTATTTATTATTTCAAATTAATTTATTTTGTAATTAGTGAATCAAAGTGAGGGTAAAGTTACAGATTTATACATTTTCTTGCTTGTTTGCTTCTAATACAATGTTTGAAAATAGATCCCTTCACCAGTGCCCATTCATCACCCCACTTTTTGATCGGGTTGGCAGTTTTCTTCTTGTGGAGTTCAACCAGTGCATTGTATATCCTTGTTATCAACCCTTTATTGGATGGGTACTGCATAAATATCCTTTCCCAATCTGTAGATTGTCTTTGTATTTTGGTCACTGTTTCTTTTGAAGTGCAGAAGCTTCTTAGTTTGAGATAGTCCCATTTATTTATCTCTGTTTTCACTTGCTTGGCCAGTGGCGTGACAGCTTTGATGATACTGTTGGCTTCAATGTCATGGAGGGTTTTGCCGACCTTGTATTAAATGTACCTTACGGATTCTGGTGTGATGTTGAGGTCTTTAATCCATTTTGATCTGACTTTTGTACATGGTGATAGGTGGAGGTCTAAGCCCATTTTTTTGCATGTAGTCGTCCAGTTTTGCCAGCACAATTTGTTAAACATGCTTTTCTTGCTCCACTTCACATTTCTTGCTCCTTTATCAAAGATTAGATGATCATATATTTGTGGTGTGTGTTAGAGTATTCAACCCTGTTCCATTGGTCTGCAGCTCTGCCTTTGTTCTAGTATCACGCTGTTTTAATGACTACTGCTGTGTTGTAGAGTTGGAAGTTGGGGAGGTTGATTCCTCCCAATTTCTTTTTCCCAAGAATTGCTTTAGCTATTCATGGGGGCTTATTGTTCCATATGAATTTCAGGAGTGCTTGCTCCATTTCTTTGAAGAATGTCAGGGGTATCCCTATAGGGATCGCATTGAATTTGTACAATGCTTTGGGGAGAATTGCCATTTTGACAATATTAATTCTTCCAATCCATGAGCAGGGGATGTCTTTCCATTTCCTTGAGTCCCGTTTTATTTCCTGAAGTAGCGTTTTGTAGTTTTCATTATACAAGTCCTTTACCTCCTTTGTTAAGCTGATTCTGAGGTACTTGATTTTTTTAAGGCACAATTGTGAACGGGATTGCTTTTCTTATGTCACTTTCTTCTCTCTCATTATTTGCATATAGGAAAGCCATGGACTTTTGGGTATTGATTCTATAGCCTGCAACTTTACTATACGAGTCTATTGTTTCTAGAGTTTCTTGGTAGAGGTTTTAGGGTCCTCTAGGTATAGTATCATATCATCTGTGAGTAGTGAGAGCTTAATTTCTTCCTTTCCTATCAGAATTCCCTTAATATCTTTTTCTTGCCTAATTGCTATTGCAAGTACTTCCAGTACTATATTGAACAGAAGTGGAGAGAGTGGGCATCCTTGTCTTTCCCTGTTCTCAGAGGGAAGGCTCTTAGTTTTTCCCCATTGAGGACAATGCTTGCCATAGGCTTGTGATAAATGGCTTTGACTATATTGAGAAATGTCCCTTCTATGCCCATTTTGGCGAGTGTTTTCATCATAAATGCATGCTGGATCTTGTCAAATGGTTTCTCTGCATCTATTGATATGATTATATGATTTTTATCTTTTCTTTTGTTGATTTTCCCCTTAAAATGGCTTTAGCTGCGTCCCACAGGTTCTGGTAGCTCGTGTCTTTATTCTCATTTGTTTCTAGGTACCTTCTGATTTCTTCCTTGATTTCCTTCCTGACCCACTCATTGTTCAATATCGAGCTATTTAATTTCCAGGTTTTTGATTTGATTTTCTGCATCTGTCCATGATTAACTTTTATTTTCAGTGCATCATGGTCTGAAAAGATAGCTGGTACAATGTCTATCTTGTTGATTCTGTTGAGGTATGTTGTGTGGCCCAGCGCATGGTCTATTCTGGAAAATGTTCCATGTGCACTGGAAAAGAATGTGTATTCCTTTTTTGGGGGATATAGAGCCCTGTATAGATCTATTAGCCCTCTCTCTTCTATTTCTTCCTTCAAAGCCAGTATTTCCTTGGTGAGTTTTAATCTTCTTGATCTGTCCAGAGGAGAAAGTGCGAAGTTGAACTCTCCAACTACTATTGTGTTGCTCACAATGTCCTTCTCAAGGTCTCTTAACAGCTGTTGTAGGTATTTAGCTGGTCCCTCATTGGGTGCGTAGACATTTAGGAGTGTGATTTCTTCCTGCTGTACATATCCCGTGATTAATAAAAGGTGGCCTTCACTATCCCTTTTTCAACCTGAAGTCTATGTTGTCCGATACTAGTAAAGCCACCCCAGCTTTCTTGAGGGAGTTGTTTGCTTGCAGGATTGTTTTCCATCCTTTGACTTTGAGTCTGTGTTTGTTCTGGCTATTGAGATGTGTTTCTTGCAGGCAGCAGAATGTTGGGTTCAGTCTCTGAATCCATTTTGCCAGTCTGTGTCTCTTCATTGGTGAATTTAGACCATTGACATTAAGGGAGATTATTGTTTTGGGATTTTGTGCCATCTTTGTGTAAGGGTTTGTTGTGCTTGTACTGGTTGTTCTTGTCTTACAATAGCCCCTTTAGTGCTTCTTTTCGGTTTGGTTTTGAGTCTATGAAGTTCCTGATCTGTTGTTTATCCCCATAGTAGTGTATGATTCCTTTGAGTTTGAATGAGAGTTTGGCCGGATAAAGTATTCTTGGTGAAGCGTTGATTTCATTGAGTTTTTTCACTATATCCCACCATTGCCTTTGGGCTTGGAGGGTTTCCTCTGATAGATCTGCTGTGAATCTAAGGGGTGCTCCTTTGTATGCAATTTCCTTCTTGGGCCTTGCTGCTTGCAGCATTGTGTCTCTCTGGATGACGTCCATCATTGTAACTATGATATGTCTTGGGGATTTTCTGTTATGATCTCTTTTAGCTGGCACCCTTCGGGCACCTTGAATCTGGATGCCCGCATTGTCCAGCTGTGGGAAGTTTTCCGCAATGATTTGTTTGACTATGTCTTTTTCGTTGGGGTTGGTTCCCTGTGGTTCTGGTAGTCCAATGATTCTAACATTGTTCCTCTTGAAATCATCCCCTACGACTCTGATTCTGGCCAGAGCTATTTTGAGGTCTCTTGCCATGGTTTGTTGTTGCCTGTAGGCCTCTTGCAGCTCATCTTCAAGCATACTGATTCTGTCTTCGGCTGCAGTCATCCCATTTTTGAGGGCAGCCAGAGAGTTTTTGATTTCATGTACGGAATCCTTCATTTCTTTTTGAAGGTTTTTTATTTCTGCTCTCATTTCTTCCCGTATTTTGTCGGCTGTCTGTTGTATTGTTTCCGCCAGGTCCTCCTTGAAGTTGTCCATCTTTGCATTGAGTTCATTGAACATGTTGAGGATTTCAACTCTGAATTCTTTATCAGAGAGGTCAAGTTTGCAGGAAACGCCCATTGAGTTTTCTGGACTCTTTTGATCGTTCTCTGCTTGCAATGGGGATTTTCGCTGTTTCTTCCTATGATGTTGTGGTGGTATGAAAGAGGACCCTTGAAGATGAGTATCCCTGTTTCCTCTTGTTGCGAAAAAGGGTTGTGGATAGGCTCAGTCAATAGTGGTTGCCTTTTTATTTCCCCCTTGTAGAACCTGGTATCCCACTGAGATGTTCCTTGAATTCTTCTGTGAAGTAGGTTTATTGTCCTACTGCTTGCGAATAGCTAGGATGTTAGTCTTGGATATGATGAAAGAGGCCACCTCCACTTTTCTTAGGCCACGCCCCCTGACGATTAGGCCACACCCCTTTCCCACAACCCAACAGCAGTCAAGGGGCTGGAGTCGGTGTTCTGGCCACTCGGCCGGCAGTCCAGAGGGGAGAGAAGCCCGGGATGCTCAGGGCCGCGGAGCAGGCTGAGTATTGCAAGTATGTTTATATGAAACCATCATTTTCAGTATTCTAAATCTCAGTATTTCAGTCAATAATTTTTTTTAAAAATTACTTTATGCTGAAGGATGTAAATAATATTAGTATGTATTTGATATTTTATTAGATTTTTCTTTACTTCATACACTCAATATTTTATTTCCTAAGTTTTCAATGTGGTTTATATTTTAAATTGATTTCTATAACTTTCCAAATTTATATAAATTATATTAATTTAAATTGCATTTATATAAAACAGAGACAAGTAACACATTACATAAATTGAATTTAGAGAAATCCATTCATTTTTGTAGATCTAAATTTCTGAATGAAAATTGTTCTCTGTGATGTCTCCATGATGAGAAAATTAGAGATTAAGATGATAACCCGCCATCAGCTCATCAAGGAACTTCTGTCTGGAAAACACAGTAATGCAGCAAAACACATATTTTTTAAATAATGAAGTCATTATGACTGTCAATAAAATATCAAAACAGCCAATCAGTTACTGATGTTATTCTTTCTGATGCCAAGGTTTCTTGCATTTGAAATGATGAAGAGAATATCTTTGGCTGATTGGACTTTTCATTCTCCACTTATAGTCAGTCATAGTTTTTCATGTGCATCCTCTTTCATTTTCTCTGCATTGATTAAGTGTGCAGTGAGGGCCAGAGAGATGATATAGGGGTTAAGACTCATGTTCCAGATGTTCCCTGGAGCATTGAAAGGTATAGCTCTTGAGGCTCTGAGGCCTTGATGTTGGGTATGATCTTAAGATCCCTGTGCTTGGTGATTCTAAGAACCTCAGTGACAAATCAGCATTGCATCCTTAGGAGACATTCAATGGTGTGTAGAGAATTGTTAGGAGGAGACTTGGACCCTCTGAGCACCACATAGGAGTCTCCTCACTAAAAGAAGTCATGTCAGTATCTTCAGAGAGTAAAACATGTATGTTAAAAATCTGAGTAATAGTTGCTGGAGTGATAGGATAGCAAGTGGGGAGCCCCGTAGTTCCTTTTGCAGTATTCATATAGCCCCTCAAGTTCTGCCAAGATTCATCAAGCCAGGAGTAAGCCCTGAACACAACCAGAAGTGGTGCTCCCTAAAACAACAAAAGTCAGATCAAAATGGATTTAAGACCTCAACATCAGACCACAAACCATAAGGTACATTGAAGACAAGGTCGGCAAAACCCACCACGATATTGAAGATAAAGGTATCTTCAAAGATGACACGGAACTAAGCAATCTAGTAAAAACAGAGATCAACAAATGGGACTACATTAAACTAAAAAGCTTCTGCACCACAAAAGATACAGTGACCAGAATACAAAGACTATCTATAGAATGGGAAAGGATATTTACACAATACCCATCAGATAAGGGGTTAATATCAATGTTCAAAGCACTGGTTGAACTCTACAAGAAGAAAACATCCAACCCCATCAAAAAATGGGGCGAAGAAATGAACAGAAACTTTCCCAAGGAAGAGATACAAATGGCCAAAAGGCACATGAAAAAGTGCTCTGCATCACTAATCATCAGGGAGATGCAGATCAAAACAACCATGAGATACCACCTCACATCACAGAGACTAGCACACATCCAAAAGAACAAAAGCAACCACTGTTGGAGAGGATGTGGGGAGAAAGGGACCCTTCTATACACTGCTGGTGGGAATGCCAGCTAGTTCAGCCCTTTTGGAAAACAATATGGACGATTCTCAAAAAACTATAGGTTGAGCTCCCATTTGACCCAGCAATACCACTGCTGGGAATATATCCCAGAAAAGCCAAAAAGTATAGTCGAAGTGACATCTGCACTTATATGTTCATCGCAGCACTGTTTACAATAGCCAGAATCTGGAAAAAAACCCGAGTGCCCTAGAACAGATGACTGGTTGAAGAAACTCTGGTACATCTATACAATGGAATACTATGCAGCTGTTAGAAAATATGAGGTCATGACGTTTGCATATAAGTGGATCAGCATGGAAAGTATCATGCTAAGTGAAATGAGTCAGAAAGAGAGAGACAGACATAGAAAGATTGCACTCATCTGTGGAATATAGAATAATAGACTATAAGACTAACGCCCAAGAATAGTAGAAATAAGTACCAGGAGGTTGTCTCCATGGCTTGGAGGCTGGTCTCTCATTCTGGGTAACTCAGGGAAGGGACCACCAAGTAAAATGTGGTCGGAGGTCATGTGGGGGAAGGGTGATGCGGGCCGAATATAGACTAGAGACTGAACACAATGGCCACTCAACACCTTTATTGCAAACCACAACACCTAATCAGAGAGAGAGAACAAAAGGGAAGACCCTGCCATAGTGGCAGTGTGGGGTGGGGGGAGATGGGACTGGGGAGGGTGGGATGGACGCTGGGTTTACTGGTGGTGGAGAATGGGCACTGGTGAAGGGATGGGTTCTCGAACTTTGTATGGGGAAAACATGAGCACAAAAATGTATAAATCTGTAACTGTACCCTCACGTTGACTCACTAATTAAAAATAAACTAATAAAAAATAAAAAATAAAAAAATTTAAAAAAAATTTTAAAAAAATAGAAGCTAATTAAAAAAGAAAAAATCCTATGGTCAACACAGAGGTAGTCAAAGCCCATTCCACTTTCATTTTAGATACAGAGAGAGGGGAAAGAAATTTAGAGACTATTTATTTTTAAAGTAAAATGTTAACAAAAATGAGTTAACATTAATTATAAGTTGTGGATATTTCCAGATATTTTCAGGAATGTCTTGCACATGTGCAAATGTTTCTTCAAAGGCAAATATTTTTTATGCCAATTTTAAGCAGGCCTGACACAATTTATAATCCCAAATCAGGGCTTTAGGCTTTCTTACCTAATCAACAAACACATTCATATCTAAATTTTCACTTGCATTTTTCAGATAATATTTATAGGGATATAGATTCATGACCCCTATATTATTTGCATTAATGATAATCATTAAGACGGAGAGCAGATTTCTCACTGCATTTCTGACTTTAACACCTAAATGATGAAGTGCAAAACATTTTGGCTGCTGTTTGTTTGGCTTTTGGTACTGGGGCTTTATGAGCAGTGCTCAGGAGCTACTCTTGGTTCTGAGTAGTTCTCATCATTCCTTCCGGCTATATGTTCTGGGACTACTCGGTGCTACAGATCTAATCCAGGTCTCCAGTAAAAAGTTCATGCTCCAGTTATTTGAGTTATACATAAAGCCCGAGAATGCATTCATTTTGATTAATTTTGTTTGCTAAATATCACCCGATACTAGCATTATTGGTTATAAATATTTTTTCACTGATTTTATTGTTTAATTGTATTAAAAGAGTGAATTATAAAATTATTATAATATTGGTTATGGTTATAAATATTTTGAGTAACTTTTAAACATGTTAGATGTTTAATTTTTGAAAAGTGAAATTTAAAGAAAGATCATATTAGAATATAGAAATCAAATTTTCAGTTTAATGCAGCTCTAAAATGTTCTGAAATTTTAAACAGAAGAATGATTTTATAATACCATAAATGTTGATTTTGACTAGAGAATAAAATGTGGAATTTATGCAAAAAATTATATTTTTCTAAACTGAAAATAATTCTGGTCTGATGATTTTCATTTATTTTGCATGTTTAGATTTATCAGTTTCATGGTTTCATAGTTGCTGCAGGTAATATATACTCACTTCCACAAAATTCCATTTAAATTAAAAATAAATATTAAAGGAGATAAGCAACCTATGGCATTATGCTGTAGTAATACAATGTTAAAAGAAGTACACTCAGAAATTTTCTATCATGTCAACCTCTCTATTCTTTTTACATAATAACAAACAAAATGAAACTACCAAGTAACTAATCTTTCCACTTCTCTGCAGTTCATATTCCTAGCAGATATTTTTCTATTTAAAAGGGTATTAGACATGAATATGGTTAGGTTTTAAACACACACACACACATATACACATACACACCATTTTTCATTTGAAGAATGCAATCATTTGCTAAAACTAGGAGCAGTATTTTCTCTTTGACTACATGGTTCTTAGTTACAGAATCATCTTCCCTCTAGGAAAGCTAATATGAATATCAAAGTCTTCTGTAAACTTTGTAAGAGTAATAAGATTATGCTTCTCTTGTCTAATACTAGAGGACTAGAATGTAGTCTCTTTAAATGAGAATTCCTTAGCTCAGTTACAGAAGTCTTGGTATTCATTTCTGTTTAGCCCAGGGATCATTTTAGAGTAATATCAGATATCACTAATGTTTTAATATTTTTATTAGCATTTCTAAGGGAAACAAAAACTTCAATAATCTTTCTAGTAGGGCAAGAGGAGGAAGAGGCCTTCCTTTTTCTAGAGGCTCTAAAAATTAACATGAAACATCAAAACTCAGCCTCACCACAACTCAGAACTCAAACAGATATGAAATTTGCAATACAAATGTCTTCTTTGGGCATTCTTGTTTGAAGGATTCACGGGGTTTAACCAAAGAAGCCTTTTATCCCAGGTTAATAAGAAATGAGAATTTAAGAAATCCTTTTAGAGTCAATTAAACTGAACAGATACACAGGATGATCAAGCTTATAGCAAATGGTGAAAGTAAGAACTTAAAGTAGAATAGTTGAACTTCCCTAAGGCTTTGTGACTGCTATACTTCAAAAACATTTTGAAGGCTTATAAAAGAATACTAAATTTTGGAATGAAGTAGAATTAATATATGTAAAAACATTTTCAACAAAAAAAGTGAAACAGTCAAGTTTAAAGGTAGTACAGAAGTAGTAATAAACTATACTGATGAGAATGGATGACATTGACACCAAAAAAACTGACATAAGTAACGAAGTAAGAGAGGTACAATATTTGAGTATATTAGAATAATACAAAAAAAAGATTTATTTCGAACAGTGTATTTTAAAATTGCACTTGATACCAGTTCTTTCTTTAAAACACTGGGAAATAGTGAAACCTAATATTAGAAATGATCTGCTGTGATGGAAAGCTTCTTTATTTTAAAATGAGAAAATAATGGTTTTGCTGCTCACTAAAATATGAATTTAATCAGATTACTACAACTTTCTGTTCTCAGTGAGAAGATAATGATTTTGTGCTAGGCTAAAATACGAATTTAATCAGGCTGCTATACCTTTCTGTGCCTCAGTTTTTCAATCTATAATTCGGAAAATTACTCCACTTCCATAATGATGTTATTGAATTGCCTGATTTTAAGCTATACTACTAGGACCAGAAAAATAGTAAATGGGTTAAGGCACTCACCTCAGCTGACCCCCATTTTGATTCCAGCACTGCCCAGAGTACCACCAAGAGTGATATCTAACACAGAACCAGGAGCAAGCCCTTACCTCCACTGTCCAGTGTGACTTCAAAACCATATAAATAAATAAACTCTACTCTGAAGCCAAAGTGATCAAGAGAGCATTGTGTATAATAAGGAGAAGCTGACAGACTAGTGTATCTGAACTGAGATTGCAGTAATGAATCCTCAAATATATAGACAGCTAATCTATCTATGATAAAGAAGTTAATGCATGAAATAAAAAAACAGAAAAACAAAAAAACTAAAGCATCTTCAACAAATGATAATAGGAAATCTGGATACCAGTTATGAAAAATGAAAACAGCAATTCATATTTCACACCATTTACAAAAATCACTTCAAAGGGGATCAAAGGCCTTAAATTATACTTTAAACCTTAAAATGTATTGTGAAAGACATAAGCAAAACTCTTCTGATCTCAAAGGCATGCGTGTGGGTTCCATAAGCTGATCTCACTGGCAACTATAACACAAACAAATCTAAGCAAATGGAACTATATAACTTTAAAAATGTTTTTACATGCCAGGATAAATCCAGAATAGGGCATGAAAAGAGAGTGAAGCAGGTACAGTGCTTGCCTTGCCCACAGTTGACTTTGATTCAATTCCTGGCAGCCCACATATTTTCCCAGTCCTGTCCAGGAGTGAACGCTGTTGTGCGTGACCTCAAAAACAAAAGCAAAGGAACAAATAAAAACTCAAAAAGAAATGCAGGCTAAAATAAAATGTTATCCTACTGATTGGGACAAGACATTTACACAAAAGCAGTCACAGAACTCAGCAACAACAACAACAAAATCACCCATAACTAGAAAAAAATAGATGAATAGAGACTTCCAGTAAGTAGATATATGGACTGCAAGTAGGCATATGAAAAGATAATTTATTATTCATGTCATGGAAACACAAATCACAAAAACAATGTATAACCCGAGTGAGGTTATACATAAAGTATGGAAAGGGCAAGTATGTGTTGAATGTGAGGGAAAAAAGCAACCCTCCTTTACTGTTAGTGAAAATGTCATCTTGTCCCTATGAAAGTAATATGGGATTGATGAAAAAAGTTACAGTAGCACCACAATTTGACCAGCTATCTTACTTCCAGTTTTCTACCACCAAAATACAAAAATATTAATTAGAAAGAAATATATATGTATATATATTCATTGCATCTCTTAGTGCAATATCCCTAAGTATATATTGGAAAGGATATATGGGTATATAGGGAAGCAAATCAAGGGTATGAATAGTACCAATCAATAATGGGGGAATAATAAAGGGGAAAGACAGTTCTTATGGGCAATGGCACAGGGATAACAGTAGAGGATCACTGGCATTTTGGTGTCAATGATATATAATAATTGTACATCAGAACCATAAACTTAAACACAATTGTAATCCTATTACCTGAACTATAACAAAATATTAAGTATATTTAGTATTAAATAATGGAGTGGTGACAAATATCATAAAATCACTTATTCTTCTGTCAAGATCATGAATTGAGGGGCTGGAGCAATAGAACAGCGGGTAGGGCATTTGCCTTGCACGCGGCCAACCCGGGTTCGAATCCCAGCATCCCATATGGTCCCCTGAGCACCACCAGGAGTAATTCCTGAGTGCAAAGCCAGGAGTGACCCCTGTGCATCACCGGGTGTGACCCAAAAAAGAAAAAAAAAAGATCATGAATTGAACTTATGCAATTATCAGAGGAGTTTCCATGAATTTATATGAATGTAATGAAAATTTTGTTTCCCTTCTTCAATGAACAGTTGGCAATTTTTAAAAACTGAGGAAAGGAAGGTATATCTGGTATGATTTGGCATGTGAATGCTACTGCAGTCAAGAAATCCTACTTTTAAAACTAGACATGTGGTATTAGCTACAATTCCTCATTATTAAGCAGATACAAATTTAAAATGCTTTTTAATTTAAATAATTCATCAGAATGCTTCTCATGCAAATAATATTTCTTATAATGTTTTCATTGTTAATAGCATAAGCAAAATGATTAGCTGATGCATAGCTATAAGTTAATTACAAAAATGTTTTAAAGGAGAGCCTTGTTAAAGGCTTTTACAAAGAATTTTTTTCAACCTATGGATTCAGAACATTACAGAATTTAAAATTGGATGCAGGGGTGGTGATATGACAGTGTCAAACCACAAACTCAACATATAATTCTGAAACATTTATGCAGATTGAGAATGTGAGTGCCATGCCATTTTATCAGCAACTTACATGGAAGTCTGGGATTTGGAGTGATGTGAATGGTATATTTATGTTCCATAAAAAGAACTGTTATTTGCTTCTATTTTAGAACGTGCTAAGCTGTAATGTTTGTAATGGTATTATTGTAGCCATATTATATATCATTAACACTGTAGCATTTAATATTTTCTCCCCCTTCTACTACCAAAAAAATGACATTGCATTTACAACTCTTTTATCTAATAATAGTTTTAACATATTAGAATATGTATTCCCTCACACTAATAACCTATAATAGTTAGACATAATTGCCCTCACTCTTTCCCTAGCTTGCAGTAGCAGTTTCATCATCCCAGTTTACTCCACTGCTGTACAAGATCCTGACTGTCCTTTCTGCATTCATCATTGCTCTTTCCAAATACATTGATCTCCATTTATTTTGTGCTATAACTTTATAATAGTAATATTAATATTTGTTAATATATAATAATATTTTATATAATAATATTAATATTTTATATCTCCACCAGTAACCCAATATGCTTTCTTCTCTCTTTCCTTTGATGGTTTAGTTTTGGGGCCACACTCAGTGGTGCTCAGGAAGTTCTCTCAGCTCTGTGCTCAGTAGATGCTCATGGTGGTACTCAGGACCCTTAGTGTCAGGTCTTGAACCCAAGAGCCCCAGCACATATGCACTGTGTTGAGCTATCTCTCCAGATCCTTTCTTTTTATCTTGATGCAACTATGAAGTAAATGGACTTCTTTGACAAGATTAGGTGACAAGATCCATTGTCAAAAATTAAGACTCTAGTTTCCTGGATTTGGGATATTAAAAATAAATGAAACTAACACATATATATGTTTATATGTGTGTATATTTATCCTTTTATTTTGAATATTTTCACGTGAAAATTTTAATTAATTTTAATAGGATAATTGGATGAGTGCACATTTCCAAAGTGACTTAATTTCTGTAATAGGGCAGAATAGTTATTCCAGTCACTTACTCATGCAATCAGTTAAGGATAAACCAGAGAAACAGAACCAGTTGGAAATAGGGATTTGTGAAAGGACTTGACTAACAATTACAGAAAGTGGTTGAACACTTCTGTAATTTGCTGGAGCTTGAAACCTACAAGACAGGTGTTTCTTAAGAAATTATCACTGGTAGGTTGGAGCTCAAACTCCAATTAGCTGAAACTTCACAAGAGTGATATAAAATTTAGATTTGTCTTTGACTTTAGGAGTTAGGTTATTCTTCAGAATCAGGGGTTCTGGTCAGACTTTAAAATATAATCTGGATGAGACAGAGGAGTGAAAGAAGACTCCACTAAGAGGCTGACATGTTGCTTCATGCCGAGGAGGCTAGTCAACTTATCAACCAGAAAAACAGATTAGAAACTGGCTGCAGCTTCAGGACTTCCTTTCAGATCCCTGAAAAAATCTCTTAAATTCTCCCCTAGTAGATACAAATAAGTGCCAAGATACAAATCAAAGTGCCATGCTACTTTGATTACATGAAATGATTTGATTCATGTGTGTTACATGAAACTAACACACAAGTATCTTTATAGCTCAATATTTTTGTTTCCCATTATGCAAAAAATTTTAATGGTATTTCATCAGCTTTTTAATATCTTATGAGAATTTATCAATACAATCTTAGCCTCATTATAGAATTCATTGCATAATATTCTTTACTTTTGTTATATTAACTGTACTATTATATAACATTATTCTCTTTTGTTTCTAAAATTCTATATTATTTTCTCTATGGTAGTGTTAGACTTACATGTAATAACTATATTTGCCTTCTATAATTTATTCATTTCGAAATATTTGTATATTTTGGTTTCAGTCTTGTTTTTTTCTGTCTTTTTGGTAGGAGGGCTCTAAAGTAGTATACAGGTACATTGAGAGTCTCTTCCTTGATTTGAAATGCTAGGGCTTGAGGACACAGTATCTCTCAGGAAATCAGTGTATCCACAGTTCTCTCTAACGACTAGGCTTATACTCAGTGATGTTCTGCGCGTTTCCTCGGGAGTCTTTCCGGCCCGCAGAGAGACAACAGTGGAAAGCGCTCCTAATTGGGTGGGTTCTATGAGCGGTCCCGACCTGAAAATAAAACTGGTGAGGTTAGGAAGAAAGGGCTCAAGACAACACGTGCTGATCAAGAGCGTCTTTATTACCAGCCATGCTGGTTTTATACCTTTCTTAGCAGGGGGTTGGTACATGAGTTGTCAATCATCAGGGAAGTGTCTTCTCAGACCAAATAAGGAAAAGTTCGGGGCATTCTTTGGTGGGCTACAATATTCTCTAAGAGTCGGTTGAGAAATAGTGGGGAGGGGAAGACAAGGGTTTATCTGGCAGGAACATCTGTCAGGAAAAATGTACAAGGCTTTTAGTGTAAAAGAAGGCATTCTAGTTTACGGGCTCTTGGGGTCTCGTGGTTAACTGCCCTGGGCTACTTTTACTTCTAGAGGTTAGCTATTTCCTTTGTCACAAGGGCACCTGTGCCTCAGTTTATGCATACGCTGGTAAAGGAATTTTCCGGTTTGTCCAGAGTAAAGGTTGCAGGGCCCTCTTTTGTTCAGGGTCCTGAACAGTCCCCAACAATGTTCAGCTTGATTTCATGGTAATTCTGGAATGTTGGAGCGTATGGATGCCAGTAATTGAATAAGAAGTCCCATACCTGTGAGGCATAGCCCTAAATCCTAAACTATCTTTCCAGATCCATCTACTATTTTTATATGGTTATCATGTGCTTGTATATACCAATCAGGGTTTCTATTTTTATAGTACAATTTTATTTTTCTGGTTTTCCCTTTTTAAAAATGTTTCAGATAAATTGATCAATGTATTAATAGACTATAACATTACTTTCTAATAACAGCAATATATTCACATTTCAAATATATTAAGTGATACAGTATGCTTTTAAATATCTGAAAATACAGTTGTCTTCTGTTATGCCCATAATGTGCATCACATATTGTTTGTAAAGCCTTTCAACTTGTTAGTTAATCTCAAATGTGTTTTGATTCCTGGTTGTTCATTTTTATTTGTCGTTGAAGGATAGTTTTGAAGCATTGCTTTCTGAAGTATCTTCATAAGATATATATTCCCTGGTAAATGAAGGATTATTTGACAGTTAACAACTTTGTCAGGCTTAAAAACAGAGATAAACCCAATAAATGAGTTTCAGGTGGCATTTTGCTTTCCTATAACTTTTGATGTTGGTGTTCCCAGCAGAACTGTGATGGGCTCTCTCTTCAGCCCTCTCATTACAAACAAACTTCAGTCAAGGTTACATCCCAGATCCTTCTATAAGAAAAAGCACAGGTGATATAAGCAGGAGAAGAACAAAGGAGACACTGTAGTTTCTTGGAACATGTACTTCATACAGGAATTGGGTGACATTTATCAACACCACATTCTGCTATAGTCCAAATCCAAAGATTTTGAATATGGACAGACAAGCCAGACTGTAAGAATCCTTTAGATAAATTGCAGCAATATATTTTAGAGTTTGAAAATAAAAATGCCAAAGATCAATTAAATTTCTAAAAAATTCTGTCAGTCTTCTACTCCTAGGAAACCATTCAGACATTTTCATGAAAGGTTAAATAAAAAGAATACAAGTATGCAGCTCTGAAAATCATTTTAGTATTCATTATGAAATACGAACACTGTAAGCATAAAATGAATAAGTTTCCAAGCATAATTTAGGATCCTTAGAAGCAATTTTATGGTTAACCTGGTATTAGATTTTTCAGTCTTGTCTTTTGTGTCTTTGTCAGTAAGAGGATTCCCAAATCTGACCAACAGGAATGGTTCTCTAAGAAACACTATGAAGATAGAAAATACTTATATTTCTTTCATCTTGCATCTCATTTCTGAAATTTTCACAAGAGGTGATGCTACTGGGAAGTATAATTTCTTGGAGGAAGACATAAAAGGGACATTGGTATTTCTCATTACATGCAGACTATGTAATTTTCTTTACTTAGCTAGTCAGCAAATGTGCTGCCCCCCAGAGGAAAGAACAGAGGCTTCCTACTACCCTTTGAAGGGCTGGAGCAATAGCACAGCGGGTAGGTCCTTTGCCTTGAATGTGGCCGACCTGGGTTCAATTCCTCCGTCCCTCTCAGAGAGCCTGGCAAGCTACCGAGAGTATCCCGCCCGCACAGCAGAGCCTGGCAAGCTACCCGTGGCGTATTCGATATGCCAAAAACAATAACAGCAAGTCTCACAATGGAGACGTTACTGGTGCCCACTAGAGCAAATCAATGAGCAACAGGATGATAGTAATGACAGTGAGGATAACAGTTCCTCCCACTTGTCCTATAGCCCATGTTCACTTATACTCACAAACACAAAACACAACCCCAAAGGGGATGGGGATAGAGATGCTTTTTCCTATTTGAGCTCTAGACAGGAGAAAAGCATCAGAAATAAAGAAGCAGGCATTAGAAAACAGTAGATTTTGATTAATTTTACAGGCTCTGTGCTTTTTGATCAGGCTCTACACCTGCTTACTCTCTGCTAAGGTTTCATTCATCTATGAATGAACTGTCTGGCAGGAATGATTCTCTGCTTCTCTGCTTTGACAGTATTTAGGCAATTTGCAAGGAATAAAGTAACATTATATATAACATGTCACTTTAAGAAGGCCTATTTTATATTTCATTCAATATCATTAAGAATAGTTGATGTATCCTAGCTCTATTTGAGACCATTAGCTCTCCTTAACTAATCATTGCATTAGAACACATTAACATGTATTTTTCATGCTACAAGTGTCATGCTAGTAATTTGTTTTTTGCTGGGGACTTGTGTTGATTTCATGTACTCATATAACTTTACTGTATTGCAAAATAGAATTTGTTTGATTTATAATTATGGAGTATTATTTTTTAATTCCTCCTGACTTATGTGAGAAACTATGTAATAAAAATCAACAGAAATCTTATCAACCATAATTTAATTTGGCTAGGCAATCTTCAAAATATCTATACATTATACTCATGAATAAATCAAATGAACCCCAGCAGCTGCAGACCTCCAGAACCAAATTGCCACCATGCTCATGGTTGACCTTCACAGGCTTATCCCAAACTCCCCATGCATGAGAATGAATCTGCTGAAAAACTCAGGTATGTGGGACTTGTGACTGAACTCCATGCTTCACAGAGTCAGTGAGGATGGGCAACCTCCCCCAATCTTCCTGCCCTTCCCGTTCTCTGGCAGTCACGCCCAAGAACTGCCTTTTGGCAACATTTAAGTGCATTAATGGCCATGAATCAGAGACTCACAAATGAATCTTGGAAGAGAGAAGCATGGCACAGAGATTCCTCCAACTCCAAATATTTTTTTAAAAAATTAGAATTCTAGGAGTGCATGGTCGCTTTTGCAGCTATACAACAAATACTATGCATAGCAAACAATAAAAAATAAATTACTTAGTAATTGCCTATGGGGTAGGCTTGAGTGGCTGTGGAAAAATTTGAAATACTGGTGATGGGAAGGTGCAGTGGTGGTGGGATCGGTGTTGAAATGTTGAATGTAAACAGTTATTGTGAACAACTTTATGAAAATAAAATTTCAAACAATTTTAAAAAGTAATGTAGAATTAATGCCTGCGTTAGCTTAATCAGTGACTGAATAATTAGCAGTACTCCTACATTAAAAAAAAGAAATATTTACTATTCTACTTCTAAAATGTCCAGTCATTTATTTTGAAAATATCTCAACATCAGCTATATTGATTTTAACCTTGTTTATGGACATTTTATGTGCTTTAAAATTATTGAATAAGGTTCAGGTATTGATAAAGAATTTTAAGCATTTCCTATTGGCATATGCATTGACAACTATATTTTGCTTAGTAAATTTTGTGTTATATTTATTAGAAAATTCTTTCAGTGTAAAGATTATGAAATTTTGTACTTGATCATTTTGGTTACTTTAGAGTTATTATTTTTATTATTTCATTGGATTGCTTTACATTCGGGGGAGAATTGAGGAATAATTTGAAAGTATTATTTCTCAAGTATCCAGTATATTATCTTCAAGTAGTCATGACTTGAAAAGCTGCCTATCAAATATTTTTTATTATGAGGATTTATTTCTAAATTCTATTTTTATCTCAATATTTATACATTAGTCATTCTATAATTTTAATATAACTGCTATTATGCTGTTTTAAATTATTTATTTTCGATTTTTCTCATTTGTCACTTACTCTCAGATGTAATAATTTTCTCCTTTGTGTGAGTAAAGAATCCTTTATTAAAATTTTTGTTTTGACTGCAATTCAGAAGTGGTATTGTGTTATTTCTATAACATTTTATATCATTTCAGTACCATTACTTAGTTAAAATTCTTCATTTCAGGAAAACATATTTGGTGAAACTATATTGACAATTATAGCAAATGGGTGTTTAATATTACATATTCTTGGTATTTATTATCTGCTTAGACTTTATGTATGGAAAAGAAATTACCATTAATGGTAGCTTCAAGTGAATCCTTAAAACTAAGAAACTATTTAAGCAGTGAAATTTAAATCACTTGTCTTATCAAAGTGGCATAGCATCTATATCACTTCTAAAAATAACCTTTGACACTTGCCAAAGAAATAAGTTACTAAGAATTCTCTGCTAATTTGTTAAAGGATTTATTTTTCTTCTTGTGAATATTTTTCATGGAAGAAGGTAGTTTTGGGCCAGACCTGGTGGTACTCAGGGTTTACTCCTTACTCTCTGTTCAGGAATCACTCCTAGTTTTATTCCAGGAACTGTATGTGGTGCCGTGGATCAAACTGGGGCTGGCCACTTTCAAGACAAGTACCACTACACTCTCTCTGTGGGCCAAATATCCCTTTAAATTTTTATGTAACATTCCCCATACTATTAAGGAGAATTCTAAGTTCATAGAAATTAATCATCTAAATAAAAACAAATTGATGTAAAGTATAATGATTAAGTTCACATGCAATTTCTTAGGTACAAAGAAAGGACAGATGGATAGACCAAGCTGATAAAATAAGTATAACAAGTATTCAGGATCTTTTTGCTGTTCATATTGGGGAACATACTGGGCAGTGCTCAGGCCTTATTTGTCTCTGTGCTCACAAATTAGTCCTGGAAGTGATGAGGTCAGCCTGTGCTGTATCAGATATTAAACAGGATGGGCTGCATGCAAGGCAGGACCATTCTTCCTGTAGTACATCTCTAGCTGCAGAGAGTAAAACATGTATACAATGCTAATATGTTTTATATTATGTATTATATATATGAAAAATCATAGTCAGAGAAATTTAATTAACTTCAGATAGTAAAACATGTATACAATGCTAATATATTATGCAATATATTATATGTTATATATTTTAACACTGTAGACAATATTTAATATTGTATACTTTCTGAAGTTAATTAAATTTCTCTGACTTTATTTTTTTGTGGATTTTTATAAATATTTTTATTTTAAGAGTAAAAGTAAAACCATAACGAAAGAGTCTGTAGAATGTATGGGGCAAAATGAATTATTTGTAACTATGATTACCATTCATGTTACACTGATGCATGAATTAAATTGACAGTTTTTCCCAGGTGATGCAAATATAATGTTAGCTTGGTGTTAGATTGTTAAGCTTGGTGTAGATTATATATCTTATTGATATGTTTTTCCACTTTTTAATCTTTGCAGAGTATTAATTATACATTTTTGTCAGTAAAATGAGATTATTCTACTAGAGGTTTTATAATTTGTTTTAATTTTCTTCAGACTTTTAATAGTAGTAAAGTCATTGTGTGGACTAGTAAAGAACACTCTTGATAACTGAAATGTATTCGAATAATGTTTGTAATGATTGTGTAATGAAACTGTTATATACATAAATCTGGCTCATTATATTGCTTAACTGTCTTTTTTGCAGTTATCTAACTATTCAAAAACACTTTATGATACTCAGTAACTGAATTTTTGAAGTTCAAGCAATGTTAAATCAAAAAAAGCTATAAAGAATAAAGAGTATTCTAATGGAGTATTTTTATAGCTTATCCATTATTACTTCCGAGGATAAAATTATCAAGTCTGTTTTTAGGTCAAAATTTTACAGAGGCACAATATTCAAACTCCATAAAGTATTGCAAAAATTTTATGTAGCTATTCATTGATACAGAATGAATTGATACTATTATATAGCAGTTATTTTTATCTTCTGAAAACTATTTTATTTTTTATTAAAACGCTATGATTCACAATTCTAAAAGTTCCTAATAGACTTGTTTCAGACATACAATGTTGCAACACTAATCTCACCACCAGTGTCCCCATGTTTCCTGCCATCACCCAGCCTACACCCTTGGCCAACATATAACAAATTCATTTCATACTGATAGCTCCGAAGAAACTTAATAAAATGGCAAAAGGAAGATATCAGAATATGAATAAACATAAGTCAATTTGTAATGGTTAATTACTATGTGGCTTTATTCTATGTAAATAAGAAAATTTAAAATTCAAATCATTTGATACTATATATATATGTATATATATATACTGCCTATTCTCATTTACATAACTAAGTTTCAACTTCAGCATCTAAAACATATTGCATTGTTTTATTTTGTATTTGAGCCTTATTGCAGTAATCATCGTATGCTTCCTATCATAAATGAGGTTCTTTATTTTTGACCCTTGGAAAATATATAACAAATTTATTTCATGTTACTTGATACAAAAATCTTAAAGATGGTAAATAGAATTTTTAGAAAATAAATCAACAAAAGTTAATTTGTGATGATTAATTGCTATATGTTTTAAACTTTTGTTAATCTAGTAGAGGACAATCATATGCAACATTAATGATTGATATATTCATTACCAAATAATGGGAAGTTTTTTGTCCTTTAAAGGCTTCTCCTGTCTTTTAAGTCTTCTTACAAAATGGGTTTCAAGGTGATGAGTTCCCTAAGCTGGTGCCTATCAATGAATCTCTGTATAGTTCCTTCAAATATTAAAAACTAGTTTTGTAAGATTATTCTCAACTACTATAGTAGAAAATGTAATTACTTTTGCTAATTATTTTTTAAAATAAGGAACTACTGTCTCACATAAAACTCTAGGTCTTAGTTTCATAAACTATGGGACACCATTCCATATGGAGTCATATAATTTAAAGAATGTAAAGGCACAAAAACCATTAAATTTTTTTCAAAACATTTAGTGACCCAAAGTTTCTTCAAAATCAAATATACAACTAACCCAGGGTGTTTCTGGCGTTCCTACCCTATGTTATATCTCTTGTATAAAGAGATTTCATTACATCCAAGAATAATAGAGATTGCTCCATGGAGGATTGCTCCACAGCTTGGAGGTCGGCCTCATATGCTGGGGGAAAAGGCAACTCAGATAGAGAAGGGACCACCAAGTAAAAGGTGCATGAAGGGCCTGCTAGGGATGGGAGTTGCAAGCTGAAAGTAGACTATAGACCAAACATGATGGCCACTTAATACCTCTATTGCAAACCACAACACCCAAAAGGAGAGAGAGAACAAAAGGGAATGCCCTGCCTCAGAGGTGGGGTGGGGCTGGGGGTAAGGGGTGGGGGTGGTGGGAGGGATACTGGGATCATTGGTGGTGGAGAATGGGCACTGGTGGAGGGATGGGTACTCGATCATTGTATGACTGAAACACAAGCATGAAAGTTTGTAAGTCTGTAACTGTACTTCACAGTGATTGATGCAAATTTTTTTTTCAAATTTTAAGAAAAGATTAATTTTTGGAAAACAGTTTAACAAATCTGCTCTAAGGTATAGATTTTGCAACAAACTTGATTGTTATTAGGTACCCAAAGAAATTGTCAGTAAATCTTTTGTCTTTTGGGACCACACAGGTGTGCTCCTGGCTCTGTGCTCGGGTATCATTCTGGCCGTGCATAATGGGCCATATGAGGTGTAAATATGCTGAAGATGTAAATATCTCTGACCCTGGACTTCATTTTTCTTCTTGACTCTGCTGCTTGATCAATTATTTGGCTTCTTAGAATTAAATATTAAATAAATTATTTGTTAAACAGGACAATCAAATGTAAGGAAAGAAGGGGCTGGAGCAATATCACAGCAGGTAGGGCGTTTGCCTTGCATGCAGCTAACCCAGGTTTGATTCCCAGCATCCCATATGGTCCCCTGAGCACCACCAGGGGTAAATCTTAATTGCAGAGCCAGGAGTCTTTGCTGAGTATCGCCAGGTGTGACCCACAAAGCAAAAACCTGAAAGCAAATGTAAGGAAACAAGATGTATTGTGTTTGTCCTAATGAACTCAAATACTATTATATGATAATTTTTTCCAGAGGGGTACAAAATCTTACTATGATACTGAATAAAATTAACTTTCCTAGGTTTGTAAATTACCCATTATTCTGGTTTCGTTATCTTGACTTGTCAAGTGATGAGTCAACTATTCATGAAAACCATAGGAGTGAAGCCTGGTGGCACTGGGTAAAGTGGTTTCTTCTCAAGTGAGATGAATTCTCAAGTATGTGAAGTAGTTGACAATAGGAAAATCGAGTCCATTGATTTTCAACGACATTGAAATTAGCACTATGAATGGTGAGTAGTGCATCCCTTTCAACAACCACTAGCAAATACAAATACACCAACCATATTGTGTTGTTTTAGTCCATGCTGAATTTTATGGAGTATAAATCCTTGTCCAATCTAAGCACATCTGTTCATAATAATTAACTTCTGTGCCTTGTGAGCAGAAAAGCAGCATCAGCTATACAGTGAGATGCATTGGCTTTACTTCTGTTTGTCATAATGATTCATTGAGACATTATGGGGAAGCAGATGCTTTTTATGCACTCTAAGACTCTGCTTTGTGGCTGCCTATGCACTGCCATTATTCCTTACATGTTGAATTAAGCAGGGTTTTTAGATTGTAGAGCATTAAGGTTGTCAAGTGTTAATGCCACTGTGGGAATATAATTTTGAAACTTTAAAAAGGCATTTGCTCATTCCAAAACTCAGTTCCTTTTCCTCCCTGGTGTGACATCGTAATTTAAACCTTAATTTTGATCTTTAGTAGAAGCTTTAATAAACTTGCAAATCACTGGACTGGAAGTTCCTGTAAAAAATTTAATTCCACTCCCAGATCTACCACCTATAGGCAATAACACTCTCTGGTGGAGATGTGATGATTAAACTACTGGTTAAAGAGTAAAACCTATAGCTAGAAACTTAGCAGACAGTAATAATTACAGATAACAAAAGTCACTTTTCAACACTGTTCAAATTAGTTATTGTTGGATTTAGTACTAAAGAAGTACTACGAACTTCTGCATTACCCTACCCATTATTTGCATGAGAAAAATGAATCTTACATGAGCTATGTATGAGAAGCTCATTTATCAATAAGAGGTGAAAATAAGGTTAAAGTCTATGCAATTTCACTCCAGAGTGGAATATTTAACCCTGTTCTATTTTGCTTCAAAATAATACTAGTTTTTTAAAAAAAATTTTGAATTAAAAAATTTGAAAATTTCTTTTGAATTTAAAAATAATTGACATGGAGCTGGAGTGGTATCACAGTGGGTAAGGCATTTGCCTTGCATGCAGTTGACCCAGGTTTGAATCCCAGCATTCCATATGGTCCCTTGAACACCACCAGGAGTGATTTCTGAGTACAAAGTAACCCCTGAGCATCACCGGGTGTGACCCAAAAAGCAAAAAATAAAAATAAAAAAATCATTGACAAGAAGAAAACTATAGTATAGCTTGACTCTGAATTTAGTCAATAATTATTTAATCGGGCTGGAGTTATAGCACGCGGCCGACCCGAGTTCGATTCTCAGCATCTCATATGGTCTCCTGAATGTAAAGCCAGGAGTAACCCCTGTGCATCGCCGGGTGTGACCCCAAAAAGCAAAAAATAATAATAAGAAGAAGAATATAATCACATGAGTTACCCATGGTCTTGGAAGAAGTTAAATGCAATTACTTAGATTATAAGAAATGCCCAAGAATATCCTCTAATCCATTCTCTTTTCCTATTTAGCTTATGTTCATTACAGAGACGCCTCTTGTTATCTTTAAAGTATAAAACCTGATTTGAACTGGAGTGGGAAGACTCGGAGAGCAGAATGTTTCATTATCTCTATCAGAAACACATCAGAAATACTGCCTGACATTGGCACAGCTTTTGTAATGGAAAGTCATTCCACAGCATTTATTGAAAAGACTGCCCTTACTTGATCATATTTTCTACAATTTGGCTCCACATTCTGAACAAGTTCACTAGCCACAGCGAATGAGCACACCGTTTCACATGTCATTTATTCAGGAATTTCAATGACAGAGAATTCAAAGTGGACATGTTAGATCATTTTCCATCTGAAATTTTGAATGAGAAAAACTGTCTGAGCAGAAATTACAGGACTCAAAATATTCTAACTACCTAACTGCATCAAGCAATTTAGAGGTCAGGAATTGAAGACTGTAGCCAATTTCAATGCAGAGCTGGCATGACTTAGATAACAGTCATCCCATGAGCAAGGGGACAGTAGCCTGACCTGCCAACTACTATGAACCCTCCTATTTTTCTCTCATCAGAAATGTGGTGTTCAAAGCGAGTTTAATAGTTTCATAAAATCCTTCCTCCACAATTGCCTAGAAAAATAATTTTAGAGCACTCACCCATGCCCCATGAAGATATATGTAACCTTGTTTTTAAATCAAAAGAATGGATAAAAGAATATACTGATTTTTCTAGAAAGCAGTTCACTGTATGAAGTATTAAAGATAGAAGTTTGACTACACATAGTTCTGGACTTTATTTTATTTTCTAACATTTATTAGTTATTGAGGGAGTTAAAAAAGCTATTCTGATTACAGTGGCTAGGTGAGCCTTTCTCTATGCTTATATGAATGACTTTGACTGGAAATCTGATGACAAATTAATCTCCAAGCCAAACTGGAAACAAATTGCAGTAAATTGTTGATTTGAAAGGTATTAATTCATAAATATTACAGACAAATATTTATCATTTTATATGAGAAAGTTTAGGAAGATGAATGAGATTGTAGTTGATGTAAATTAATGTTCTAGCTTCAGCAAAGCAAAATGCCATATTATTGTCAGCAGGAATAGCTTTAATATATTTTCATATTTTCCCATGTTATTATAATTTGAATGTGAATTTTAAATAGGAAATACATCACCCTGTGGGACTTATAGTGGTATTTAGTCAAAAAAGAACAACCGCCTCTTGAAATTTAGATTACCTTTCTTCTTGTTTTCAAATCTTGAGATAAAATATGTTTCAAAGATAAAACGAAAGTTCAAATTAACTAAATATAAAAGTTCTATTTTAATTTTACTCATAACAGCAAATTTAACTTTTAATTATGTATCCTAAACTCCATATGGCAGGAATTAGCGCCTTTACTTAGACAGTCATGTAGATTCACATAACATGACACTGTTGGCACTCACTTAAGTGCTTGTTCAGTTAGTGAATAAAAATGAAACTAATAATAAATTATATGCTTCTAATAATTCTTAATCTATTATTATGTTGAGAATGCTGTAATTAATTACATAATAAAAATATTGTAGTCCAATAATTAATGCAATTAATCATTCCATACTCAATGAAAAAATATTGAATATTTTAAACCCCTTTATTTAATTGTTTTGAATTTTTCTATGTACATTATAAAATAAGAAAAGTCTTTAGGTTGTAATTGCTTTAAATTAATTATATTTATGGGGCTGGAGCGATAGCACAGCGGGTAGGGCATTTGCCTTGCACGCGGCCGACCCGGGTTCTAATCCCAGCATCCCATATGGTCCCCTGAGCACCGCCAGGGGTAATTCCTGAGTTAAGAGCCAGGAGTAACCCCTGTGCATCGCCGGGTGTGACCCAAAAACCAAAAATTAATTAATTAATTAATTATATTTAGCTTTAGTGAAATAGTACAAGTGTTAAGACTTATCCTATTTCAAATCCTGGATGTACATGGTACCCCAGTCTGGTGCATTCCTGAGAGCCCCCAAAGCCCCAGAATTATTTTGGTATGTCTTGAGGAAGCTCCAATGCTCAAAATGAATTACAGGCCTAGCTGGCCAAGAATGATAAGGAGGGATCTCCACATCTTCTCTAACCACCGTTAGAGACACCACTTCCCCACCAGAGAAAAAAAATCAAAAGAGAGGTACATTTCATGGATAATAATAGATTCTGCTTTTGGAGGAATTGTTGCCCACTCATTTTGCTTCTATAGCAATATTTTTCTTCCCTTTTCTTTCCAAGAATAATTTAATAATTGATAACATCAAATAGAGATCACAAAAATAGGAGAAGAGTGCTTAAAAGAAAGAACTAAGAAGACAAATTATAATGTAATCAGAATAATATTAGAATTTTGAATAATGGACCTTTTTCATAGAAGCTTTTTTTTCTTTTTGGATTCCACTCAGCAATGCTCAGGGTATACTCCTGATTCTGCACTGAGAAATTACTCCTGACGGTGCTCAAGGGACCATATGGGTTGCTGGGAATCGAAACCCCGGTCAGCCGAGTGCAAGGCAAATGCCCTTCTGTATTGTAGTTCCAGCCCCCAGGGAAGCATCTTTCCCAGAGCATAGAGGTGCTATTATCTAAGTCAGTTTTATCAATAACATGCTTCTTTATGAATAAGCATCAGCAAAGTTCATTTCATTGATAACTGCATTCAACAGAATGTGTCAATTCTGTAACACAATATAGCAAATTTACTGGAATTCAGGTGTATATGTGTGTGAGTGTATTTGTATATGTGTGTGTAAGTGTGTGTGTATGTGTGCATGCGTGCTTTCTAATCTGCTGGTGATTTTACGGTATCTATTAACATTAAATGATATGTATATATGATTATGTGAAGTTGCCCACATCCCAGTTCAGGTATGTAATCCCCCACCACCACCACCTCCCTTCTCTGTATTCCTCTCTCACTCTCTGCTCTGACTCTCAGTAATCTTACACTGTAGTTAGAATCAGTGTTCTCAGTTAAACTATTTTCGTAAATAAAAATATCTGTTTACAGAAAGTGTATGTGTAGAGTGCTAAGGAAAATAAGTCCAAAGTGAAACAAAATCAACTTATATTTTGGTTGTTTTTCTTCATCCACAGATATTTTTACTTACTTATTTTGGTTTCCCATATCAGATTAAAATGACAGCATAAAAACAGGGTGCAAATAATCTGTGTACAACAAAATGATATTGGAGATGGAGACCCGGGGATGATTCTTTTGTGCTGCATTATAGTAGTTTCCTAGTCATGCTGAGATTATGTATCATTTATCAGTTTCATGATCTTTATAATTATGAGAAACAGTATCAGATGATTATTTGAGAATACAATAAAGTTAGACACTAAGACCGAAACAAACAAAACCCATCATGCAACACAATATCTGTCACTGGCACACACTAAGAGTACCATCTACAGACTGTCCACAATACCTATTTGTTATATCTGATGGGATGAAATGACATGCCATAAACATAGGTTTTTTGTTTGGTTTTTTGTTTTTGTTTTATGCTATAGGAAATGTACAACTTCTTTCCGATGATCCTACTATTCACAAGTTAAGATTTACTTGCCTCCTCTTTTTTATTTCCTGCTTGTTTTCTTTGTTGTATACCTTCAGTATTATTGGCCTCTCTATTACTACACAATTCTAGCCTTACTATCCATATGTTGCCATGGCATTCAAAAGAGAAAGTTTTTAATTTTTCCAACTCCTCTTAAGAAGAAGGGAAAATTTGTGTTTTTTGTTTAATTTCATAGAATAACTTGGAAATATTTCTTCATATGTAATTGACTTGGGTTTGGTCACAATCCCGTTCTAGAACCAGTATTGTTAACAAGGAACTGACAAGAAATAACTTCTTTACTTTTGACTACTCTAATCAGTAGCTCAAGGGCATTACTGTGAAGTTCTTCAATCTTTCCTTTGGTATGTGTAAGGGTGTTCTCTTGGAATATACAATCATAGTGGGTGTGTGAGGTGCATAGTGATCCACAATAAAATTAGTGTTCTCTCAGAAAAATGAAAGTCATCTAAATAAAATGTAAACAGCATTGTAATAATATGTGTACATGACTATATATTTCCCTGTAATGTAATTGATCATCAACATACATTTTGCTAAGTAAAGTTTGTAGGTTATGTATAAAGTCATATTGCTAAAATTCACATGAAATATGAATTTTTTATATCATAGCTTCACCAAAAATGATCTATGAGCCAGCTTCTTAGAAAGGAAATTTTATATTAGCCCCTGATATTATTTCTAACATTCCAAATATCAAGCTGTTTAGATATATTAAAATAAACAGAAGAAATTAGAATGCTTTTTCATTGAAAAATATACTTGCAAAAATTGAAATTAATGTTAGGTAAAATTACTTGAGTCCTCATATCGTCACAAAATAACAAGTCAGTCAGTCAACACAAATCAATTTGAAAATATCAAAAGAATGCCCCACTCCTCAATAGATGTAGCCTAAAATGAGTAGTTTAAAAGACTGTCAGTGTATTTACTGTAAATCTATACAATTTTGAGGGAAATATAAAATTTTCTAAGAGTGCAAAAATAGTTAACAGCTCCATACACACAGAAGGTGTGTAAAGGTGTAATATATTTTTAAGTGTGAATATGGTAAATGCATAAAATCCCTAGGTCAATGCTTAAACACTAAAACTTGTTGACTTTTCTGAAACATTCACATTTCTCCACGTATCTGATAATTTTATATCTACTTGAACCCCTTCATTTAGTAGTTAGTAAGCTATCTGTCATTTCCAAATGAAAGCAGAGTGTATATTTTGCAGTTTGCATATTTGCTACTCAGGTTCTGTATTTAGGAAACAAACATGCATCAGAAAAATCTTCAATCTAGCTGAGCAAGGGTTTGGCAAACCCAGACCACCATCAAACCCCATGCATTCAGTGATGGATACATTGTGGATTTTATTATACATCTAATCACTGAGCCATACCAACAACCATTTGTATTCAATATTTGGTTGTTGTTTTGAAATTATATACTAGTGCTTTTAACTATATTCCAAGGAGTGGAAACCCAGGTTTGCTATAATTAATTAAACCAGACTTGGATACTTTTCCAAAGATGTCTTTATCATCTCTTTCCTGTTGAATCTTCGCTGCTTCCTTTCTGTTTTCTCATCTCTCCTCCACTGTCTATCTCTGTATTTTCCTTACCTTTACAATTTCACTTGTGCTGCTGTACTCCTTTGCTCAAGCTGTTCTGCTTTTGCCTTAGTGCTTCTCCATCTTTAAATATTTATTTCAAGCTCATATGAAATCATAGATGAGTGAGCAAATTGTTTATAATTACATCATTTAAGTCAGTTCAGACTTTGAAATGTCTAAAGCTAAAAGTAATGTTTTCAAGAACAGTTCAGAAGTGTTACGGAATAAAATTAATTCAATCTGATTTCTAATAATTTACATCTATATTTTATTAAAATAAATAAGACGGTATTAATATTAAGTAAAAGCTCCAAAATTCTATTGACATGGACTTTGGAGATTACAGGTTATTCTTCAGGGATCTTTTATAAAAGGTATTTTGGAAATTGGAAAGCAGATAAACTAAGCTAACAGTTTCTCAGCTGATAAATTTTTAAGACACTATTCAGGAAAAAATTGCAATAACTTATAATATGTATAATTTTTGAAGGTGGGTGGATTTGGGGGTCATTCCCAGAGTTGCGCAGACTTAATTCTAGTGTTCACTTCAGGTTCACTCCTATTAGATGCCAGGGACCATAAGGGATGTCAGAGAATGAACCCTTTTTGGCCCCATGCGAGGCAAAATTCCCTATCCATTGTATTATCTCTGTGGTCCCTACAGTATATTTTCTAATAGAAGACTGATTTTTCTGATTTTGTAGTCACAGCAATTATAACTTTTTAACCACTTCCCCTATATTATCTGTGCATGGGTCTGTGGCATTGACCTCTTATTGTATATAGGCACCTGGGGTCTAATCACTATTAAATATCAATATGATATTAATGTTAAAAATGAGTTTTTAAAAGTTACTAAGGCTATTATGTACCTTATCGGTTTGTATACTAAAACTTAGAACCCCCCCAACCAAGCAGTTCATGAAGAAATGCATTAAAATAAGCAGCATCATTTTGTTGCCCTATTACTTTAATGTTTATTTCTATACAAAATTCAATTAAATTGTTATATATAATACAAAATAAGTAACTGATAAATAGACACTAATTTATTTTATTATTTTTATTTTTGTGTGATAGAATATTATTTTATTCTCAACTTATTACACTATAAAGAAAACATTGCAGGAGCTGGAGAGATAGTACAGCTAGTAGGGTGCTGGCTTTGTAACTGACCCTGGTTTCATCCTGGCACCCGATACGGTCCTTGGAACTTCATCAGGAATGATCCTTGAGCACAGAACCAGGAGTAAGCCCTGAATACTACTGGGTGTTCCCCCCAAAAAGGAAAGGAAGGAAGGAAGGAAGGAAGGAAGGAAGGAAGGAAGGAAGGAAGGAAGGAAGGAAGGAAGGAAGGAAGGAAGGGAGGGAGGGAGGGAGGAAGGGAGGGAGGGAGGGAGGGAGGGAGGGAGGAAGGGAGGGAGGGAGGGAGGGAGGAAGGAAGGAAGGAAGGAAGGAAGGAAGGAAGGAAGGAAGGAAGGAAGGAAGGGAGTGAGGAAGGGAGGAGGGAGGAAGGTAGGGAGAACAGGAAGGAAGGAAGGAAGGAAGGAAGGAAGGAAGGAAGGAAGGAAGGAAGGAAGGAAGGAAGGAAGGAAGGAAGGAAGGAAGGAAGGAAGGAAGGAGTGAGGAAGGGAGGAGGGAGGAAGGTGGGAGAGAGGGAGGGAGGTAGGGAGAACAGGAAGGAAGGAAGGAAGGAAGGAAGGAAGGAAGGAAGGAAGGAAGGAAGGAAGGAAGGAAGGAAGGAAGGAAGGAAGGAAGGAAGGAAGGAAGGAAGGAAGGATAACACTGTAGCAGAATATGTACCAATAGAATTTATCTATTTTTATTTGTGGTGGTAGGTATGAACCATACCTGGCTTTAGTCCTGGTTCTGTGCTAAGTTAAGGCCTGTACCTCATCCACTGTATATCTACCTAGTCCTATGTCTTTCTTATAAAAGGGAATATAAGAAGACTACTAGACTACTACTAACAGTTTCATAAACAGCAAATAAGTTATTTGATTACGTTTTCTTATATACTGAAGAATATATTGCCTTTCTACCTCTTCATGATAAACTGCTTAGAGAAATATAGGAAAGATTTCTATTGTAGACTATCCAGTTGTACAAGAGGAGAGGAAGAAATATAGATGTAAATGCTAGAAGAGTGATTCTTTGCATATCTCCTCTTATCATCTCTCGCCCATCACCAATTTCTTTCATATCTACTCTTAAGAGCTCTTTAATTATCTCCACTTCAACCTCCATCACCATATTTCAAATTATTGTTTCAATCCATTCCCCAATTTTCAGGTTAGGTATTACTTTAAGTGCTAAAATTAACTTAAAGGTAACATTTTCTTTGCCTAAAATGCTCCAATAATTTTAGTTGACTGTTTGGTGAAAGGGATATCCTGTAACATGGGGAGCAAAGACTTGAGCATTTGTGATCCTTTCTGGGCCTGGAAAATACTTTCCTTCCTTGACCACACTTATCTAGTCTTAAAGCATATATTGCTTTCTTTTTTGCCGAACTTTTGCAACCCTCCCTCTTTTTTTCCCAAAATTCTGGACTCATTAGAGGAAATTTCTCTGATCCCAAACTACTATAATTTTCTCATGTTGAACATGAACAATATCTCATGTTGAGATTATGAATTTGTATAGTTAGTTCATTAATAACTACTTCTTAAGGTTATGTTAATATAATATTATAAACTGTACAATAAACAAATTATTAATGAATTTTTTAAATGAATGTGTTCTATGCCTGGGCTGGAGCAATAGCACAGTGGTAGGGTGTTTGCCTTTCACGAGGCCAACCCGTGTTCGATTCCTCTGCCCCTCTCAGAGAGCCCGGCAAGCTACCAAGAGTATTGAGCCCGCACAGCAGAGCCTGGCAAGCTACCTGTGGCATATTGGATATGCCAAGAACAGTAACACAAGTCTCACAATGAGACATGTTACTGGTCCGCTCAAACAAATTAATGAGCAACGGGATGACAGTGACAGTGACAATGTTTTATGCCTACATGCCTAAATCTGATTTTCTATTATTGTGTGAAATATATAGACACTTGAGTTTGTACATATATAGATAAATAACTATACCTGAAAATAATAGGGCTGGAGTGATAGCACAGTGGGTAGGGCATTTGCCTTGCACACGGCCGACCCAGGTTCGATTCTTCTGCCCCTCTTGGAGAGCCTGTCAAGCTACCAAGAGTATCTCACCACAAGGCAGAGCCTGGCAAGCTACCTGTGTTGTATTTAAAAACAGTAACAACAACTCTCACAATGGAGATGTTACTGGTGCCCGCTCGAGCAAATCGATAAACAATGGGACAACAGTGCTACATACATACCTGAAAATAATGTAGAAATAGTGTTGATATTCTAATTTTGTTATCTGGCCTACTCAAATTTCAATCTTAGTCATCTTGTCTTTGTGTACCTTTGGTCAAATTATATAATAAATTGCATACTTCATTTCTCACAGGGTTAGCACTTTATGTTCGATTATTATAAAGATTAAATTCAATAAAAGCCCAATAAACAGCGTGGCATTGATGTCACATATACCATTATTATATCTTACTCTATGTTAATACTGTATTTATCAACATTAAGTTTTCTCTTTTCTTCAATTTGTGTCTAAGTAGTTAAATGAGTGGTCATAGTGATGAAAAAAATGCCATTTCTTTTTTATTTTATTGAAATTGGTTTTTATTGGTATTTTATTTTATTTTATTGATATTTTATTGAAATTCTTGAGAATCAACTGAGAATAAATTAAATATTGGTTTTGACTCCACTTGTTTTAGATGTCTATGCTTTAAATTTTCTAATTTTGTCTTATATCCAGTTCTTATTTTATGGCCCTCTTATATTGTTGGAATTTCTCCAGCGGTGCTTTTTCTCAGCATGTAACAACTTATAACATTATTACAATATGCAATTGATAGAAAGCCAATACTGAAAGACAAAAAGTTATGTTGAAATGTCACTCATCTTACAATATAATTTCCTGAATTAGATAAGAAACACATATTTGATAAGTATTCATTTATTTTACAGTTGTAATATGTGTAACTTAGGAAATTTTCGTGAGCATTTATAAAATGTCCTGTCAATTTGTCCTTGTGTTTTGTTTGGGGGCCATACCCAATGGTACTCACGGTAGACTCCTGGCTCTGCACTCAGGGGTCACTCCTGGTGGGCTTGGGGTTCATACGAGATTCCAAGGATCTAATCAGAGTTTGCCACATGCAAGGCAAGTGTCCTACCCACTGTACTATTATTCAAACCCTTGTTTTTATAATTAAAAGAATCACTTTTCATACTGAACTACATTTTCCATTCTCTGATCTCTGGGAACCTCTGCATGAGTGTGTTGTTTCTTTACCTAATCCATCAATAGCTCATTATTAGTTATGTTACTTAGCATGTACCTAGACTGTGTCAGATCACAGAAGGCATAAAAGACATATTGTCCAAGCATTTGAAGAAATTGTAGGCTAGTCAATAAAATAAGATTCCACTTCCAATGGAGATTTGAAATAGAGCTATGCATAAGGAAAGTAAAAAATATATATAGTAGACATGTAAAAAATAAGCTTTTGATGAGTGAGAAAGGCATCTTTTGATAGTTAAAGGTAATCCATCTACCTATGACATCCTGTTACTTTCTCTTTTTTTTAATTTTTAAATTGTATCTTTATTAAGTCATTCACAATAATTGTTTACATTCAACATTTCAACACCAATCTCACCATCATCAAATCTTACTACCACTATTATGTCAAATTTTCTACCACTACCCAATCCTGGCCCATAGGCAGATACTAAGTAATTTATTTTTTATTGCTTGTTATGCATAGTATGAGATTTCTTGTGGCTGCAAAAGTTACCACACAATCCTGGAATTCTATAATTTTTTAAATATTTGGGATATTGGAGGCATCACTGTGGTATGCTGCTCCCTTCCGAGATTCATTTGTGAGTCTCCGAATTATGGCCGTTAATGCACTTAAATGGCGCCCAGAGGCTTTCTTACATGTGACTGCCAGGGAACCAGAGGGCAGAAAGATGGAGGGAGGTTGCCCATGCTTGACACCATGAAGCTTGGAGTTTTTAGTCACTAGTCCTTCATACCTGGCTTTTTCAGCGGACTCATTCTCATGCATGGGGGTGCTAGGGAAAAGCCCGTGAAGGTCAGCCATGAGCTTAATGGCTATTGTGTTCTGGAGGTTTGGGGCTGCCAGGGTTCATTTCGGGCAAGAAGAGAAATACACCAACCCCTCTCCAAGGTGCCCTGGTGAAATCAGCCTGGTGCAGGATGTGAGGGGAGGAGAGACATCTCTGAAGAGGGCTGTTCTCTTCTAAGATTTATTTGTGAGTCTCTGGATCATGGCTGTTAATGGCCTGATTTTGATATCCTTTGAGATTTATTTATGTGTCTCTGAAGCAAGGCCAACAAATTAGCTTGCATAGCTGAGCCAGAGGTGGTTTGTGGGCATGGCTGCCACATACCTAACTTTTGGCCATTTAATTTCTTGTGAAACTTGGTCCCAAGTTGTTGGATTCTGGCCAGAGGTACAGCGACAATTTGGGGGTATCAGGAAGGCTGAGAGCACCTGATGCACTCGCCCTGCCGGTACAGGTTGACCTGTTGGAAGCATCGTACCCCTGCATTCTGTTACTTTCTTTTCACTACCTCATGTTGGTTCTAAACCCTACACCACTACTTAAGAAATTCTTCCTCACTAGTCATTCAAGTTTGCACTATTTCAATACCATGGTTACCTCTAATAGGACACGTGTTGTGATCCTGGGGGTAGAAAATAGAGGATTAGATGAACATGTTCTTTTCCTGGCATACCTTTTCTTTGGGTTGTATTTATCACAACATGTTCTCTAACAGATTTCTAAACTAGGATTTAGCTAACTTTTTCAGTAAATCTCCAGGTAGTAGCACTTATTTTCGGTGGTGCAGACCATATGGTTTCTGTCACAAGTGCTTAAATTTGCCGTTTAGCACAAACACAACCATGGGCAATATGTAAACAAAGAAGTTTGACAACAATCTAATAAAACTTTTTAATACATTTTAGTTTACTTTCAATAAAATAATTAAATAATTTTGAAGTATATAGAGCAGTGCACAAATTACTAACCACACCACTACCAAAGTGCTCATGATCCTCCACCTCTGTGTACTTATGTCACCTGTTGTCTTGTCTTCATTCCCATGACCGTACGTACATGACCATACATGAACTTTTCCTACAGTATTTGATAATCAGTTTTCTAATCCAAGGCTGAATATTTGTCATTCATTATTGGCCATTCCCTAGTTTTGCCTTTCATTCTACTCCACAGAAATATAAATAGGTAATCAAAACTGAATCCATAGACTGTGGCTTGCTAAGTCATGTTTGCTACCGTCCCTTTTCCATCTTGGTTATAGTGACCAAGAAAGGAGAAAAGTAATACTAATACTTGGTGCATTTTTTTGCATCATTTTTTTCTTTTTTTGCTTTTAGATTAGCACTGCAGCAGTGTTCTGCACTCAGGGATCACTCCTGGCGGTAGTCAAGGGACCATGTGGGGTTCTGGGGATCAAACTCAGGTCAATCACATGAAAGTCAAATGCCCTACCCACAGTACTATCTCTCTGGCCCAACCATCACTTTTTCTTCCTCCTCAACAAACTGATCGCACATCAGCTCCATGGGAGATATATGATATTGGAGAGGAAAAAAAAGTTATGGCAGAAAGAAGGTAAACCCTTCCCATGTTTCTCTTCATACCCAGATCCCACTCCTATGTCCTCCATTCCTTCTGACAACCTCATGTATTTCATGCCAAATCCAACCCAACTTTTCAGTTAATTGCTTTGTGCACCCTGCACTGATGGCCTCATCCAACCCACTTCTCTCTTCTGTGATTTCTCCTCCATCAGATCAGACTGGTGATGGACCCAACAGGATATCAGATAAAAATCAGGTGCCTTGATACCCCAAATTTATTTTGGAGTATATTTATACCAAAAATATTGTGTAAAAACACAAAAAAAAAGGAGGTGAGGAGGGGAGCACCTCACCACACCGGGCACAGGGCACAGGGCAGCGGCACTGTCTCTCCCGCTGCCCGTGTTCGGTAGTCTCCAGCTGCTTCCCCCACTTCGGGGAGGTTGATGGTGATGACAGGCAGGCAAAGGAAGGAACGGAGGCCAGGCTAGTTGGGCTCAGTTGCAATTTATTCCATTCCCATCTCCATTCTCCTCTGATCTCCTCCTGCTTCTTCCTCCCTCATCCTACTTCATTCTCTTTCTCCTCTGGATCTGGATCTGGATCTAGCTTCTCCAGATCTCGCTCTGGGACTGGCCTCCAGCCCACTCTCACAGCCTAGTTAAATCCCCAAGCATGAGGGGTTGGGGCTTACACATAGGTGTGGTCACAATCAATAGGGGTAAAGTTCTTTCCCTCAGGGGATGCTTCTTCTAGGACAGATTCTCTTTCAGCAGGACACCCACCCAAGAGCGGAATCCCATGGGTGTGTTTCTCCTCTCCTTGTCCAACTAACATATAAGCATTCATGACATTAATCATTTTGTATGGACATAGCAAGAGATACATTAAGCTTATAGAATTGCTCTCCTGGGGTCATCTTGATCTCAGACTACAGTGCTCCGGCCAGATTAGTCTTTTCTATTCCTAGCAGGGTCCTAGTCTCATCGTTGCTTTTGGATCATGACATGGCATGTCCATGACCAAGCTCTTAACATATAGTTAAGCACTAGGCACTTTGGCCAGGCCCATCTCGATGCCAGGGTAGCACATAACTCACCACTTGCCCTGGGTCTGTACCGTCCCTCGTCGGGACCCTGCTTTTGGGGGTGCTAGGAAGTAAGGGCAGTTGAGGCTTAAATCGAGAAAGCAGATGCCCAGGAGTGAATAATATTCGAAGCAAATTAAATCCCATGTTACCAAAGCATATTAGCAACTCTCTTTCTTTGTCCATACAAAAAGGACATTGGTTTAAAGTAAACTATTCAAAAGACATAAGGAGAGGAGAAAGGCAATATTAACTTACAATACAAGTTCACTGTCCTAGCAAGGTCTGAACTTACAAATTAACAGAGTCCGATTAGGGGAAGAGCTGATTAACTAGTTGGGGAAGGGAGCATAGAAGTGATTACATATAGACAAAGGAGTTGGAGTGACTCGGGAATACTTTGATGGGCGTGACTGATATACCTAAGCTCCTAGTGGCAAGGGGAGCAGGACATACCAATGTAGTCTAGAATTGTTTAGAGATTATTACCAGATATGCCTAAACTCTTTGTGGCAAGGGACAAAGGACAAACCAATCATATCCTACAAAATATGTATTAATAAATATATTTAAAGTTAACTAAATTTATCTAATGTACCCTGGGCCTTTTTATTTCTATGGGAAAATAGAACCATTGTTTAATGTTTAAATAGAATTAGCTGTAACATATCTTTTAGAATATATCATTCACAATTTAGAAATTATCTCTTAGTACTATTAAAGTTATAATTATCTAATTATAAAATTTATGAATATTTAGATCTAACGTAACTAAAACACTGACTGCTGGCAATAGATGATGGAGGAAAATATTTTTTTCATGATTCTATAAATAATATCTGATTTTTATCCTGTTGCTACCATGAAGGGTACATAGAATATATAATCAGACAGTTCATCCATTATTGCTTCTTTTATCTCCCCCATCTCTGAAAGGTTTTTTTTTGATCCACGCAAAATTTTGCTGCCAAAGTTAATAACTTATGCTTATAATTTTGTATAAATCAGCAACAGTTGGTGATAATATTGGTTTGGGAAAAGAAAGTTTTGGCACACATTACATTATGTAGACAGATTGAAACCACATTAAGGACTATGGGTGTTGTAGGTGATTTTCAATTTCAGTTATTACTCTCACTGTACCTTCAGTTAATAAATCAAATACTGGTTTTGAAAATAATAAAAGCCTAAAGAGGCCATAATATTGTTTTGGGGGGATATTACCTTTGTAGTAATGGTGATTTGAATACAATTGTAGCAGATTCAGGAGTAAATTTTGGGGACAGTAAAATAAAATTTTTTTGCATGCCAAATTTCAAATATTCTCTTTCTTACTATATTTGGTTTTTAGAAAGTTTGATTCTCCTTGTTCCTAATTATTTACATATGTGCACATTTTCATATATATTTATATGTGTATATATTAATTTCCTTTTGGTGATATTCCACTATAAGACACAGTGTATTATCTAATGGCAGTGATTTTTCATTTGAGCAGATACCTACTGGGGCCATAGAGATAGTACAGCCTGCAGGATGCATTTTTTGCATGCAACCAACCTAGGTTCTATTCCTGGAACTGCATATGGTTCCCTATTCTATTCTATTACTGTATTTCAAATTCAATTTGTGTGTGTTTGTGGGAGCAAGGGAGTGTACCATATTCAGCAGTGCTCAGGCACTACTCCTTTCACTGTCCTCAGGAGTTACCCAAGTGATTCTCATTTAACCATATGTAGTCCTAGGAATTCAATTCAGTTGATCACATATACCAAAAACACTGAAATCACTGTACTATCTCCAGCCTCAGAAAAGTGAATTTAATGACTTTAAGCATTGTACTTTTTAAAAAAAATTTAGATTGAAATTTTGTTGTTTACAATAATTTTAATGATATTTTGTCATGTACATAATTTCAACCCAACCCCTCCCACCAACAACTCAGGTTAAAAGAATCCATGTATTATTATTCCTAATGCTATGAGAATTCAGTTCCTGAGTTTAGTGATTTTTTTATTTGGGATCTTTAAATGTATAAAGACCGCTGAAGCTTTCTTTAGTTACAAGGTAGAAACTACCATGAATGGCTAAAATAGTTGAAAAAGTGGAAGCTAGTTAGATATTTTATATTGTCCACTCTGTTCCTCTAAATGGCTTCTTGTACTACCTCATATTGTAGCAATCATAAAATCGTTGTACATTTTGCACACTGAATAGTTGTACCAAAAGCAAATGTCCAAAGGAACCATGTGTAAGCCACAAAGTCCATCATCACCAAGACTCAGAAAGACTCAGAAATCATGTCCCATTCTGCAGCCTTCCTATACTGAGCAAAGCAACTAATGGTCAGTGGGTTCAAGGTGGAAAGTGAGGACTGGCCTTCTATTGTCATCCAAATGGAGAAAAGAAATTGATGATGCTATTTTGGAAATAAATTTCTACACAAAGATAGTGTTGACTTAATTTGATTTAATATTAGACTAGGGAGATGAGTTATATGTCCAGAGTGTATTCTTGCCTGCATGAGCTGCAAGTTAGATCCCAACTCTGACAATCTCACCCTCTAGCAGGTGCCCCTGGTGGGTCCAGCACCTAAGGCCCATAGAGCACCTCATTGCCTTGAGTAACTGTCAAACAGTTCAATGGGAGTGAATAAAATAAGGAGAGACCCCCAGGCCTCTGAGAGACCCAAAATAAATTGATTAATACTAAATCCATCCAGACAACTAAATTAATGAAACTAAGACCATTTTATTTATTTACACTTATAATGCATTTGAATTCTAAGGTAATACAGATTAAATGTGATTAAATTAAAAATGCATATATTTTTAATTAGCAATGCTAATTTACCATGACAGTTTCTGTTGCTTCGTTGAACCAACTTTATGTGTAGGATGTGGCAATAAATATTGTAGAGAAGGAGTTTTCAAATCTGACACAGTAAAACCTCTTCCTTCTATAAATTATAATACCTCTGAGTATAATGCACGTTATGAAATAATTTGCTTAAGGAGGGAAATGGGATGGAAGAAAGACAGAAAGAGGTAATAAAGCTCAGGCCTGTGGAGATTAATTGTCTTTTTGATATTACATCAGGCCCTTGAGCCACTGTCTTTTCCCTGATTCTCTTACAAAATGACTCCTTGTATATGGTTAGAAGATAGAATACATGATAATACTGTTCAGAAGTCTGAAGGAAATTATAATTCATTTCTCTGAAACAACAACAACAAAAAGAATAGAATAAAATTTCCTTTAAAAGATGGGAAAGGGGAGCTGGAGTGATAGCACAGCAGGGAGGGTGTTTGCCTTGCATGCGGCTGACCCGGGTTCGATTCCCAGCATCCCATATGGTCCCCTGAGCATCGCCAGGGGTGATTCCTGAGCGCAGAGCCAGGAGTGACCCCTGTGCATCTCCAGGTGTGACCCAAAAAAAGCAAAAACCAAAACCAAAAAAAAAAAAGGGAAGGACAAACTTTATTTCTTCTCTGAATAAGTATAGTTTGAAAACAAAGTAAAGACTGACCTCTGGTACTGTTCTTCCAAGAACTGTCATCAATCAGAGTCTGTGCCATTAGAAATGCAGTCCTTATGGTCAGAAAAATATACACAACTGTTTCTGTCAGATGGTGAGGACCCAGTGCATATAGAAATCACTGTAGCAGGTGTGTTTGTGGAGGATGCAAAAATAATTAGAGAAGAACAAATGAACACAAGCTACTCAATGCTCAGCTGAGCACTATGAGGGAAGAGACCACCTCATATATCAAGATACAGACTTTTTTACCATACGCAGTTGCATGAAAATTTATAAAGCATCAATTAGAGTAGGGATCTGTGAAGGGGTGAGTAGGGAACAGGGTTAAGGTGAATGTCCCAGCTTCCTTATTTCACTTGTTATCAGAAGTTTAAGAGAAATTTATTTTCTGACTTTCTACAACTCTACTTTTTTTAAATCCCCTGATTTCATAATATATAGAGGCAGAATTAGATTAAGACATGAGAATGGAATTTTGTATGTATAGATAAGGGGCTGGAGCGATAGCACAGTGGGTAGGGCATTTGCCTTGCATGTAGCCAACCTGGATTCGATTCCCAGCATCCCATATGGTCCCCTGAGCACTGCCAGGAGTAGTTCCTGAGTGCAGAGCCATGTGCATTGCTGTGTGTGAACAGAAAAGCAAAAGAAAAACAAAAGAGAGAGAGAAAATAATAGACAAAACTGGGATTTTATCCCAAATTAGAAACTTATTGTGATTAGTGACTACTGCATTGCAGGAATACATAATATTTTTTCTATTTTTTTATTGAATCACCATATTAAAGGTAGTATATTTGTAGTTAAAAATCATTTGAAATCATTCTTTCTTGTACATAGCTTGAGCTGTACTCTGGCATGCAGAACTTGCTGTTAATCAAAGATACATAACAGATTTTTTTAATATTGTATAATTTAAAGACAATTTAGAATTAACAATTCCAAATTTTTGATGCACTGGAGTGATAGCACAGCGGGTATGGTGTTTGTCTTGCACACGGCCCACCTGGGTTTAGTTCCTACACCCCTCTCAATGACCCGGGTTCGATTCCTCTGCCCCTCTCGGAGAGCTCAGCAAGCTACTGAGAGTATCCCGCCTGCAGGGCAGAGACCTGACAAGCTACCTGTGGCATATTTGATATGCTAAAAAAACAGTAACAACAAGTCTCACAATGGAGACATTATTGGTGCCCTGCTCGAGCAAATCGATGAACAATGGGACTACAGCACTACAGTTTTACAAATTTTTGATGATTCGTAAAGAAATCAGAAGAGAATGATCATGTAAACAAAGTGTTGGGCTGAGCTGTGTTTCACAAAATGGCACAATTTCTATTTTGGGAAACAATTTTTTTTTTGTGCAGAAGTTCCCTGGGCAATGCATGAGCTTCTGCCCCAGTATATTTAATATCACTGAGTCACTGCAGAAAGCACAGTTGTTTTGAGGGTATGAGCTTCAAGGCAGTATTATGCCTTCTGGACCAGTAAAAGCACAGGGAATGACCCTCCAAGAATGGAAAACTAAATAAATTAAAGATCAATCAATTAATTTATTATTACTCTCCAAGAGAAATGCAATTCTCTCTCTATCCAAGGAACTTTGGAGTAAATACATATGTTTCAGCAGAGTTTTGTGTTTCTACAAATTATGTTGAGCACATATAAGGTACGGGACTGCCAACAAACCCTTAGATATCATATAAAAGAATAATTTATTTAATAAAAATATTAATTTTACATTTCACTGATCCCCTGGCAGATAAGAAATTTCTCACATAAAACATTCAATTGAGTGCAAAAGAAATGGAATCAAATGCACAAACATGTGATACATACTGATGCAATTAAATAGCATGATATGATACTCAAGTATATATAAAATTTAAAATATCAGTCATCAAATATTTAAAGAAAGTCAATGTACCTAGGTACATAAGAATGTGTACTTAATAGAAAAAATTCTATTCCCAAATAAAATTAATTTAATCCAGAGACAGTGCAGAGGTAGTACAAGTCTCTTGTCTTGCATGCTGCTGATCCAGTGTCAAGAGTGAGAACCATATATGGTTTTTCAAACACCACCAGAAAGGATCCTTCAGCAGAAATCCAGGAATAATCCCTGAACATAGCTGGGTGGGGCTCCCAACAAGAACAACAAAATAGTTGTTAACTGCTTAAAAATCATGCTTTTTTTCAGAGTCTTTAATTTTTTTTTTTTTATTTTCAGAGTATTGTTAATCAGATGCCCTCAATAAACAGGATTCAATTTATTTTGTTAGCCTTTTGTTATTTTAAACAGTTACAAATCTGGTCTCCATGAAATGGGCTAGAAATGTTTTTATGCTATACTAGTCAGTGCTTTATGTGATTTTTTTTTAAAAAAAGAGAATAAATTCTATGAACTTAAAAAAAACTGGGAAATTCTTAAACATTTTCTCAATTTAATTTAAAACCAAAAAATGGATGATGGAAACCTGGTAAATAGACCATCATTTCCAATTAAGGGAATATTAAATATAAATTTGTACATGAAAAAGTTCTTCAATACATTGAAATCATTGAGATAGAACTGCTGTGACTAAAGTGTAGCTAGCAAAAGGGTTGATGTGCCAGTACACGGTATGAGATGAACAAATGAGTAATTCAGACTTTATTGCAAATCAGCATGTCACATAAGGATTCTGCCATAATTTTTTAATTGTCCACCAATAGACATTAATATCAATCTGTCTATCTGAAACATATTCTTTTATGTGCCATATTTAAAAGTTTGTTTTCTTAGATACATAACCACTTTATATAACTGTACACATCCTTTTTTTCTCATAGAGCAATAAGTTACTTAGTAAAATTCAAATTTAAGGCACAGTAATATAAATGCTGCACTTATTTCCCTTATTTTCATGAAAGTCTAGTAATTTGTGCATATAGTGTCATTAGCTATAGTGTATTGCTTTTATGATTCTTGAGGTTTTATATAGCACAGAGGGTAGGGTGTTTGCCTTGCACACGGTCGACCCGGTTCAATTCTTCCATCATTCTCAGAGAGCCTGGCAAGCTACCGAGAGTATCTTGCCCACATGGCAGAGCCTGGCAAGCTACCTGTGGCGTATTCAATATGCTAAAAACAATAACAAACAAGTCTCACAATGGTGCCCACTTGAGCAAATCAATGAACAATAGGATGACAGTGACAGGGGTTTTAGTTAGTGATAAATTTATAATAAATATAAAAGCATTTCAAAATCAATAATGTTCTTAAATAATCATAAAATAATATTTTTCTGGGCCTCACCTCTAAATATAGACATTCCTAATTGTATGTATTTGTGAGTATATGTCCATATTTCTACAAACTGAATATATTTAGAAAAGGTGGTATATATTTTGTCCTGTGGCAAATCCCTCTATCTGACTTTGTGATCAAAATGGAAAATAGCTTCAAAAGCATCCATTCAAGACTATTGCATTGGGAAATCATGTATAAGCAATCATGGAAATCTTCAAATCAAACTAACTTATGTCCCCTATGGAGATATGAAGACATTATTTTGTGATATTAACAGCTTTTTGCCCATTTGTTACTTTTTATGGAACAAAATTATCATGAAAAGAATCTTATTAATTTGTGATACTGATTGCTTTCCATTTCAGCTGATTAAAGCCAGCTGGGATATAGGACCCAGTTCTGTTTTGTAAAAATCATGCCCTAGCATGTGCGAAGTTCATGAAAATTATTAGCAATTTGTTAAATAATATGCCAGATGATAGTCATAGCTTTGTAATATCTGGAAAGCTCTATCTTAAATTCATGAACCTTTCAGTTGCCTTAAAAACTTATGCCAGGAGAGCAAAGATGTCTGACCCACTTATACTTATTGCAAACTCTGCTTTCAGTTGCAGTTTCAAAGGCTATTGCTATTACCTTCTATATTTAACATTTTTTGAGACTGCTTTCTTTGAGTCTTGCATACCCAAGTAGTTATTTCTAACACACTCATTTTCTTTTTATTTTTAAATTTTACTGAATCACAGTGAGATACTTACAAGCTTTCATGTTTGGGTTACAATCACACAATGATCAAACACCCATTCTTCCACCAGTGGACATTCCCCACCATCAATATCCCTGGTATACTGCCCCCTTCCCACCCTCCCCCTGCCTCCATGGCAGACAATATTCCCCATACGCTCTCTCTATTTTTGGGCATTATGTCTTGCAGTACAGACACCAAGAGGTCATCATGTTTGGTCCATTATATATTTTTGGCATGCATCTCCCATCCCGACTGATTCCTACAGCCATCATTTTCTTAGTGATCCCTTCTCTACTCCATCTGCCTTCTCCCCTCTGCTCATGAAGCAGTCTTTCAGTTATGGGGCAATCCCCCTGGCCCTTGTATCTATTGTCCTTGAGTGTCAGCCTCATGTGATGTTTTATTCTATACTCCAACAAATGGGTGCAGTCCTTCTATGTCTGTCTCTGTCTCTTTCTGACTCATTTCGCTCAGCATGATACTCTCCATGCCTATTCATTTATAAGCAAATTTCATGACTTCATATGTCCTAACAGCTGCCTAGTATTCCATAGAAACACAATCATTTTCTATCTCTTTTTCTCTCCTTCTCTGTTTCCCTTTCTCCTCCTTTCTTCATCCCTTCCTCTGTCCTTTCTTGTGTAAAAATAAAAAGAAAAGGCGAAGGCGAGGGAAGGTACGCTGCACCGAACCAGGCACAGGGCCTAGGGCAGCAGCTGTCTCTCCCACCACCCGAGTTCGGTAGCCTCCGGCCGCTTCCCCCACCCCGGGGAGGTTGATGGCGAAGATGTGGCAGGCAAAGGAAGGAACGAAGCCATGATGGTTGGTCTCACTTGCAGTTTATTCCAATCTTCTCTCTAGACACTCTCCCCGACCTATATACTTTCCACCCTCTATACACTTTCCGCCCTCTCTACACCTTTCCGCCCTCTCTACACCTTTCCGCCCCTCACCTTCTCTCTGAACCCCTTTTATTGATCATGGCCCTTCCAAAGGGTGCAATACATTGACATCACCCAAGGCACCAAAAGATCTTACAAGAAGAACATTGAGGCAACATAATTCTCTTGTATCTGCAGGCCATTAATCTAGCCACCACCCCCCCTCCAAAGAAGATACAAAACCAAAACCTAAGCCTTCATTGGGCTGAAAGCACTCGGATTTACATCCCAAAGACCAGGCTGGGCTGCAGCAAGAAATCTACATGTCAATTACAAACTAAACATCACCTGAAATTTACATCCCAAAGACTAGGCTGGGCCAGAGCCTGGAATCTACAATGTCAAGTCAAACCTGGCTAGCACCTAAGATCTGTGGGTCAAAGATCAGTTAGGTTTCTGTGACAAAAGGTTTCTGTGACAAAACTCCAGAAGGCAGCTGGAAAAGGGGAAATATTCCAACATCTCCCCCCTTTTTGTTTAGAACAGATTTTAACCATAAAATAAAATGCTAAGCACAAAAAGTTCAATAACACAAGCAGAACACCTATTCTCTAGGACAGATACTCTTTCAGCAGGACCCATCCAAGGATGAAATCCCATGGTTGTGTTTCTCCTCTCTGTCCAACAAACATATAAGCATTCACAATATTAATCATTTTGTATGGGCATAGCAAGAGATGCATTAAACTTTTAGAATTGCTCTCCGGGGGTCACCCCAATCTCAGACTACAGCGCTCAGGCCAGATTAGTCTTTCCTAGCCCTAGCAGGGCCCTGTCTCGTCGTTGCTTTTGGATCATGGCATGACACCCCATGACCAAGCTCTTAACATATAGTTAAGCATTAGGCGCCTTGGCCAGGCCCATCTCGATGCCAGGGTAGCACACAACTTACCGCTTGCCCTGGGTCCTTCTTCGTCCCACGTTGGGACCCTGCCTTTTAGAGGGCTAGGAACTGAGGGCAGCCAAGGCTAGAGTCAAGAAAGCAGATGCCCGGGAATTAATAATATTCAAAGCCAATTAAATCCCAATTGCAAAGGCATAATATTAAATGTCTTCCTCTGTCCATACAAAAAAACATGGCTATAAACTAAACTATTCAAAAGACAGGAAGAGAGGAGAAAGACAATATCTCACTCATACATATAAAATCATAGATTTAACTCATCAAAAATACTTTGCCATATAACTGAAAACCCAATACCAGAAGGATAGTTATTACAGGTACTATGAATTTACAAATCCATTATTCTAACTGCTCATATATATATTATATGCTAACAAATGATTTTAACATTATCCCATAAAAATTCAGTCAAATTTTACAGCATAAGTGTTATACAAAATAAAGCATAATTCTAATCTACAGGAAATCAAAAGGGCGCACAAGCTAAAACAGAAAGAGTTAAATTTCCGTTCGAATACATCAGGTTAAAAATCCAAATTAAAATGATGCAGTAAGAAAAAATCTATTGCATCCATACACTGATCATCTATAAATTGCCATTCCAGGCTTATTTCTACTCTTTTGTCTGTATGAACATAACTTTGATGGGCGTGATCAATATACCTAAGCTTCTAGTGGCAAGGGGAGAAAGGACGAACCAATGATATCCAACACTTTCTCTTTTTACCCTCTAACCCACCCCCTCTGATCTAAATTTGCACATTCTTTATCAACTCATGTTTAATGATCATCAAACAAAAACTATAATATGCTAATGTCATAACATCAAAAATTAACCATATATTGAGACATTATTTTTTAGTCACCATGGATTAAAAAGTTATTCATGTATTAATGGTTGGGTTTCAGGCACATAATGTTTTAACACCAAACCTTTCACCAGTGTTGACTGTTTGCCTCCATGATTCCCCACCTCACCAATCTGCCTCTATCAGAGCTGCCTTGTTTTTGTTTTCAGGCCACACCTCACCACCCTCAGGGCTAACCTCTGACTCTGTTCTCAGGGATATCTCTTTGTGGGCTCTGGAGAGCATTTAAGGTGTCAGAGATTGATCAAATTTGCAGTGTCTGCAAGACAAGTGTCTTCCCCACTGTACTATTGCTCCAACCCCTAAGAAGTGCTTCCCCCCCCCCAATTTTGGCACAATTACAAAAGTTTTCTGATAGGGTTTCATACATAAACTTTACATTTCAACTACTCCCCTAACCCATTTTAACACAGCTTTCCACCATTGTCACAGTCTCTTCCCTGCCCTAACCTCCACCACATACCCCTCGGCAAAGTAGCTTATTTCTTACTGAAAGTACAAAGTGATCTATATTGTCTGCTAAATCTCAGATAAATCATAATGTCTGGCAATAGTTGACCATAAATTGCTCTTCCTCATACTAATACATTAAAACATACAAAGTGGAAAAGTGGCAACGCTATCATGATTGAATAAAATTGATTCTTAAATGTTAAATGGATTTATTAATTTCATAACAAAAATGAGTAATGTTTTATAAATTTCTGTGCACTACAGATAAACAAGAAAAACAAAATATATGTTGTATCATATGCATGGACCTATGTTATATACTAAACAAATATCAGTGAAAATAATTGATTTTATTATAATAAGTGCTACCCAGAAAAAGTCAGGATAACTTGAATGACCTTAAAATAGCTGGGAAATTCTGAAATATATTCTTTGTTCAATTTAATTTAATCCAAGTGTATGAAATAAGCTTGTTCAAAATAAAAATCACCATCTCAAATAAAGATAATATTATGTGTAAGTATATAGATAAAGAAATTGTTCAGTACATTGAAGTAACTGGAATAGAACTACTGTGAATAGAATAGCTAGCAATCAAGAGTTAGTGTGTCCCAAAGCAAAGCTATATTATTTTTGTGAGAAAGAAGATCCTAAAGAAGTTTGTTATTCACAGTAAACTACAATATTTTAACTTTATGGTGAATACCCTAGAACAATTATATTGTGTTCGGCTGGAAAATAGCATGAGTGGATAAATGTTTTTAACATTTTTAAAGACAACTCAGGGAACAATGTATAAATTGAGTTTGTGAATGTGGGAGGAAGAGATAGTGTACTAGGGAGATAGATTTTTCATTATCCAATAAAGATAGGATATGAGTTCTGATGATTAAAATGCCAGTCAAGATGAAGTAGAAGAGAAGTCCTCCAGAAGTAGAAGAAGTATTTTAAAAGTATACTACTCATGATAAGTAGCATAGTTGGTATGAAAATTAAAAGGAAAGAAACATCTAGAACAACATCTAGAACAACATATGAATTTATGTCTGATCAATTTCAACATTCGTGGTTGCATGGAAAAGGAAGCAAAAAGGATGATTAACAGTACTTTGGAGATCTAGATGGCTAAAAGATGAGAAAACTTAGATGTAAACTAAAAAGTGCAAGTTTTATTTAAGACTTTTACTCACAATGATAGTTTTTTTAAATTTTATTTCTCAGTACAATCATAAATCAGTGTATAGTTGTGGTAATCCCACCAACTGCCAACATCCAGAGACTATAAGACCAAGCTCCCAGAAGAGAGCAACACAGAGCCTTTCCACTGCTGCACGAGCATGATACCAGAGGCCAACTAAACTACTTTGGACACCAGTAGCTCGCAGAAATGCCTCTAGACTGTGAACTGAGCCACTGCCCCATGTGGCACCAGGGGGGAAGGGTTTCTCTCTCCAGGCTTTTCCATCTTAAGAGCACCACAAACGGGAAGTAAAAGCTTGCAGTGATGCAATTTTGCAATTTCTGGCAGAATTTCCCCTGGACTTTATGCAGAAATCCAAAACCTAATATCTCTTAATTGTCAGCAATGTGAAACGGTTCCTTTTTAGCAGGTCTGACTTTGGGGGGGAAACTCCAAACAATAATAGTGAGTTTTTTGTTAAAATATTGAAGGTAATTAAAGTAGCAGCTATGTCTCTAGACTGTGAACTAAGTCATAGCCCCACACCGGCCTAGGAGAGGAAATATCCTTCTTTCTCGGGTTTTTTTTCCCTTTTTGGGGAGAAGTGGCATGGCGTCCACCATATTATGAGGTCTATTAAGCAGGTACAAACTTGGTGGCACGGGAAGGAGAAAAAAAAAGAGTTATGTATTTGGAACAGTGGGACTTCATATCTCTTCATTCTCAGCAATGGAAAACTAATTATCAAATGCTTCCTTGGCAGTAGGGCTGTCTTTTTTTGGGGGAAACTCCAACAACAATAGAGAGTTTTGTGTTGAAATATGGAATGTAATCAAGGTAAAGATAAAATGAAGTGAAATTTATCAGTTACGCAGGTGGGGGTGGGGGGCGGGGGTGGGAGGTATACTGGGTTTTTTTTTTGTGGTGGAATATGGGCACTGGTGAAGGGATAGGTGTTTGAGTATTGTATAACTGAGACATAAGCCTGAGAACTTTGTAACTTTCCACATGGTGATTCAATAAAATAAATAACTTAAAAAAAAAGAAAGCAACACAGAGTCTCTTGCCCCCCGTGCATGGCTGTCTTCACCTAAGGCCCCTCGGAGGGGACAGGTTGCCTCTCCCTCCCTGCCCCAAGCAGAGCCTTGATAGTTGAAGATCTCTGGAACCCAGCCACAGCCATGCTCAAGGCCACTCTCCACACACTTGGATGGGCCTCAAGCATGAATGGACCGGCAGAAGAACCCAGGTGTGTGGGACCCAGGGCTGAGATCGCCAAGCCTGCTCGGATTGGAACTGGGCCTTCTCCAGCCAGACCCCCCATTTTCCAGTAGCTTGGCAGTCACACCCACAAATAGCCCCCAGTGCCGTGTAATCACAACAATGGACAACATCCAGAGACTATAAGACCAAGCTCCCAAAAGTGCATAGCCACAAAGCAACCGAGCGACAAGTAATAGCCTTGTTCTCCCTCTTGTAGAACCTGACAAGCTACCAAAAGTCTATTGCCCGTACAGGAGAGCTTTGCAAGTTTCTCATGGTGTATTCATATTCCAAAATACAGTAAAAGATATATGCATACCTTCTGGAGAGCCCAGCAAGCTACCAAGAGTATCCCGCCCGCACGGCAGAGCCTGGCAAGCTATCAATGGTGTATTCAAAATGCCAAAAACAGTAATGATAGGTCTCATTCCGCTGACCCTGAAAGCTCATTGGGAAAGATGAGTAAGGAGAGGCTGCTAAAATCTCAGGGCTGAGTGTAATAGAGACGTTACTGGTGCCCGCTTGAATAACTCAACGGACAATGGGATGACACTGATACATTGATAGTTGTGTTATTATTTCTACACCAAAGCAACACTATTCTGAAAAAGGAAAAGCAGAGAGGGAAAAAATCTGAATGTTGAAAAGATGAATTTGGAGGGCTAATCAGGACAAAGAGGAGTCTTTGTATTCTTGTTTCTAAAGGAAGTAGGAGAGTGGGAGGTTGAGGAGTTGAGGAGTGACCTGACAAAAATATAGCATTAGTAAAGAAACTTGGACATTCTGGTGATGTGAGGTAACTATACATCAAAACCATAAAGTCAGCACAAATGCAATAATGTAGCCCAAACCATAGTAAGTAAATTAAAACAAAAAACAAAAAGCTAAGTTTTCTGGTGTAAGAGAGTACAGGGATAAAGGTGCTTGTTTTGCATGTTGTCAACACAAACTTAATCTCTTGCACCCGATATGGTCCCCTGATTAACCCCTGTTGTGACCACAAAAACAAAAACAAACCCCCCAAAAATCTCTGTTTGCTAGGGCGGGAATATAGAGAACACCTTGGGTCACTTGTAGGAGACACTGACACTGGTGGTGGGTTTAAGTTGCAGCGCTGAATGTTTTAGACTCCATTATCATGGGGCCGGAACAGTGGGCAAGGAGTTTGCCTTGCACGACTGTCCTGGATTTTGAAATGCTGGTTATGGGCATACTGCCTTCATAGAACAGTTAATTAGAAAATTTAATGATCTGACTTTATTTGCAACTCTTTGAAAGTTTACACTGATTTGAAAGTATTGATAAAATAGAATTGTCTACTATTCTATTTTTAATCTTTGCTATATTTCTGTTCCTCCACCCACTGTATTTATGAGCCTGTGCAAAGATGTATTTATATTTTTAATACTGTTCTTACATGTCATCAATTTAACCTGTTTGTTATGCTTTTATAAGAATAAATAGAAATTACAACTTTATAAGATAAATAATTTATTCTCATTTAAATATTACTATGTATAATTGCATCTTTCACACTATAATCAAACAAATAATTGATATTATTTGCAACACAACTTTGATGGGCAATTCTGATATTGGGAACTTCTAGCACTTTAATGAATGAACGTCCTCATAACAATGTTAGAGCTGAGAGCAGTTGGTTTATTTTTATTGTTCTGGATCTAGAAAAATAATATCTCCATAAGAACACAGGCACTTAAGGATCTTTAAAGTTTGTAGCTCTTCTTAAAAAAGAATAAATATTTTAGGCCTAAAATTCACTTATTATTACTCCTTTTATAGCCTCTAAAAACAAAAATCATTCCAAGTAAATCTATTAAAGATACTTGCAGTGGGGGTTTACTAAATTTTTTTATTCGATAGTTTATTTCACCATTTTTCTGTTACACTGCAAGTAGTTGCTTGCTATTCTGTTTACTTAACAGTTATTTCAGATCTCTCATAAAATCTACTTGAATTCTCATTTCTAATTTTAGACAAAGCTGAAAGATACTTAGAACATTCTTTTTTGGATTAGATGGTCCAGACACAGAAAATAATTGTGAGATATCCAGAGAAACACAAAATACAAACTCAGTTCAAAAGAACAAGACTAGTTTATGAGCTGTTTACTGTACAAAAGTAATTTTATCTTGATTCTTAATTTTATGATTACAAATAATATGCAAGAAATCAATGATATGACATGTGCCCATAAAAGAGGTAGCTTAGTCATGAGGTATCATATAATTTTAATGCATAACTCTCAATTTAAGGCTATTTTTAAGTGTGCTATACTAAGTGTGCTCTATGTTATTTAAGAGAGCACTCAAGCAATGTTGTACTGTTGTTCATCAATTTGCTCAAGCAGGCACCAGTAATGTCTCCATTGTGCAACTTGTTACTGTTTTTGGCATACGCACGTAGCTTGCCAGGCTCTGCCGTGTGGGCAGGATACTCTCTCGCTCCAGTCTAATTTAAGAAAAAAAAATATAAAATTAATTACTTGAATACCTGTAACAGAAAGAAAATAAATGTAACAGTATGTTATTTTATTTTACTTAGGATTTGGAGATATATATATATGTATATACATATATATACATATACATATATATGGGCTGGAGCAATAGTACAGTGGTTGGGCGTTCGCCTTTCACGAGGCCGACCCGTGTTCGATTCCTCCGCCCCTCTCGTAGAGCCCAGCAAGCTACTGAGAGTATGGAGCCCGCACAGCAGAGCCTGGCAAGCTACCCATGCATATTGGATATGCCAAAAACAGCAACAATAAGTTTCTCAATGAGAGATGTTACTGGTGCCTGCTCGAACAAATCGATGAGCAACAGGATGACAGTGACAGTGACATATTTATACATATATATAAGCATTAAATTATTGTGGTTGGAGAGCTCATTAAAGCAGTAGAACTCATGCTTTGTATAAAATGGTTTCATTTCATATGAATTTATTTACAGCTTTTATATAAAAATTGGAGGATAGATTCAGGTGAATTTTTCTTACTGAATGTTCTTATCAAGTAGAGATTATCAGACATTAAAAACAATTGAATTCACAATTGATCTAAGAGATATGAAAAAACTTTTCTTTATTCACTATTTTTAGGAAATACAGGTCATCATCCATGACAGGCTAAATATTTGACTCTTGTTCAACGGCATTCTAACATACAAAAGGAGAATATATATATTTTATGGACTTGAACTTTTATTCTCCCTCTTTCACTTTTTATTGGGGAGGTGGTAAGGTGGGAGGGGGCACCTGACTGTGTTCAGGGCTTAATTTCAGCTCTGAACTCAGAAATCACTCCTGGTGGTGCTGGGGAGACCATCTCTGGTGCCAGGTGTTGAATCCAGCTAGACTTGCACACAAGCAAGTGCCCTATGCACCACATTATCATTCTCATGCTTTTCTTTTAAGGCATTGATATATTTAAATATCAGAAATTTCCTCATTGCCACTCACATAAATTCTCAAACACATTTGATAAGCATTTGATAATATACTTTTAAGTGCATTGAACATAATAGCTTATTCCCCCTTCAAAGAACATCTACTTTCAGGCCTAAAAACATAAATGTGCTAGAGTATTATTTTAATAGAACCAAATAAATCTCATGGCCAGTTATTGGTATTTGTCAGATAGTTTCCCTCAATACTGACTTTGTCCTTGTTTATGTGATTTTCTATGGCCTAAGGAAAATCTGTAACTATTACTTAAGTATAGATTTGATAAATGCTTACTCGCATTGATAGCTGCCTCTTGTTTTATGAAGCAAAAGTACTTTAAATTACCTCACAAATAAATAGAACCACACATGCATGCTCGATTTCTCACACATACTCATGCATAATTACACTTTGCTAGTAATATTACTGTCCTGAGTTTGGAGACATAAAATATTGTTCATAGGAAATTTATTTTGTAAATGTATCTGTGAAAACATATCAATAGGTCTCAGAAGAATAGTACAGAAATTAAGGAGATGGTTTGCTTGCAGCCAGCACTGGTTTAGATGCCAATACCACGTGATACCTCACTCTGTCAGGAATGACCGCAATACCACCAAGTATGGAAATATATCCTGCACCTTTCATGCAACATCAATAATATTATGTATATATGTATGTATGTATTCAAAGGCTGCTCCTCCCAGACGAGAGTATAAAGTGAGGCCCCCGTAGCCATGTCACCGGACTCCACGCCAAGCTGTTTTCACTCGGGGCGCCCCAAGGGGGGCAGGTGAGAACACTCTCCGCCCCAAGGGACCCAGCCCCAGCAACCAACCTCCACTCCCAACTACTGCCATGCTCCAGGCCACTTTCCGGACACACTACAAGACACTTCCTACCCATTTTCCACAATTACCATACCATATTTGATGGAGTTCAGACAGTAAGCAACAAATCATAGAAGAGTAGAGAGTATCCTGCTCACATGGGCAGAGCCTGACAAGCTACCCATGGCATATTCAATATGCCAAAAACAGTGATGATAGGTCTTATTCCCTTGACCCTGAAAAAGCCTCCAGTTGTTGGGAAAGACGAGTAAAGAGAGGCTGCTACAATCTCACAGCTGGGAGGAATAGAGATATTACTGGTGCCTGCTCCAGTAAATCAATGAACAGGATGATAGTGATACAGTGAAACAGTATGTATGTATGTATGTATGTATGTATGTATGTATGTATGTATATATGTATATATGTATGCACATATATATATATATGGATTTGGGGGTCACACTCAGCAATGCACAAGAGTTACTCCTGGCTCTGTACTCAGAAATTATTCCCAACAGTGCTCGGGGGACCATATGGGGTGCTGGGGCTCAAACCCAGGCCTGCCATATGCAAGGCAAATTCCCTATCTTCTATACTATTGCTCCAGCCCAAATAATATTATATATTGATTTCACTATATAAAAATAAATTATAAATTCCTAGAGAAATATTTTGCTAGGTGCAAATTAAAGTCCAAAGTAAGGGAAATATTTAAGAAGAAAAATAATATTGATATTTTATCATTCAACAATAAGACCCATCCTGCCAGTGCACATAAATTCTTCAGGGGCTGACCTCCACTACACCACTGCCGCCACGCTCCAGGCCACTTTTCCGGATGCTCAGACCAAGCCTAAGCATAAGTGAAGTTCCACAGAACCAGGTAATAAGGGATTTTGTGACCTTGGACTCTAGGCTCAATGGGACCCAGAAACAGAGATCCTCTGCCTGCTTCCGCCGGTCACCAGCAACCCAGGGGTCACAGCCATAAGACCCATCCTGCCAGTGACAAGTAAATTCCTTAGGGGCCAACCTCCACTATTACAACTGCTGCTATGCTCCAGGCTGCTTTTCTGGACCACATGGCCGTGAATCATAAACACTTCCTACGCATTTTTCATCATTATCGCACCACATTTGATGGAGTTCAAATATGGTGTGAACCATCAGAACACCTATAATGGTGATTGGAGGCCACCCTAAAAGCCTCCATCCCTCTCGGAGAGCCCGGAGTATCTACCAAGAGTATCCCGTCCACGTGGCAGAGCCTGGCAAGCTACCCGTGGTGTATTCGATATGCCAGAACCAGTAACAACAATGGGCTTCATCCCCCTGACCCGGGAAGAGCCCCCAATATAGCAATATTAAGAAGGATGAAAAAGGAGAGGCTGATAAAACCTCAGGGCCCAATTAGCCTGCCAAAAAAAAGAAGGAATAAAATTACCGTTTTCACTTTTAATGCACATACATTGGCATTGGAAGCATCCATCAAGGACCTGATGGTGCAAGCATGGAAGATCAAGTACGACATCATTGGATTCACGAAGATGAGAAGGCATCGAACACATCATGCCATTTTTGACACTGGAGAACTCTTCCTTAGAAGATGGGACAGTAGAGATGTCGGTGGTGTTGGTGTCCTTGTCAACACGAACTTAGCCATGAACATTGATTCTTTCAAATGCCTAACAACCTGACTCTGACATTTACATTTGAATAGATGTGAGTTGTTGCCGGCAATTTCTATCTTCATTGTTTACGCACCAACATCCAACTACGATGAAGAAGAAATTGAGAAGTTCTACATGTAGCTGGAGAAATTCTATTAAGACCACACTTGATCAACCCGCCCTTCTGTGTCCAAGCCTGCTTCTCGGACCCTAAGCACCCCAGCCCTCCCCCTGCTCCAGACTGCCGGCCGAGTGGCTGGCATGCCACCCCCAAGCACCACAGCCGTTCTGTCTTCCGGCACAGGTGTGTGAAGTCCCCTCGACCCACCCTTCCGTGTCCCAGCCTGCTCCTTGGACCCTCAGCACCCCAGCCTGCCGAGTTGGGTTGTGGGAAAGGGGCGTGGCCTAATTGTCAGGGGGCATGGCCTAGGCAAAAGTGGACATGGCCTCTTTTTGGGCCGGCCACCCCTAACCTGGTCGCAAATATTCTCCTCAAACCCATCAATATGTTGTTTCATCTCAACCGTCATCACCTATGTCATGTCCAAGAGTAACATTCTAGCTATCCGTAAATAGTAGGACAGTAAAACACAGGAATTCACATAAGGATTAAAGGAACATCTGAGTGGGAGGCCATGTTCTAGAAGGGGAAAATAAAAAGGCAACCACCATTAACCGAGCCCATCCAGAATCCTTTTTCACAACAAGAGGGAACAGGGATACTGATCTCCAACGTCCTTCTTCCACACCACCACAACAACATGAAGAAACAGCGCAAATCCCCACTGCAAGCAGAGGATGATGAAAGGAGTCCAGAAACCTCAATAGGCGTTTCTTGCAAACTTGAGCTCTCTGATAAAGAATTCAGAGTTAAAATCCTCAAGATGTTCAATGAACTCAATGGAAACATTGACAACTTAAAGGAGGACCTGACAGAAACAGTACAACAGACAGCCGACAAAATACAGGAAGAAATGAGAGCAGAAATAAAAAGCCTACAAAAAAAGAAATTCATTCCCTAGATGAAATAAAAAACTTTCTGGCTTCCCTCAACAATAGAATGACTGCAGCAGAAGACAGAATCAGTGTGCTTGAAGATAAGCTGTAAGAAGCCTACAGGCAACAACAATGGGAAGGGACCTCAAAATAGCTCTAGGGCTACTCAGAGTCCTAGGGGATGGTTTCAAGAGGAACAACATTAGAATCATTGGAGTACAAGAAGGAGAGGGAACCAACCCCAACAAAAAAGCCACAGTCAAACAAATCATTGCTGAAAAGTTCCCAGAGCTGGAGAATGTGGGCATCCAGATTCAAGGCGCCCAAAGGGTGCCAGCTAAAAGAGATCCTAACAGAAAAACCCCAAGATATATCATAGTTAGAATGATGGATAGAAACATAATATGGCAATCAGATAAGCTAAAGAGCTTAGAGACATGAGTTTCTGAATTAAACAAAGAAATAGAAAATCTGTGCAAAACAGAGAAGAGGGGCTGGCAAGGACTGGCAGTTAACAAGAGCTGACTTTTGCTCAGAAGATCCTGAACTCTGGGCAACATGTGAAAAGTCTCCATTTGGGACAAGGGCAGCCTTGAAAAGTTCTGACAAGTGCTCCAACTGATGTCTATAAAACTTTTTCTGAGGCAATATTAGTCAGCGCAGACAATCAGTTTTACTGAAATAATAGATTGGTCTATTGAACTCAAATATTAAGCCCATGACCTTAGAGGATAAAATTAGATTGAAGTAAAATTTACTGCTCTACTCATGTATCTGAATGTTTATGGCACCTGCACAGAAGACCCCAACATTAACAGGTTTAGAGAAAACTTTCTGAGAAACTGGCATCAAGTCAGGAAACCAGCAGTTGGTTCTCTCAAAAAAGGTTCTGACCTGGGCCACTGATACATGCCTGTGATCTTTCAAATGAGCATTTAGTTTGCTAAGGTTAAGAGACCTTCCAAAGTGTGTCTGGGTGATGAGGGATTTGCTTCAGTTGGGAAGACATTGGATAGAAAGTATATGCTCTCTTTCTCTCTCTCTCTCTTTCTCTCTCTCTCTCTCAGTCACTCACTCACTCACTCACTCATTCTCACTCTCGCTCTCTCTCTTACCCCCTCTCAAGAATTACAACCCAAGGGTAATGCGGGCTTGTATAGACTCTATGCCTTCTTTTAGTTTTGCATGCTATTTCTCTTCAGAGAAGAAAATATCATACATAATAGTATGTCCATAATAGTATGGACAAGAAAATCAAATTTTAAAATTAAAGTCAGGATTTTTAGAACTAGAAGTAATTTTTTGAACTATAAATAAATTATTTTGGAAAATATATATCCCAAGTGAATTTCAACAGATGTTTTAAGCAAATGTGCAATTTCATCCCTTAAAAATGTTTTTTTAAACTGAATTACTGTGAGATACAGTTACAAAGTTGTTCCTGATTCGGTTTCAAATAATGTAATGTTACAACCCAATCTTCCAAGACTGAAACAAGAAGACCACAAATACCTGAGCAGTCCTATTAATTAATATCAAGGAAATTAAAACTGTAATCAAAAGTCTTCCCAAAAACAAAAGCCCAGGTCCAGATGGATTCACAAGCGAATTCTTCCAAACATTTAAAGAGGACCTGTTGCCAGTTCTTCTCAAGCTTTTCCAGGAAATTGAAAAAACAGAAACCCTCCCAAACAGTTTCTCCGAGGCTCATATTTCCCTAATACCAAAAGCAAACAAAGACACCACAAAAAAAGAAAATTACATGCCAATATCCCTGATGAACACAGATGCAAAGATTCTCAACAAAGTATTAGCAAACAGAATTCAACATCTTAGAAACAACATTCAACATCTTAGAATTCAAACAGAATTCAACATCTTAGAAACTCTTAGAAACAATAGACTTGTATAGTAAAGTTGCAGGCTATAAAATCAACACCCATAAGTTCATGGCTTTTCTATACACAAACAATGAGAGAGAAGAAAGCGACATGATAAATGCAGTCCTGTTCACAATTGTGCCTCAAACGATCAAATACCTTGGAATCAACTTAACTAAGGAGGTAAAGGACTTGTATAATGAAAACTACAAAATGCTACTTTAGGAAATAAAAGAAGACACAAGAAAATGGAAACACATTCCCTGCTCATGGATCGGAAGAATTAATATTATCAAAATGGCAATACTCCCCAAAGCATTGTACAAATTCAATGCGATCCCTATATAGATACCCTTGACATTCTTCAAAAAAATGGAGCAAGTGCTCCTGAAATTCATATGAAACAATAAGCCCCCACGAATAGCTGAATCAATTCTTGGGAAAAAGAAAATGGGAGGAATGAGCCTCCCCAACTTCAAACTCTACTACAAAGCGATAGTAATTAAAACAGCATGGTACTGGAACAAAGGCAGAGCTGCAGACCAATGGAACAGGGTTGAATATTCTGACACACCACCCCAAATATATGATCCTCTAATCTTTGATAAGGGAGCAAGAAATGTGAAGTGGAGCAAGGAAAGCATGTTTAACAAATTGTGCTGGCAAAACTGGACAGTTATATGCAAAAAAAAAATGGACTCAGATCTCCACCAATCACCATGTACAAAATTCAGATCAAAATGGATTAAAAACCTCAACATCAGACCAGAATCCCTAAGGTACATTGAAGACAAGGTCGGCAAAGCCCTCCACGACATTGTAGCCAACAGTATCTTCAAAGCTGACATGCCACTGGCCAAGCAAGTGAAAACAGAGATAAATAAACAGGACTACCTTAAACTAAGAAGCTTCTGCACCTCAAAAGAAACAGTGACCAAAGTACAAAGACAGCTGACAGAATGAGAAAGGATATTTACCCAGTATCTATCCGATAAGGGGTTGATATCAAGGATATACAAGGTACTGGTTGAACTCTACAAGAAGAAAACTACCGACCCAATAAAAAACATGGGGTGATGGAATGAACCCCAAAGAAGAAATCCGAATGGCTGAGAGGCACATGAGAAAATGCTCGCAATCACTAATTATCAGGGAGATGCAGATCAAAACAATAATAAGATACCATGTTACACCACAGAGACTGGCCCACATCCAAAAATAGAAAAGCAACCGGTGTTGGTGTGGATGTGGGGAGAAAGGGACTCTCCTTCACTGCTGGTGGGAATGCTGACTTGTTAAGCCCTTTTGGAAAACTATATGGACGATTCTCAAAATATTAAAAATTGAGCTCCCATTTGACCCAGCAATACCACTCCTGGGAATATTCCCTGGAGAAGCAAAAAGGTACAGTAGAAATGACAATTGCATTTCTATGTTCATTGCAGCACTGTTTACAATAGCCACAATCTGGAAAAAAAAAATCCAGAGTGCTGAAAAAAGATGACTGCTTAAAGAAACTTTGGTACATCTACACAGTGCAATACTGTGCAGCTGTTAGAAAGCATGAAGTTAGGAAATTTGCATATGAGTGGTTCAACATGGAAAGTATCATGTTGAGTGAAATGAGTCAGAAAGAAAGAGACAGACATAGAAAGATTGCACTCATATGTGGAATATAAAGTAGCAGAGAGGTACAAGCTAGCAATAATGCAACTTCTGGAAGAAATCCCTTTGGACTTAGTTACTAAAATACTGAAATACAGAAATCCAGAACCTTGTGGCCACTACTGTGGCCACAAAACCTCATATCTCTTCATTCTCAGCAATGGAAAACCAATTATCAAATGCTTCCTTTCCAGCTGGTCGGACTCTAGGGGACAAACAATAATAGTGTTTTTTTTTATTTAATCAATGTAAAGAGGAAGTAAAGTGAAATTTATCAGCTACACAGGTGGAGTGGGGGAATGGGGGGCTGGGGGGTGAGGAGGAGGTTTACTGTGGTTCTTGGTGGTGGAATATGTGCACTGGTGAAGGGATGGGTGTTGGAGCATTATGTAACTGAGACTTAAGCCTGAAAGATTTGTAACTTTCCACATGGTGATTCAATTAAAAAAATTAAAAAAGACCACAACTTCTACAAGGCCACTATCTGTAAAAAATACAAGCATGCGTGTGCAGGATGGGGTGATGAGATGTATGCTGTGTTGTTGTTGTTCGCAGGCTCTCAGGGTGTGCTCTCTCTTTCTCTCTCTTTCTCTCTCTCTCTCTCCCTCTCTCTCTCTCTCTCTCTCCACTCACATTCGGTGCTCTCGAGTCACTATGTATGGACTGGATCGGGATGGCTCCTTGTGCTCTACTTCTATGTATGCTGCTGTGCTCTCTTCTATCTGTCTCTCTATCTCTGTCTCTGTAGTCTGACCTCTGGTCTCTTCTGATCTCTCTCTGTCTCTGCTTCTGTGTCTTCTCTCTTTCTTCTGTGTCTTCTCTCTCACTTCCATGTCTTCTCTGCTGCTTCTGTGTCTTTTCATTCCACTTCTATTACAGTCGTAGTTTATATAGTAATCACATAGGGTGGTGACACAAAGGTGGGTTGAACATAAACAAATCAACAAAGAGGGGTAAGACCACTCCTCCAGAAGATTAACAAAGTCTCATCTAAAGAGATTACTCCAGATTACTAGACCACATACTAGGAGATCTACTCAAGGGCGGGATCCCAGAGTACTAGACCTCACTACTAGGAGGTCTACTCAAGGGCGGGATCCCATCTAGAGTGGGTTGCTTTCTTCCTTCCTCAACTAGTAATCCACTTAAACAGTTATACTAAATTTACTTCTAATACTTCTAACAATGTCATTCTGTATGAGCACAGTAAGAGGTATATCAGACTTAAAGTTTGGTTCTTCCTGAGAACATTCATTATATATTCCAGACCACAGTCCTCAGGTCAGGTTAGTCTTCCTAACCCAAGCAGGGTCATAGTCTCGTCGTTACTTTTGGATCATGACAACATTTGTCTATGACCATGCTCTCAACTTGTAGTTGAGTATTGTGGCCCTTTGGCCTGGCCCATTTCTCTGCCATGGTAGCTCACAGCTTGCCCTGGGTCCATTTCGTCCCTCGTCGGGACCCTACTTTTGAGGTGCTAGGAACTAAGGGCAAATGAGTTGAGAAAGCAGATGCCCAGAAGTAAGTATTAGAGTCAATCAACTCCCAAGTTACAAAGCATAATATTAACTATTTTCCTGCATCTGTACATAAAAGACAATGCTTTAAGGTAAAGTAAGCTCCCTGTGGCAAGGCTGAAATGTTATCCCGCAACTGTTGGTGATTTTGAAGGCAAGATAGGAACTCGAAGGTCACCAAAGAACTCCACATCGGGACTCATTGCCTAGAATGGAATGAACAGGGTGAGAGACTGTCTGAGTTTATCAAGTTGACCAAGACCATCCATGGTAACTTGCAGTTCCAGAAGGCTGAATCTAAACACTGGACATGGGAGTCTCTTGGTGGACAGTTCCACAATGAAATTGACCACATCATATTCAATCGATGGTTTTGCCTGACCGATGTTGCTGTTGTCCAAAAATTTTAAATGGGATCAGACCACCATCTCCTTTGTGCGAAATTCTACTTCATGGAGGGGGAGAAAGGACTGCAAAGTTTAAGAAGAGAACTCCCAGAAAGACCACCAACTGGGAACTCTTTGGCACTACTACAGCAATATGGGAAGATGCCATCGTTGACAACATCGACGAGAAATACGATAGAGAAAGACAGCACTTCCATGATTCTGCAAGGAATGCAGAGAGAAAGAAAGCCACAAAAAGTCACCTGTCTTTGGAAACTCTCAACGTCATTTGCCAACAAGGTCTGGCGCAAGCCTCAGGCAATCACAAGCTAACATCCGAGCTTGCAAAGCTGTGCAGAGAAGCAATAAAGGAAGACCTCAAAGAGAGAAGAGCAGCAGTGTTGGCTGACGTGGCAGAAGTTGGGAAACATATTCGCAACACCCACCTGTCCTTCGCCAACTGTAAAATCAAGATGATTGCCCTCTGACGTCCTGATGACTCTATCACATCTTCAAGAAAAGCAATGGAAAAAGTTATCCACGACTTCTACTCGGATTCCTTGATAGCCACGTCTACCTGCCTACATACCAAATTCCACAGGATGGATATGTCATTCCCAGCGTTCTCCCTTCCAAAGACCAACACGCCATTTCATTGGTAAAGAAGTGTACAGTACCCGGTCCAGACAAGGTCAGACCCGAACACCTGAAGAATCTGCTGCCAGTACTCGTCAATACACTGGCTTGGCTCTTCACACGCTACCTGTCTGAATGCAAGGTTCCATCCCAGTGGAAAACCAGCAGGGCCGTTCTTTTGTACAAGAAGAAGACAATCACAACATCGGCAAATATCTCCTGATCTGCCTGTTGTCCATCGTCTACAAGTTATTTACTCAAGTTATCCTGAATAGGATCGTCAGAACACTAGACAAAGGACAACCATGTGAGCAAGCTGAGTTCCAAAAAGGATTCAGCACAATTGACCATATCCACACAGTGGCCAAGCTCATTGAGGTTTCGGGAGAGTTCAAGATGCCGCTCTGTCTAACCTTCATTGATTTAAAGAAGATCTTTAATTCTGTTGATACTGAAGAGGTCATCAAAGCCCTAGCCAAATAAGGTGTTCAAACTCAACACATCAGTATCCTCCGTGAGCTATATTACAGATTCAGCATCAGGATCTCACCATTCTACAAAGAAGTGATCATCGACATAAAGAGAGGGGTTCGGCAGGGCAACACCATTTCACCAAAACTCTTCGGTGTCACCCTCAAGAACATCATGAAACAGCTGGAATGGGAAGGAAGGAATGGTAGTAAAGGTATACAGTCAGCAACTACACCACCTCTGCTTCACTGGTGACATCGTTCTCATAACACCAAATATCAGCCAAGCAGCCTGAATGCTGGCTGACTTTGACCGTGAATGTAGAAAGGTCAGACTATAGTTGAATCTCATGAAAACAATGTTCATTAGAAACAAACTAGTTCCTGATGTTCCATTTGCCCTCAATGGAAAGAACATCTCTGAATGCAGCAGTTATGTGTGCCTAGGTCGAGAATTCAACCTGACAAACGACCTGACACCTGAACTATACAGGAGGAAGAGAACAGCATGGAATGCCTTCAAGAGCATCGAAGATGTGGTTAAGAGGATGAAGAGCCTCTGGCTCCGAGCACATTTTTTGACTCGACTCCATCATTCTTCCTGCACTAATATGTGCCTCAGAGACCTGGGCCCTATGAAAACAGGATGAGGATGCTATTCGGGTATCCCAAAGAGGAATCAAAAGAGCTATGCTTGGAGTATCATGTTTCACTCAAGTGAGAGAAGGAATCCTGAGTGAGTTCTGACCTCCGTCGATCATCAAGAATCAGGGACACTGTCTTATTTGCCAAGGCATTGAAAATCAGATGGGCCGGACACATAATGCGATTTGGAGACGACCACTGGACTAGAGCTGTTACTGACTGGATTCCATGGGATGTCAAAAGACCACCTACAAGATGGTCAGACTTTGTCAAAACCCTGAACAAATGGTTTGAGGCTCTTCGTGTTCCTGGAGTGAGCAGTAGCCATTGGGCTACACTATCACGAGACAGGGATGGATGGAGATGTTACTGGTGCCCGCTCAAGTAAATCAAAGATCAACAGGATGACAAGTAATACAAGTGATACAAGTGATTCAACATCTTCAAATACATTTATACTTTAAAATATATTTTCCCTATTTGGAAGAAGCTAAGTATGCTTCACTGTCTATATACTGTAAAATTTGGTGACCATAGGTAAAAAATGTTCTTATTTTCACTTACTACAGTTTTGATTTACAGGAAAATGGTAGACTTTTTGAGCTTGAGTGTCTTCATCTAGAGACCAAAGACCATGTTATATTGTTTAAAGGATTATTATAAAATCAGGCATTTATTTCATTAGGCAAATGTTGAGTACTTAGTGTCTTTAGCAGTTGTTTAGCATGTTCTTTGTTTATTTCTAATTCCAGTTTGCCAGTTCAGAGTCCAACTGGTTGTATGTTACATGAAACCACTAAAATAGTTGCTTTTGAAAAAGTTTTTCAGGAAAAATACAGTCCCTTTAAGGAATTAGTGGATGAGTGGTACTGCTACCCCCACTCTCTAATCTTCCAATTCCCATATTCCCAATTCCCATATTCCCAATTCCCATATTCCCAATTCCCATAAAGCACTAATCAGCTTTGTAAGATGAGACAAATAACATTGATGACATTATAAAAGTCTGCCACTAATTAACCGAGGGAGATCTGCTATGATCATTTAATTTTTCAGTTCTCTCTATCCACACCTTTGGTAGCTTTCAAGGAGTTTGCAGCATTTTTTTCATATCCTTCAAAAGTTCTGTCCATCTGTGCATTTAACTGTTACCACTCATTCGCATTCCAGAGTAAAACACCTCTCCCTTTTGTCTCTTGTGCCTTTATTCTGATTTTTCCCTCTTTCAAAATGATTTTTATGCTTAATTGAGCGGTTGTGCCCTGTAGCACCCACTCTAAGACTCTGCCTCTTTCAAATATTTGAGCACAAATAAGATATACAGGATTCATTTTCAGGGATGAGCACTCTGTAGTCAGTTTTTATTTTGCAGGAATTATGAGATCCCCAGTGAAATCTCATGGGCACTCTTAGGATGGTTCCTGAAAAAACTACATTTTCTAAATGTCTATCCAAGGCCTTAATGAAAATTGTGTTTATCTTTCTATTGATTTATAAAATTATTCAAAACAGAACTGACCTTTCAATCTCATGTAATAGCATCTGCAAGAGCATTTTTGGTCATGATTAAGGTTGATTTAATTTGCAGGCAGTAGATGATTTATATGTATACTTATTACAGCTGCTAAAAATTATTTAATACCAGATTATGAATATGCCAAGTTCATTTGACATTTCTTAAATAATAGCAAGTCTGTTATTAATGATAGATTTATAATTTGGAGCAGACACCTTCATAGGAAATGAGTGGTGCATCTGGAGAATGACTCACCAGCAGCTTCAACTGGCAGCTTAGATGGCATTCTGCATTCTACTGTCAGTTCACTCTTCACCACATGGAGGTCCCAGGGATGCGACAGACATTAAGAGATGCTTAGAAACAGCTTAGCAGCAGAGGCTACATCACAGACAATGGGTCTCCCAGGGTGCTAAGCAGAGAATCTCACATTGAGAAAGTGCTTAGTAAATACTCAAAAAGTGGGGAACTAGCTCAATGTGGCTTTACTAAGGTGCATTTCCATGTGTCAGAACCAGGTTGTTAACTGTAATAAATCATTTGTGTCATTGTCCTTGGCTGTGAAGTATACATTTGTAAATTCTCAGATGTGTTCAGTTACACTTACAGCACTTATTCATCAGCTATTCTAAAACACACAGTACTCTGCTGAAAGCAAATTAATTTCACAGATTTCAATCACAGAATGCCTCCTTACTAGGGCACCCAGGGTCTTCTACAGTTTGTGCTGGCATATATATTCTTATTTCCCAGAAAAGCCATAGGTCTTATCATGAGGAATGCTAATTTGTCATGACATCTCTGAAAGATGCCATCCTTCCCCACATCATCAGGCACAAATAGACTCACTGACCAGGGCTCCTGGAAAGGAGCTACTTCAAGGAGTATCTCAGCCACTGCTCAGCTGGATGTATAGTGAACCAAAAATGGGCACATATCAAGATTTTGGCATGTGGGAATTTGGCATATCAAATGGGCTTAAAGCAATGACACAGAAAGAAAGGCTTTATCTAAAAATGGCATCAGGTATTTTTTTCATTTTGGGTCACACCCGGCAAAGTGCTGGGGTTACTCCTAGCTCTGCACTCAGGAATTACTCCTGGCAGTGTTCAGGAGACCATAGGATGCTGAGAATCGAACCCGGGTCAGCCACATGCAAGACAAATGCCCTACCCACTGTGCTATCACTCCGGCCCCGGCATCAATTAGTTTTAATGAAGAGGGGAGTTAGTGTAAAGGTATCAGAACAAAGAAAAGAAGTGATCGTTGAAGTCCTAAGCTGTGTCTGTGATACAGCAAATTAAGACCCCCTGCCCCCAAAGGCCAGATGGAGTAACTTCTGGAAAGTTTTTATTGAAGGCGGGCAATAGGACAATAGCAGTTCTCTACATACAAAACTCTGACCTTTATGTCTTTATTAACTCCATTCCCACATTTTCTGTTTCAGTGGGGGTTTGGGGCATAACCAGCAATGATAATGGGTTACTCCTGGTGGGCTTCAGGGGTGGTACTAGGTGCTGGGGATCAAACCAGAAGCAGCTGCAAACAAGGCAAATGTACTACGCAGTATAATATTTCTCCATCTCCCTATACCCACATTTTAAAAGAGCATGATAATATTTGGGCTACTAATAACCTTCCACACTCCTTAGGGTTAATTCAGTTCCCAACTGAGTATAATGCACTTCTAGGAAAACAGGAATCTATAAGATACTCATTTATTTTTTATTTTGGTATTAATGTATTTAGATTCAAGAAATATATTATCTTACTAAGTCCTTTTCACATTTTATTATCCCTAAAAATCCCTGTGAATTATTTCTTCATTTAATTTTTACTTAGATCCTATGATTTAAAGTGCAGCTGATAATAAAGATTCAGGCTCACAGAGTTCCAATAATATACTGACCACCAGTGTATCAGTGTCCCTCCATCAGTAATGCGAGACTACCCTAATCTCACCCCAATCTCTTGGTAATTTTTTACCCAACAACTGTTATTCCCTTACTGTTATTTGATATTCTGCATATGAGACTTTCTTCAGTCTGACTTCTCTTAGCATGATACTCTCTAGCTGCATCCATGTAGTAGCAAAGTGCATGATTTGGTATTTCCTTATAATAGCTGAATATTACTCATGAACGTGTATGTGTGGGGGAGGACGGGGGGAAGGTATGCACCTGCAAGTACATGCACCAGCGTTTCTTGATTCACTCATCTGATCTTGAGCATGAAAGTTGTTTCCAGATTTTGGCTATTATAAATCATGCTGCATTGAATAGAGGAGTGTCAATGTCTTTCCAAAATAGTGTTTGGGACCTTGGGAAAGATACCAACAAACCAGATTGCTGCTTCATATGAAAACTCAATTCTTAATTTTTTGAAAAATGCTGTACTATTTCCAAAGATTCTGAACCAGATAACATTCTTGCCAATGCTGGATAAGGATCTTATTTTCCCTACATCTCAGCTGGTGTCAGTTGTTTCTACTTGCTTTGGTTTATGTCAAAATCACCGGTGTGAAGTGATATTCACTGTTGTTTTGATTTTCCATCCTCTAATCTTAAGTAATAAAGAGCACTTTTCTATACCTAGTACCATCTATATATTCTGAGAAAGTGTCTATTTAACAATTATCTCCATTTTTAGTAGGTTTGTTTTTTGCTCTGGCTTTGCAGGTAATTTATATCTCTTAGATATTTGCCTTTTGTCATATGTGCTATGAGCAAATGCTTTCACCAAGCTCTAGGATATTTTTTCCCCTGTAGTCCTCTTTTCTTTTGCAGTGCAAAAGCTTCTTATTTTGATGCAATTCCATTTGTTATTTTTTCTTCTATTTGCCTAGCCCCTGGCATTTAAGCATTGAAGATAGCTCTAGAGTCAGTATCATGAATTTTCAGAGTGTGTTTCCTCAATGTAGTTTATAATTCAGTCCTAATATGTAAGAATTTAATACATTTTGAGTTAACTTATTTTCATATGACTAGCCAGATTTCCCAGCACCATTTATTGAAAAACCTTCATTTCCCTCTTTAATCTCTAGATATCTTGTAGGCTAGTGTCTGTATACTTGAGAGTTTGTTTTCAGAATCATAACTCTTTCATTGGTCTCAGAATATAAATTTATTCCATTACCATGCTTCTTTATAACTGTATAGCATAAATTAAATTTGGAGAAATAAAAGTCTTCTATCCTCTTTTTTACCCCCATATGTCTATTTTGGCTATTTGGGTACTTTTATTCCATACACAATTTAAAATCATTCGGTTCATGTTCTAAGCAATATTATGGGTTAATATTATGGTGACTGCATTAAATCACAATAATATATTATGTGAGATGGTCATTTTAATTATGTTAATTCTTCCAATCCACGGCAGGGAAAGTAGTTCCATTTCCTTGTATTTTTTTTCTCTTTTAATAGTGACACAGTTTTTTTTTCTTAATAATGTAGGAGTACTGCTATTTATTCGGCCATTGATTAATTGGTCATGAACTTTACATTACTTTTTAATTCTATTTTTAATGTTAACTTTATTTTGTTATTTTATTATTATTTCCCCCCTTGTTTGACTCACTGTGAGATACAGTTACAAAGCTTTCATGTTTAAGCTTCGGTCATATAATCATCAAACACCCATCCCTTCACCAGTGCGCACTTAATTTCCACCACCAAAATCCCCAGTATTCCCCTCCCTCCCCATTCCAACCCTTCCCCTGCCTGTGTGGCAGACAATTTCCCCCATACTCTCGCTCTACTTTGGTTACATTCGATATTTCAACACCAGTCTCACCACCACTCAAAAGGCAATACTAGATTATTTGTTTTGTATTGCTTGTTATGGATAGAATATAATGTCCAGAAAATTCTGTGTCATTCTCTTCCGAGAGCTTTAGTTTATAGTCTTGGCAATTGATGAGATTACATGGCGCCAGGGGCAGTTTGTGGGTGTGACTGCCAAGCTTCTGGAAAACTGGGGACATGGCAGGAGGAGACCCAGCCCCAATCCAAGTGGGCTTGGAGATCTCAGCCATGGGTTCCCGAATATCTGGTTTTCCTGCCGGTCCGCTCTCTGGTGAGGTTCATCCCATTTTGTGTGAGATCGTGCCCTCTTGGGTGAGGCTTATCTGAGCATGTGGAGAGTGGTCTTGGGTATTGCGGAGGTTGGGTTCTGGAGGATTTCAGCTGCCGGGGTTCTGCTTGGAGCAGGGAGAGAAACACAATCTGCCCCTCTCCGAGGTGCCAGACAACCTGGCATGGGGTCAGGGCATTCTTCAGCACTCTCTTCTGGGAGCTTTAGTGTATAGTTTCTGGGCCTTGGCCATTGATGAGTTTACATGGCACCAGGGGCATTTTTTGGTTGTGACTTTCAAACTACTGGAAAACTGGGGACCTGGTGGGAGGAGGCCCGTGCTGTGGAATATATAGTGAATGTCCTCAGGAAGAACCAAATTTAAGTCTGATATATCTCTTACTGTGCTCATATAGAATGACATTGCTAGAAATATTAGAAATAGATTTACTACAACTATTTAATTGGATTACTAGTTGAGGAAAGAAGAAAGCAACACACCCTTGTTTGGATCCCACTCCTAAACAGATCCCCTAGTAATCTTCTTAGATGCGATTTTGTCCATGAGGGCTGGTCTTACCTCTGATGATGTGTTAATGTTCCAACGCACCTTTGTGTCACCATCCTATTGATTGTTATATAAATTAAGACTGTAGGAGAAGTAGGAAAAACACACAGAAGCATGGGAGAAGACACAGTAGCAGGGAAGACACGGATGAAGAGTACAAGGTGAAAGAAGTGAGAACAAGAAGGCCTTGGGAGAGAGAGAAGCAGAAGGGTGAAGAGAGAGAAGCAGAAGGGGAACGGAGATTGGAATAAGCTGCAATTTATATGACCAGCCTGGAACTCATTCCTTCTTTCACCTGCCCATCTCCATCAGCCTCCCTTGGGTGTGGGAAGAAACGTGAGACTATGCAGGCAGCACAAGAGATAGAGCCCCACTGGCCTGTATGTGAACCACTTAATCTTTGACAAAGGAGCAAGAAATGCGAAGTGGAACAAGGAAGGCCTCTTCAACAAGTGGTGCTGGGAAAACTGGATAGCTACCTGCAAAAAAATGAACTCTGACCTCTAACACCAGGCACAAAAGTCAGATCAAAGTGGATTAAAGACCTCAATTTCAGACATGAATCTATAAGGTTCATAGGAGAAAATGTAGGCAGAACTCTCCATGATATTGAAGCTAAAAGAATCTTTAAGAATGAAACAGCATTGACCATGCAAGTGGATGCAAGAGGAAGCAAACAAATGGGACTATATCAAACTAAGAAGCTTCTGCACTTCAAAAGAAACAGTGACCAAAATACAGAAAGAGCCCACAGATTGGGAAAGAATATTTACCCAATATACATCTGATAAGGGATTAATATCCAGGATATACAAGACACTTGTAAAATTGTATAAGAAAAAACCTTCAACCCCATCAAAAAATGGGGAGAAGTGAACAGAAGTTTCCTCAAAAAAGAAATAAAAATGGCCAAAAGGCACATGAAAAAATGCTCCATATATCACTAGCCATCAGGGACATGCAAATCAAAACAGCAATGAGATATCATCTCACACCACAGAGACTGGCACACATTCAAAAGAACAAAAGCAACCAGTGCTGGCAGGGATGTGGGGGAAAAGGGACACTCCTTCACTGTTGGTGGGAATGCCGACTGGTCCAGCCTTTCTGGAAAACAATATGGACAGTCCTTCAAAAACTAGAAATTGAGGTCCTGCAGCCGCCCCACCCCACGTCCTGCGACCCCCGTCTTCCCGCCTGGCTCTCTAACACGGGCCCTCCCACCAGGTACTGATACCAACCCCCGGCCACGCCTCCCCGGTCCCCCGCTTCCCAAGGCCACCTAAGGTCCCTGACGTCCGGCAGCTGCCCTGCCCCGCATCCCACGACCATGCCAGGAAGATACTGGGGGCGTGGCCTGTATCTCAGTGGGCGTGGTCTCAAAGTGGGCATGGCCTCCTCTCCTAGAGGCAGTGGCTAACACAGCCGCAGTTGTTATTTTTTACCTTAGCACAATAGGTATTGTCTATTTCTTTGAAAATCACTTTAGCCATCTCAAGGACTTATGCAAAATACCCATTAGCTTAGTTTAACTTTATAAAAGCTATTAGTGAATAAAGGAAGCTTAGCACAACCAGAGCCCCTCCTTCCCACAACAAGAGGGAACAGGAATAAATAACTACAAAGTTCCAACTCTACACTTCCGCAACAATATGAAGAAGCAGCGAAAATCCCCTCCACAAAGAGAGGGAGAAGAAAAGATTCCAGAAACATCAACAGGGGCTATGCACATCTATGACCTCTCAGATAAACAATTCAGAGAGGAAATCTGGAGGAGAGTCGACATACTCCAAGCAACCATGGAACAGACATCCAAAAAATTAAGGGAGAATATGAATGAAGCACTGGAACGGTCTACCAAGAAAATGCAGGAAGAAAAGAGAGCAGAAATTTCAGAGCTACGAACGGAAGTCACACAAATAAAGGAATCGGTAGATGAATTAAAAATCTCAGTAGATGCCCTCAACAGTAGAATGACTACAGCTGAAGACAGAATCAGTGACCTGGAAGATGAGCTGCAGAAAGCTCATAGGCAACAACAAATAATGGCAAAAGACCTCAAAATGGCTATAGAGCGAATCAGAGCCCTTGGGGATAACTTCAAGAGGAACAACATAAGAATCATTGGAGTACCAGAAGCACAGGGAAGTAACCCCAATGAAAAAAACACAGGCAAAGACATCATTGCTAAGAAACTCCCAGAGCTGGAGAAGGCAGGCATCCAGATCCAAGGAGTCCGTAGAGTACCAGCAAAAAGAGACCCAAATAAAAAGACTCCAAAGCATATCATAGTCAAAACAATGGATGCTATGGATAGAGACACAATTCTGCAAGCAGCAAGGTCAAAGAAGGAAATCACATACAAAGGAGCACCCCTCAGATTTATAGCAGACCTGTCAGAGGAAACCCTCTGAGCCCGAAGACAATGGTGGGACATAGTGAAAAACCTCAACAAAATGAATGCCTCACCAAGAATACTTTATCCGGCTAAATTCTCACTCAAACTTGAAGGAATCATGCACTATTTCTTGGATAAACAACAGCTCAGGAACTTCATAGACTCAAAACCAAACTTGAAAGAAGGTCTAAAGGGGCTACTGTAAGACAAGGAGGAGCCACATAAGAACAACAAGCCCCACAGAAATATGACAGAAAACCCCATAACAATAATTTCTCTCAATGTTAACGGCCTAAATGCACCTATCAAGAGACACAGAGTGGCAAAATGGATCCTGAAATTGAACCCAACATTCTGCTGCCTGCGAGAAACACACTTGAACAAACAGAGTAAACATAGACTCAAAGTTAAAGGATGGAAAACAATCTTGCAAGCAAACAACTCCCTTAAAAAAGCTGGAGTGGCCATCCATCCGACAACATTTCAGGTTGAGAAAGATTAAAAGGGACAGCGAAGGTCATTTTGTATTTTTCAAGGGATATTTACAACAGGAAGAAATCACACTCTTAAACGTATATGTTCCTAATGAATGACCGGCTAAATATTTAAAACAACTCCTAACAGACTTCAAAAAGGACATCACTAACAGCACAATAGTAGTCTGAGACTTCAATACCACCTTATCACCTCTAGATAGATGGACAAGAACAAAACTCAGCAAGAAAACACTGACTCTGAAAGAAGAAATTGAAGAGAGAGGCCTAATAGACCTATACAGGGCTTTACACCCCAAAAAGAAAGAATACACATTCTTTTCCAGTGCACACAGAACATTTTCTAAAATAGACCATGTACCGGGCCCCAGAACATACCTCAATAGAATCGGAAAAATAGAAATTGTATCAACCATCTTTTCAGACCACGATGTGCTGAAGATAGAAGCTAACCACTCACCAACATGGAAAACCAAAGCAAACACTTGGAGATTAAACAACTCAATGTTAAACAATGAGTGGGTCAGGAAGGAAATCGAGGAAGAAATCAAAAAATACTTAGAAACAAATGAGAATGAAGACACAAGCTACCAAAACCTATGGGACACAGCTAAAGCCGTGTTAAGGGGAAAATTTATAGCTTTCCAAGCATTCCTCAGGAAGGAAGAAAGGGCCCACATAGATAGCTTGACTTCACTGCTCAAGACTTTAGAAAAGGACCAGAAAAAGGAACCCAAACCAGACCGAAGGAAAGAAATAATAAAAATTACAGCAGAAATTAATGACATCAAAACCAAAAAAAAAATCCGAAAGATTAATGAAACAAAGAGCTGGTTCTTCGAGAAAATAAATAAGATTGATAAACCGCTGGCAAGACTCACAAAGAAAGAAAGAGAACCCTAGTAAATCGAATCAGAAATGAAAACGGGGACATCATAACAGAAACCAGTGAGATTCAAAAGATCATTAGAGACTACTTTGAAGGTCTATATGCCACAAAACAGGAGAACCTAAAAGAAATGGATGAATTCCTTGATTCCTACAATCTCCCAAGACTGAACAAAGAAGACTTGGAATACCTGAATAGACCCATCAATGTTCAGGAAATTGAAACTGTAATAAAAAAATCTCCCCAAAAACAAAAGCCCAGGGCCAGATGGTTTCACTGGTGAATTCTTCCAAATATTTAAAGTAGACCTATTGCCAGTTCTCCTCAAGCTTTTCCAGAAAATTGAAAAAATAGAAATTCTCCCAGTTTCAATGAAGCATACATCTCCCTGATACCAATAGCAAACAAAGACACCACTAAGAAAGAAAATTATAGACCAATATCCCTGATGAACACTGATGTGAAGATCCTCAACAAAATGCTAGCAAGTAGTATCCAACAACTCATCAAAAAGATCATACATCATGACCAAGTGGGATTAATCCCGAGGATGCAAGGATGGTTTAACATTCGGAAATCAATCAACATAATCCATCATATCAACAAAAGTAAAGATAAAAACCATATGATCATATCAATAGATGCAGAGAAAGTATTTGACAAGATACAACATCCTTTCATGATGAAAACCCTCACCAAAATGGGGTTAGGAGGAACTTTCCTCAAGATAGTCGAAGCCATCTACCTACGGCAAGCATTATCCTGAACGGGGAAAAACTGAGGGCCTTTCCTCTAAGATCAGGCACAAGACAAGGATGCCCACTCTCACCACTTCTCTTCAATATAGTACTGGAAGTACTTGTGATAGCTATTAGACAAGAAAAAGAGATTAAGGGCATCCAGATAAGAAAGGAAGAAATCAAACTCTCACTATTTGCAGATGATATGATACTATATCTAGAGAAGCCTAAACCCTCTACTAAGAAACTCTTAGAAACAATAGATTTATACAGTAAAGGTTGCAGCCTACAAAATCAATACCCAAAAATCCATGGCCTTCCTATACACAAACAATGAGGCAGAGGAAAGGGACATGAAAAAAGCAATCCCATTTACAATTGTGCCCCAGAAAATTAAGTAACTCGGAATCAGCTTAACCAAGGAAGTAAAACACCTCTACAAAGAAAACTATAAAACGCTGCTCCATGAAATAAAAGAGGACATGAGGAAATGGAAACATATACCCTGCTTGTGCATAGGGAGAATCAATATTGTCAAAATGACAATACTCCCCAAAGCATTATACAGATTCAACGCAATCCCTATAAGGATACCCATGACATTCTTTAAGGAAATGGATCAAGCAATCCTAAAATTCATATGGAAAAACAAACGCCCACGAATAGCTAAAACAATGCTTGGGAAAAAGATCATGGGAGGCATCACCCTCCCCGACCTCAAACTTTATTACAAAGCAGTAACAATTAAAACAGCACGGTACTGGAACAAAGGCAGATCCAAAGACCAATGGAACAGGGTGGAATATCCCTACACATAACCTCAAATGTATGATCATCTAATATTTGATAAGGGAGCAAGAGATGTGAAGTGGAGCAAGGAAAGCCTCTTTAACAAATGGTGCTGGCACAACTGGACAACCACTTGCAAAAGAATGGACTTAGACCTCGACCTGACACCATGCACAAAAGTCAGATCAAAATGGATTGAAGGTCTCAACATCAGACCACAAACCATAAGGTACATTGAAGACAAGGTCGGCAAAACCCTCCACGATATTGAAGATAAAGGTATCTTCAAAGATGACATGCAACTGGCCAACCAAGTGGAAACAGAGATCAACAAATGGGACTACATTAAACTAAAAATCTTCTGCACCGCAAAAGATACTGTGCCCAGAATACAAAGACCATCTACAGAATGGCAAAGGATATTTACACAATTCTCATCAGATAATGGGTTGATATCTATGGTATATAAAGCACTGGTTGAACTCTACACGAAGAAAACATCCAACCCCATCAAAAAATGGGGCAAAGAAATGAATAGAAACTTTCCCAAGGAAGAGATACAAATAGACATAAGGCACATGAAAAAGTGCTCTACATCTCTAATCATCAGGGAGTTGCAGATCAAAACAACCATGAGATACCACCTCACACCACAGAGACTAGCACACATCCAAAAGAACAAAAGCAACCACTGTTGGAGAGGATGTGGGGAGAAAGAGACCCTTCTACACTGATGGTGGGAATGCCGACTAGTTCAGCCCTTTTGGAAAACAATATGGACGATTCTCAAAAAACTAGAGGTTGAACTCCCATTTGACCCAGCAATACCACTACTGGGAATATATCCCAGAGAAGCAAAAAATGACATCTGCACTTATATGTTCATCGCAGCACTCTTTACAATAGCTAGAATCTGGAAAAAACCCGAGTGCCCTAGACCAGATGACTGGTTGAAGAAACTCTGGTATATCTATACACTGGAATACTATGCAGGTGTTAGAAAAAAATGAAGTCATGAAGTTTGCATATAAGTGGATCAGCATGGAACGTATCATGCTAAGTGAAATGAGTCAGAAAGAGAGAGACAGACATAGAAAGATTGCACTCCTCTGTGGAATATAGAATAACAGAGTAGGAGACTAACACCCAAGAATAGTAGAAATAAGTACCAGGAGGTTGACTCCATGGCTTGGAGGCTGGCCTCACATTCTGGGGAGAAGGCAACTCAGAGAAGGGAACACTAAGTATAATGCGGTCGGAGGCCATGCAGGGGAAGTGTGATGCGGGCTGAATGTAGACTAGAGACTGAACACATTGGCCACTCAACAACTTTTTTGCAAACCACAACACCTAATTAGAAAGAGAGAACAAAAGGGAATACCCTGCCACAGTGGCAGGGTGGGATGGGGGGAGATGGGATTGGGGAGGGTCCGAGGGATGCTGGGTTTACTGGTGGTGGAGAATGGGCCCTGGTGAAGGGATGGGTTCTCAGACTTTGTATGAGGGAAACATGAGCACAAAAATGTATAAATCTGTAACTGTACCCTCATGGTGATTCACTAATTAAAAATAAATAAATTAAATTTAAAAAACACCTAGAAATTGAGCTTCTATATGACCCCGCAATACCACTTCTGGGAATATATCCCAAGGATTCAAAAGAGCACAGTAGAAATGACATCTGTACCTATATATTCATTGCAGCACTGTTCACAGTAGCCAAAATATGAAAACAACCCAAGTGCCCTAAAACAGATGACTGGTTAAAGAATCTTTGGTACATCACACAGTGGAATACTATGCAGCTGTTAGAAGAGATGAAGTCATGAAATTTGCTTATAAATGGATAAACATGGAGAGTATCATGCTAAGTGAAATGAGTCAGAAAGAGAGGGAAAGACAGAGGGACTGCACTCATTTGTGGAGTATAAAATAACATCACATGAGGCTGACATACAAGGACAGTAGATACAAGGGCCAGGGGGATTGCCCCATAGCTGGAAGCCTGCTTCATGAGCAGAGGGGAGAAGGCAGATGGAATAGAGAATGGATCACTAAGGAAATGATAGCTTGAGGAATCATTTGGGATGGGAAATGGATGTCGAAAGTAGATTATCGACCAAACATGATGACCTCTCAGTGTCTGTGTTGCAAGCTATAATGCCCAAAAGTAGAGAGAGAGTATGGGGAATATTGTCTGCCATAGGGGCAGGGGTAGGGTGGGAAAGGAAGGGTATACCCAGGATATTGGTGGTGAGGAATGTGCACTGGTGGAGGGATGGGTGTTTGATCATTGTGTGATTGTAACCCAAACATTGAAAGCTTGTAACTATCTCACAGTGATTCAATAAATTTTTTAAATTAAAAAATAAAAGACATAGTGTTTCTGACTAATTATTTTGCAGAATTTGACTTTTAAGGCAATTAAAAGACTCTGGTCCTTTTTTTCTTTAATGTTTATTGATTGAGAAAGAAAAGGAACTTTTAAATATCTCAGGCTCATATCAAGAATGTGAGTTCTATATCCACAGTTTCTCTTAATGTAGGAAAAAACAACAATCTTCCAAAATAAAACAGAAGAGAATTAGGTAATATTACATAAAATTTATCTACAAATTGACTCACATCTCCAGATTTTAAGAAAAGCTATTAAATATTTTGGGTAAATATCTTGTCAAACAATTACATATATGTTAAAAATAGTTTTGTTCTTCTTTTGTTAAAAATAAAGTATTGGACAATGATTCAGGCATTTTTTTTCATTTTTGGGATTTCTCCTACTCATGAAAATTACATTATCTACAAGGAGGATACTTAGTTTAAGTATGCATTTAGCTAATTTGCATTTATTTGAAAAAAGATGCCTTAATGCAGCTGATTATATTACAAACCATTTTTTAATGAGTCATGTTTAAATAAAAGGGTCATGTTTCATACACTTTTACTGTATTCATTTAGTCAATTGAACTAAGGGTTATAGATATCCAGATACTTCACTCTTAAAAATTAAGGGTAGACTGATTATACCATTTGAAAAGTAGCTGTCTAAAGAAATACATTTTTAGAGCCAGGGTTGTAGCCCAGCACATGAAGCCCAAGCTTACTTTAGGACTTGGATTTGATCTGTGGCACCAGAAAACAGTAAACAACACACTAAATCTCACTACTTTCTGCAACTCTGCACCCTAAAATAAGTAAATAAACAATAACAACAGAACAAAACTATAATTTCTATCATTCTATCAGGTAGAAGATTGTGTGGTAAGTTCAATCTTTATCCTTACTAATGTCCAGGTCCCACAGTTGTGAAAACATATTCATCTTGTTACTTGTGTTTGGAATCCTGAACTCAGGATGCCTGCCATTCAGTACTCCTGAGAATCCTTGTTCATATATATGTAAGGCAGTCTCATGGTCTCAAAACCCTCGTGGGATATCTTCTCATTCTCACTTTGATACAGATTTCTAGCTTTTCTTGTTATTTTTAACAATGGCTCAACATTTTCAAGTAAACAATCTGCTGGCAAAACTGAGCGATAGTGGTGAAGGGGTACTGGGATGTCTGTCAGACCCAGACTCCTAGATATTCAATCAGCAGGCTGGTAAAATAATTTAACAAAGCATGAGTCATTTAAACAGCAAAGTAATAGCTTATTAGAAAGGAAATGTCCCTGAGGCACAGTATAGGCTTGTCCAACACAGGCTTCAGAAGCTTCTTTAAAAAATAAAATTGCTTAGGGGGCCACAACTGACGGTACTCAGGGTTTCTTCATGAGTCAGTGCTCAGAGGACCATATATGATGCCAGGGATGGAACATGTAAGGCCAACTCCTTACCTGCTACACTGTCTCTCTGGCCTGCCTTTCCACTCTCTTCGGTGCCTCCACAAAAGTCTATTTAGATCAAGTCTAGGTAAGGCTTATTATTGCTTTTACTGACGGGTAACTCCGGGAACCAAAGGAGAGCTTAGAGAGGAGTGAGTGTTGATTATTAGGAAGTTAAGGAACAGACTGAGTGGAGGGGAGTGCTTTGGCAAGAAAGAACAATGAAATGTTGGGATGTGCATAATGTTTTAAGTGATTATTTTCCTCACATGAACTAGAACAAGGAATTTTACCATGAGAGTAAATTATACCACTTCAAGAAGTATCTTGATGGTTTTAAGTCAGGTATTTTGAGAATATTTTGCCATTTTTATAGCCAGGCTAAATGTTTTCTTGGATGTTTCTATTTGAATTGGTATGAGAGCACTAATAGTTTGGTTTGGTCATTTGTAACAACCTCAGGCAATATTGTATGTTTTCATATTCTTTATCCATAAGGTCACACAATTTGGAAAGAAGCAGATGCTAATGAGTTTACCTTTATTGAGAATAAAATAAGAATATTTTGAATTAGGGTATGTCAATTGTTTCCTGTCAGCAGGTTTTTTTTTTAATTGCTGTCTAGTGTGTGGTTTAGCAAGCAGCAGTGGAGAGTGGAGATTCCCTGATTGCAGACTTTATGTTCATTGCTTTGAATTTTTCACTGGTTAGTTTATTTATAACATGAAATAAATAGGAGGGATTCAGCAATTCTACTATTTGTGAAATAAAGCATTGGGACCATGGTGTTGAAATCTGTGATGTTGTTATTTCTAAATCAATTATTAGGAGTAAAAGTGAGAGAGGGTCAGAATAGTTACACATAAAGTGAACACAGAACTGCTCAGTAACCTAGCTGGCTTTGTCTTTCCACACATTCAGAAACAATTTCATTATGTTTTTGAGGTCCTGTATTCACCAACACTGGGAGTGGAAAATATACACTGGTGAAGGGATGGGTGTTCGATTGTTGTATGATTGAAATTTAAATGTGAAAGTTTTGTAACTGCAGCCCATGGTGATTCAATAAAAAAATTAAAATTTTCTGTATTTCTGTTAGTTCATCTCTCATTAGGAGCCAGTAATCATTGTGCTTTATTTTTATCATTTTTCCCCTATTGCAAACAGAGTTTTGTATGTCCTGTATTTGTTTCTCTTTCTCTGGAAGGCAAAAATAAATTAGATTCACGTATACAGCCTGCTTACTTCTCAGATAATGACATATGCTAACAAAACCAGAATGAGGTTTTTTGCTGTGGTTTACACTTTATAATGCTTAGTATAACACCTGGAAATTGATAAGACATTAATTAATGAAATGAGTTAACAGCTGTTTCTGTTATTTCTACAAAATCAATAGATATGATAATTTACTTCCTTTTATGTTATTTTTGTTGAAAGATGAGAAACAGATAAATGTATAGTTGGGGCAGAACTTCTTAAACTTCTTTTATCCTCAGATCCATTATACCTGAGAATCTGGACATGATTCCAGTATATAAATACATAAAGTAGACATAGAAACTAAACATTTCTATTTATGAATAATAAAAAAGTTTTCTAAACAAACTTAAAAATTTACTACAATTTAAGAAATTATGATATAGAGGACTGTAAGATGACATATTTAACTAGAAAAGTTCTTGGGAACTTTTCACCCAGCATGTGAGGCCAGTTTCCAAGCTGTGGGGCAGGCCTCCTGGTCCTTATCTCTACTGCACTGGGTGTTAGTCTCCCACTCTGTTATTTTATATTCCACAGATGAGTGCAATCTTTCTATGTCTGTCTATATCTTTCTGACTCATTTCACTTTCCAAGTTGATCCACTTATATGCAAATTTCATGACTTCATCTTTTCTAACAGCTGCATAGTATTCCATTGTATAGATGTACAAAGGAGTGCTGATTTTTTTAACCAAACATGTAGAATATTTTTATTTGTATTATCAATACTCTGTGTACTTAAAAACATTACACTAAATAAAAAAATCATACATATATTATTTAATATCATCTGACTGTGCTACTTTATATTTTCTACAGAATTATGGATCAAAGATGCATCTCTGAATGTGCTGTAATGAAATAATTATAGACTATTAGTGCTTGAAGAGACACAGAACATTCGGCATCAACTCCTCCAACATGCCTAAAAATACTCTGAGCTCAGTTGTAATTTGACAATCATAGGAAAAAAACTATAGCCAGGCTCCTTTCCTGATTCACCGTGTAAACTTTTCAGAATATGCTGCATTCTTCTTATTCTCATCACACTCTGGTTAAATAACAGGTGATATCTGGGTTCTGAAAAGACTCAAAGTAAATGCATAAAACTAAGTATTGTCAAATGTAGATATGGTTCTGGGTGCAATAGGAATTGGTAATTTCAATCATGTAGATGGTCAGTATTACTTCAATGTAATTCACTGTGTGACTTGTAAATTGTTAGTGACAATAAAGTTAATTCTCTGTTTAATGGTAGAAATATAATTCTGACTTATAACTGGAAAACCATTGGAACAGTTTTATTTTTCCTTGCTTGTTTATTTGTTTTTAGGCGATAGCTAGTGATTTTCAGGGGTTACTCTTGGTTCTGAACTCAGGGATCACTTCTGGCAAGACATAGGGGACCACATGGGTTACCGAGATCTAACCCTTGCTATCTGTATGCAAGGCTAATGCTCTCCCTACCTGCTGTACTGCCACTCCAACCCCACAGTTTCATTTTAATTTCAGTTAACATTAGCAAGGGGGAAAATTACATATAAGAAAACATATCATTTTATTTTTAAAAAATATGTTAAACAAATCTAATTTCATACTAGCATTGCATTGGTTGATAATGATAATTAGCATTATTCTGGATAGAAAGTCTTTCAATAGCCGGATTTTCTTTGTGTTAAAGTTGACTAATTTCTTTCACATTTATTGCTTACAACTTTTCGTGAGTTTGTCTATATAAAATTAAAGTGAGTTTTTCTTCATTAAAAAGTATTGTGGGGGCTGGAGTCATAGCACAGCAGGTAGGGCATTTGCCTTGCACGCAGCCAACCCGGGTTTGATTCCCAGCATGCCATATGGTCTCCCAGCACTGCCAGGAGTAAATACTGAGTGTAGAGCCAGGAGTAACCCCTGTGCATTGCTGGGTGTGACCTGAAAAGCAAAAAAAAAAAAACCCACAAAAGTATTGTGAAAAAAATTAGGCTGTACAATCCATAATTACTCAAAAAAGAGTTTGGATCAATTTGAGATCCTGATGCAGAATTAAAGTGTAACAAGTTTGTTATTTTTTTTTCATCATGAAGGATACACAAATTTTTCATCTCCATAGAAGCCAAACAGAAAATAAGGATGAATAAACATAATTTTAGCAGCTTCTTGGCAGAGGAAGAAACCAAACAAAATGAAAACAAATGTCTTCTTGATGCAGAATTGTGTTCATTACATACAATTAATTCAAATGATGGTGATTATGATTTCTGGTCAATCATGAGTACAGACTCATCTACAAAGAGGAATTCATTTATAGGAAACTAGAAATTCCTTAAGAGGTGTTTTAAATAGATCCTCAAGTAATTTACTTTGACAAATGAAGAAGGGAAATATGGATATTGGGTTGATTTACTGTTTCTTCTCTGTGAAGAGAAAATCAATATCCTGGTATTTTCAGTAGTAGTTTAATAGAGAACACCAAATTATTTCTAAGTTTGAGTTTCTGCATCTTATTTGTTACTTAGTTACTACTACTAGAATGATTATATGATGTGAAGTTTAGCTTCCTGATAAATGACAGAATTTGCTTTCAAAATAGCCTACCTATTTCATGGCAGATATAGCTCAACTTTTTAAAAAAATAGGTTTTAAGACTGAGTTCTCATAGGCCAAAAGTTCATTTTTAAAAATCTATATTTGCTACAGTCTTTTAGCCCATCTTCCCTGTGTCTTGTGAGAAGTGTAGCAGGTAACTAAAGCAACATCCATCTGTCAAACCCAGAGGAAGGTGAAAAAATACTCAGCTCATTTTTATTTTTCTTCTGATTTGGGAGTATTTTGCAGAGCAGCTGTTTACAGAGATATAGGTGAAACATATAAATACTGCCATATTTCTTTAAAAATGGAATAAATCACCTTTTACATTCAATATGTCAGTTAGCATATTTTATACCTACCAAATAACAGTTTCTTTATTCATGTATATACAATAGGGACTGGAAGAACATAAAGCATCTACTATATTGCAAAGCTATAGGCAACATTCATATAATAATATGTGTATGATGTTTTCCTCAGATACATACAATTTTTTGAAAGTTCTCTTATATATTGAATTGCAGGCTACATTTGGCATTAGGCACAGAAATTAGGTATAGAAGATATTTCTGAAGATATAAAAGTTAATGTCTTTGCAATGGCATAAGAAAAAGTCCTGGAAGTCCTAGAAAGCATCTCATCTATAGTTTATACCTCTAATGAGGTTGTGATATAGAAAGAGGCAGGTGTAACATTCTGTTGCCTGCAAGAAACACACCTGAACAAACAGAGTAAACATAGACTCAAAGTCAAAGGATGGAAAACAATCCTCCAAGCAAACAACCCCCTTAAAAAAGCTGGAGTGGCCATCCTGGTATCCGACAACATAGATTTCAGGATGAAAAAGATCAAAAGGGACAGCGAAGGTCATTTTCTGTTTATCAAGGGATATGTACAACAGGAAGAAATCACACTCTTAAACGTATATGCTCCTAACAAACGACCGGCTAAATATTTAAAACGACTCCTAACAGACTTCAAAGAGGACATCACTAACAGCACAATTGTAGTCGGAGACTTCAATACGGCCTTATCACCTCTAGATAGATCCACAAGAACAAAACTCAACAAGGAAACACTGACTCTGAATGAAGAAATTGAAGAGAGAGGCCTAATAGACCTATACAGGGCCTTACACCCCAAAAAGAAAGAATACACATTCTTTTCCAGTGCACATGGAACATTTTCAAAAATAGACCATGTACTGGGCCCCAGAACATACCTCAATAGAATCGGAAAAATAGAAATTGTATCAACCATCCTTTCAGACCACGATGCGCTGAAGATAGAAGCTAACCACCCACAAATGCGGAAAATCAAATCAAACACCTGGAAATTAAACAATTCCATGTTGAACAATGAGTGGGTCAAGAAGGAAATCAAGGAAGAAATCAAAAGATACTTAGAAACAAATGAGAATGAAGACACGAGCTACCAAAACCTATGGGACGCAGCTAAAGCCGTGTTAAGGGGAAAATTTATAGCTCTCCAAGCATTCCTCAGGAAGGAAGAAAGGATCCACATAGATAGCTTGACTTCACGACTCAAGACCCTAGAAAAGGACCAGAGAAAGGACCCCAAACCAGACCGAAGGAAAGAAATAATAAAAATTAGAGCAGAAATTAATGACATCGAAACCAAAAAAACAATCCGAAAGATCAATGAAACAAAGAGTTGGTTCTTTGAGAAAATAAATAAGATTGATAAACCGCTAGCAAGTCTCACAAAGAAAGAAAGAGAGAAAACTCTAATAAATCGAATCAGAAATGAAAAGGGGGACATCATAACAGAAACCAGTGAGATTCAAAAGATCATTAGAGACTACTTTGAAAGTCTTTACGCCACAAAAAAGGAGAACCTAAAAGAAATGTATGGATTCCTTGATTCCTATAATCTCCCAACACTGAAGAAAGAAGACCTGGAATACCTGAATAGACCCATCAATGTTAAGGAAATTGAAACGGTAATCAAAAACCTCCCCAAAAAAAAAAGCCCAGGCCCAGATGGTTTCACTGGCGAATTCTTCCAAACATTTAAAGAAGACCTGTTGCCTGTTTTCCTCAAACTTTTCCAGGAAATTGAAAAAACAGGAACTCTCCCAAACAGTTTCTATGAAGCACATATCTCCCTAATACCAAAAGCAAACAAAGACACCACTAAGAAAGAAAATTACAGACCAATTTCCCTGATGAACACCGATGCGAAGATCCTCAACAAAATACTAGCAAATAGGATCCAACAACTCATCAAAAAGATCATACATCACGACCAAGTGGGATTCATCCCAGGGATGCAAGGATGGTTTAACATTCGGAAATCAATCAACATAATCCAGCATATCAACAAAAGTAAAGATAAAAACCATATGATCATATCAATAGATGCAGAGAAAGCATTTGACAAGATCCAACATCCTTTCATGATGAAAACCCTTGCCAAAATGGGGTTTGGAGGAACTTTCCTCAAGATAGTCGAAGCCATCTATCACAAGCCTACGGCAAGCATTATCCTCAACGGGGAAAAACTAAGGGCCTTTCCTCTGAGATCAGGCACAAGACAAGGATGCCCACTCTCACCACTCCTCTTCAATATAGTACTGGAAGTACTTGCGATAGCTATTAGACAAGAAAAAGAGATTAAGGGCATCCAGATAGGAAGGGAAGAAATCAAACTCTCACTATTTGCAGACGACATGATACTATATCTAGAGAAGCCTAAAACCTCTACTAAGAAACTCTTAGAAACAATAGACTTATACAGTAAAGTTGCAGGCTACAAAATCAATACCCAAAAATCCATGGCCTTCATATATGCAAACAATGAGGCAGAGGAAAGGGACATGAAAAAAGCAATCCCATTCACAATCGTGCCCCAGAAAATCAGGTACCTCGGAATCAGCTTAACCAAGGAAGTAAAAGACCTTTACAAAGAAAACTACATAACGCTACTCCATGAAATCAAAGAGGACATGAGGAAATGGAAACATATACCCTGCTCGTGGATAGGGAGAATCAATGTTGTCAAAATGGCAATACTCCCTAAAGCATTATACAGATTCAATGCGATCCCTATAAGTATACCCATGACATTCTTCAAAGAAATGGATCAAGCAATCCTAAAATTCATATGGAATAACAAACGTCCAAGGATAGCTAAAACAATTCTTGGGAAAAAGATGATGGGAGGCATCACCATCCCCAACCTCAAACTTTACTACAAAGCAGTAACAATTAAAACAGCATGGTACTGGAACAAAGGCAGAGCCGTAGACCAATGGAACAGGGTGGAATATCCCTACACACAACCCCAAATGTATGACCATCTAATCTTTGATAAGGGAGCAAGAGATGTGAAGTGGAGCAAGGAAAGCCTCTTTAACAAATGGTGCTGGCACAACTGGACAACCACATGCAAAAAAATGGGTTTAGACCTTGACCTGACACCATGCACAAAAGTCAGATCAAAATGGATTAAAGACCTCAACATTAGACCACAAACCATAAGGTACATTGAAGACAAGGTCGGCGAAACCCTCCACGATATTGAAGATAAAGGTATCTTCAAAGGTGACACGGAACTAAGCAATCTAGTAAAAACAGAGATCAACAAATGGGCCTACATTAAACTAAAAAGCTTCTGCACCGCAAGAGATACAGTGACCAGAATACAAAGATTATCCACAGAATGGGAAAGGATATTTACACAATACCCATCAGATAAGGGGTTGATATCAATGGTATATAAAGCACTGGTTGAACTCTACAAGAAGAAAACATCCAACCCCATCAAAAAATGGGGCGAAGAAATGAACAGAAACTTTACCAAGGAAGAAATACGAATGGCCAAAAGGCACATGAAAAAGTGCTCTGCATCACTAATCATCAGAGAGATGCAGATCAAAACAACTTTGAGATACCACCTCACACCACAGAGACTAGCACACATCCAAAAGAACAAAAGCAACCGCTGTTGGAGAGGATGTGGGGAGAAAGGGACCCTTCTTCACTGCTGGTGGGAATGCCGACTGGTTCAGCCCTTCTGGAAAACAATTTGGACGACTCTCAAAAAATTAGATATTGAATTCCCATTTGACCCAGCAATACCACTGCTGGGAATATATCCCAGAGAGGCAAAAAAGTACAATCGAAACAACATCTGCACATGTATGTTCATCGCAGCACTGTTTACAATAGCCAGAATCTGGAAAAAACCCGAATGCCCCAGAACGGATGACTGGTTGAGGAAACTTTGGTACATCTATACAATGGAATACTATGCAGCTGTTAGAAAAAAGGAGGTCAAGAATTTTGTAGTCAAGTGGATGGGCATGAAAAGTTTCATGCTGAGTGAAATGAGTCAGAAAGAGAGAGACAGACATAGAAAGATTGCACTCATCTATGGTATATAGAATAACAGAGTGGGAGACTAACACTCAAGAACTGTAGAAATAAGTACCAGGAGGTTGACTCCATGGCTTCGAGGCTGGCCTCACGTTCCGGGGAAAGGGCAACTCAGAGAAGCGATCACCAACTACATTGTAGTCGAAGGCCATGTGGGGGAAGGGAGTTGCGGGCTGAATGAGGGCTAGAGACTGAGCACAGCGGCCACTCAACACCTTTATTGCAAACCACAACAGCTAATTAGAGAGAGAAAACAGAAGGGAATGCCTTGCCACAGTGGCAGGGTGGGGTGGGGGGGAGATGGGATTGGGGAGGGTGGGAGGGACACTGGGTTTACGGGTGGTGGAGAATGGGCACTGGTGAAGGGATGGGTTCCAAACTTTGTATGAGGGAAGTATAAGCACAAAAGTGTATAAATCTGTAACTGTACCCTCACGGTGATTCTCTAATTAAAAATAAATAAATTAAAAAAAAAGAGGCAGGTGATATGTTTATAAGAATAGTTGGATAATTTCTTACTTGCCAGGACTTTTTAAAGCATGGTGGGAAGTTAACTAGCTACCATGCAATGCTTACACTTTAAAATTTAAGTGTAAGTGGTTTATATATTGCTTTCTCACATGATATAAAAAAGTGATTTGTATATTTTATGAGCCCTCCTAAAGGGCAAAATGTGTTTTATTCTGTTAATCAGGTTATCTGCCTATATCCTCCAAATTATCATTCTTCAAAATTCTAATTTTGTTTTAAAATAACACCACTGGAAGGTTGTTATTTTGTCTTTTTATTAAGGGAAAATAGAATTGTAAAATTAAAATTTTCAGGTCAAAAACATGTGCAACTAATTGCATTAATGATAAAAATCTTAATTTTTTATTCATAGCCACACATTTTAAAGATGTAAATGGTTTGGGTACACGTTTTGGGAGAATAAATCCAGTTTAAGTTGATACCCAAGATATCTGGGAATACAGATTTTATTAATATAATTTCTATGGTGACTTCTGAGATATTTTTCTAAAATCATGTTTCTTTGAGATTTGGAATATTTAAATTTTCTGGCATCTGCAATGATATAAAAGTCACTCTACTAATTGTACAACTTTTATATTCACATAACTGTGTAACCAACACCACACTCTAATTCTGAAACAAAACGTTTCATAACCCCCTAAAGAAGAACAGTATCATTAGCAATAATTTCCCATCAGAATGTCTATAGTAAAAAAATCAAATGAAATTAATGGAAGTACTCTTAGGTGTTGTAAAAGCAGGAGGAGAACCACTGATGTATAAAATTTTGGTTGCATTATCTCCTCATATTCACTGTCATGCTTTAACTTTGAGTAATTGCTACTAAATATCTTCTGTATGTGGTTATTTATATCCACTCATAATGGTTTTCCATTCATACATGTTTTACTATGTCTTTATGAGAAAACGACTCAGAGGCAATCTAAATGGCTGAGAAGTGGCTTAAGAATGAAAAAAGTTAACATGATAGCATCTCTTTCCATTCACAGTATATACTTTGGTTGGCGGGGAGGGGGTGTGATTGGCCACATCCAACAGTACCCAGGGCTTACTCCTGGCTCCAAACTCAGGAATCACTCTGGGATTGCTCAGGGGACTATATGGGGTTCAAGGTCTCAGAACCAATTGGTCATATGCAAGGCAAGCACCCCACTTACTGCAATACCTTTCTGCAGTCCCCCAAATATATGCTTTTAATGTCTAGTTTCAGGGAGGGAATGATTGAAGATTAAGAATATTGTTCTTTCAAAAAAGAATGAGAGAAAGGGAAGGAGGGAGGGAGAAAGGAAGGAAGAAAGAAAGGAAGGGAGGGAGGAAGGAAGGAAGGAAGGAAGGAAGGAAGGAAGGAAGGAAGGAAGGAAGGAAGGAAGGAAGGAAGGAAGGAAGGAAGGAAGGAAGAGAAGAATATTGTACTTGCTTATTTGACTGGTTTACATCATGCTTAGAGAAGCTTTCTGGGATTCCAAACCTAGTTCAAGACCCCTCTGCCAGTCTGTTCCTGCAAATTTCTTCCTTCCTTCCTTCCTTCCTTCCTTCCTTCCTTCCTTCCTTCCTTCCTTCCTTCCTTCCTTCCTTCCTTCCTTCCTTCCTTCCTTCCTTCCTTCCTTCCTTCCTTCCTTCCTTCCTTCCTTCCTTCCTTCCTTCCTTCCTTCCTTCCTTCCTTCCTTCCTTGTGGGGGGGAGCAAGTGGTGTTCTTTAGGTCACAACCAGCAATGTTCAGGTGTTGCTCCTTGCTCTGCACTCAGGAATTACTCCTGGTCCCACAGAACCCAGGGAGTGCTCAGGGTAGTTCTAGAATCTCAGCACTGTTGGTACTATTACACCCAGGATTCAAGTCTCAGTTTTCCCAACTTGTATATATCCTAAACCTGCATTCATGGCTGTGTGACCTCTTATAGCCTAGTTCTCTCTCTCAGAGAATCTGGCAAGGTACAGAGCATCCTGCCCACACGGCAAAGCCTGACAAGCTCTCTGTGGTATTCAATACGCCAAATTGATGGTTCTCATTCCCCATACCCTGAAAGAGCCTCCAATGTGGCACCTCTGGGAAGAACAAGTAAAGAGAGGCTACTAAAATCTCAGGGCTAGGACAAATGGAGACGTTTCTGGCTCCCGCTCAAGCAAATTGATGATTAACAGAATGACAGTGATGCAGTGTTCAGGGAACCATATGTGCAAGGCGAATGTCCTCCCCTCTGGGCTACTGCTCAGGCCCACACTCAAATGTCATCTTAAGGCAACATTGCGTCCTACAGAAAAATAATTTAATAGTTTTGTTCTTTGGATTTAAGATTCTCCTTCACTCAACTTTTAGAAGGTTCTTGCTCTACTCATCTGAAATATTCTGGTTCTCTGATTTTCCCATGTAGTCCAATTGATGTTTCACACTTTATAATCCACTCCTGAAGGCCCCCAGCTGTTGCTAATCCCTTTGCTTCCTAAATTCCTGGATTACATGGTCACAATTTCTTAAGTTCCCTCTGGTATTTTTCATAACAGATTGGTAGGTTGACTTGAAGATTTCCCACATTCCTCTTCTGTGCTTCTCTCATGAATTATTAGCTCTTCTTATAATTTTTAGAATCTTATTATGAATTGAATTTTACTTTTTGTTTTCTTTTCTCCTGAAGATGTTTTTCATTTAGGGAGCAAATGCCTTAGAGCCCTTTATACATTTCTTGGTTAGCTGTGAACACAGAGAACTCCAGGGCTTAACAAATGCCTTGGAACAAAGTAAATGGGTATTTTCAATTGTGAGTTTCTAATCTTGTATTAGAATCTAAATAAGTGCTTCAAGGTTACCTAGGGACTAAGTACACATTATTAGCTTACTAAACATTTTTTTTATTTATTTGAAAAAAATTTTTTCTAAAAGGGCAACATTTATTGAGGATAATGTTTTAAACATAGAAAATGAGTTGTATCTCTCCATAAGCAAGTTTATAATTGGGCTCCTGCAGCCATACAGCTTCTCATATAGTACTTATGAGTCAATTAAAATGCCCTAACAAGCAATTATGGGTTTATTGTTTAATTTAGTTTCTGCAATTCATGCTGTTCCACTCAAAGGTTGCATGTATGCCTGTCAGCATGTAATAATAAGCACACACTTTTTTAAAACACTAATTTTGGAGAACATAACTTCCAAATACAGTGTTCTAACTTATGGCACTTTTTGCTGGTAGAGAAAATACAAAACAGAGATTAAAGTACATGGGTATTTGCTAAAATTGGCTCTTCAAGGCAATTTATTTGGATGATAGCAAGTAATAATATCCATGCTACTATTCACATCTGTTATAAAAATGGAATTGCTAGGACATCCATTAAATAAATTAGGATGAATGGCGTGGTGGTTGGTTCAGCACAAGTGATTGAAGAAAATGTGGAGGACCTGGACTGGATCCATTTGCAACAAAATTGACTTTGTTAAACTAGGTGCCATCAATTTTCAAGCCTGTGTTAGGTGACCAACTTTTCATGTTTCTTACTTGTTACAGAATTGCTTGGCTAAAGGGGCAAATGGAAAAGACAGAGTCATGTACTCTGAGGAAAAGGAAAAAACAAGTTTTTTAGCAAGTGCTGACTCAGCAGCAGCATCTCCAAAGGCTGAGCAAGCAGCACAAGACTCAAGCCACATATACACAGTCTTCAGCCCCAGTTTGAGGAATGCTCTGCACTAGTGGCTGACTAGAGGGAGTGAGCAGTTACTCATGACAAGGTTATATAACACACAAACATTCCAGGGTAATTTAATACAGAGATATGGTAAAAAACAGGCTCAGGAGTCAATCTACTTCTGATGTTGCTAAGTGAGCAAAACATGGCAAAATGGTAATGAGCAAAACATGGGACAGGATTCAAATCTCCCTTTACAGGAATCAAACCTCCCTTCATTAAAATGGGTATAGACCTCATAAGTGGGTGTGGTTATCAGGCTTCCCTGATACACTAATCTGACATTGTTCCACATCAGTGTCATCATCTATGGAAAGGATCAGAACATCGTACAGCCATTCTAGGCAAACATAAGTTGGGAAGACTCTATTCCAAATATCATCTGAATAAGCATAGTCATGTCTACTCTAACACCTACTCTTTGCTCTTGAGCATGGGGTGAACCTGAGATTGTTGGGGAAGGTGGCGTGGGGCACCGCCATGACTCACAATGGACAGTTCAAAGCATGTTCGCATAATAGAATTAACAAGACATGCTTGCTATTAAAGAAACCGTTTTGTCTTCTGTCTTCAAGATATTGAACTTCCTATTCCTTCTAGAAGTTTCCCCCTTAGTGGTAATTGGTAGAGGGTTAGGGAACATTGCTGCCAGACAGTGCACTACTATAGCCATTCTTCTCCCACCATGGCCTTCCCTCTCACAAGCAAAATCCTCAGGGAAGTCAGAATGCAGAAAATCTCACAGAAGTTCCTACACAATATAATGTCCATGTTTGCTCCTGCTGAAAAGAATTACAGGATCACAAATACTGAAGCAAGAAAGTTTTATTTAGGAAAAATGATATAGGAGGAACAAGATGTAAAAGAAATACGTTCTAGAATGAAGATGGATCTGCACAGAGAAAGAAAGGAGCATCATAAAGGAATCACACTCCCCCAAATTGGGATGCAGAAAACTCCCAAAAATAGAGTGCACCCCCAAAATTTAGAGAAAAATAAAAGGGTAGCCAGGCATGGGCAACTCCCAAGCAAATTGGAGTGTATTCACTTGCTTCTTTAAAGGTGTTTTAAATTTGTTTGTTTGGTTGGTGTTTTTTTTATTTGGGGGCCAAACCCAGTGGTACTCAGAGTTTACTGCTGGTTCTATGCTGAGGAATAACTCCTGATGGGCTCAGGGGACCATATGGGCTGCCAGGGATCTATCTGTGTCAGCTACATGAAAAGCAAGTGCCCTACTGGCCTACTATTGCCCCTGCATTTATAGAGTTTTTGCCCAAGAGGTCCTACCTTGAGGTCCTTTGACAGGATGTTATCAAAGAGAGATTCCCAATCATCCCTTGATGCCTCCTTGATGAAACTATGAAAGACTCAAGCTGGTTCTCTCACTTTGAATATCATCTCAAATTTAAGGGACCCATTCATATCCTCCTGTTTCTAATACTTCAATTTCATTATTTCATTGAGAATATTGCCCTTCCTTATTTTATGAAGCTCAGCATTAGAGCAAGGGGAGAAGAGAAAAATCATTTTGCTTTTATAAAGCTCAGGCTAACTCAATCCTATTGTCTGTCATTGAGATATACTCTTGTTCAGCATAGATCTAGATTTTATATTATGCTTGGTTATAAGTGAGAATTAAGTTTGTCTATTTTACCTGAAAACACAATACCATAGTGTAATAAAAGGGTTCTGAAGGTAACCTGGATGAACTAAAGGGAGGCAGCCAGAGAAGTTTTGGCGAATAATTAAAAATCAGCCAAAGAATTCAATGAGACAGACAAACTTGTGTGAATGAAGAATGGCCAAAGGAATGTATGAGCTGAATTCCATATTAGATATCAGAAAACTTCCTGGGCTAGCATGAAAATGTTGCAAAAGTCCCACTACTCTGTCCTAAAGAAGAAGAGGGCAGAAACCTTTATCAGAAATCTGTATTGGGGGCCGGAGCGATAGCACAGCGGGTAGGGCGTTTGCCTTGCACGCGGCCAAACCCGGGTTTGATCCCCGGCATCCCATATGGTCCCCCAAGCACCGCCAGGAGTAATTCCTGATTGCAAAGCCAGGAGCAACCCCTGAGCATCGCTGGGTGTGACCCAAAAAGAAAAAAAAAACAGAAATCTGTATTGATACATAAAAAGGAAGTGTGTCTCAAAGGATCATCCTCTAGGAGAAATTATTGATCATCCTGGCACCCACCAATCTGTTCCCTATCCTTCCTAAAAATACAGTTCCCTAATCTCTTTTCCTATTAAAAACTCTTCTTGTGATGATGGAAGCTGGAGGGTTGCTTTGAGGACATATATTCACCATGTAATTCTTTCATTTCTTTTTTTCCTCTTGTTTTTGTAGGGGGGTCAAATACCGGTTAGCTGAATGTAAACCAAATGCCCTACCCACTATGCTATTGATCTGGCCTTGGGAAGTTCTTTGTTAATTCATTTCTTAAATCTCTTAAATTTCTTAAATCCTTCTCAATTGATTGACTCTCAGGTGGCACCATAACCAACATTCATTCCCTGACTTCATGGTTATAAGACAGGGAATAGGAAAGTCCCAGTGATTCTGATTATTTGGAATCTCCTTTTATTCCTTCGACTTGGAGTTAATGAAGGAGGCCATATTCTTTTACTAGTGGATGAGGAAATTCCAATGATTAGCCAGAAAAAATGTGTGTGTGATAGATATTCAGGTAGTCTGAATAACAGTCAGATAGGCTGAATAACTATCTTGTCATATTTAATTCTAAAAACCTTTAAATATTTTACTTTACAAGACAAATGCAATTTTGCTGCCTTAATTAAGTTGAAAATCTAGAGCCTTGTGGCTCTAAATCTAAACCTTGTTTAGCCAGGTGGATCCAATGTAATTACAGTAGCCTTATGAAGAAGGGGGAGGAGTCAAGGTGAAGGAAGCAAAGCAAGTTGGGAAAAAAGTTTTAACACAGTTGACTCTGAAATGGAGAGAAAGACTAGGAGTGGGATGCAGACAGTCTCTGAACCTGGAAAGAGCAAACTAAGGGGTTCTTTCTAAAGGCAGCAGTTTTACTGACATCTCTGCATGAATCTGATAAAGCTGTTTTCAGATTTCACACTCCCTGGAAATGTAAGATAACATTGGTTGTTTTTTTTTGTTTTTTTTTTTTGTGTGTGTGTGTGTGTTTTCTTTTAAGCTACTAAGTTTGTGGTAATTTGTTACTCGGGAAACTGGCAAACAATGTCCTGTAAAACATTAGTGTTTTCCGAACAAAAAAAAAAGTTTCAGTTTATTTTTATACTAAAGGACCATTGGAATGGAATATTTCAACATTTCTACGTTTTCTGATGTACTACTAAGAAAGGGAATAACGTAAATTGCTTTACCAACTAATTTAATTGTTGGAGTGAAGAAGCTTTACTGATAATACAGTGGTTGAGGCACTTGCCTTGTTGGAGACCAAGCCTGACTTTGATCCCTAGAACTACTTATGGTTCCCTGAGGACTATCAGGAATGATCCCTGGGGGCAGAGTCAGAAATAAGCTGTGAGCCATGTCAGATGTAGTCTGAATATGATAAACCAAATATCTATCCTGTCATCCTTAATTCTGATAACCTTTAAATATCTTTTCAAGACAAATGCAATTTTGCAGTCTTCATTAAGTTGAAATAAACCCAAGGTGTGGGAATCAGGTGGCAGAAGAGCTGATTATCTTTAAACTTAGCAAGAAGCAGCAAGCCTCCTATACCTAAAACAGAGCCCTTCTTAGACCTTTTTTTTATCTCCATACCTGGCTACAATTGAGGATATCTCCACGCCTATGCCCTCCCCTACACTTCCCATCTAAATTCCTCTCAATACTCATGGTTCTGTAATTTATTGTGCAAGTGTTCCTGAGCCAGGCTCAAGAAACTGAAAGGCCTCTTCCCTGAGTTTCACCTGAGGAAAGGCTGCATGACCTGAGGTGATCTCTGACTCTGGCTTGAACTTTAGTGACTGATGACAGTGCCTCACCCAAGTGCCAAGGAGTCCCTACTGGTATGGAATCCCAGTGGGAGTGAGAAAAGAAGCGGACTGGTCAGAGACCCGAAGCTGGACTATTGGTCCCTGTGCTGCCATTGTCTGCACAGTGGTCTGGGAGAGGCAGCAGGGATTTGAGGACCTCAGAGAGTTTTTTTCAGGCGAGAGAAACTGTCCTCCTCATCCCTCCCAGGTAACCCCCAGGCTCCATTTGGTTGTCTTAATATGATTGGCCTGGGTCCCTGGCACTGTCAATCTGGAGCCCAGGACCCAGGGAATCAAAGAACTTGATTTTGATTGTAAAACCCGGGCAGTGTTTTATAACTCAGGGACCCATTGTTTCCCAAGGACTCCAAAATAGTCCACAGGGACCACTGTTGAAAATTTTGTAAAAGGAGTGCCAAAATATTGTGAGGCAACCTGCAAAATGGGGGGGAGGAGTGGTAGGAGGGTCCATGGGAAGTAAACAGAACTGGAAGTCAGTCAGAAAATGTTTGAAAGATTCTTTTAGAGAAACATTGCTTTACAGTCAGAAGAGACAGATGCAAGAGGTCTTAATCCAGCTACACCACCCCATGCCCTCTGCCAGCCACACTGGGAGAATGAAGTCCTGTATGAGACAGAGTCTATATAGAAAAGCAAAGAGATTTATTGTACACATAAAGGGATTTATGTATACATCCTGTTGTGGGGTCAGGAGATTTTAATGGAGAGTCTTGCTGGGTTTTGGGATAGGGAATTTAATGGGTGAGCTGACTAAATCATGGAATATTCATAGTCTAATGAACTATAATATTTGGCATGTATTACATGCATGTATGAAAATATCAGACTTGCTGATATGTCAGTTTTCTTTTTAGCATGCACGTATGTCTCCAGGAGACATATGAGATCTATTTTGACCTTTTGCGGTGATATTAGGGTTGGAGATGTGGGAAACGTCCTGTTAAGAGGTTTTTTACCTCTCAGTAATTTTCGACATCACCTCTCCTACCTTGCTGCCACATTCTAATCTGAAATTATAAATGCTCTCAGAATATTTATTGAAACCTCACATTTCAAGTTAATGTAAAGATGTTTGTGTCAAAGTAGGAGAGTGGAATTGATCTCTTATTTATCAGTTGTCATAGAATGCTTGTCCATGGACAGGTACTGGTCCGCAGATGTAGAAGCAGATTAAATGTACATCATTTAATCTACTGCCTTGGTTTTCATTTCCTGTTTCAGGACCAGTATGCATGCCAATTGCTGTCCATAAATGTAAATATGTTGAACAACAGAGTGAAATAACTTATACCTCTTTAACTGCTTTTCTGTTCTAATGCTGGTTCCCTCATAATGTAAGGGAAAGATTTGCATAGTGACAATAAGTGACCTTGCTACACAGAAATGGGACATGTATTAGTCTTCATACATACACACACAAGGCCTCTAAGAGCAATGGTGGGAAGTAGTATGTCTTGTAGCAGATATGTTCTGAACATTTTGCCTGGAGCCATGTTGCACCAAGTCCTGGATGAGCTTTATTATGCTGTTATCCCTGAATATTTTTTATTCTTCATTCCTCATCTCTTCCAGGAAAATTCCTATGATGCTCAGGGACTGAGGGTCAAACCCTATGCTCATGTGTGATCCTACATGTAGAGACATCTTATTTCTATGTCTGTTTAGTATATTCCACATTACCGGTGTCATGAACACTGAATTTTATATGAACTGAACAATTACTTGAGGTAAAGTAGTACAAGATTTCAGGGTAGCAATATAGCTCTTCTACCTTTCTAGAATGCAACCCTCATATTCTGAAAACCATAACCTCACAGAAAAAAATTCTTCCTACCATGTCTTGTCTACTATTAAGGTTGAATTTTGGTCACAAACAACTTTGGGATAGTAGTTTGCTGTCCCTGGTAAAGGTTATGATAATTTATAGATTTGAAATAGACATGAATGTCTATTTAGTCTTCTAAGGAAGAATAATAGCATTTCCTGTCACAAGGTTAGCAACCTCTGATCTCTTTATATCATAACTGAAAAGTAAACAAATTTGTCACACGTCTATCAGTTTATATGTGGTAGGGGAACTTGTATTTTAGCCTTTTTATGTTTGATTATCCCACAATAAAAGACCTTTAATTTAAAAAAATTAACAGAGACACACTGAGAATGCATAAAAACCCTTACTTTGATTTGCTTTGATAAGTTAACTAACTTCTATTTCATATAGGCATTTTTTCTGTGCTGCTACAATAGAAAAGAGGGATGAGACAAGAGGTAGTCTGGTAGTCATAAAGGGGGCAAAGGTCAGAAGCTTTGGACTCCAAGGGGTTATGGAGGGAAGATCTCTATACCTATACCACTAGAGCCCACATTTGTATAAGCAAGGGAACAAAACAACAAAAATTAAATTAAAAAAATGTGTCAGAGTTGGGATAAAAACTGGTAATATTTGTGGATGGGTGTGGACACTGCTAATAGGATTAAAGTTGGAATATTATATGTGTGAAACCTTCTGTCAACAAATTTTTAATTAGGGTACTTAAATAAAAACATTTTAATTGCAAATAGAATCAGTAGAGGAAAGTAAATAGTAACTCATTTTGATGGTTCTCACTCAAGAATGATCTACAGGGTAGTTAAGAGAAAGATAAAGTAAAATTAAGTTCAGCTCTGTGTTGTCTGCATGTGTTGTGTTGTGTGCATGTTCATGCCTGTGAAACATGAACCCTGGCTTTAGATATTTGTGCAGGGTTTCAGGTCACCCTACCACATCCACTGGCTAAGGAACTGTAGTCTTAGTATTCCTATCTAAACATTTTAGCTCACACACACACTTCTCCAGCTTCTCTTAACCAAGAAGACTCACTGTCCCATCAGAAACTCTGAGAGATTATTATCTAATGTTAATTTAAGGTAGCTATAATTCACATAATATAGAGTAATGAGACCATTTGGGACTATTTGAATCAGTTTTACTTTGGAGGATAATTTTCTCCCAGTAAATACAACAATATTTGAAGTGTCATAAATGAAATATAACTATTGCATTACTATTACTCTTGAACTACCATTCTTAAACAATTCAGACCAAGTAGATATATTTGAGACAGGTCAATAATGAATATTTAAACTTTTCCTCATGAAAAGACCTTTCCCATTAGTATAGTAGAGTACTTTATATACTTAAAGAGATATTTTCTGTTAGTTGTGTCTTGTTATAATTCAAATGCCTCAGTACTGAACACTCAACTCAATAGCAACATCTGACCAAAAACATTACTTTCCTGTTATTTATTTAAATACACACAAAACTTTTCCTGTATTTTCATTTTCATTCAAACCTAACTACCACCTTCTCCTGTCTCTAGTTTTTCCCCATTGGTTATCACCATTAGGGAACTTCCAAAATGGAATTTACATTGTCTTTATTTATCATTTTCACTTTGATAACTCCCAGAAACCAGATTATATATTTATATGAATGTATCACACAATATGTTTATATTTTTTCTTAGTGAATAAATGATTGGATAGAATGTGTAATGAATTTTTCAAGTTCATTAATGAAAAATAAGGTAGAATATGTAAGCAATAAATATCAAGCTATATAAGAAGTCAATATCTAGACTACCATGTTGCTGAAGAGCATAACCTAAAAATTCTGAGCCTAGGACATAAGAAAATTTTCTTCCTCTTATATCCCCTCCTCTCATCAAGAATTCAAATGGTTCTAATGGTCAGAGTAGATTTGACAATTATTCAAGTCTTAGTTGTTAAAATTAGAGTCTCGAAAAAATCTGAAAACCCTAATGCTGGCCTACAGTTGTTGCATAATCTGCCATGTGTTGGTTGCCATTCATCATTAATAGACATTGAAAATATACAGCAACGCTTGTCAAACTCTAGGTTATAGATTTGGATCAGTCTGTGGTCCTTAGACACCCCATTGTCTCTGATTACTTTTCTCCATCAATTTGGAAGTGATAATCTGATTTTATCTATATTAACACTTTCAGTGAAAATGTTTTGAATATATCTGCTACAGTGGTTGAATAATGATGATTGTAAACATGTAAGCTCAAGCAAAATTTCAGTCAGTGCCATCTGTACATTTACATTTAGATTGTGGGATAGCCATAGAACAAATGAGTATGGAGAACAAGAGTGTAAGCAGGCTAGGAGAACTATGAGTCTGTCTGAATATATATAAGCAAATATGAAATATAATCGCTGATACTGCTTACTGAGCTCTATTTTAAGACACTTAAGAATTCTGATTGTTACATATAACATACATTTTATATACAATATATATTAATATGGGCTGGACCGATAATACAGCGGGTAGTACATTTGCCTTGCACACAGCCGACCCGGCTTGGATTCCTCTCTCCCTCTCTGAGAGTCCAGCAAGCTACTGAGAGTATCCCACCTGCATGGCAGAGCCTGGCAAGCTATCTGTGGCATATTCTATATGCCAAAAACAGTAACAACAAGTCTCACAATGGAGACAGTACTGGTGCCCGCTGGAGCAAAACTATGAACAATGGGATGACAGTGCTACAGTGCTACAGTGCACATTAATATACACATTTTTAATTTTTTAACTTTTTTAATTGAGTTACCATGAGACACACGGTTACAAACTGTGATTATATTTTGCTGAAAACCAGTCATGAACAACTTTGTAACTATATACATTTAAATTCAAAACAAGGATACAAATAATCCACTTATACAAGTTCCATATATTTTCTGTTTCATAAGTGGTTGTAAATTCTATCATATGCTCACGAATCACGAATCACAAAATCCCATTAATCATTGATTTCTCAAGTGGGCTTAGCAACCTCTCCATTCATTCTTTCCCTGAGATCTTAGAAGTCTCTCTTGAGTCTCTCCTTCGCAATGATGTCCCATTGGAGGCTCTTTCCGGGTCAGGGGAATGAGATTCAGCTTGTTATTGGATTTAGCATATGAATACACCATGGAAAGCTTGCAAGGCTGTCCCATGTGGACAGGAAACTCAGAAGCTTGCCAGTTTCTCCCAGAGGGAGAAGTAGGCTACAAGATACAAGCCGCTTTGCAGCTGTGTGCTTCTAGGAGCTTGCTTTTAAGTCTCTCTCTGGATGTTGGCCGTTGATGGGATTACATACACCTGGGTTCCTCTGCTGGTACCTTCATGCATGAGGCCCATCCGAATGTGTGGAGAGGGGCCTTGAGCATGGCTGTAGCTAGGTTCTGGTGGTCTTTGGCCACCGGGAGCTCTGCTCAGGGTGGGGAGGGAAGCTGGAGCCCATCCCCTCCAAGGGGCCCCGGGGAAGACACCCAGGCGTGCGGGGCAAGAGACTCTCTATATCATATGCTATAGTGATTATTTAATTTCTCATGCTATTATTAATGTGACAATAAAGTGTTCATAAATCTATAACTTTCAAATAATACTTATTGAAAATAAATTGAAATGGAATATTTTAAAAGATCATTAGAAAAAATTTCTCAGATGCACATACAAGGAAATTTAAATATTAAATGCCACCTATTTTTGGTTTTTCACACCTTTTTATTAGGGACGGTCTTTTCATATATATTGCTCAAAAATTCACATATATTGCTCAAGGAACCCTTGGGCCACTCTCAAAGATACCCAGCTTACCAGGGGTGGATGGTACAATACAAAGAATTTGTACTATGGTGCTTTTTAGGCCTAACAATACTTGGAGGCCACCAAGACTATATCTGTTGGTGCTATGTGGACCATTCATAGCCAAAGATCAGGCTCTGTGTTTTTGCATGCAAGGTCCCTTATCTCTTGTTTCCCTGGACCCAAATAGCAATGCTTACAGCTGGAAGAATAGATCAATGGATTAGTTCATGCATTGCATGCAGGGGGACCACGTTCCCCTAGTATCCTATGGTTCCATCCTCCCTTCCTCCCAACAACTTTCAGGAGTAATCCCCCCAGTATCACTAAGTGTGGCCACAAAACAAATATATATATATATGCATATATATATACATTCATGTTTTAATATTGGCAGCACATCATGTTCACAGAAAGTAACTTGGAAAGAAAAAGAAAAATGTACCCTAAATTTCAGCAATCTCTTTTCTAAACCTACAATTCAAATCACATTTGCTTGTACCCTTCTTAAGATAAAGTGTTTTGCTATGTTCATCATTAATGGCTGTAATAACCAAAGTAAAGAAAATGCACGTAATGTTGGCTTGTTGTAGAGTAGATTTTGTTCTTAGGATGTAGATTAAAACAAAACAAATTATTTGAAGTGAATGAATTTATTTGAGTATATTTGAATGAATAGAAATTGAGTGTATACCCATCTGCCACAGAGCAGATGTACATGGGAAGAACCATGTGTACATCAATTGTGATCATGGCTATTTCCATATTTTAAGGCAGTAGAAAGTATTTATGTCGGCCAATTTAAAATAAAAGTTTTGGGATTCTGGGGAACATTTTCTGTTTTGCTCAGAATAAAATAATGAATTCCAAATGTAAGAAGATCAAGCAATAAAAAAGGGGGCCTACACATATTTCACCTATGTTTTCAAAGTTCATATGCAGTTATAATATGGGACCTTACCTGGCTGTGCTTGTCCTTCTTAGAGAGTCTGGCATGCTACCGAGAGTATCCTGCCCACACGGCAGAGCCTGGCAATACCCGTGCCATATCCCTTGCCAGTACCCATGCCAATTGCATACCCAATACCCGTGGCATATTTGATATGCCAAAAACAGTAACAATAAGTCTCACAATGGAGATGTTACTGGTGCCTGCTCGAAAAAATTGATGAACAAGGGGATGACAGTGCTACTTGGATGTGCTCAGGACTTATCCTATCTCTGTGCTCAGGGATCACTCCTGGTCATGCTTAGGGGATAAATGCTGTGCTGGAGATTAGCTCTCCAGCTCAGTTTGTTTTGTTTTGATTTGCTTTTACATTGATCATAGGCTGCTATCCTTATTCTTGTTAACTTGATAGATTTTTAAATAATTATCATTAAGATGACTTTATCTAATCAAATAGTTATAAATGCATAGCATATAAAAGATGCTGTGTTAAACTTACTTGGGCCTTAAAAATAAGGTTAGCTGAGTCGAACACCTTGTCCAGTAACAGTGGTAACTAAATCTTAAAACATCTGAAGAGTCTCTTATTTTGTCAAAACAGCAAAAGCCTGACTCAATTGGGCCATCTGGAGCATGTAAATATGAAGATAAAGTTTCTGGACTTTCTGCCTTAGAGTGCCTGATACAATAGGTTTAAATTAATGTCATACAATAGTGGTATTCACTTTGACAGCAAATGATTAGCTTTCAGTTAGAAAATTTGTATTTTTGAACATCTTTAGTAAGTTTTGGCTTTCAGAAATTGACAGTATGTTCAGTGTGTGTGTGTGTGTGTGTGTGTGTGTCTGTTTGTGTGTGTGTGTAATGGGTAGCATTTGAGGAGACTTAAAAAATATTATAGAAAACAAGATTCATTCTTATACTCAGACAACAATGATCTAATCCCAAAAGTCAATAGTACTAAGTTGAGAAATGTTAGTTGAAATAAGTGTATTTCTTAAGAAATTTAATAATTAGGATAAAAACTGAAATTAAAAGTATGCATGATGACATTCATATTTTTAATTTTTTATTTTATAAAGTAGTTCACAATATTTGATTATATTTAATATGCAAATACCAAGCCCACCACCATTACACATTCCCACCACCAAATTGGGGTTTTAGATCCTAAACCCCAGTCCCTGTCCCAAAGCACAACCAAAATAATTTATTTTGTATTTTCTGTTATGAAAAAACCTCTGAAAATGATACAAAAGTTTCCATATAGGAAACAGTGTAAATATTGTTCTATTTTGGCAGAAGCCATTAAGACATTCTCTAGGATATCAGTAACATGTTGTTAAAGGTTGAGTGATGTGAGCTTTTGTATATATATATATATATATCTCAAAATATGTATATATGCTTATATATATGTCTCAATGATTTGTTGACTACTATTTGAACCCCAATAAATGTGGTATTGTACTTATAAAAATGGATAGGGAGTGTCTTATGATGTGTCACACCGGCACAAATGTGGCTGTATGGTCTTCAAATACGTTCCATATGCCACATTCATAATTAAGTAAAATAAATATTAGTTAAAAATTGGAAATAAATTATAAATGATTTGCCTCATAATAATTAGCTATGTTATTAAATGAGAAAAATTTTATTTAAATAAAAATATAAGAAATATTTAAGTGCTATTGATATGTTGGTAATCAAAATTTGTTTTGACAGGCTTCGCCAATAATTAGGGAAATTATTTCATCTTTAACATATTGAATTGTTAAGAAAAATGTGTATGGCAGGAATTGCTTCTTAAATACTTACTGACATAAGAAATAAGATCACTGACATAATTTCTGCTTAAGCAACAACAACAACAACAAAATAAACCTGAAATCTAAAAAGAGTTATTACCATGCTTTGAAAGTGTTCCTTTCAGTCCTCATACTGCATTCTCAGATTCTTCCATCCTTGTTTTATGCTCCTCATAAAGTTCATATTAGTTGAAGCTCATCCAGAGACATCTTCATGTGAAAATTAATTAGTAGAAGTTTTGTTTTCCTCTTTTACTGCTATCAGTGCTGAATTTTAATTGATAAACCCATTTAGGTTCTCAAATACCTCTAATTACAATAAGCATTTCAGTTTTAGAGAAAAATAAGGTTAGCTGAGTCGAACACCTTGTCCAGTAACAGTGGTAACTAAATCTTAAAACATCTGAAGAGTCTCTTGCCGGAGTCCAGCTCCGGCATGAAGACCACCGACTCAGAGATGATGCATTGACCAGCAGCTATCGAGGCTGAAGGCCCCGTTTATTCTCAAGCAAGCAGTTTTATATTATTTGCATACCTTGGCCCAGGCATGTAGCCAAGTCAAAAGATGTTCTCATGGGTTAGACATAATTTGTGTTTGTCTCAAGATGTTCTCATTAAAAATACCAAGTCAAATTATTCCCAAGGTTACTTAGAGCACGAGAAGTATGTACGTGCAAGATGTGTCCTGCTTATCTTGCTGGTAGGTTTTACCTTCAAGGCCCCTCTTTCAAGAGGCCCTCTGCACAGGACTCTCCCAAGCCCCCAGTGCAGGTCATACAAAGTTCATTGTCCCACGCTGGTCTCTAGTCTCTAGTCTATGTGCTCCAAGCAATCCCACTACAGTCTCTTATTTTGTCAAAACAGCAAAAGCCTGACTCAATTCAATAATAAAGAATCTATGCTTTTCTAATTTTAGTTGTCTCGTGTGTCTCTGATGATAACCAGTCAGCAGAAATAATGGAATGCCTCAAGCAGACAAAAGGCATGCCTCCTGTTGTGCAAGAATGCATGGTCTCATGTCAAGAAGACTGTACCTTCACTGCTTGGTCCAAGTTTACATCCTGTTCTACAAACTGTGAAACAACCCGAAGTAGAAAACGACAGCTAACAGGTAGGAAGTGAATCTATCATTAGGCTTCAGACAAATGATGTACTTCTTACCTCCTCAGCAACACAGAAGTGCCAGGAAATTAGGATCAAGTCTCTCCTTCTTCCCTCTACTTCCATTGTGTAGTTGAAGTAGAGGAAAGGTCCTGAAACAGTTAATTCTCCCTATAACAGTATAAATAATTAATGCAGTCGCACAGTGGGTAGGGTGTTTGCCTTGCACGTGGCAGACCCAAGTTCAATTCCTCTGTTTCTCTAGGAGAGCCTGGCAAGCTACCAAGAGTATCACACCCGCACAGCAGAGTCTGGCAAGTTCCTCATGGCATATTCAATATGCAAAAAACAGTAACAACAAGTGTCACAATGGAGACATTACTGGTGCCCACTGGAGCAAATTGATGAACAATGGAATGACAGTACTACAGTGCTACAATTAATGCAGTTTTACTATTTGTTTAGATCAATGTGCCAGAACATGTCTTCATTGTATGTGTATGTATACATTCAGAAAACTTAATCCAGGGAATGAAGAGCAAAAGAAAATATTCCTGATTAATTGTACTGACAATGAAATTGGCATTGACATTGAAGAATTAAGCACAGATGGCCATTTGTTGTCACGAGTGGTTCAAGTGCTAATTCTCTTGATTTTAAGACCTCTTTGAAAGCATTACTTCACAGGATTATGTATTAAATTTAATTAGCTTTAAGGAACTTACTTAATGAAAGCATTTAATGGGATTTCTGTACACAAGACAGTAGCCCACTCATAACAGCAGATGCAATGTGTTTTTGTACATAAAATACCCAATGATAAAATGTGTTTAGAGCTCTCCCCATGTACATGAGGTTTCATGCAAATCTTGTCATATTGCTAACATTATTACAAAAATATGTACTACAAATAATGTGTATGACAGGTATAGTTCAAATTTGGAGCAAGCATGAAATTTTGTTTACATGTTCTTACATACTCTTTTAGAAGCTATTATTTTAGCAACGTTACATCTTTTGTAAAAAAATTTTTTCTTTAGAAGGAAAGAATGATTAATATATTTTTCTAAATATTTCATCATAGCAAATTTGATTTGCAAACTGTAAATGGAAAATATTAATAATCCTAGAATATTTATTTTTAATAATAGTTTACATTAAAAATCATCAAAATTTAATGAATTTGACTTCTATTTAAAATACACCATCACCCCACCCTCGGTCTGGGGCTCTGAAGCACCCAGCCCCGCCTCGCGCCTCTCAGTCAGCTCTCTGCACAGCCCTGACCCCTCCCTCTTGGCCAGGTAACAGGGATTTCCATTCTGAGACCACACCCTGTGTAGAGGAGCTCTCCGATTTCCCCCCACCACCGTTCTCCCAGCCCCGCCTCAGGCCTCTCAGTCACCTACCAGCGCAGCCCTGACCCCCTCCCCCCTCCTCCTCTTGCTCAGGTTGTTAGGGCCATGTCCTCACGTCAGGGGTCATGATCTCAAAAGGGGGCGTGGCCTTCTTCTGGAGTGGCCGCATTTACTTCTTCCATTCCATACATGTGCTTGGCCAAAATTGGTATAATCTATTCTTCTGAAGAATACCCTGGTCATCTTAGTCACTATATGTTAATAATCAACTAGCCTATCCTATCCTAATTTCACAAAAACTGTCAGTGAACACATCAAGATGCACATAAGGTCCTTTGTAAAAAGATCATAGCCCCACGTTCAATTGAGGCCCCTCTCAAGCTAAGGAAGAGCGCCTGACAGTAAAGCCCATAATAACATGAAGAAACAGCGAAAATCCCCAACACCAGGAGAGATGGAAAAGAGGATCTCAGAAACCTCAACAGGAACTTCCCAGAAATACAACCTCCTCTCAAATAAAGAATTCAGAGACGTAATCACGAAGATAGTTGACAAACTCAAAGCAACTATGGAATGAAAACCCAATAAATTAAGGGAGGATATGGATACAGCATGGGAATGGTCCACCAAGATAATCAAGGAAGAAATGAGAGCAGAAATGTTAAATCTATGAACAGAAGTGACACAATTAAAAGATGAAATAAAAAACTAGGTAGGAGCCCTCAATAGTAGAATGACTACAGCCGAAGAGAGAATCAGTGAGCTTGGAGATAAGCTGCACAAAGCATATAGGCAACAACAAATAATGGAAAAAAAACTCAAAATGGCTCTAGAACGAATTAGAGTCCTAGGGGATGACCTCAAGAGAAGCAACATAAGAATCATTGGAGTACCAGAAGCACAGGGAACCATTCCCAATGGAAAAAAAAACACAATTAAAGACATCATTGCTAAGAAATTCTCAGAGCAAGAGAATGCAGGCATCCAGATCCAAGGAGTCCGAAAGGTGCCAGCTAAAAGGGACCCAAATAAAACATCCCCAAGGCATATCATAGTCAGAATGATGGGTGCTGTGGCTAGAGACACAATACTGCAAGTAGCAAGATCAAAGAAGGAAATCATATACAAAGGAGTACACCTTAGATTCACAGCAGACCTATCAGAAGAAACCTTCCAAGCCTGAAGACAATGGTGGGATATAGTGAAAAAACTTAATGAAATGAATGCCTCACGAAGAATACTTTACCTGGCTAAACTCTCAGTTAAACTTGAAGGAAACATACGCCATTTCACGGAGAAGCAAAAGCTCAGGAACTTCATAGACTCAAGACCAAACTTAAAGGAAGGACTAAAAGGGATACTATAAGACAAGGAAAAAACCTACAAGAACAACAAACCCTACAGAAAGATGGCACAAAATCCCTGACAATAATTTCTCTTATTGTTAACAGGCTAAATGCACCAATCAAGAGGCACAGACCAGAATACAAAGGCAATCTACAGAATGGGAAAGGATATTCACCCAATACCCATCAGATTATGGGTTGGTATCAAGGGTATATAAAGCACTGGTCAAACTCTACAAGAAGAAAACATCCAACCCCATCAGAAAATGGACCAAAGAAATGAACAGAAATTTTTCCAAGGAAGAGATACGAAAGGCCAAAAGGCACATGAAAAAATGTTCTGCATCACTAATCACCAGGGAGATGCAAATAAAAACAACCATGAGATACCACTTCACACCACAGAGTATGGCACACATCCCAAAGAACAAAAACAACCGCTATTGGAGAGGATGTGGGGAGAAAGGGACCCTTCTACACTGCTGGTGGGAATGCCTACTGGTCCAGCCCCTTTGGAAAACAATATGGATGATTCTCAAAAAATTAGAAATTGAGCTTCCATTTGATCCAGTAATACCACTTCTGGGAATATATCCTGGAGAAACAAAAAAGTATAGTGGAAATGACATCTGCACTTACATCTTTATCACAGCACTGTTTACAGAATCTGGAAAGAACCCGAATGCCCGAGAACAGATGACTGATTAAAGAAACCCTGGTACATCTATACAATAGAATACTATGCAGCTATTAGAAAAGATGAAGTCATGAACTTTGCATATAAGTGGATCAACATGGAAAGTTTCATGCTAAGTGAAATGAGTCAGAAGGAGAGGGACAGACATAGAAAGATTGCACTCATCTGTGGCATATAGAACAACAGAGTAGGAGACTAATACCCAAGAATAGTAGTATATAATGCCAGGAGGTTGACTCCATAGCTTGGAAGCTGGCCTCACATGCTGGGGGAAAGTCATCCCAGATATAGAAGGAACACCAAGTAAAATGTCATTGGAGATCCTTCGCGGGAAGGGAGATGCGTGCTGAAAGTAGCCTAGAGACTAAACAGGATGACCACTTAATACTCCTATTGCAAACCACAACACCCCAAAGGAAAGAGAGATCAAATTGGAATGCCCTGCCACAGAGGCGAGGTGGCGTGGGGGGGATGGGACTACGGGGGTGGGAGGGATACTGGGTTCATTGGTGGTGGAGATTGGACACTGGTGGAGGGATGGGCTCTCAAACATTGCATGAGGGAAAATGAAGCAGGAAAATATGTGAATCTGTAACTGTAGCCTCACTGTCACTCACTAATTAAAAAATAAATTAATTAAAAAAAAAGAAAAGAAAAAGAAAGTTAAAATCCATGTCTACATTGTTGAATTTCAGTTTGGGGGTCAATGGGAGTATGTTTAATGTTTTTTGATGATTCACACTGCCTTTTGTGTATTGCTCACACATCAGTCTGAGAGATCATCTAAGGGTAAGGCATTTTCCTTGTATGTGGTCAACACAGTTGGATCCCTAGCACCACATACTATCCTCTTGGCATTGCCTGGAATAAGCATTGAGCATCTCTGGGTGTGGTCCAAACACAAAACAAAGCAGAAATTTAACTCGAGCAAATTTACATCAAATTTTATATTATGACTGAAAAAACAAAAAAACAAAACAACAACAAAGATTGCTTGATAATTCTAGTATAATGTGCCTTAATACGTTTCCACTATAGAAAGATACTATTGTTGTAATGCATCATTTGTTTGAGTAGTATACTCACAAATAAAATTAACAAATTATTTTTTTCTTCAAAAAATTAAAAAATAAAAAATAAAACACACCATCGATGTAAATATAAAAGTGAAATTCTATGAGCTCCAAGAAAATTGAGAGATATAGCACAAAAAATTCATGAAATGAATATATTACCAAGAATACTCTGTCAACTAAATTGTCATTCAAATATAAACGGAAGTTACAGTGATTCAGGGTGAGAGGTAACAACTTAAGGAGTTCATAGCCTTGAAGAAAGTCTTGTAAGAAGTAGTAAAAGAGATTCTTTAAAAGACAAAATAAATTCCTCAATATTTAGCCTGGAGTATGGCATTCACTCACGATGCTTATGGTTACCCTGTAACTAGATTAAGAAAGGTTGTTTTCTTCCAGCCGCCCCAGCCCGTGTCCTCTGCGCCCCGGCTCCTCCCCGGGCCCCCTAACTGCGGCCCGCCCTCTCAGGTACCTTCCCGGACCCTCGGCCACGCCCTCCCGTGCCCCGCTTCCCGCCGCCTGGACTCCCCGAGACCTTCCAGCCGCCCCAGCCCGTGTCCTCTGCGCCCCGGCTCCTCCCCGGGCCCCCGAACTGCGGCCCGCCCTCTCAGGTACCTTCCCGGACCCTCGGCCACGCCCTCCCGCGCCCCGCTTCCCGCCGCCTGGACTCCCCGAGACCCTCCAGCCGCCCCAGCCCGTGTCCTCTGCACCCCGGCTCCTCCCCGGGCCCCCTAACTGCGGCCCGCCCTCTCAGGTACCTTCCCGGACCCTCGGCCACGCCCTCCCGCGCCCCGCTTCCCGCCGCCTGGACTCCCCGAGACCTTCCAGCCGCCCCAGCCCGTGTCCTCTGTGCCCCGGCTCCTCCCCGGGCCCCCTAACTGCGGCCCGCCCTCTCAGGTACCTTCCCAGACCCTCGGCCACGCCCTCCCGCGCCCCGCTTCCCGCAGCCTGGACTCCCCGAGACCTTCCAGCCGCAGGAAGACACTGGGGGCGTGTCCTGTATGTTAGTGGGCGTGGTCTAAAAGTGGGCGTGGCCTCCTCTCAGAGCGGCCAACGCTAACGCGGCCGCAGTTATTCTTTGTTACCTCAGCTCAATCAGTACTTGTATGTTTTTGAAAATTCACTTTTGCAATCTCTAACACACAAAATAGCCATTAGCTTAGTCTGACACTATAAAAGCTCTCAGTTAATAAGGGAAGTTTAGCACGATCAGAAAACCTTCTTTCCACAAGAAGGAAAAAGGAACAAATAACTACAGAGGTCCAGCTCTATACTTCCGTAACAATATGAAGAAGCAGCGAAAATCCCCTCCACCAAGAGAGGGAGAAGAAAAAATCCCAGAAACATCAATGGGGGCTACTCACATCTATGACCTCTCAGATAAACAATTTAGAGAGGAGATCTGGAGGAGAGTCGACCTACTCCAAGCAACCATGGAACAGACATCCAATAAACTAAGGGAGGAGATGAATCAAGCGCTGGAACGGTCTACCAAGAAAATTCAGGAAGAAATGAGAGCAGAAATTTCAAATCTTCGAACAGAAATCTCACAAATAAAGGAATCGGTAGATGAAATAAAAATCTCACTAGATGCCCTCAACAGTAGAATGACTACAGCTGAAGAAAGAATCAGCGACCTGGAAGATGAGCTGCAGAAAGCTTATAGACAACAACAAATCATGGCCAAAGACCTCAAAATGGCTATAGAGCGAATCAGAGCCCTGGGGGATGACTTCAAGAGAAACAACATAAGAATCATTGGAGTACCAGAACCACAGGGAAGTAACCCCAATGAAAAAAACACAGTCAAAGACATCATTGCTAAGAAATTCCCAGAGCTGGAGAAGGCAGGCATCCAGATACAAGGAGTCCGAAGAGTACCAGCAAAAAGAGACCCGAATAAAAAGACTCCAAGGCATATCATAGTCAGAATGACGGATGCTATGGATAGAGACACAATTCTGCAAGCAGCAAGGTCAAAGAAGGAAATTACATACAAAGGAGCACCCCTCAGATTTACAGCAGACCTGTCAGAGGAAACCCTCCGAGCCCGAAGACAATGGTGGGACATAGTGAACAGACTCAACGAAATGAATGCCTCACCAAGAATACTTTATCCGGCTAAACTCTCACTCAAACTCGAAGGAACCATACACTACTTCTCGGATAAACAACAGCTCAGGTCCTTCATAGACTCAAAACCAAACTTGAAAGAAGGTCTCAAGGGGCTACTGTAAGACAAGGTGGAGCCACATAAAAACAACAAATACCACAGAAATATGACACAAAATCCTATCACAATAATCTCTCTCAACGTCAACGGCCTAAATGCAACCATCAAGAGACACAGAGTGGCAAAATGGATCCAGAAATTAAACCCATCATTCTGCTGCCTGCAAGAAACACACCTGAACAAACAGAGTAAACATAGACTCAAAGTCAAAGGATGGAAAACAATCCTGCAAGCAAACAACCCCCGTAAAAAAGCTGGAGTGGCCATCCTAATATCCGACAACATAGATTTCAGGTTGAAAAAGATTAAAAGGGACAGCGAAGGTCATTTTCTGTTTATCAAGGGATATGTTCAACAGGAAGAAATCACACTCTTAAACATATATGCACCTAATGAGCGACCAGCTAAATATTTAAAACAACTCCTAGCAGACTTCAAAGAGGACATCACTAACAGCACAATAGTAGTCGGAGACTTCAATATGGCCTTATCGCCTCTAGATAGATCGACAAGAACAAAACTCAACAAGGAAACACTGACTCTGAAAGAAGAAATTGAAGAGAGAGGCCTAATAGACCTATACAGGGCCTTACACCCCCAAAAGAAAGAATACACATTCTTTTCCAGTGCACACGGAACATTTTCTAAAATAGACCATGTACTGGGCCCCAGACCATACCTCAATAGAATCGGAAAAATAGAAATTGTATCAACCATCTTTTCAGACCACGATGCGCTGAAGATAGAAGCTAACCACTCAATGACACGGAGAATCAAGTCAAACACTTGGAAATTAAACAATTCAATGTTGAACAATGAGTGGGTCAGGAAGGAAATCAAGGAAGAAATCAAAAAATACTTAGAAACAAATGAGAATGAAGACACGAGCTGCCAAAACCTAGGGGACGCAGCTAAAGCCGTGTTAAGGGGAAAATTTATAGCTCTCCAAGCATTCCTCAGGAAGGAAGAAAGGGCCCACATAGACAGCTTACTTCACGACTCAAGACCTTAGAAAAGGACCAGAAAAGGGAACCCAAACCAGATCGAAGGAAAGAAATAATAAAAATTAGAGCAGAAATTAATGACATGGAAACCAAAAAGACAATCCGAAAGATCAATGAAACAAAGAGCTGGTTCTTCGAGAAAATAAACAAGATTGATAAACCACTAGCAAGACTCACAAAGAAAGAAAGAGAAAGAACCCTAATAAATCGAATCAGAAATGAAAAGGGGGACATCATAACAGAAACCAGTGAGATTCAAAAGATCATTAGAGACTACTTCGAAAGTCTATATGCCACAAAACAGGAGAACCTAAAAGAAATGGATGGATTCCTCGATTCTTACAATCTCCCAAGACTGAACAAAGAAGACTTGGAATACCTGAATAGACCCATCAATGTTAAGGAAATTGAAGCTGTGATCAAAAACCTCCCCAAAAACAAAAGCCCAGGCCCAGATGGCTTCACTGGCGAATTCTTCCAAACATTTAAAGAAGACCTGCTGCCTGTTTTCCTCAAACTTTACCAGGAAATTGAAAAAACAGGAAATCTCCCAAACAGTTTCTATGAAGCACACATCTCCCTAATACCAAAAGCAAACAAAGACATCACTAAGAAAGAAAATTACAGACCAATTTCCCTGATGAACACCGATGCGAAGATCCTCAACAAAATACTGGCAAATAGGATCCAACAACTCATCAAAAAGATTATACATCACGACCAAGTGGGATTCATCCCAGGGATGCAAGGATGGTTTAACATTCGGAAATCAATCAACATAATCCAGCATATCAACAAAAGTAAAGATAAAAACCATATGATCATATCAATAGATGCAGAGAAAGCATTTGACAAGATCCAACATCCTTTCATGATGAAAACCCTCGCCAAAATGGGGTTTGGAGGAACTTTCCTCAAGATAGTCGAAGCCATTTATCACAAGCCTACGGCAAGCATTATCCTCAACGGGGAAAAACTAAGGGCCTTTCCTCTGAGATCAGGCACAAGACAAGGATGCCCACTCTCACCACTCCTCTTCAATATAGTACTGGAAGTACTTGCGATAGCTATTAGACAAGAAAAAGAGATTAAGGGCATCCAGATAGGAAGGGAAGAAATCAAACTCTCACTATTTGCAGACGACATGATACTATATCTAGAGAAGCCTAAAACCTCTACTAAGAAACTCTTAGAAACAATAGACTTATACAGTAAAGTTGCAGGCTACAAAATCAATACCCAAAAATCCATGGCCTTCATATATGCAAACAATGAGGCAGAGGAAAGGGACATGAAAAAAGCAATCCCATTCACAATCGTGCCCCAGAAAATCAGGTACCTCGGAATCAGCTTAACCAAGGAAGTAAAAGACCTTTACAAAGAAAACTACATAACGCTACTCCATGAAATCAAAGAGGACATGAGGAAATGGAAACATATACCCTGCTCGTGGATAGGGAGAATCAATGTTGTCAAAATGGCAATACTCCCTAAAGCATTATACAGATTCAATGCGATCCCTATAAATATACCCATGACACTCTTCAAAGAAATGGATCAAGCAATCCTAAAATTCATATGGAATAACAAACGTCCAAGGATAGCTAAAACAATTCTTGGGAAAAAGATGATGGGAGGCATCACCATCCCCAACCTCAAACTTTACTACAAAGCAGTAACAATTAAAACAGCATGGTACTGGAACAAAGGCAGAGCCGTAGACCAATGGAACAGGGTGGAATATCCCTACACACAACCCCAAATGTATGACCATCTAATCTTTGATAAGGGAGCAAGAGATGTGTAGTGGAGCAAGGAAAGCCTCTTTAACAAATGCTGCTGGCACAACTGGACAACCACATGCAAAAAAATGGGTTTAGACCTTGACCTGACACCATGCACAAAAGTCAGATCAAAATGGATTAAAGACCTCAACATTAGACCACAAACCATAAGGTACATTGAAGACAATGTCGGCGAAACCCTCCACGATATTGAAGATAAAGGTATCTTCAAAGGTGGCACGGAACTAAGTAATCTAGTAAAAACAGAGATCAACAAATGGGACTACATTAAACTAAAAAGCTTCTGCACCGCAAGAGATACATTGACCAGAATCCAAAGACTATCCACAGAATGGGAAAGGATATTTACACAATACCCATCAGATAAGGGGTTGATATCAATGGTATATAAAGCACTGGTTGAACTCTACAAGAAGAAAACATCCAACCCCATCAAAAAATGGGGCGAAGAAATGAACAGAAACTTTACCAAGGAAGAAATACGAATGGCCAAAAGGCACATGAAAAAGTGCTCTGCATCACTAATCATCAGAGAGATGCAGATCAAAACAACCATGAGATACCACCTCACACCACAGAGACTAGCACACATCCAAAAGAACAAAAGCAACCGCTGTTGGAGAGGATGTGGGGAGAAAGGGACCTTTCTTCACTGCTGGTGGGAATGCCGACTGGTTCAGCCCTTCTGGAAAACAATTTGGACGATTCTCAAAAAATTAGATATTGAATTCCCATTTGACCCAGCAATACCACTGCTGGGAATATATCCCAGAGAGGCAAAAAAGTACAATCGAAACAACATCTGCACATGTATGTTTATCGCAGCACTGTTTACAATAGCCAGAATCTGGAAAAAACCCGAATGCCCCAGAACGGATGACTGGTTGAGGAAACTTTGGTACATCTATACAATGGAATACTATGCAGCTGTTAGAAAAAAGGAGGTCAAGTATTTTGTAGTTAAGTGGATGGGCATGAAAAGTTTCATGCTGAGTGAAATGAGTCAGGAAGAGAGAGACAGACATAGAAAGATTGCACTCATCTATGGTATATAGAATAACAGAGTGGGAGACTATCACCCAAGAACTGTAGAAATAAGTACCAGGAGGTTGACTCCATGGCTTCGAGGCTGGCCTCACGTTCCGGGGAAAGGGCAACTCAGAGAAGCGATCACCAACTACATTGTAGTCGAAGGCCATGTGGGGGAAGGGAGTTGCGGGCTGAATGAGGGCTAGAGACTGAGCACAGCGGCCACTCAACACCTTTATTGCAAACCACAACAGCTAATTAGAGAGAGAGAACAGAAGGGAATGCCTTGCCACAGTGGCAGGGTGGGGTGGGGGGGAGATGGGATTGGGGAGGGTGGGAGGGACGCTGGGTTTACGGGTGGTGGAGAATGGGCACTGGTGAAGGGATGGGTTCCCGAACTTTGTATGAGGGAAGTATAAGCACAAAAGTGTATAAATCTGTAACTGTACCCTCACGGTGATTCTCTAATTAAAAATAAATAAAATTAAAAAAAAAAAAAGAAAGGTTGTTTTACTCCTATCCTGTTAGGGGTTTGCATACATTCACAGTAACAAATTAATATTACATTTATAATGAAGAGTGTGTACCTAGTCAGGTAATTTAATTTTTACATTCATAGAGATTTTATTGCATTCCTATTAATGCAGACAAATAAGCAGTATACATAATATTTCCAAACATAAAGCCAATATTCATGTTTTTAGGATAGGACAATTTTTTTTTACTTCTTTGTATTTTCCTTTACCCTCCTCACTGTTACTAAATTTTGATTTTTTAAGATTCTTTTATGTAAATCTTAAAGTGTATTAGCACAAATTTTTTGATAATTTTAAAGTTTGTGTACTTGCAAAAAATATAAATTTTGAAAAAAATTATCATTTTACAATTTTGTGGAATTCCAAATTAGCTCTATGCAGTCATATAGTTAGATGTCCAACTTCATAATTAAAAAGAAAATTGGAGCTATCCCAAATATGGGAAAAATAAATATAGTAAAGTAATAAATGTTCAAATTCATCATAATTGAAGATATTATCTGTAGAAGTAAGCTTACACATATAGGGTAGAGGGTGGGAGGCATCTTCAGGACACTGGGGAAGGAAAGCTGATGGGTGTTGTGGTGGAATGATGTATTAATGAAAAGTATGATTAAACTACTACAAATCCAGGTACCTCAGTAACTTTTTTAAAAATAAAGTGACTACAACAAATAGATTCAAAGTCTAGATTTTAGAATTCATCCGATAATAAAGAGAAATTAAAGAGACTAAAACAAAAGTAGAATGTGATAATTTAGCAAGTACCACTTTGGGTCATATCCTTCTTATGCTACCCATTGATACCTCCCTTAGAGTGTAAATTCTCACAACAAGGTATGCTTTGTAAATTGCTTACTGGTAAAGGCAAATCTACATATTGTCTGAGGAATATAGACATACAGACATTTCTGCAGGATCACTTTAGCTGCAGAAATCCTTATTTAGTGTGGCCTTCAGGTTCATGGCAAACCATACATTCATTCTTCCTTAAACAACTGTACAATTGTTACCTGTAGTGTAAAACATATGACAATAAAAACATAATACACGCATGAATCTGAAGCAAGCATTTCTAAAGCTTTTAAAAAGACTAAAAATAGCCCCTAGATGATGATTTACCTAATGAGACAAAAAGCAGGAATAATAGACCAAGAAAATATTTCTCTTATCTTTAGGTAGTGTACTGTCAACCAAGCTGACTTGAAATCCTTTTAGCAAGATTATGGACTACTCATAGCTATGAAAAGTGATTTTTGATAGTCATCAGTGACAGTTGGGATATGGCTAAAAGGACCATCAAGTCATTGGTAAAGATAAAGTCACAGTTTAGAGTACTCAAGTTGAATTTTTTTGCAGAGGCCAGAGAGGCATGTTAAAGAATTGGAACACATATTTTGCCTGTGATAGGCAGGGTGTGATGTGCATAGCCCCCTGAATACCAAAGATCATCTCTTTCAAGCACTGAGCTAAGAGTAGTGTCTGCATACAGTCAGGTGTAGCCCCCCTAACAAAACCAATAAAGACTTGGAAGGGGGTTGTTTATTTGCTTCGCAAAGTGAAAGACATTGCTTCTCCTCAGATAAAATAAGTGCTCAAATTGTTTTGGGCTATTTAAATTTATTATTCCTGTCAGCATTTGGGAGCTGCCTGATAGAAAGGACATAATTAAATTCTACTCTTTCAACTATACAACAAGTTAAATCAAGCCTCACTCTAGAGTATTAGAGATATTTCAGAATATTGTTCTGTTTCTCATTTTTGATTTTTATTTGGGAATAAAAATTAATATTTGGGGCTGGAGCAATAGCACAGCAGGTAGGGCATGTTGCCTTGCATGCGCCTGACCCGGGTTCAATTCCCAGCATCCCATATAGTCCCCTGAAAACCACTAGGGATAATTCCTGAATGCAGAACCAGGAGTAACCCCTGTGCATCACCAGGTGTGACCCCAAAAAGCAAATAAAAACAAAAAAACTAATATTTACACTTTTTGTTTCCTCAGCAACAATTACTTTCAAGGAAAATTGAAACAAACTAATACATTTTAAGTGAAAAATTATTTAATTTTATACCTCTTGAGCCACTGTAAAAATTATGTAATCTGTGCCATTCTTCAACATGAAATCATTTTTTTTATGCTCCTATATATGATTTTATTGGAAGAAGACAAAAGAGTTGGGGCTGGCTAGTTTATTTTTTTTATTTTCATTTTTACAAATTTTATTCAAGAGTACCAATAAAAATAAAATCATTGCATAGACATAGATATAAAAAACTAAGATTAGGATAGCATAATCTACTATCCATAAACTCAACAACTTAGATGATATGCATAAATTCCTTGAAACAAAATAATCAAATAATTTTTTTTAATTTTTTATTGAGTCACCATATGGAAAGTTACAAAGTTTTCAGGTTTAAATCTCAGTTATACAATGCTCGAATACCCATCCCTTCACCAGTACACATATTCCACCACCAAGAATCCCAGTATAGCTCCACCCCACCCCCTCACACCCCTAACCCCCTCACGCCCCAAGCCCCCCCACCCTAAGCCCCCCCGGCTGTGTAACTAATAAATTTCACTTTACTTTCACTTTGATTGCATACAATATTTCAACAAAACTCACTATTATTGTTTGGAGAGTCTCTCCCCTAAAGTCAGACCTGCTGAAAAGGACGCATTAGATAATTTGTTTTCCATTGCTGAGGATGAAGAGGTATGAGGTCGAGTGACCACACTTAGTGGCCTCTCAGTTTTGGGTTTCTGTAATTTAGCATTTTAGTAACTAAGTCCAGAGAGATATCTGCCAGAAGTTGCATCGTTGCCAACTTGTACTTCTCAGTTACATTATATTCCACATATGAGTGCAATCTTTCTATGTCTGTCTCTTTCTTTCTGACTCATTTCACTCAACATGATACTTTCCATGTTGATCCATTTATATGCAAATTTCATGACTTCATGTTTTCTGACAGCTACATAGTATTCCATTGTGTAGATGTACCAGAGTTTCTTTAACCAGTCATCTGTTTTGGGGCACTCTGTTTTTTTCCAGATTCGGGCTATTATAAACAGTGCTGCAATGAACATTGAAATACATATGCCATCTCTACTATACCTTTTTGCCTCTCCGGGATATATCCAACATGAAATCATTTTATTCAAACTACCAAATTTTATAGTTGCTCTAAGAGTTGCTTCCTTTCTCACAGGGTTTACTTGTATGAAAATGAAAGGGATTTATTTGAAATTTAATATGCTAAGAATTTGTTAATACAAAAATATAAGTAACATTTTGTATTTTAACTTTTTAATTTGAAGCACCACAATTTGCAGTCAATCACACAAGTTCCTACTCCACACCCTCCACCAGAGAGTCTGCCTTTCTCCACACTGAGTGACATTTAATATGATTATTGATACAAAAGTAAGACAATGATGTCTCTTCTTGTAATAGGTAAAAGTAGTAAGAAGGAGAAATGCCAGGATGGTGCCCTATACCCGCTGGTGGAAACAGAACTCTGTCCTTGTGATACATTTATATCTCAACCTTATGGAAATTGGTCTGATTGCATTCTTCCTGAAGGCAGAAGAGAACCTCACGGAGGATTGCAGGTACTAGGAGAAAGCAAAGAATGTGGACAGGGCACGCGATTCCAAGCCATCACCTGCTCTGATAAAAATGGACGACCAGTAGAGCCGTCCCACTGCAACAGCTCTGGTAAGGAGATTTGATGAGGACCAATTTGTAGAACTTTACATATAGTCCTGGAGATTTGGGTTTGTAGTTTTGTTATACTCATAAAATATGGATCTATGAAATATATATATATCCACATGTGATAATTTGGAATGGGATCAATCAAGACTTTGACCCACTTTGGTCTGTATTTCTGGTGCTTGTTCACTGGGAATGAACATAATTTCTTTCCCTGAGAAAATCATAGCTTTTCTCAATGAAAAAAATTTGCTAGGTTTTTCAAAAACAAGCAAATTTTGTCTTTTGGTATTCTTATACTTCATTCACAAAGATAAAAAAATGTCTTTTGTTCTGATCATGTAACTTAACGTTTAAAGTGTTAAATTCCTTCTATTGTGGACAAGAAAGTGCCAATGAAGGGGGTGGGATTGTTTTAGATTTGTGTAATGAAGTGTATAAGTACACTTAATAGAACTATAGAAACATAATTAGGCAATCTGAGATATTTAAGGTCGCCTATTTAAGCTGCTATTCACATTTCAGGTAAAATAATTTTATTAAGGAAATATGAGAGAGAAAGGTTGAAATGGAGACATGCTTAAGAGAGATCATAAATCTCTTGAAGAGAGAACCCGATAGGTGAAAGGCATTTGCCCAAAATGCATGTACCTCAAAGAAGAAAGATGTTGCATAAACAGAGTTAATGGGTATGATTAAATCCAAGAATAGAACGCAGATTTTTTTTTATTTTTAGTCTTGGAGAATTTGAAAGAAGGGTGTAAATTGATAGGGGGTGTAGAAAGAGAATTGTTTAGTCATGTCTTAGAAAAATAAATATTTTTTAGTCTCTATTGTCAAGGTCCTGTATACTGGAAAGATTTTCTTCTGTGATTCTGTGTTGGGGACTTCCAGATTATATTGACCAATATTTAAAAAAGTAGATGTCCTTGTGCTGTGACTGATCTCAGAGGGAAAGCCTTCAAATTTAGCACTTAATGTGATGTTGACTATGCATTTGGTGTATGGCTATTACTGTCTTGAGGTATGTTTCTTCTATCACTATTCTGTTGAGGGTTTTATAATGAAGGGATGTTGAATCTTTTCAGAAACTTTCACTGCATCAATTGATATAATCACATAAATTTTACCTATACATTTTTTAAGTAATTCTGAGGAAGGGAAGGGAGAGAGATGATAAAGCAAATCAAGAGAGAATGAAGGCTACTCCAGACTGGAGAGAGAGCCTCAGTACACATCAAGAGGGGAGATGTTGGCAGCCATATGCATTTGCTGGCAACACACATGCACATTATCTTTACCTTTAATGATAAGGCATATGACTTTAATTTAGTATAATGAATCATTTTTATATCCCTGTGATTAATCCCACCTGATAATAGTGTATGCTTTTTTTGAGAAAGGTTGTTGGATTTATTTCACCAAGATGTAGTCAAGGATCTTTGCACTGATGTCCATGAGGAATATTAGTCTATAAGCTTCTTTTTGAGTAATATTTGTCTGATTTTAGTATTAAAGTAATGTTGGCTTTATAGAAGTTATTGGGAAGTATTTCTTTTCCTTCAATATTTGGGAAGAATTTGGAGAGTATAGGAACAGGTCTTCTTTGAAGACTTAGTAGAACTCTCCAGTAAACCCATCAGCAAGGCATTTACTTTGCATACAGCCAGCCTAGATCCAATCTCCAGCACCACACATACTTTCCCAAGCTCCATCAGAACTGATTACTCAGCTTAAGGAATCCGGAGTAAGCCCTGAGCACCACTTGGTATTCTCCTCATGCAAATAATCACTTGTATCACTTGTCCTACCATTGCTCATCGATTTGCTTGAGCGGGTGCCAGTAACATCTTTATCTGTCCCTGTTGTGTGCTAGTGTAGCCCAATGGTGTCTGCTCGCTCCAGGAATACATCCAAATAATAGAGAAATAAAATACAAAGTGTATAATTCAGGTCTGAACATATTATAAAATTATAATTTTAATAAAATTTTATAATTTTAGGGCTGAGATACAATATGAGATATTCAAGTAAAACAGTTGAAAATACATGATGTAATATAGTAGTAAGAAATTTCTCTGTTTTGCAGATATAGATTTTGACATAACTAAATTGTCTAGATAAATAATGCAAATCATGTGGGTAATGGGGAGAGTTGACTTAGATTAAAAACCCAAGAAATCTTTTTGGAATGTGCTAGAAGAGTCTTCCACCTATTGTACAAACTCATCCCCCCTTACTTTTAGCTTTTGGGGTCACAATCAGCGATGCTAAGGGGTTATTCCTGGCTCTGCACTTAGGAATTAATCCTGGTGGTGCTTGGGGGACCATACAGGAAGCCTGGGATTGAACCCAGGAGGGCCCCATGCAAGGCAAACGCCCTGCCTGCTGTACTATCACTCAAGTCCTTGTACAAGCTTCTTAACTGTCTAGAATCTGATTTCCACTATAGCCATCTGAGTAGTTTTAATAGTGAGCTTTTCTTTGTCTAATTGGTGTTTCTATCTGTCCATGCTTTCAAATTACTCTGTCGATTTACAGTGTAAGTGAAAATATTTATCTACACGGGGGCATTTAAAATTATTTTTCAAATGTTTGTAATACCACCTGCATTTTTAACAGTGCCCAGAGGCTTCATTCAGCAGTATTTAGGGTCCTGTGTCTTTACTACTTGGACTCATGGGGCCACACAGTGCTGGAGATTGAATGCAGGGCCGCACATATACAAAGTATATGCTCTACCACTTGAAACATAACCCAGTCCTAAGTGACAAGATCTATTCTTTGTTTGTTTGTTTATTTTTAAACAAATTATTTTTGGGTGGTGTCAGAAATTGAACTCCAGACTCGATTCTTGCTAAACAGAACATTTAACACTGAACTTCATCCCCTCTAACATGTTAAAACTACATTTATATACTTATTTTCCTATCTAAATTATAGAGCATTTTGTGTTGACTAAACTGTAATTTCTAGCACTTTTATTATTGTGCAAATTTTGCTCCAAAATATTTCCATTTGGTAATAAGCATTTAAATGATGGTAAAGGGAACTGTGATGTCCTAATGTTACTTTCAATGACATATTCGTTTTACCATATGCTATAACCTTATTGGATGTCCTCCCACTGTTCCCCATGTACCTTCTGTCATCTAATGAATCCACTTCTTTGCCAAAGTGCTTTCCTCAAACTCATGTAATTTTTGCAGAGAACTCTTTTAGAGCCATACTTCAAGCAAATATTTTTAAGGAACCTCTTCCACGATTTCAACAACAGATTCTACATCATTACATATAGTTATACTTTAATGTAGAACATCTTGTATTAGCTTTTATCCTATGTCTTTTTCTATGCAAATTATTCATGAATCATGAGATCCTCATTAATCGTCAATTTCTCGAGTGGGCTCAGTAACCTCTCCATTCATCCTTTCCCTGAGATCTTAGAAGTCTCTCTCAGCTCAGCCCTCTCAAGGATGTGACACTGGAGGCTCTTTCAGGGTCAGGGGAATGAGATCCAGCTTGTTACTGGATTTAGCATATGAATACACCATGGGAAGCTTGCAAGGCTGCCCCATATGGGCAGGAAACTCTCAGAAGCTTGCCAGTTTCTCCCAGAGGGAGAAGTAGGCTACAAGATATTGCGTGGCTGCAAAGCGGCTGTGCGCTTCTGGGAGCTTGCTTTTAGGTCTCTGGGTGCTGATGGAATTACACACACCTGGGTTCCTCTGCCAGTACCTCCATGCGTGAGGCCTGTCCGAACATGTGGAGAGGGGCCTGGACCATGGCTGTAGCTAGGTTCTGGTAGTCTTCAGCCTCCGGGAGCTCTGCTTGGGGTGGGGAGGGAAGCTGGAGCACATCCCCTCCGAGGGGCCCCAGGGAAGATAGCCAGGCATGCGGGCAAGAGACTTTCTGCATGTCTCTCTTCTGGGAGCTTGTTTTTAAGTATCTGGGTGTTGGCTGTTGATGGAATTACAGACACCTGGGTTCCTCTATCGGTACCTTCATGCAAGAGTCAAATTTTCTTACAGAGAATCAACTGAAACTTGTCTCAATACCTCCTCACTCTTTCTGCACAGAGTGTCTATTGATGAGCTGCTGCTAGTACCATTTAAACCACCTTAATTGGCTTAATACCTTTCCCTCATTTTTTTCTTATAATTTTACTGTATGCTAATTTTTTAAATATGTGGTTCTACACAAAAAACAGTATTATTTGAGTTAAAAGTAAAACCTGCCCACAGCAGAAGTTTGTACCATTTGAGTTCTGGATCTCATATTATAGTAATATAATGCAGAACTATGCATTTTCTTGTAATGTCTTTCATATTCTTATTTGCATCTCATTATACCAGCTTCTTAAGAGCTCTAAGTCTTGGGCTGGAGCAATAGCACAGCGGGTAGGGCGTTTGCCTTGCACTTGGCCAACTCGGGTTTGATTCCCAGCATCCCATATGGTCCCCTGAGCACCGCCAGGGATAATTTCTGAGTGCAGAGCCAAGAGTAACCCCTGTGCATCGCCAGGTGTGATCCAAAAAGAAAAAAAAATGAGCTCTAAGTCTTGATTTTGACATTCAACATATTAGCCAGAACTATGCTTTATATCATCCCTAAATTTGATAAGCATGCCATCTGTGTCTTTGGCTATGTTGTTAATCAAAATTTTAACAAAAAAGTCCAAGCATTTTTCCCTCAGTATTCAGCTACAGGGAGACATCGCTCAGAAAGGCACTCATCTATTAATCAACATTATTTATATAACTACCACAATCCATTCAGCATTTTATAGTTGCTTATGTGCATACAGAAATTTTTGACATACTATTTTGTCTTTTTTTTCCTCCTCTATAACTACAGTAAATCTATCAAAACCTAGATCACTTTCTCTTAATTGATTTTTATGAACCATATGGACATATAAAACTCTCTTTATTAAAGGATTCACATGTAAATCAATGGTATGTTTATAAATTTATGTTTGAATCAAGCACAGTGGTTTTGAATTAACCTACATTTCAAACCTTCTGACTAGAACTGTCCCTCCAATACAAAGGTAATAACTATGACTAAATTACAAGAAGTGCAGACTAAGTCACACAAGGATGATTTGCTTCTTAATATCTTGAGGTACCTATCAAATATTGATATTGTTATGAAAGCAGATATGACACTATGAGGATATAACTGAAGAATATATTTCCTGAATATATGATTCATTGTGTTCTCTGTATTCTGGATACAGTTATTGCCCTTCCCAATATACTCAGTTGCTTTCTTCATACTAGAACTTACAGGTCTCCCTAGCTCTTTTGTTTCAGATTTTCATTTTAATACATTGCCATCATGCTGAATATAGGTGTGGGTTGCCAGGTCACTCTGTCTCAGCCATTCTTGGCTCACTGTTCTGGGCTTGACAAAGTACTGGACATGGATTGACCATGTCTAGTGGTTCTGGGCTTATGCAGTGCAGGGAATGAGCTATAGGCTTAGAAAATGCTAGGTATATTCTCTCTCACTTGTCCATACCTTTAGCCCTTCCTGTACATTTGTCTTTACTTCTGCAAATTTAACCTGAAGATCTATAGTTAACATCAGCTTCAAAATATATATTTCCCTTAATACTTAATTGTTTAAGTATAAGGAGATCTTCTATACTTCATAATGAAAAACATATCACATAGGTTCTAAAAAGATAGCTACACTGGTAGAGTACATGAGTAGCATGTTTGTGGTCTTGACTTTGATGCTCAGAACTTCATGGCAATCTGGCCACAGGTTGTAGCCCTGGTGATAGCTGAGCACTGCTGGACTGAGCAGAAACCTGTCAGACCTGCAACACAAGACTGAGCACCTCTGGGAGGGCTACCTGGTCCCTCAAAAAACTATAAAGACTGGACTATTCATTATTGCAAATCATATTGTAGATATGTTACTTCTGTTTTCTTCTTTCTCTTTTTTCACAGGTTTCTTTAGGAAAATATTAATATTACAAATAGCCTATTAATTATCATAATATCTAAGACCATTGCATGCCAGGAAATGCATTTTAGATTTCTTATGATTTGTAATTATATTATTTCTACCTGTATTCTGTTCATTTCTACTTATCATTCTTAATTATACTATTCAATTTACTGTTATGTCAGTCTTTTTCTTGGATATTAAGCATGCTTTGTGAAAGTATAGGGCAAAATATTAACTAGTTGAGTATATGCTATTTGTTAGGCATTCTACATGCTGCTTTACTTAGGACGTTTAAAAACACCGGTCTACCAGAAATATATATTTATATATATGTATACATATACATATAACTGTGGGCCACTCTAGTCCAGTATAGTTATGGTATTATTTTTGTAGAATTAATATAAAATATTTTTATGTTGTTCATATGACATAGGAATAGGAAAATGACTCACCACATGCAAAGATTTTAAATTAACTTTATTTTTGAGTGCTGCCACACCCAGTGTCCATTGAACTGTTTTGAGCAGGGAAAATACAAGTTATCTTGAAAGCCATTGAAATCTTTTTATAGGTCTTGAGATGTCGTGTCTCAAATTGTTTTATCATGTATGCCCTCAGGAATTTTTCCCTGTAAAGTGTTTAATCAAACTGATGTATTTTCAAACTATTTTTAGTATTTAAATGGTTACTTCAGGTATTGAGACTCATTGTGAGGCATGCAGAACTAAGGAAGCTAGGGAAGACTCCTTCATCTCAAGAAATACATAGGGGCTGGAGCAATAGCATAGCAGGTAGGGCTTTGCCTTGCATGTGGCCGACCCGGGTTCGATTTCCAGCTTCCTATATGGTCTCCTGAGCACTGCCAGGACTAATTCCTGAGTGCAAAGCCAGGAGTAACACCTGTACATCACCACCGGGTGTGACCCAAAAAGCAAAAAAAAAAAAAAAGTTCATAATGTAAGCAGGAGGATAGTGGTTCCTGGTTCTCCCCTCTGGGACTGCTCTCCATGCTGCAAATCTGCAGTTCCAGTGACTTTGTCATTGGATCTCCAGAGTCTTGCTTGAGAGACTTACCCATTTGTTTCTTGTCTCTACTTCCTGTTTAATGTCTCATATTTTAAATTTTGGTAGACATATACTTGAATTGCTGCACACTCTCATCAGTGGATGTATATCCTTCCATTATTTTAGCTCAATTTTAATAATTTTCTTTCAGTCTATAATCCCAATCTTATTCTCCCTATGTTTCATTTCAAGTCCTTGAAGCTAACCTATACATATTTATGTTAAAGTTTATATTACTAAAATGTGTGTATATGACTAGAGTGATAGCACAGCGGGTAGGACATTTGCCTTGCATGCGACCGACCCCAGTTTGATTCCTCTGTCCCTCTCGGAGAGCCCGGCAAGCTACCGAGAGTATCTCACCTGCTCGGCAGAGCCTGGCAAGCTACCTGTGGGAAGTCAATATGCCAAAAACAGTAACAAGTCTCATAGTGGAGGCGTTACTGGTGCCTGCTTGAGCAAATCTATGAACAATGGGGCTACAGTGCTACATATACATATAACTATGTGGATGTGTCTTAAATTTTGTTCAGTAATCAACATCTTTTTCAATGTTTTGCAGTATAATTTTTAAAAATTTGTGTATAAAGTATACAACAAATTTCTGATTATGTAGTTTTTTTATTAAATGATCAATAGAATCAAGTTAACACATCATGTCACATATCTTTTGTGTGCATACGTGGGAATAATATTTGATCTCTCCCTTTTAGCAAATTTTCACTACATATGCTTAGAATTGATAATTATGATCATTATATTATACAATAAATCCCCAGAAACTGTTCATCAATTAACTAAACTGTGTTTTATCACCAATATCCACTATTTCCTCACCCATACCCTATATATGGTAACTACCATTCTATTCAACGTCTATGAGATGACTATTTTGGATTATACATATAAATGCAATCAGATTAAATTTGTCTCTATGTGTTTTCCTCATTTAACAGTTTAATATCTTTACCATGTTATTCAAAATGGAAGGATTTCCGTATCTTAAAAATAAGTAAGATTTCATAAGGTATGTTATAATTTGTAGAATTTACACCTTATACTATGTTAATCAAATTTGTTTCAGTATCAACAAACATTTTGGTGTTTATTATGACTATTGCAAACAATGTTGCAATAAGTGTGGAAGTACTACAGTTGTTTTTGAGCCCACACAGACCATGTTCAGGATTTGGTGTAGGCTATGTGTTAAAGATTACTCCTGGTAGGCTCAAGGGGACATATGGGGTACTGGGGATTGCACCCAGGACAGTTACATACAAGGCGAATGCCCAACCTACTTTACTATCAATCAGGGCTCCAGATTTGCATTTGTTTAAAATTTCATGTCTTTAAAATGTTTGCTTTATTCTTGTAGTTGAATTGTTGGATCACAACTAATTCCACTATAAAAAATTTTTGTAACTTTTTTTAAGAGCTACTGTTTTGTGTTCTGTCATGATTAGTTGATTTCTGTTAGTGGAATTACTAGATATTAATTGTACTGTGGTGCTGCATATAATGAAATAAACTTATGGATAGTTTATGGGACTTGCTGAGTTTGCTCAACTATAAATGTCAGTTTTCTCACAAGAAAATTCTCACTAGGATACATCTCTTTTCAGTATTATTAGCTGTCTTTGCTTATTCCTCTATATGTGGATTCATTGATTGATTTTAGGGAACTGCATAGTATTCTTTGTGCAGAGCCAGCATGTAATATTTTCTTAAAATTCACAAATTATTCAGGCATCATTCTAATCATATTCAGCTAATTATGTTGTGAACAGTTATAGAATGATACTTTTTGCTACAGTAGATGACTTGGTGGGTAATAAGATAGTATAATTCACCAATAATAAAAATTAAGAGGAAGAATACTAATCAAAAAGTTAGAAATGATTCAGAGTGTTAATTATTGGTAGCCTGTGAGTAAAATATTAACATTTTTTTCTGAACTCTTTCCCCCTACCCTAATTTTCCCGTTTCTAAATTTTAATTGTACTATTATTGCAACTCATATTTTTGAGTCTTATATGTGGGATGAAATCCAGGCCAAACTTTTATCCCTATGGCATACATGTGGTATTCCTGAATCCTGTATACATTTAGTTATGTATTTTTCCACCTGATAATTCCTAAGAAATGCAAAACAGGAATTCATAACCTAAAATAACTTACCACTATCTCAGTTGCTTTAAATAAAAAGCTTGAAATTTTATCTTTTTCTGACTCTCTTTTAAGAAGTTGCAAAAATAAGTTCAATAGATTTTACCTCAAATTGGATAAATCACAACTCTCCTGGACCAGATTTATAGTTGAAATATAACAGTTATGTCATCAGCTTCCTAAGGTGATAATAATTGTAAAGAGGTCACTGTACAGCTAAGATGATTATGTCAATCATGAGCTGATACCTAGGAAACTATCTTCATTGTTTCCTAAATTAAAGTTCTATTTTGTAACATTATTACCACACATTGAGTACTGTGAAAAGTCATAAAATTTTAATCCCACTTAGTTTAATGGAGAGTCATAAAGCAAAGGATTATAGAATTCTGTAAGTCATTTCAAAGGGCTTGAACTATGATATTTAAATTATGTTCTTTGAATAACCTAAACACGTTTTCATTCAAAGGAACTCATTGTTATGTATCAAAAGCTAATAATCAGCTATTTTTGTTTGATCAATAAATCGACAGAAAAATTGCCATGAGATCACTACACATTCCTGCATGCCATCTGTTAGCTTTGTGAAGAAAATATGGAGAAAACTCAAGATGTTGAAACCCTTTTAGGGATTTTTTTTATATATTTTCATGTAGTAGCATATTAATCCTGATTCCTATCTTTATTTCCTATACTTAAAATGCTGCCATACCTTTTATACATTATTTTTAGGGAGAAAGTGTAGCATTTGTTAATCCCTTACACCAGGACCTCTATTTCTGTGTTCTTAAACCTTATCCTATTGTGTCCCACTCCCAACATGTTTACTTCTTATCCAATTCTCTATTATGCAAGTTGGCCCTCTAGGCTCATGCTATTGTTCTTAATTTTTATAATCATATCAGGTTCTTTTGGAATATTCTGGGGCCTACATGGGGTTACATGTCCCCTCATTGAGAAATGCAGTTCTTTTCTATAGAGCACTTTTATGAAATAAGCATAATAAATTACACCATTTTATATAGATCAGAAATGAGATAGCAGGGTGTGATATAGCTAGGATAAATTAATAGCACTAGAAATAATTATACTAGATGAATGTGAAATTTCCATACCCATTGCAGCATGTTCTCAAATAGAAAAAGATAATTTATGGGGAATGTGCCATATAGTTAGCACAGTTTAGTGCTCTTGTTTGAACTTCATAATAAAGTTATACAATAGATACTATTTTTATATATTTTTGAAATAAGAGAATATTTTTAATAATGGTCAGGTAGTGTTTTCCATTTTGAGCATTATGCTGTCTCTCTCATAACTTGTAATTTTTGCTGCTCTAATGCATTATCAGCCATTGACAATACTTGAATAAATTGATGTGGCTCCATTGAACAAAATTGTACTTAGCAATCTATGCTGAGGATGGATTGACCTATAATCTGTAATCAATGTTTCTCAATCTTGGGTATAGATGATATGATGGGATCTGTCATTCTGCTTGTATTCTTGTTTGCATTTTCCTCTTTTCTACTCTCATGACTTCCTGTATTTTATTTGAGGTGTGTTCCTTTGTTTCTTTGAGCTCCTTATGTGCCCTTAACAATTCCATTCTAATATCAGAGTGGTTATATAGCTCCTAATTTACTCATTGGGTCATCTGGGCTTGCTTTTTCACTCAATAAGCCTGGTGGGTTTCTTGCATTACTTTACCACCGTGACCTTTGCAGTTTAAGGTTGTTACCTGTGTGTTTTTGTGAGGGTAGGAGCCTAAGTTAGGATGTTTTTGTAGAATGTGTAGAATGAAAGAGTGGGCTCTTCGCTCTTGTTGGGGAGGTACCTGAGAGAGGCAAAGAGTTCCTGCAGGGTCCAAGAGCCTACCCATTGTCAAGGTTATGAGGATATGGTATTTTATTTTTTGCAATCACATCAGTGGTCAAGGCATCCTGTGCTCAGGGATCATTCCCAGAGGTGCTTGGAGGATCATATGTAGTACCAGGGTTCAAACTGGGATTAACCACATGTCTGGGAATTACATTAATCCATATCTTTCCCACAATAGAAATTTTTTAATTTGAGGATAGGGCTAGGTTAGCTTGATATCATAAGCCATAGATATTTATATTGTCCTTTGTTTCATGAATGTTTTTTTCTATAATGGATTAAACTATTTCTCCTTAATAAATATATTTAAATGCTCCACCAAGCTGCAACATTATTAAAATCAGGTCTATATCTATAATGTAGAAAAAACTTGTAGATATAATTACATTGAGGAATTTGAGATACTATCATTCTGAATTTAGAGTGGTCTCAAAATCAAGTGACTGTTGTCCTTTAATAGAAAGGAGGTGACTTAAGTACAAAACAAGATGGATATGTGAAGGAAAAAGATATTATTGGCACTATGTTGCAACATCAAGGAAAAAAACATAGTCACCATCATGTGGAAGGGCAATGAAGGATGTTTTTCTTCAGCCCTTAAAGAGAGTGCAGCCCTCACAACACCTTAATTTCAGATTCCTGACCTCTAGAACTATGAAAGAATAAATTTTCTTTGTTCTAAGTTGTGATAATTTATGACTGCCCTAGGAAACTAATAAGCTCTTTTTCTTTATCTTTTACTTTTAACCTTCAAGGGATGATTATGGCCACTCTTGAGACTTTGTCCTGCTTTAACATTTATATTGTTTCAGAATTGGAATTATCCATAGTCCTTGACACTATTAGAATAACTAGAAGATTACTGACTCTGTTTTCTTAGAAGAAAATAAAATTAAATATATCACCCCTGCAACTTCCTTTTTAATTTTTATCAAATATATCATTAAATAAGTTTATAAATATCTGTCTTTAGAAGACTAAAGCAATATAAATGGTAAATGTAAATCTCTAAACTAGCTTATATATGATCCATTAGGAAATAAATGTATTGATAAGTGATATAAATTTACTATGTCCAGCTTCATAACATATAAACATACATATACATTAAATATATATATTAGTGGGAAATCATATTTAATTTAAATCTTTGTGATATTTTAAATATTTTTACAATAACTTTCAAGGAGTTAATGTGCTGTGAATACATGCCAGTGCATTGATTTCTGCATTAGTTTAGTGAAAGATGCAGCTCTTTGGCAAATGTAAATCTTAGGAAGTCAGTTTTCTTCATCATGTAATCCAGAATTCCGAATATATAAGAACAACTTGTTTTATTGATCATGAATACAAAACACTGTATAACATTTCATTCAATAAAACTGGAGGTTTATCTCTGAAGTTTGTTACATGCATATTTTATTGCCCTATAAATCTAGTCCTGCTCTAGAGTTCAGAGGTTGGTATTAAATAAAAAATGCCTTTACCCAATTTGTCCTTGGTAGCCATGCTACTCTAAGAACTTGACTGAATACTATGTCTCCTATTAACACTTGTAGGATGTATTTTAAATACTATTGGTATATATAGATTACTGAAGGCGATACATTTTAATTGCTGGGGACAGAGATTACAGTGGTTAGGCTATTTGCCTTGACCAGGTTTGATCTGTGGGCAGCCCATTTACTCCCCTTAACCCACCAGGATAAGCATCGAGAACTGCCAGGTTTGCCCCTGCACATCCCCTGAAAAAACAAAAGTCTCTCTTGCATGGACCTCTACCAAGTTGGATATTTTTCAATATAGTTCCATAGATCACTTTATCTGACAAACAGTATGAGCTGGTGAGTTTTTTGTGTCTATTACCTTCCACAAAAATATATAAGAAGGTTCACTTTCATCTATCTTTGTTTCAGAATTGGGAGCTAAATATATTTCATCAGAAGAACTCCTGATATCTGGTTCTAGATAATTTCACTCTTTTGTAATAATCACTTGTATCACTTGTCATCCTGTTGATCTTTGATTTGCTCACACAGGCGCCAGGAATGTCTCCATTTTTCCCTGTCGAGTGCTAGCATAGCCCAATGATACCTGCTTGCTCTAGGAACATGAAGAGCCTCAACCATTTATTCAGGGTTTTGACGAAGTCTAACCATCTCGTTGGTGGGCTGCCATGCAGTCTTTTGATGTTTCGTGGAATCTAGTCAGTTACAGCTCTAGTCCAGTGGTCGTCTCTGAATCTCATTATATGTCTGGCCCATCTGATTTTTGACTCCTTGGCAAATGAGACAGTATCCCTGATTCTTGACCGTCAATGGAGGTCAGAACTCAGGATTCCTTCTCTCATTTGAGTGAAACATGATACTGCAAGCATAGCTCTTTCAATTCCACTTTGGAATACCCGAATAGCATTCTCATCCTGTTTGCATAGGGCCCAGGTGTCTGAGGCGTATGTTAGTGCAAGGAACAACAGTGGAGTCAAAAATATGTGCCCAGAGCCAGAGGTTCTTTATCCTCTAAACCACTTCTTTGACCCTCTTGAAGGTGTTCCATTCTGCTCTCTTCCTCCTGCACGGTTCTGGTGCCAAGTTGTTCCTCATGTTGAGCTCTTGACCCAGGTACATATAGCTGCTGCATTCAGAGATATTTGTTCCATTGAGAGCAAATAAAATGTCAGAGACTAGTTCATTTTTCATGAACATTGCTTTGCAGAGAGATTCAGCTGCAGTCCTACCTTTCCACACTTGCAGTCGAAGCCAGACAGCATTTGTGCTGCGTGGCTAATGTTTGTTGTTATGAGAAGGATGTCATTAGGGAAGCGGAGGTGGTGTAGTTGCTGACTGTATATCTTCACTCCCATTCCTTCCCATTCCAGTTGTTGCATGACGTTCACAAGGGTGGCACTGAAGAGTTTCGGTGAAATGGTATTGCCCTGCCAAACCCCTCTTTTTACGTCAATGATCACTTCCTTGTAGAATAGTGAGATCCTGGTGGTGAATCCGTAACACAGCTCTCGGAGGATCTTGATGTACGGAGTTTGAACACCCTGTTTGACCAGGGCTTCAATGACTGCTTCAGTCTCAACAGAATCAAAGGCCTTCTTTAAATTGATAAACATTAGACAGACCAGCATTTTGAAATCTCATGAAACTTCAATGAGATTGGTCACCCTGTGGATATTTTACTCGCATGGTTGACCTTAGTCTAGTGTTCTGCTTATTCTATTCAGGATGACTCGAGTGAACAACTTGTGGATGATGGACAACAATTTGTAATAATGTTCCAGGCATTTTCAGATCAATAATGTTCCAGGTATTTTCAGATCAAACAATTTGTAATAATGTTCCAGGTATTTTCAGATAACTCACATTTTTAAGAAAACCTCAGTCTGTTTTTACATAAAATAGCTTCAACTGTTGAACTCATGATAATAAATATAAACAAAAACAAAGAAGAAAATATGCAATACATATATCTTTAATGCTAGCCTATAATATCTAATTTCAAGTCAGAATTAATTTTAGGTAACTTCAATGTAAAGCAAGAAAATATTGGTTAGAAATTCTGCTAAATTTATTTCTAAATACCATGGATACATAGAAATATCTATATTCTTAGTTTCATGGTCATTATAAGAATAGACATTTCCAGTTGAATGATGTATTACCAATGGGTACTTGTCAAAACTATTTGCTTATATTCTATCATGTTTTATTATTTTTAAAAAATAATACTTCATCATAGATTAATATTTTAGCTCAATTCTAACCATTTGTCAGTGAATATCTGAACTTTTCAATTATTTTTCTTATTGAGATGACAATGGTTTGCAAGTGTGCAAATGTTTGTAACTATTAGGAGTTCAATGTCCCTATAACACACCCACCATCAAAGTGCAAATATTCCCCACTACTACCTTTAGGACCAGTCTTGTTAATTACCCCAATTCTTGGTAGCCTTATGTCATCAGAGTCCAAAAGTTTTTAATTTTAATATTTTTAAACTTTGTTTCTTTATATGTCAGATATCTGGCATTTGTCTAATTTTGAATTAGTTAATTACATTGTAAATAGTGCAGTAATAAACATAGGCATGCAGGTGCCTTTCTAAATAGATTTTGTGATTTGCAGTTGGATATTAAGTAGCAGAATTTCTGGGTCACAAGATAGCTTCTTTTTTTTTATTTAAAATTTTTAAGTTGTCCCATGCTATTTCTCATAGAAACTGATCTAAAAATTCTTACAAATACTGAGTTAAGACTTCTTTTTTTTTTCCTCCTCATCCAGTTTCAGTGCATTTTAATGACCTTTCAAATAGAGGTAATTTTCAGCAGTGTAAGATAATATACCCTTGTCACTTTGGTTTGCATTATTCTTATAGTTAGTAATATGGACTCTTTTTTTCAAGTGTTTCTTGGTACTCTATTATTTTCTTTGGAGAAGGTTCTTTTCAGTAATCCCCCTTAATTTTTATGGGATTTGTTTGTAGTATTTATTGAGTTTTGGGAGTAGAGGGTTCGGTTGGTTTTTTTTGTTTGTTTGTTTTTTTAAGTTTGCTTTTCTTTGTCTTTGTCTAGTGGCCACACCTGATAGTACTCTGGGATTCTTCCTCACTCTGGGCTCAGGAATCACTAGCAGGGCTCAGTGAACCTTGCAGAATGCTGGGTATTGGTTGTCTGTGTGCAAGACAAGTGCCCTACACACTGTACCATTTCTTGTGAGTGCATCTTATGTATTAACCCACTGTTATATGTATGCTCTTTGAATATTTTTTCTCATTCAGTAAGAAGTCTTTTGGTTTTAGCAATAGTTTATGTTTACAAGTGTAATAACTTATTCATTTTATTATTACATCTGCTTATTTTTGCTTTTTTTGTCTTTGCCAGTATACTTGAATCATTGAAGACAAAAGTGATGTCTATATTTTTGCTGGTATTTTCTTCAATATACTTATGGAATTTAATCTAAAATAAAAATCTATAATCTATTTTAAGTTTAGTGTGTGGAGTGAGATAGTGGTTCAATTTCATTATTTTATATGAGACATTATTTTATATGTGACTAACAATACCCTTTGTTCAAAGGCCTTACCTTACTTCTCTTTAGGCTCTTTGTTACTTTGTTAGTAAATTCTCCACGTAAAAGTGTGTACTCTTGGGTTCATAGTTATTCTCCCTTGGTCTGAGAATCTCTCTTATTCAGTGTCACACTACTTATTATAAAGTTATAGCATAGTTTGTTTTTGGTTCTGGAACTACACAAGGCGACATCTATGACTTATTCCTGGCTTCATGCTCAGGGATCACTCATGGTGGTACTCATGGCATCATACATATTGCTTAGGATCAAAAAATGGACAGCCATATGTAAGACATGAATATTAATCCCTCCACCATCTGTTCAATACTTCTAATTAGAGATTAAAATCAGCGTTCACAGTAGCTCCTATCTTAATTTTTTTAGGGTTTCTTTGATTTGGATATTTGTGTTTCAGTACAAATTTTAATACTATTTATTCTATGCTCTAGGAGAATTCTCTAGAAATTTTGATAGGGGAAGCACAGAATGTTCACAATACTTTACTCAGATTGTATCTTAACTATGCTATTTTCTCCATATTACAAATGGAAATTTTTTCCCCATATCCCTGTGTCCTCTACTTCATTAGTGACTTAAAGTTTTTAAATATGTAATTATTTCATATACTTTTTAAAGTTTATTATTAAGTACTTGTTTTTTATGCAATTGTAAGTGGGAGTTTTAATTTTTTTCTCTGGATTGTTAATTGCATGTGGAGATTCAAAATGGGTGTTGATTTTACTATGTGGCATCTTATTGTATTGGTTTATTAGTACATTATGATGGAGTTTTTAGAGCTTTCTATATATGTTAATATATTATCAGGTTATCTGTAAATAGTAATTTCCCATTTTTCCTATTTGAAATTCTTATTTATTTGCTAAATTTCTGTGGCTAAGATTATATTACTTATTACTTATATTATTCTTAATAATAATTATAAGAATGAATATCCTTGCCTTACGTTTGATTTTAAAGGAAAAGCTCTCAGTGTTTTGCTATTGACTATGCTAGCTGTGGGATGTTATGTAAGTTCTATAGTTGATATAAGTTCCTTCTTTTTCCATTGACTTTTTTTAATCAGAATTGTAGGCTGAGTCTTTCAGAATTTATCTTTGCATCATTTACTATAATCATAGCAGTTATTAATTTTTCTTGTCAAAGTCGTATTTTGCATTTATTGATAGTTGTATATAGAATCATTTTAGCATACTGAACAAATTCTACTTAATCATAAACTATGATCCCTTTAATGTATTTTTAGCTGTTCACTAAGATTTTGTTGAGAAACTTTGGACCTTTGCTAATTAGGGATAATTCTAGTTTTCTTTCTTTGTGGTCACATCATTAGCTCTCTGTATTAGGTTAATTTTAATCTCATAAAAAACTATTTGGAAGAATTCATGGTTCTTCAATTTCCTTAATGAATCTGAAGATAAATGTTAGGTTTTTCTTGATGGTTTTTATAACACACTAGTAACCTCCTATGAAACTTATTTGCTCTTTCCATGTCCTGTACTGTAAAGTGGTCTGTTCAGTTTTTATATTTCTGCCAGTTCGATATGGATGCTGGATGATCTTTAAAAAAAGTGTCCATTTCTTCTATAAACTCCAATTTACCATAAATATTAGTTTTACTTATTAGTCTCGCTATGTCTCTTAGTCCTGTAGCAGAGATCCATTTATATATATTTTTTAAAAATTGAAGAAGCATGATTTACAATACTGTTAAGGATAGAACTTCATGCACACAGTATTCCAACACCACAACCTCCAACAGATTGTCTGCTTCCTTTATATATATATATATATATATATATATATATATATATACACATATATATATATGTATAATTATCAGGCAGAAAAACCCAGGTGTGCAGGTGTGGGACCCAGGGCTGAGATCTCCAAGCCTGCTCAGATCGGGACTGGGCCTCCCCACCCAAATCCCCCATTTTCCAGTAGTTAGGCAGTCACACCCACTAACTGCCCCCAGCCCGTGTAACCCCATCAATGGCCAAGATACAGAGACTATAAAACAAAGCTCCTGGAAGTGTGCAGCTGCATTTGCGGCTGTGTGACCTCTTGTAGTCTAGTTCTCCCTCTCGGAGAACTTGGCAAGCTACCAAGAGTATTCTGCCTTCACGGCAGAGCCTGGCAATCTCCTGTGGCATATTCAATATGCCAAAAACAGTAACAATGATGGGTCTTATTCCCCTGGCCCGGAAAGAGCCTCCAATGTGACACCTGGGAAGGATGAGTAAAGAGAGGATGCTAAAATCTCAGGGCTATGACCAATGGAGATGTTACTGTGCCAGCTTGAGCAAATCGATGGACAGTGGGATGACAGTGATACAATTATATACATATGTATGTATATATATACATGGTAATACTTTGTTAGAATATCTATGAAAAAATATATATTTATACAGACACACACATAAAGTATTTACTTTAGGCTGGGAAATTATATGCTTAGAGTTGTGCTAAGGGACATTAAAAGGCAGCCAATCCTGTGTAGAATTATTTAGACAGTAATGCTGACATGGAGTACATTCCTATAGCATTTTAAAATTCAGGTTAGAGTTTATGTTCATATGTCTTGGCTGGTAACAGCATAGTTATAGAGATGAAGAACACAAGCAGCAATTAATTTTTTTATCCAGTATAGATACTCTAATTTCCTTATCACACCCTAGACTTTTAAGTTTAAATGACTTGGAATGATAAATTATCTGGAATAAAAAAATTATAATGTATTGACATATAATATTCCTGCTAAAGAATCATTGCATATTTATAATCTCAATCATTTCAGTGAAAAACAAGTTAAGGAAATAAAAAATATGTAATTTTTTGTGACGCTTTCAGTGGTGTTAAAGTTTTGCTCTATCTTTTATTACTTGTTATTTCTTATAACTTCTATTCTTAATTTTTATAGTAAATAGTATATGAACTACAAAGAACAAACATGTCACTATTTTCACGAGTAATTGAACAAATGAACAAATTGAACAAATAGTAATTGAACTATTAAGTCTACATTTCATTAATAATCTATCACTAATTTTCATGTAATATTTTTATAATTTTTCAAATCCTAATGTATATAAAATTTTTTATCCAAATTTATTATTTTTTATAACATATTCTGCTAACCAGTGATAACAATTCTGTTTTTTTTCTGGAGATTATGTATAGCCTTAAAATACCCTGAACATATATTTTATAGTTTTTTTCACTTCATCTATTGAAGATACTCTTTCTTTTGTCATGACTGATCTACTAGAACATGATAACTTAAATTATACTAACAAATTAAAGCAAAAATATAAAACCTAAAAATCACAATGGTTGAAATATATCTATCGGATTAGATAAGGTCTCTACTTCAACTGCAGGAACACTCTTGAAAAGATATTTGGAATTTTTATGGCTGAGAAATCATAGCCAAGAATGACTGTGGAGAATTGTATTTAAAACTCTGTTAACTTTCATGTAGAAGTGATAGGTTTAACTTCTACTCTCATTTCATTGTATAAAACAAGTTACAGGATCTTAACTTTTAGGGAAAGGAAAATAAGATCATATGACATACCTAGAAATAGAAACTTAAATTTTGAGGAATAACAACAAGGCATGCAAGGTATACTCTGATACTTTTTAATAACTTATAAAAGAAATATGTAGAAAGTATTGAGGCTTATGTTCATATTTGAATGGAGATAAATGTATGAATATTTTCTTAGGGCAATGAAATATAATAAATGGGCAAAAATGCATCTCTAAAAAATTCTTAATACAACTGACTTGTTAACAACCTGTATATCTTTGTAGTATTTCAAATGCCAAATTTGTTATGTGATTTTATGTGACAAAGACATTTGTCACTAATTTAAACAGATCTTATTTGCAGTAGTGATAAAGAGACTTTAGTACAGATAGCTCTAATTGATTAGTTGATTGTTCTGTGCTAAATGTTTTATTCGTCCCTAATATCCTCAGTATCTTCTAAGAGAAAAATAATGTTTGGCTGAGGAGAAATTTATTACAGGGTAATAAATGTCAATATGAACAACTGTTGATGCTACCTTAATTAATTTAATTAATTTTTCTTCACAATTTAAAATTTTAGTTCTTTATATGATTTGGTTGTTGATTAAATTAGCACTAACATGCTTAATTAAAACCTATGTTTCAGATCAAGCAATTAGCCCAAAACACAACACATTATGCCAGTTAGATAATTTTTAATTTGGTTTATTTTAATGAGAAAAATGCCACAACTGTTGATACAATTCCAGAATTAAAGTTGATTAGATAACAAAACTGTGGTATTAAAATCAACAAGTATAAAAAATCAATTCATGTGAAAATTGTTATATCTGATTGCAAGGTTATTACATTCTTGTTTAAGAATTTATTAAGCTGTTTGTTTCTTTAGGAAGTGTCATGTGTCTCTGTATGTGGCTGCCCAGTTCAGAGATCCAGATCTAAGGTCTCTGGAACTGTGGTAGACATGGCGGTGACTGTGGGAGGTGGACATAACTGCTCAGGCTTTGGAAGTATGGGATTCTGGGGGAGGCTGCCCACCTTGACTCCAAAATAAAACAGAGTTCTCAGCCTGGGTACCATACTAGATAATACCTGAAGTTATTTGTAGATCTACATCTCTGCAGAGAACATTCATGAAACAGTGGAGTTGGACCCTTGGCGTGGCTATAGCAGTGAGGTGAGGATGCTGCTGCTCGAGCTTTGGCTGGGCAGGTATTCAACACACCTACCTCCTGCAGGCTCTGGAATTTTCCACTTCAGTGAATGGTGATTCCGTAAATTTTTACTGCTTGGCATGCATCTCCTGGAAGACACAGGCAGAAATCAGACATCAGGGCTAGTATGGGTGTGTGCCCACATGCCAAGTAAATTATTGCATGAATTGTTTAAAATATTGAAACCAGTATCTTTTTATGTTTCCTCAAATTTTGGATTATATATGTGCTTTATATAAGTTAATTTCTTGATTGCATATGATATTTGCCTTTTTACCCTATTCTTTTTTTTCTTTTTGTATTTGATTTTTATTTAGAGAACACTTCTCTTCCAAAATATTTAAGGTCAATATTTACCTTATCACTTCAGAACTAAAGAGAACATCCTGAGATATAATAATAGGACTTTTTTCCTCTTTGATAGTTATCTGCTTTAATATGAGATTTGGCTATTTTTGTTTTAGTCTACCTGTGAGTTTAGCAGTTTCACTTACTACTCAAGTCATTACTATATAGTGATATCGAATTTGTTGAGACAATGCATCACAGAAATATAAGAAGTTATTAAATTGCATTACTGGACTCCGGAGAGGGACACTAGGATTGAGTTTTGGAAAAACTTGCAAAGAAGCAAACAAACATGGTAGTCAATAATTGCCTTTGAGACATCAACTCTTGGGAAGAGAGGGTAGAGTCTTAGAGACATCATCTGTGTTTTTTACCAGAATCTGAAGATGACTTCTCAGATACATTGTTATGGAATCTGGAAGAATCTCAGATTGTTTAATGAGCAGTTGTTTATACTGCTTCTGAGGTACATTATCAGAGCCAGCTCTTTGCTTTATATTGAGCATATCTCCCAAAGCTGGATACTTATTACATTTATCAAGGTTCTCTTAAGTGATGCTTTAATAGATAGCACAAGTCACAAATTTAAATGGGTCCCCATTATGAGTCAGGATCTTTTTTTTTTTTTTTTAAAAGAAATATTTTATTGAACCACTGTGAAAACAAGAAAAAAAATACAAAGCTTTCAGGTTTAACTCACAAATACTGATTAAACCACCATCCCTTCACCAGTGCACCCGTTCCACCACCAAGAACCCCAATACACCCCCCTCCCACCCCATCCCCCATCTAAGTAGCTGATGATATTCCCATTGTTCTCTCTATATATTGAGTACATTTCATATTTCCATACAGAACTCACTATTGTTGATTGGAAATTTTCCCCAACAATCAGGCCTGCTGAATAAGCATCATCTAATAATTTCTCTTCCTTGGTAAAAGTGAAGACTTTTGATAGCGGCCACGCGGTTTTGGGTTTCTAATATTTTAGCTCAGTTCACAGTCAAAATGGATGGCTGAAAGAATCTGCTCTGGTGCCAAAATGGGTTAGGAGACCTCAGGATCACAGTCAGTAGGCGGGAGGCTCTGCTTCTCGCGCCTCGGCTCTTGGTTCATCTCTGGGCGGAAGGCGCGCCGGGAACACCTCCCCTCCCAGGATCACCTACAGGCTACGTCACTAAAGAAAGTCCTACCTCCTGGTGTAGGGGTCCTAGAGGGTGGCTCTCACCGCGTGGCTGCTGCCGCTGCCGCCATTTTCGCTCAGAAAAATGGGGTGGAGAGGGAAAAAAATCCCTCCTCGGGCTGCACGAGGTTGCAGTTCAGTTCACAGTCAAAATGGATGGCTGCAAGAATCTGCTCTGGTGCCAAAATGGGTTAGGAGACCTCAGGATCACAGTCAGTAGGCGGGAGGCTCTGCTTCTCGCGCCTCGGCTCTTGGTTCATCTCTGGGCGGAAGGCGCGCCGGGAACACCTCCCCTCCCAGGATCACCTACAGGCTACGTCACTAAAGAAAGTCCTACCTCCTGGTGTAGGGGTCCTAGAGGGTGGCTCTCACCGCGTGGCTGCTGCCGCTGCCGCCATTTTCGCTCAGAAAAATGGGGTGGAGAGGGAAAAAAATCCCTCCCCGGGCTGCACGAGGTTGCAGTTCAGTTCACAGTCAAAATGGATGGCTGCAAGAATCTGCTCTGGTGCCAAAATGGGTTAGGAGACCTCAGGATCACAGTCAGTAGGCGGGAGGCTCTGCTTCTCGTGCCGCGGCTCTTGGTTCATCTCTGGGCGGAAGGCGCGCCGGGAACACCTCCCCTCCCAGGATCACCTACAGGCTACGTCACTAAAGAAAGTCCTACCTCCTGGTGTAGGGGTCCTAGAGGGTGGCTCTCACCGCGTGGCTGCTGCCGCTGCCGCCATTTTCGCTCAGAAAAATGGGGTGGAGATGGAAAAAAATCCCTCCCCGGGCTGCACGAGGTTGTAGTTCAGTTCACAGTCAAAATGCATGGCTGCAAGAATCTGCTCTGGTGCCAAAATGGGTTAGGAGACCTCAGGATCACAGTCAGTAGGCGGGAGGCTCTGCTTCTCGCGCCTCGGCTCTTGGTTCATCTCTGGGCGGAAGGCGCGCCGGGAACCGAGTCAGGATCTTTATGGTATGATAACAAAAAAGATAAGAGCATCTTGGTTAAGTTTGGGTTTCATTTCTATTACTCACGAATCTGTAAAGTGCAACTTTTTGTCTAGATAATCTTATATAGTTAGGAAATCTATATTATATATATCTTATATATATCTTACATTTTAATAAAGGAAGCTATTAACAATTAGATGGTACACTTTAGTAGATGTTCTAAATTAAAAAGAATAATTGTGCCATAAAATATTTGAAATTGATGGAATTTAGAAAAACCTATATGACTATTTTGTATTAATAATATGCGTGTTGAAATACAATCCCTTTACAATATTAAAAATATTATTTTACAGTTTTTAGATAGGGGTCACACCTGAAAGGACTTACTCCTGACTTAGTGCTCAGGAACCACTCTTGGCAATGCTCAGGGTGCCTACAACCAAACTCAGGTTGGCCATGTGCAAAGTAAGCAGCACACCACTGTACAATCTCCTTGGACCCTGTTTTATGTATAACATTAGAGAGCTCAAGCTAAAGCAATGGATACTTATATGTGTAATGAAAAAAAATTTACCAGTAGAGAGTATTTTCTAGAACATTATCTTAGCACCTCAAAATTTTATTTATTTTTCTTTTTTTTTAAATTTTATTGAATAACCGTGAGATAGTTACAAGGTTTCATGTTTGGGTTACAATCTCACTATGATCAAACACCCATCCCTCCATCAGTACACATTCCCCACCACCAATATCCCACCACCAATATCCCGGGTATACCCCCCCGTTCCCACCCTCTCCCTGCCTCCATGGCAGACAATATTCCCCATACTCTCTCTCTCTTGTATCGGGTGTTATGGCTTGCAACACAGACACTGAGAGGTCATCATGTTTGTTCCATTATCTACTTTAGGTATGCATATCCCATCCCGACTAATTCCTCCAGCCATCATTTTTCTTATTGATCCCTTCTCTATTCCATCTGTCTTCTCCCCTCTGCTCATGATACATCTTCAAACTATGGGGCAATCCCCCTGGCCCTTGTATGTACTGTCCTTGGGTGTCAGTCTCATGTGATGTTATTCTATACTCCACAAATCACTGCAGTCCTTCTATGTCTGTCCCTCTCTTTCTGACTCATTTCACTTAACATGATACTTTCCATGTCTATCCATTTATAAGCAAATTCATGACTTCATCTCTCCTAACAGCTGCATAGTATTTCACTGTTTAGATGTACCAAAGTTTCTTAAACCAGTCATCTCTTTTAGGGCACTTGGGTTGTTTCCAGATTTTGGCTACGTGAACAGTGCTGCAATGAAGATATACGTACGGATGTCATTTCTATTGCACTTTTTTCCTCCTTGATAGTTATCTGCTTTAATATAGCACCTCAAAATTTTAAAGGAAAGGTAATAAGAATCTTCATCATTTTTGTTTCTTCCAACTCTCTTCTCTTAATCCCCAAAAATGTAATTAAGATTAGAGCATCTTTGAAAGAATGAAACTATTACTTATAAAGAGTATTTCCTTGTCAGAATATAAATTTGACAGAGCACATTGTAAAATTAATCAATTTAATGCATTTGCTTTATTGAGTTAAAATTTTAATTCTTGTAGTAAATACATTTTAATTACTTTTTGAGTACCATGAACTAAGCATTGTTTCTCAAATTATATTAAGAGAAATATGTTATATTAAGAGAAACTAAGCATTAGTTTCTCAAATTATATCTCTTGCAACACTGCCAAACACTAAAATTCTCTCCATCTCTCCTACACATATCTACTTTAAGCCTGTCTGATTTAAGTCACCTAAAACCCTTCAATTTCCTTCATTTTTTTATAATGTAGGAGCACTGCTATTTATTCAGCCATTGATTAAGCTGACTGAATTAAGTATGAACTCCACATTGCTTTTTAAAAAAAATTTAATTTTATGTTAGTTCACGATGTTTGATTACATTCAATATTCGAACACCAATCCCACCACCATTACACCTTCCCACCACCAAATTCAGGATGTTTCCATCACAAACCCCAATCCCTGTCCCAAAACACAACCAAAATAATATATTTCGTATTGTTTGTTATGAAGAACTGCTGAACATGCTTACAAAATTGTTCATATAGAAAACAGTGTGAAGATTGTTCTATTTTGGCAGGAGCCATTAAGACATTCTATAGGATGCCCCTAACATGTTAAAGTTTGAGTGATGTGAGCTTTGGTATATATATCTGAATATATGTATATATGCATATATATACATATATATATATTTCCCTCTATTATTTGTTGCCTACTCTATGAACTCCATCCACTGTGGTGTGGTAATTATGAGGAATGGATAGGAAGTGTTTTATGATGTGTCCAGGAATATGTTTACTCAGCGTGAGTCTTGGCCCAAGTGTATGGAAGCAGCCTTGAGCATGACAGCAGTTGGGTTTTGGAGACTTTTGTCTGTCGGAGCTGGGTCCGTTGGGGCGGGGAGGGCTCTCACAGCTCCCCTCTGGGGTGTCCCAGTGAAAACAGCCTGGCGCGGGTCAGGGCATTCTGTGGCACTCTCCCTCGGGAGTTTTAGTTTATATTCCCTGGGTCTTGGCTGTTGATGAGCTTACATGGTTCCAGGGACAGTTTTTGGGTGTAACTGCCAAGCTACTGGAAAACTGGGGACCTGGGGGGGAGGATGTCCAGTCCCGATCCAAACCAGCCTGGAGCTTTCAGTCATGGGTTTCTGCCTACTTCTGCGCTACTGGCTCTAACTGCATCTTTTGATCTCTTTTGAGATTTATGGGTCTCTGAAGTAAGGTCAATAAATGAGCTTATATAGCTGAGTCGGATGTGGTTTGTGGGTGTGTCTCTCACATACTTAACTTTGGCGTTTAATTTCTTAAACCTGGCCCCAAGTTGTTAGGTGTAGGATAACATTGGGTTTATCCTTTCAACCTTGCCATAGGGAACTTAGTTTACCTTAAAGCAATGTCCTTTCTGTATGGACACACGAAGACACTTCATATTATGATTTGTAACTTGGGAGTTGATTGACTCCAATAGTATTTACTCCCGGACATCTGCTTTCTCAACTCAGTTGCCCTTAGTTCCTAACACCCCAAAAGCAGGGTCCCGACGAGGGACGGAATGGACCCAGGGCAAGCTGTGAGCTACCCTGGCATCAAAATGGGCCAGGCTAAAGCACCACAATACTCAACTATAAGTTAAGAGCATGGTCATAGATAAATGCTGTCATGATCCAGAAGTAACAACAAGACTAGGACCCTGCTGGGGATAGGAAGACTAACCTGACCTGAGGACTGTAGACTGGAATATATAGTAAATGTCCTCAGGAAGAACCAAACTTTAAGTCTGATATATCTCTTAATGTCCTCATACAGTATGACATTGCTGAAATATTATAAGTAAATTTACTATAGCTATTTAAGCAGATTACTAGCTGAGGAAGGAAGAAAGGGACACACCCTGACACACTCTTGTTTGGACCCCACCCTTGAGCTGATCTCCTAGTTATCTCTATAGATGAGATTTTATTAATCTCCTGGAGAAATGGTTTCACCCTTCTTTATTGATTTGCTAATGTTCAACCCACCTTTGTGTTACTGCCCTATGTAATTTTATATATAAACTAAGACTGTGGGGGAAGTCGGGGGAGACAGAAGAAGATAGGAGAGACAGAAGAAGAAGACAGGGGAGACAGAAGAAGAAGACGACACAAAAGAAGACACAGAAGACACATGGGAAGATGCAGAAGCGAAGGAGACAACACAGACAGAAGACGACACAGAAGCAGAGACAGAGAGAGATCAGAAGAGACCAGAGGAGAGACTACAGAGACAGACAGAGAGACAGACAGAAGAGAGCACAGCGGCACACATAGAAGCAGAGCACAAGGAGCTGTCCCGATCAGGTCCTTACACAGCAGCTCGAGAACACCGAACATGAGATGTGAGTGCGAGAGAGAACTGCCCCGAGTGCCCTCGGATAACAGAACAACACATCATTGCGTCTCTCCCTCCCGTGCGCACTGCCTTTGTAATTTTTTACAGTTAGGGACTGGCCAAAGGCACAGTGGTAATTTTGGGGTATCTAGAAGTCTGAAGGCAACATCAGACTGCTGATACACTCACCCCACAGGTACAGGTTGACCTGCTGGTGGCAACATACCCCCAATTTTGTGCATCTTAACTAGATCAACAGTAGTGCTGAATTGTATCACTCGTATCACTTGTAGTCCTGTTGATCTTCGATTTGCTTGAGTGGGCACCAGTAACATCTCCATTTGTCCCTGTCGTGAGCTAGTGCAGCCCAATGATATCTGCTTGCTCCAGGAACAGGAAGAGCCTCAAATCGTTTATTCAGAGATTTGACGAAGAAATCTGACCATCTAGTTGGTGGGTGGCCATGAGGTCTTCTGATGTCCCGTGGGATCCAGTGGGTAACGGCTCTAGTCCAGCAGTTGTCTCTGAATCACATTACATGACTGGCCTATCTGATTTTTGATGCCTTGGCTAACAAGACAGCATCCCTGATTTTTGACCCTCGACGGGAGGTCAGAACTCCAGATTCCTTCTCTCACTTGAGTGAGACATGATATTCCCAGCATAGCTCTTTCGATTCCTCTTTGGGATACCAGAATAGCATTCTCATCCTGTTTGTATAGAACCCAGGTCTCTGAGGCATGTGTTAGTGTAGGAAGAACAGTGGAATCGAAAAGATGTGCCCGGAGTCGGAGGTTCTTCGTTCTCTTAACAACCTCTTCAATGCTGTTGAATGCATTCCACGCTGCTCTCTTCCTCCTGCACAGTTCTAGCACCAAGTCGTTCCTCATGTTTATTTCTCTACCCAGGTACACATAGCTGCTGCATTCGGAGATGTTCGTTTCATTGAGAACAAATGGAGCTTCAGGGACCAGTTCGTTTTTCATGAACATCGTCTTGTTGAGATTCAGCTGTAATCCGACCTTTCCACACTCATGGTCGAAGTCAGTCAGCATTTGTGCCGCTTGGCTAATGTTTAGTGTTATGATAACGATGTCATCAGTGAAGCAGAGGTGGTGTAATTGCCGACCGTCCATCTTCACTCCCATTCCTTCCCATTCCAGTCGTCACATGATGTTCTCAAGGGTGGCACTGAAGAGTTTCAGTGAAATGGTATCACCCTGCCGCACCCCTCCCTTTACATCAATGATCACTTCCTTGTAGAATGGTGAGATCCTGGTGAATTGTATAAATAAAAATAATAACTTTAATAGTTAAAAAATGGAGGCAGGTGCTATTCTACAAGGTTCTCAAAGATACTCATTTAAAAGTAGGAAAGAGAGATGAGTATGTTTTTAAAACATGCTTTTTTATATTTTTGACACAATATCTTCATTACTTTAGCAGTGTGTTGGTAAATTGGATATACACTATCTAGTAAGATCTTTAGAATTACTTTATTACAGTAAGAAAGTAGCAGCAAATTCAATTATCCCCTCAGGTTGCCTATTATTATTTTATTATTTCACACCTTCCAACATGAAATGCTGTTCAAGAGAAAATCTGCTATCATTGATAAAGAGAGGGAAAATATGCAGCACGCAATGGCCAGAGAAGTGGCCTTTTCAAAACAGCTAACTTATTCACATGCCCTTGCCTATATATCCATTACATTGTATTGTATATGTAATATACTAGGGTTGGTAATATAACTTGAAGTCATTCCAGTCTAACTCCATGATCCTTGCACCTAAATGTTAGTGTGAACATGAATTTTCCTTCACTGGTGAGCTCTTGAGCATTTATGAAAGCTTTGATACAAAACTTGGAAGATTAAAAGTTAGGAGTTTATTGTACAGTTTAAGAAGATGAGTCCAGGTCCATCCCCAGATGTCCAGGCCTCTCTTTTACCCATGCATGACATCACTCATTCTGTCCTGGCATTGTTCTGTCTTGTGTATGACGTCCCAATCCCACACCACGAGGTCTTTTCACCTCCATTGCACAGTGGCCAGGTTTCCTGTCATTGTCTATCCTGTGTCCAAGTTCCTAGATTGAAATTTTATCCCTGGGCCCTTCCTGGGAAATATCCCATCGTTTCCCTGACACCTTGTCCTAGCTTTCCTTAGTCTGCAGCCGTACATGTGAATGAGGTCCCTGTGCTCTCTGCTTGTCCCTGGTCTCTCATCTGTACTCCAGCAGTTTCTATCATCCTATCCCAGCTGTACTAGTCTCTGCCCATGCCCATGTAGGTGAGACTCCTGTGCTTAGTATCTGTCACTGCCTGGATATCCAACCCTGCCTGCATCTGAACTTGCCTGGCATCTGAGCCCTGGCTGTTTTCCATCCCCGTTAGGGCCTGTGAGGCTCGCCTGTACTTGGCCATCTGTCTGGGTGCAGGAGCCCTGAAGTCTGTTGGGTGTGTGTGCTAAAATAGTGTTACAGGGAGGAGAGGCGGGGAAGAAGGAGAGGGGAGGGAGAGGAGAAGGGGATGTTGGGGAGAGAGGAAAGTAGAAGGGAATAAGGAAGGAGTGAAAGAGAGGGAGGAAGGGGAGAGGTTGGTGGGCCTCCTTTTTTCCTACTGCCATTACCCACCCCCAGCCCTCTGTTATCTATTTTCATTGTTTATCTGTTCAATGGGCTACCTGTCCTATGCACAAGATTCAGAGTGACAGGTTGAATTAACCTGGTTCTCTATCCTTCCACCCAAGGTTATATCATTGATTATAAGTCATCCTAATCCCCCCAGCAATAACATATGTAAGTATAGTATTTATGAGTCATATTTACTATATCTTTGGCCATTGTATCAGTTGATAATGTTTGAGTACTTTCTATGTGCATCATATAAAATATGCAAAATTACAATTTTGGATATATTCTCTATTTGTAATTATCTACAGTACTTCATATGTAATTTTTATGCAAACAGAAAATTATAGTAGAACTAGAAAGCAGACCCAAACCAAGCAATGTGATGGATCAATGTGTTTTTCATGAAAAACTTATATTTTGTTTACATAAGCTCTCCCTTTCATAGCATATGGATACAAACTTTTTGTAGCTATGATATGTTCTATGATATACTTCACTTAAACTATTTTTTAAAACATTGAAAAAATTTTCATAGTCAAAGTCATATGTGGTATTTTATATAGCAGATGCATCTTGTAGAGTCATATCTGATCATATTATTTTACTAAAAATGCAAATATTATGTATGGATTTCAAAAATAATATTTTCACTTAGGAGATAAGTATATAAATGCAGTTATTATTGGTTCTTTCAATTGATTTTTCCTTTGGGGTGTATTCAAGCATGAATATGGTTTTTCTGAAGAATAAATGTCACTGTTGCTTAATCCTGTTGAATTTAAAATTATTGCATACACATTGAATTTGTGACCTTTATTTTCATAGAGATCCTCTCGGTTTACATCTTATCATGGGGAAAGAGAAAAGAAACAGTACTGCTAGAGTTTCTAGTTAAAATCTTTCCAAATGCAAGTATGGATGGAATAAAATATCATTGAATTAAACATATCAAATTTAAATTTTGCTTTAAAATATTGTCTGTATAGGCACTCAGCTATATCAAAATTTGGATATATTATCTTCTGGAATTTTACATTTGAAGCATGTATCTCATAATGATTGTTTTATAGTTTCATTCAGTTGCAAATGGAATCATTTTTTGTCTCTTTATCTATACATTCAGCTTTGCTTGGTGTCCCTTATTGAATTTTGCAATTATCATTCATTATGTACTTAGTGGGCAATCAAAGCTTTATAGAAAACTCTCTAGAATTCTAATTATATTAAACAATAAAATATTATATTTTTTGCTTCTTTGTGGGAGGAAGCCAAAGCTAATGGTGCTCAGGAGCTATTCTTGACTCTAGGTTTAGGGGTGAGGATAGCCGTACTCAGGGGATCATATTCAGTGCCAGGGATCAAATGAGGGTCACAGTGAAAGTGGCCAACTGCAAGGTTAGTAAGGCACTAACTTACTAACCTCTCACTATCTCTCTGGCTTGAAGATTAGTCTTTTTAAATGCTCTCTTAATGGAACAGTGTTTTGGGCTCTAGAATACTGCTTACTAATGACTCCTAGATGTTTGATTAACTCTTTTGTCAATGAGTTTTATTTGGGAAAAATAAAATTATACTAAATATTCAACTAATAATATAACTCTAACAATTATGTAGATATATATGCATGTATACGTATGTAGATATATATGTATATAAAATATAAATTGAAAATGCAAACAAGAACAGAGACATTGTAAAGAATATCTAATATAGAAAAATTGATGCCTTTTCCACTTATTGAAAAGGACAAGGTACAGAGGGTGAAATATGGAAATGTATGCACTTAAATTCAGAAGGAGTTAAAGGTTTACTCTTTCCCTTAATCTGAATACAAAAGAAATGTTTTTAAAGACTGTTATATGGACAGGCTTCTGGGGAAAAAAATCAGAAGAATCTTTAGCTAAGTGACAACTTGGAAATAGACTATATTTTGGTGTGATAAGTGTGGTGTTAACATACTGTTCATTTCTGGTTGATAGTCCAGGGTTCAATAAAGAAAACAAAAACAGTTATGAACACTTGAAGTTTTCCTAGATTGCAGAGCATAACAATGGAGTCAGTTGTCAACTGTATTGTCAAGAATGTAGAATCAGGAAAGCTAGCTTTATAAAGAAAGAATTTTTGTGAGAGTAATTGAGTAAATATTAGAGAAAGTTGAGTAGAGTGTGTAATCAGATTCCAAGTTATAGGAAAGGGCAGGATGACATACAAGCTAGGGACTAGGTTCTCAATCTATATTTGCACATAAGAATCCTTGGAAATTTTTGCAAACTGCTGATGCCCAGGATTAACCCTCTGAGATTCTAGTAAAATTGTTCTGTAATATTTTTCATACAAATGAAATTTATTTTAAATACAAAATAAAAAGCGATTTTTTAGGGTCTCTTGAAAACAATCTTGTTGTAGTAAAGTGGTCTGAATTTTATTTTCAAGGCAGTGGAGAATTAATATAAGTTTTAAAAGGGAAAGTAGCTAAAGTTATCATTGTCACTGTCACCCCATTGCTCATCAATTTGCTCCATCGGGCACCAGTAACGTCTCCATTGTGTGACTTGTTATTACTGTTTTTGGCATATTGAATACACCACGGGTAGCTTGCCAGATTCTGCCGTGTGGGCCAGATACTCTTGGAAGCTTGCCGGGCTCTCCAAGAGGGACGGAGGAATTGAACCCGGGTCAGCTGGATGCAAGGCAAACGCCCTACCCGCTGTGCTATCGCTCCAGCCCAGCAAAAGTTATATATTATGTATTTTAGAAAATCTCTTCCGCATCACTTTATACAAATTAATAGGTATAAGTTCTTAAATTAAAATATCACAAAATATGTCTTTAATTTTATAATTCCATTTTCAGTTCTAATACCAACAAGATCTTCCTGTTTGTGATCTTAAATGTTTCATTATTATTCTGACTCTTCTTTTTATTCCCTTTTCTTTCCTCCCCCTTCTCAGTAAATGTCCTTTAGCATTTGTCAACTTTGAGGAAAAATGTTCTTTGCTCAGGCATTCATAGCATGCCTGTTGGAATTTTCAAAATAAGCAAGAACATCTCTTGTCACTAAAAGGTCTCAGTTAACTCTTTAAGGGCTTCCACTTATGTTAGAATTATGCTAACCTCCGTTTTAATTCCTTCAAAACCAGTCTATTTGGTTGATAGTTATACATGTAAATTTTCCCTCCTTTACTCTTATCACCTGGATGATAGACTCAGTAGTAAACTCAGAGTTGAAATCTATATTTGATAGTAATCCCCATAACTGATAGCTAAAATAATAAGGTTATCTAGATACATATTGTTTTAAGAATTGGATAAAGACAAGAGAAAAATCAAGCTAAAATTTGGTATCAAGATATAGTTTTATTCCACATACCTAAGTCCAGCAGATGATCTTATTATATAATCCTTCACTATTCTTTTACATTTCTTCATTAAGATCATGCTGTTTTAAATTTTTCATTTGTTTTTTGGGGGGACCACACTTGTGTTGCACTCAGGTACCACTCCTGGCCAACTCAGGAAAGCACATTTGATGCTGATAATTAAAGCAGTATCAGTTTCCTGCAAGGCAAATGCCCTACTCACTGTAGTATATTTCTGGTCGCTAATAACCTGCTGCTGCTGTTTTAACTTGCAATCTTTGTTCTCTCTATAGTTAACTTCCAAATCACACTACCTGGGAATGCAAATCCATTTATAAGACTTACAGATCTCAGACACTAAGAAAGGTTAAGTCCATTAGTCTCTCTTTTCCAGAAAGTGAATTTTAGAATACGAGGTTCAGTGAGAAAAGAGAATACCATAATTACCCCTGAACCACTTCAGGTCTTCTTTTCAGAAATTAGGACTCTGAACTCTTTGTTACCTCTGTTTCTAACCTAGAATTTCCTATTAAATAAACAAATGGCACAGAGGAGATTCAAATAATCTCCTTTGTCTTATTCTAAAGAGATTGGTATATTTATCTGAACACAAAATTAATGAGTCGTTGTAACAATATTGTTGAACAATATTAGCTCAAAAAAGCAGATATTAAATGTGACTTATGATCGATGCATTTTGACCACACTCTCCTCTCTTCTTTTAACTCCATTTTAGGTTATATCCAAGAAAAATGTGACATCCCCTGCCCATTTGATTGCAAGTTAAGTGATTGGTCTAGCTGGGGGTCTTGCAGTTCCTCCTGTGGTATTGGAGTAAGAATTCGATCTAGATGGCTAAAAGAAAAACCTTATAACGGAGGTCGTCCATGCCCCAAATTGGATCTTAAAAACCAGGTAAAGTTTGTGAAGTAACAAAATGAAATCTACAAAAATATACTTTTATATTACTTCCTACTGAAGATAAGGTCATTAATTTGTTAGATACAACTTTGCTGAGTACTATCACAAGTTCAGAAATAGGGTTTGGAGTAGAGATATTAATATTAATATAATAGAATTTGTAGCAGAATATTATTTAAGAATATATATCTACCTGTCTATTCTATTTTTTCAATCATAAATACATATGAATTTTATTTGAGAAATTATAAGGTATAAAAAAGAATAACATGCAGTAAAAAGTTGGGTATCAGACAATAAAACTGGTGATAAAAATTTACATTACTTTTCAAAAAGTTTGCTTCAGTATAAATATGGTTCATGAATTAGCTAATTTATTATCAGAGAAATATTTTGATGAAGATTTTCAGATTTTAGATAAATTGATCAATTATACTGTAAATTTATTGGAAATAAAATATACCTGCCTATTCTTAATCAACCTGAATACTGTGTCTAGTACCTCTTTTGTGAAGTATCAGTTGCTGATTTAACTTAATTCAGTAAAGCTATTTCTAGGTGTTCCTAAATGATAATATAAAATACTCAACTTACTAATAATGAAGACTTGTCCATCAAAAAAATTGTTTTAAGACAGAGTATTATGCTATTTTTTAATACCATGTGGTAGAATAATGACCATAGTTTATTGTCTTGAATAAAGTATAAATCTATTGGGGAAAATATAGTCAGGCACTATAATATCAAGATAAATGTTGAAAAACTATTACACTCTTACAGTATTCTGGTAAACAATGGATATGATTAATCAAAGCAAAGAGAAATAATCAGATCATAGGTAGTTTGAGTAGATAATCTTACTTTAGTACCAAGAAAAGCATACTACTTATAATCCAAGGGAAGATTTTTGAGTGAATACTCCATATGATGATTAATTTATCATCCACTTTGAGGTATTTGCAATGAAAAAAATTACAATTTATGAATCATGTGTTTATAAAAAATATAATAAAATTCATGTATATTTTTCAAAACAAACATTGAATTTTTTAGCAATAAAATTAAGCATTCATTTTAATGTGTAAATTTTACAAGCTAAGAAATTATCAAGAGAATAAAAGAACTTCATTTGAGCACAAATTTTAAATATATTAGAATGGTATTTGTTGTGGTACTCAGAAATATACCCTGGGACTAAATGATCAGAAATTTAGTATTGCATATTTTCTGATGTCTAACATGTAAGTGGCTTAATTAAGCTGAATTGAAAAATATACCCAAATCCATACATTATGTGTCACTAATATCTTTCTTAAAGCAATGACACTTTGACCCCTAAATATGGAAAGTAATCATATTTAAAGTGATCATATTTTAACCTAGAGGTATGGAAAGAAAATTACGGTGACTTAATTTTATTGTTGCTCATAAGTACAGTATATGATATGTGTGTATGTAAAGGCACATTATACATGTGTATTGTTTAATTTAGAAAATTTTGTTTTAATCACACCTTAATTCATCTGGAAATAAATTGTCATGTAAGGAAGTTTTGTTATTTAAAATATATTTTCCAGTTCTTGTTATTTGGAAGAGGTTGCTATTTTTTCCCTCTAAATTTGAAATAAGGTTAGAATTATGCACACAGAGACTCCCTTTTGAAGTTCAATTTTACTACCAGCCTTAGGTTATTTGTTTGCAAACCAAATGGCTTTTGGAATTAGATTTATATTTCTATTTCTGGAACCAGATTAACGTTTTATCACTCATTTTCCCATAGTAAGAGTTTAAAAATATAACCCATTTATAGTAATAGGCAAGGCACATATAGTTACCTGTGTCAGAAAAAGTCAGTATATATAAGAATGAGTTTAACCTATTGTAAAATTTGATAAATTCTCTTATGTGTAACTATGGTATATGGTTATACATATACATATGTATATACTATAGATATAGAAATAGATATGAAGGGAATATATTATATGTATTTATATTTCTTCAGAACATGATATCTTTTGAAATGAAAGTCTGTCATTTACTTCTGAAACTCATTCTAACACCTAATATACTGTCTTTAAGGTTGTGAAATTATATTCATTTGGTGCCTTTTTTGAAAGGAAACATTCCCTCTCAAAATGAGTGGGTGGCTAGTTCTATTGAAATAAATAAAAAAAAAAAAACACTTTTGGACTGTGGTGTCTTATGCTACAATTTGTCACTTGAATTTCCAAAAATAAGAGCTTTCCTAAAAGGAAGAAATAAGAAACTCCAAATAATTAGTGTATAGCAAGTTTCTTTCAAGGCATACTGATATATTCTGAGTATTTGAATTGCTATTAAAAATAGCTTGGTCAAATGGGAGCTCAATTTCTAATTTTTTGAGAAGCATCCATACTGTTTTCCAAAAGGGCTGAACCAGTCGGCATTCCCACCAGCAGTGAAGAAGAGTCCCTTTCTCCCCACATCTGCGCCAACACCGGATGTTTTTGTTCTTTTGGATGTGTGCTGGTCTCTGTGTTGTGAGATGGTATCTCATTGTGTTTTGATCTGCATCTCCCTGATGATTAGTGATGAGGAGCATTTTTTCATGTGTCTTTTAGCCATTCAGATTTCTTCCTTGAGAAAGTTGCTGTTCATTTCATCGCCCCATTTTCTGATGGGGTTGGATATTTTTTCTTGTGGAGTTCAACCAGTGTTTTGTAAATCCTTGATATCAACCCCTTATCAGATAAGGATTGGGTGAATATCCTTTCCCATTCTGTAGACTGCCTTTGTATTCTGGTCACTGTATCTTTTGAGGTGCAGAAGCTTCTCAGTTTAAGGTAGTCCCATTTGTTTATCTCTGTTTCCACTTCCCTGGTCAGTGGCGAGTCATCTTTGAAGATACCTGTAGCTTGACTGTCCTGGAGTGTTTTGCCGACCTTGTCTTCAATGTACCTTATGGATTCTGGTCTGATGTTGAGGTCTTTAATCCATTTTGATCTGACTTTTGTGCATGGTGTTAGGTATAGGTCTGAGCCCATATTTTTGCATGTAGCTGTCTGGTGTTGCCAGCACAATTTGTTAAAGAGGCTTTCCTTGCTCCACTTCACATTTATTGCTCCCTTATCAAAGATTAGATGATCATATATTTGAGGGTGTGTATAAGGATATTCCACTCTGTTCCATTGGTCTCAGGCTCTGCCTTTGTTCCAGTACCATGCTGTTTTAATTATTACCGCTTTGTAGTAGAGTTTGAGGTTGGGGAAGGTGATGCCTCCCATCTTCTTTTTTCCCCAAAATTGCTTTAGATATTCATGGGGGTTTGTTGTTCTACATGAATTTCAGGAGTGTTTGGTCCACTTCCTTGAAGAATGTTATGGGTATCTTTATAGGGATCACATTAAATCTGTATAATGCTTTGGCGAGTATTGCCATTTTGACAATGTTAATTCTCCCAATCCATGAGCAGGGGATGTGTTTCCATTTCCTCATGTCCTCTTTTATTTCATGAAGTAACATTTTGTAATTTTCTCTATACAGGTCCTTCACCTCCTTAGTTAAGCTGATTCCAAGGTACTTGATTTTCTGAGGCATGATTGTAAATGGGATTGTTTTTTCATATCACTTTCTTCTTTCTCATTATTTTCATATACTGACCCAGCAATACCACTTCTGGGAATGTATTCTAGAGATGCAAAAAAGTATAGTAAAAGTGACTATATATGTCCATTGCAGCACTGTTCACATTAGCCAGAATCTGGAAAAAAACCCGAGTGCCCAAGAACAAATGACTGGTTAAAGAAACTTTGGTACATCTACACAATGAAATACTATGAAGCTGTTAGAAAAGATAGTCTTGAAATTTCCATACAGGTGGATAAACATGGAAAGTATCATGTTAAGTGAAACGAGTCAGAAAGAAAAAGACAGACAGAAAGATTTCACTCATTTGTGGAATATAAAGTAACAGAAATTTGGAAGAAGAGGCAGACAACAGTATTATGATAAAGAGATTCTGTAGTAACACAGATTTAGTTTAAATCCTTATTTGTTCATTGAATTTAGATAAAAATTGATCTATTCTCCCAAAATCTCATTTGCAAAACAGCTTTGTAAAAGTGTTTTTATTTGTAAGTTTTTGGTAAACATTAAGAGATTGTTGTTGCATCAGAGAAACAGCTTTGTGAGCTGGAACTCACGCTTCACATGCAGAAGACGTGGTTTGATTCCCAGCACTTCATGGTTCCCTGAGCATAACCAAGAAAGACCCCAAGCAACATTCCGGGAGTATTCCCTGAATACTTCCAGCTGTGACTCCAAAGCAAAATGGGAAAAAATTAAATAAAGCATTTTTAATTTAATCATTTTAAATTTTAATTTAAAATTAAATTTTAAATTAAAATTAAATTAAAATATGCGTTTATATTAATATATATCTGTTTAGAGAAAAAATACATTCTTTCAAAATTATAATTGTTTCTTGAAAATATACACATTTTAGTGTCAATATCTTTACTTAGTTAACCACATAACCCAATCAAAAATTATTTAAATAGCATAAATTCTTTAAGAATATAGGCAAAACTTGCAGCATATAATTTTTATTTAAATACACTGTGAGTACACAAACTTGCAATATATCAATAAAAAGTAATTTCCTGAAATTTAATTAAATTCTGATTTTAATCATTTTTAATTAAATAATGGGAACATTGACACCGTGTCAAGCTCCGAAACTATTCTGAATGTGTTCGTGGAATCAATATTTATAAACTCTTATAAATGCCCCTTTATAAAGCAAATCCAATCAATATAATAGCTTTTTTTTTCTAAATGGGTCCAAGTGATGGCAATATTTGACAGCAATATTTGAGTACCTTTCTGTGATACTTAAAACATAGTCATTACTTACCCTATGCTTGCATTTCAGTGTACAAATTCTCATAAATAGTTTATTGAGTTATCAGGTTAGTTAATTTGGTGCCCTTGACTCTGAATAATAAATGCATAGTGTATTTTTTCATTTATAATGGATTGAGAAGATTGAAGTGTACTATTACTATGTAATTTGTGATATTTCTTCTTTTCTTAATTTCTAATAGAATAGTAAATATATGTACATTAAAGTTTCATGTTCATAGGTTTACCTTTAAGAATTCTTCACAAACTAAAGGCAAGGGAGTTTCAGGAAATTACTTTTTATTGATATATTGCAAGTTTGTGTACTCACAGTGTATTTAAATAAAAATTACACACTGCAAGTTTTGCCTATATTCTTAAAGAATATATGCTATTTAAATATTTTTTTTTAATTATTTATTTTTAATTAGAGAATCACTGTGAGGGTACAGTTACAGATTTATACACTTTTGTGCTTATACTTCCCTCATACAAAGTTCGGGAACCCATCCCTTCACCAGTGCCCATTCTCCACCACCCGTAAACCCAGCGTCCCTCCCACCCTCCCCAATCCCATCTCCCCCCCACCCCACCCTGCCACTGTGGCAAGGCATTCCCTTCTGTTCTCTCTCTCTAATTAGCTGTTGTGGTTTGCAATAAAGGTGTTGAGTGGCCGCTGTGCTCAGTCTCTAGCCCTCATTCAGCCCGCAACTCCCTTCCCCCACATGGCCTTCGACTACAATGTAGTTGGTGATCGCTTCTCTGAGTTGACCTTTCCCCGGAACGTGAGGCCAGCCTCGAAGCCATGGAGTCAACCTCCTGGTACTTATTTCTACAGTACTTGGGTGTTAGTCTCCCACTCTGTTATTCTATATACCATAGATGAGTGCAATCTTTCTATGTCTGTCTCTCTCTTTCTGACTCATTTCACTCAGCATGAAACTTTTCATGCCCATCCACTTGACTACAAAATTCTTGACCTCCTTTTTTCTAACAGCTGCATAGTATTCCATTGTATAGATGTACCAAAGTTTCCTCAACCAGTCATCCGTTCTGGGGCGTTCGGGTTTTTTCCAGATTCTGGCTATTGTAAACAGTGCTGCGATGAACATACATGTGCAGATGTTGTTTCGATTGTACTTTTTTGCCTCTCTGGGATATATTCCCAGCAGTGGTATTGCTGGGTCAAATGGGAATTCAATATCTAATTTTTTGAGAGTCGTCCAAATTGTTTTCCAGAAGGACTGAACCAGTCGGCATTCCCACCAGCAGTGAAGAAGGGTCCCTTTCTCCCCACATCCTCTCCAACAGCGGTTGCTTTTGTTCTTTTGGATGTGTGCTAGTCTCTGTGGTGTGAGGTGGTATCTCATGGTTGTTTTGATCTGCATCTCTCTGATGATTAGTGATGCAGAGCACTTTTTCATGTGCCTTTTGGCCATTCGTATTTCTTCCTTGGTAAAGTTTCTGTTCATTTCTTCGCCCCATTTTTTGATGGGGTTGGATGTTTTCTTCTTGTAGAGTTCAACCAGTGCTTTATATACCATTGATATCAACCCCTTATCTGATGGGTATTGTGTAAATATCCTTTCCCATTCTGTGGATAGTCTTTGGATTCTGGTCACTGTATCTCTTGCGGTGCAGAAGCTTTTTAGTTTAATGTAGTCCCATTTGTTGATCTCTGTTTTTACTAGATTGCTTAGTTCCGTGTCACCTTTGAAGATACCTTTATCTTCAATATCGTGGAGGGTTTTGCCTACCTTGTCTTCAATGTACCTTATGGTTTGTGGTCTAATGTTGAGGTCTTTAATCCATTTTGATCTGACTTTTGTGCATGGTGTCAGGTCAAGGTCTAAACCCATTTTTTTGCATGTGGTTGTCCAGTTGTGCCAGCACCATTTGTTAAAGAGGCTTTCCTTGCTCCATTTCACATCTCTTGCTCCCTTATCAAAGATTAGATGATCATACATTTGGGGTTGCGTGTAAGGGTATTCCACCCTGTTCCATTGGTCTACGGCTCTGCCTTTGTTCCAGTACCATGCTGTTTTGTTACTGCTTTGTAGTAAAGATTGAGGTTGGGGAGGGTGATACCTCCCATCATCTTTTTCCCAAGAATTGTTTTAGCTATCCTTGGACGTCTGTTGTTCCATATGAATTTTAGGATTGCTTGATCCATTTCTTTGAAGAATGTCATGGGTATACTTATAGGGATCGCGTTGAATCTGTATAATGCTTTGGGGAGTATTACCATTTTGACAACATTGATTCTCCCTATCCACGAGCAGGGTATATGTTTCCATTTCCTCATGTTATTTAAATAATTTTTGATTATTTTAATTGTTTCTCTGAGAAAGTTTCTGTTCATTTCATAGCCCCATTTTCTGAGGGGGTTGGATGTCTTTTTGTAGAGCTCAACTAGTGCCTTGTATGTCCTTGATATCAACCCCTTATCCAATGGGCATTGGGTAAATATCCTTTCCCATTCTGTTGACTGTCTTTGTATTTTGATCTCTGTTTCTTTTGAGGTGTAGAAGCTACTTAGTTTAACATAGTCCCATCTGTTAACCTCTGTTTCCACTTGCTTGGCCAGTGGTGTGTCATCTTTGAAGATACCTTTAACCTCAATGGCCTGAAAGTTTTTGCCAACCTTGTCTTCAGTGTATTTTATGCGTTCTGGTCTGATGTTGAGGTCTTTAATCCACTTTGATCTGATTTTTGTACATGGTGTTAGGTAGAGATGTGAGCCCATTTTTTTGCACGTAGTTTTCCAATTTTGCCAGCACAATTTGTTAAAGAGGCTTTCCTTGCTCCACTTCACATTTATTGCTCCCTTATCAAAGATTAGATGATCATATATTTGAGGGTGTATATAAGGATGTTCAACCCTGTTCCATTGGTCTGAGGCTCTGCCTTTGTTCCAGTACCATGCTGTTTTAATTATTACTGCTTTGTAGTAGAGTTTGAGGTTAGGGAAGGTGATGCCTCCCATCTTCTTTTTTCCCAGAATTGCTTTAGATATTCATGGGGTGTTGTTGTTCTACATGAATTTCAGGAGTGTTTGATCCACTTGAGAATAGCACTGTAGCACTGTCGTCCCATTGTTTGCTTGAGCGGGCACCAGGAATATCTCCATTGTGAGACTTATTACTGTTTTTGGCATATTGAATACGCATGGTAGCTTGCCAGGCTCTGCCCTGTGGGCAGGATACGCTTGGTAGCTTGCCAGGCTCTCCGAGAGGGTAGGAAAATCAAACCTGGGTTGGCCTCATGCAAAGCAAACACCCTACCCACTGTGCTATGGCTCCAGTCCTTCTTTAACACTATACTTGTAGAATGAAGTAATTCCACAAACTATTATGGAAAATTCTGTGCATTTTTTATTTTCATTACAAATATTTTTATATTCCATTTTTACAGTACATTTTATACATACTTATTGTTGATTTACATGTGTTATTTCCACTTTGGAGCCATTACAAATGATGCTGCTATGTCCTTTCTTATGCTTGTATTTTGGTCAACATATTCATTCATTTCTATTGATTTTTATATCTATTAGTAATTTTTCTGGGTGATGGAATAGGCATATATTAAATTTCAGCAGTGAATGACATTCTATTTTAACTTGTAAATTATTATAGATCTTCTTAAATGCAAAAAGCATATAATTCTAGATAATGACTTGAAATATGATATAATCAACACCAAGAAAATATGAATTGGAAGCCATATGGATGCATTATATGTTTATTTTATTTCTCATATTGCAGCACATCAAAGACAGATTCTTTCTTATAAGACCTGTTTTGTTATAAAACATTGTAAGTTTATAAAAATTGAATAGTACTTCTTTCTGGACTCTGCTTACCTCTTTCTTAAACAACCATCATACCCATCATTTTTCCTCTGTCTTCAGTCACCTGTCTTTTACTCTGTTAAACATAAGCAACCTCATTGAACTTTCTAAACCATGAATATGACATTACATTATATATTTCATAGGTTTCCTGTCAACTTTAGCATAAACTACAAACTACAAACTATAGTGTGTATGAAATTTCACGACCTATTCAAAACCACATTTATAACATTTCATTTCTATTTTCCTTTATCAACCTTTATATGAATATTTTCATGAGTAAAACATTTTTCACTCTAGTTTGGCTTATCACATAAATAGATTGATTGGTATCTATTACAGTTTCATTTAACAGAAATAACCTTTCAATTTAGAAATTACCAAATATAATTTAATGAAATTAGGTATTTGGATTAACTCTGGAAACTCATCTTTAAATCTTACTGGGTTAAAATAAATCTTGACGGCCATTTTAATATAGACTTCCAAAGACAGGTTCTGCTGTTTTTGTTTTTGTGTTTTTTACTTTTTGTTTTATTTACTTTAATTATTTATTTATTTATTTATTTATTTATTTTAATTAAATCACTGTGAGATAGACTCTTGCAAAGATGTTTATGATTAGGGTTCAGTCATACAGTGTTCCAACATCATTCCTCCATGAATGTACATTTACCAGCACCAGTGTCCCCAATTTCCCTCCCATCACTCCCCTCCCCCCCAGCATGAGAGTCTCTATGTACATCCATTTATATGTTGCTTTCTTCTCTGAAGAAATACATTTCCTTTACATTATTGGGTAAGGGAAATTGTGCTACAATAATTATGGAATCTATACTCCACAAATTTCATGGTGATTCAATAACATTTTTTAAAAAGTAGAGATATTAACAACTAGTACTGACTTTATCTATCAAAGGACTAAGCACAGAATTATTCAGATTTCCTTTGCTTCTTTATACCTCCTTCTAGTTCTTAGGTCTCTTTTCTCAAATGAGAAAAGTCATTTCATCTTTAGATATCGTCAATTCATGGTTTTTTATCTCCTCTCTTTCTTTCTCCTACTTAATTTCAGTAAATCTAGTTTCCATTTACTCAGTTCTTCTGAAAGATTTGCTGATGGACTGGTTGGGAACAGGAATAGAATGCTCATTCTTTTAGAAGTAGCAGATTGTTATGAAATGAACACACATTTTTGAATTCAGGAACTTGGTGCTTTTAGTATGTTCAAGAAAACATCAAACTAAGCCAGCATATTAGAATATGCATGAAAAGAGATGCAACATACTGTCAATATAAAAGGGACAGTTTGCCATCTGTAACTCTAAATCAAATTTACTTGTCTACTTAAGGAAAAGAATACTCTCCCTTGATCTATTTAATATATATTTTTGATACATATGTTCATATTTTTTTCAAGTGTTTCAGATTTGTTGGTGGTGGTATCATTATTTTGTATTTTTAAGTGAGGTTCTGAGTAATTTGCTTAGAGGGAAAATTTTGTTTCATCCTTTCTGAAAGAAGTTTGGAAGTAATAAAATTCATGTCTCATACCATAAAAAAACAATAAGTATGGACTCAATTGTAAGTCTTCCTCCAAAGAATGCTCTTCAGTAGTAAAGCACTCTCCAAAATAATCTTCTGTACGGATTAGTAATCTTACCAGCCTTAGAACTTAAGTTAAATAATTTGCAGTGGGCATATTAAGAATGAAAACTGAGTTTTGGCAACTCTCAAATTAATGAAATATCATATTGTAGGTAGTAGGCATAATTTGTAATAAACTGGAATAATAATTGTTATCATCATCACTATCATCGCTGTCACTGTCATCCCGTTGCTCATTGATTTGCTCGAGCGGGCACCAGTAACGTCTCCATTGTTAGACTTGTTGCTGCTGTTTTTGGCATATCAAATACAGCACAAGTAGCTTGCCAGGCTCTGCTGTGCAGGAGAGATAGTGTAAGTAGCTTGCCAGGCTCTCCGAGAGGGACAGAAGAACCGAATCCCGGTCAGCCGCATGCAAGGCAAACGCCCTACCACTGTGCTATCTCTCCAGCCCAACAACAATAATATAGGAGTAAATTACTATCATTTTTTTCATTTTTTATAATAGGGAGCACAAATATATTAAAGTTATTATTGATTCCAAATATTATAACTTATTTTAAACAGTGTTTTCCCCATATTCATAATACTACTTATTGAGGGGTTACTGGAACAATTTAGAGGTGTGGCAGTAGACAGATACAATGGTGTATGTGTGTGGGGAAGGGGGGGAATGGGGATATGGGATGGACACAGCACTTTCTATTTGTTCACGTAAAGAAGTTATATTTACAGAGGCAGCACTAAATAGCACTGTAGCACTGTCATCTTGTTGTTATCGATTTGCTCAAGCAGGCACCAGTAACGTCTCCATTGTGAGATTTGTTGTTATTGTTTATGGCATATAGAATACGCCACAAGTAGCTTGCTAGGCTCTGCCATGCGGATGAGATACTCTCTGTAGCTTGCCAGGCTCTCCGAGAGGGAGGGAGGAATCGAACCCGGGTCAGCCCTGTGCAAGGCAAACGCCCTACCTGCTATGCTATCACTCCAGTCCACTAAGTAAATTTTTTAATATCAGGGAGAATATGTTCTAGAAGCTATAACTAAGAGATCATTTGATACTTAGTATGAGTTGTTTACATTTGTTTTAATACCTAGCTCAAATCAACTTCTTAGTGTACACACCCTGCCCATATTTCATATGATGTTAAATTCTTCCCCCACGTGTACTACTCTCATTTGTCTATCCTTCCTATATTACTATATACTTTCTTCATTTATAATCCCCATAACACTTTATAAACAGATACTCTGCTTGTTCCCAGTTAGTGCCTTCAAACTGATAATGGTGTTGTTTGAAGTTAGATCCTCCCTGAGATAGAAATTGAGATATAAATAGCACTGCACTGTAGCACTGTCATCCCGTTGTTCACTGATTTGCTCGAGCAAGCGTCAGTAACGTCTCAATTGTGAGACTTGTTGTTACTGTTTTTGGCATATCCAATTTGCCACAGGTAGCTTGCCATGCTCTGCTGTGCGGGCAAGCTACTCTCGGTAGCTTGCCAGGCTCTCCGAGAGGGACGGAGAAATTGAACCTGGGTCGGCCGTGTGCAATGCAAACGCCCTACCCGCTATGCAATAAAGAACAATATATGTGTTTCTGAAGTACAGAGAACCTCATGAATGATACAAATATAAAGTACTCCAGGGAAGGAAAGAAATAAACAAGAAACATTATATAAAGCCACATACTATAGAAACACTAAATCTTAAGTGGGGAAATTTGTGGAATAGCGCAAAACACATCTTCAGCATTTGTCTCACTAGAGGAGCCAGGAAACTTAGATACTCATGACATTTGAGTTAATCTTTGTACTTTGAACTTAGTATACAGCCTTCCTTTGTTATGGGTATTACTTGTAGTGATAATTATATATACATATACATGTATATACAAATATATACTATAATTTGTAATTTGCCCCTACATGAAAAATCACCACTTATACTAACCTTCATGATTTGACATATAGGTATTAAAGTGTACAGTTGATATTTTTCACTAGACATAGTGGGCTGTCCTTCTTATGTTATATTAAATGTATTTCATCCTCACTAAAAACATATTCCAGTATATATAACAGTTCATCAAATATGTCTTTTGAATTATTGGCATATGAAGCAAACTAAATTTTCTGGCTGTACTTATCTCATGTGATATTTCCTAAGTCAGTGTTATGCCCTTCATGGATGTTAGACCAAAATAATGGAAAGAGTAGATCTAAGAACAAAGATTAAACTATGCCCTAATTTATGTGATCAAATTAGATCACACAAATGACTTCAGAAGATACCTATATGTCTGTGTGTCCATATATATGTATGTATCTTCTGAATATATATTTATAAAACTATAAAACTATATATAAAAGCTATATATATACATGTATATATAATTATACATTGTATGACATCTTTTTCTCATTTGACTTCTACCAAGTGAAGGTGTTTTGCCTGCTTTGAGTTAGGCAAATGCAAATGGCAGAGCATACTGGGGACTGGGTGTATGAGACATTCAGTAGTATTCTTTCTGAAAGAAAGAAAAGTATAGTATCTGAATATACATAAGTAAGACATAAGATAATCATATGCAAAAGTAATAGCTCAAGTAGGGAAAAACTGAAAAATATTTTATCTACTAAAAGCTCTTAGTTTTAAATGTTGACTGCACATCTGAATCATATGAGAAGTTTTATCTTTACAATTTGCTTTCACAACTAGTCCAATTAAATCAGATTTTTTCATTAAACTAATAGTCCTTTTTTTATGAAACCTCAGGTGATTCTAATGTGCAGCTTAAGAACTCCTTTCTAATGTATCCCTTACATCTTAGAAGAGGATTTGGCATTTAGTCACTGCCTAGACAAGTAGACTTGTCTTTTATCTATTCATTGTTGCTCTTTCTTTGGAACAATTCTAGCATCTAAGTGACCTTTAGTGTAATAAGGAACATTAGTGACAAGTTGTGGGTTATTTTCTTAGGAAAACAAGTGAGGGGAATTCTGACATCACCTGCAGCATTTGTTTGCTGATCTTGACTCTTCCTGCATCATTACAGGAAAATAATATATGCCAGGTGTAAATAAACTCTTTGGGAGTTCAACTGTAACTGCTAGCTCTAACTGTCCTCCTCAGACATAAATGTTCCTTGTGGTGGTGCAAATATTGAGTATATGGGAAATTAATCTACAAGGTGGACCATGCCCTTATCATTTGGAGTGGTATGATGTGTTGGTAAATATCTTATACTTTACATTGCTCAACAAATATTATATGCAAAATTGTATGGTATGTAATTAAGAGAAGATGTGTACAAATACAACATGGCAGGTAAATGATAGGTATATTATGTAGGCAGCAAATTATTAGCAATAGTAATTACTTGTAAACCCTGGTAGCTTTCAGAATAGATTAGGTACATGTAAGATGGGATTCAAAGTAATTAACATGTTATGGAGGGCAATTTTAATTCTGTACACCTCTGTCATTATTCATTTATTCATTCATCCAAGAAACAACTCATCACTTACTGAGTGATATATCAGGAGGAGGTATTAACAAAACTAATTTCAATTCCAGTGATTTAGGAGTTTTCACTGGGGACTTGTATACCTAAAAACCTAAGTGATTTGATAGGTTAAAATATAGATTGTAATTTTCTGAATGTAAAGCAACAGAACTGCCTTACCAGGGGCTTGAGCAATAGTACAACAGGTAGACCACTTTGCCTTATTTGCAGCCAACCTCGTTTTATTTTCTGGCCATGCTATGTAGTCTATACCAAGCACTGCCAGGAGTAAACACTGAGTTCAGAGTCAAGAGTAATCCCTGAGTACTGCTAAATGTGACCTCCAAACAAAAACAACAAAAAAGAAATGGTTTACATTTTTCTTAAACGTAAACTCAAAGTGTGCTGATTTGGACTTATTCAGTAAATACTCACTACACATATATATGGATGATTAATAACTAATAGACACTTCAACCCAAATTTTCTGAAATAATAATGAAAATCTTTTTAAGTTTTTTTCTTTTTTTATTTTTTTTCTTTTTTTTTAAATTTATTTATTTTTAATTAGAGAATCACCGTGAGGGTACAGTTACAGATTTATACACTTTTGTGCTTATACTTCCCTCATACAAAGTTTGGAACCCATCCCTTCACCAGTGCCCATTCACCACCACCCATAAACCCAGTGTCCCTCCCACCCTCCCCAATCCCATCTCCCCCCCACCCCACCCTGCCACTGTGGCAAGGCATTCCCTTCTGTTTTCTCTCTCTAATTAGCTGTTGTGGTTTGCAATAAAGGTGTTGAGTGGCCGCTGTGCTCAGTCTCTAGCCCTCATTCAGCCCGCAACTCCCTTCCCCCACATGGCCTTCGACTACAATGTAGTTGGTGATCGCTTCTCTGAGTTGACCTTTCCCCGGAACGTGAGGCCAGCCTCGAAGCCATGGAGTCAACCTCCTGGTACTTATTTCTACAGTTCTTGGGTGTTAGTCTCCCACTCTGTTATTCTATATACCATAGATGAGTGCAATCTTTCTATGTCTGTCTCTCTCTTTCTGACTCATTTCACTCAGCATGAAACTTTTCATGCCCATCCACTTGACTACAAAATTCTTGACCTCCTTTTTTCTAACAGCTGCATAGTATTCCATTGTATAGATGTACCAAAGTTTCCTCAACCAGTCATCCGTTCTGGGGCATTCGGGTTTTTTCCAGATTCTGGCTATTGTAAACAGTGCTGCGATGAACATACATGTGCAGATGTTGTTTCGATTGTACTTTTTTGCCTCTCTGGGATATATTCCCAGCAGTGGTATTGCTGGGTCAAATGGGAATTCAATATCTAATTTTTTGAGAGTCGTCCAAATTGTTTTCCAGAAGGACTGAACCAGTCGGCATTCCCACCAGCAGTGAAGAAGGGTCCCTTTCTCCCCACATCCTCTCCAACAGCGGTTGCTTTTGTTCTTTTGGATGTGTGCTAGTCTCTGTGGTGTGAGGTGGTATCTCAAAGTTGTTTTGATCTGCATCTCTCTGATGATTAGTGATGCAGAGCACTTTTTCATGTGCCTTTTGGCCATTCGTATTTCTTCCTTGGTAAAGTTTCTGTTCATTTCTTCGCCCCATTTTTTGATGGGGTTGGATGATTTCTTCTTGTAGAGTTCAACCAGTGCTTTATATACCATTGATATCAACCCCTTATCTGATGGGTATTGTGTAAATATCCTTTCCCATTCTGTGGATAGTCTTTGTACTCTGGTCACTGTATCTCTTGTGGTGCAGAAGCTTTTTAGTTTAATGTAGGCCCATTTGTTGATCTCTGTTTTTACTAGATTGCTTAGTTCCGTGTCACCTTTGAAGATACCTTTATCTTCAATATTGTGGAGGGTTTCACCGACCTTGTCTTCAATGTACCTTATGGTTTGTGGTCTAATGTTGAGGTCTTTAATCCATTTTGATCTGACTTTTGTGCATGGTGTCAGGTCAAGGTCTAAACCCATTTTTTTTGCATGTGGTTGTCCAGTTGTGCCAGCACCATTTGTTAAAGAGGCTTTCCTTGCTCCACTTCACATCTCTTGCTCCCTTATCAAAGATTAGATGGTCATACATTTGGGGTTCTGTGTAGGGATATTCCACCCTGTTCCATTGGTCTACGGCTCTGCCTTTGTTCCAGTACCATGCTGTTTTAATTGTTACTGCTTTGTAGTAAAGTTTGAGGTTGGGGATGGTGATGCCTCCCATCATCTTTTTCCCAAGAATTGTTTTAGCTATCCTTGGACGTTTGTTATTCCATATGAATTTTAGGATTGCTTGATCCATTTCTTTGAAGAATGTCATGGGTATACTTATAGGGATCGCATTGAATCTGTATAATGCTTTAGGGAGTATTGCCATTTTGACAACATTGATTCTCCCTATCCACGAGCAGGGTATATGTTTCCATTTCCTCATGTCCTCTTTGATTTCATGGAGTAGCGTTATGTAGTTTTCTTTGTAAAGGTCTTTTACTTCCTTGGTTAAGCTGATTCCGAGGTACCTGATTTTCTGGGGCACGATTGTGAATGGGATTGCTTTTTTCATGTCCCTTTCCTCTGCCTCATTGTTTGCATATATGAAGGCCATGGATTTTTGGGTATTGATTTTGTAGCCTGCAACTTTACTGTATAAGTCTTTTGTTTCTAAGAGTTTCTTAGTAGAGGTTTTAGGCTTCTCTAGATATAGTATCATGTCGTCTGCAAATAGTGAGAGTTTGATTTTTTCCCTTCCTATCTGGATGCCCTTAATCTCTTTTTCTTGTCTAATAGCTATCGCAAGTACTTCCAGTACTATATTGAAGAGGAGTGGTGAGAGTGGGCATCCTTGTCTTGTGCCTGATCTCAGAGGAAAGGCCCTTAGTTTTTCCCCGTTGAGGATAATGCTTGCTGTAGGCTTGTGATAGATGGCTTCGACTATCTTGAGGAAAGTTCCTCCAAACCCCATTTTGGCGAGGGTTTTCATCATGAAAGGATGTTGGATCTTGTCAAATGCTTTATCTGCATCTATTGATATGATCATATGGTTTTTATCTTTACTTTTGTTGATATGCTGGATTATGTTGATTGATTTCCGAATGTTAAACCATCCTTGCATCCCTGGGATGAATCCCACTTGGTCGTGATGTATGATTTTTTTGATGAGTTGTTGGATCCTATTTGCTAGTATTTTGTTGAGGATCTTCGCATCGGTGTTCATCAGGGAAATTGTTCTGTAATTTTCTTTCTTAGTGGTGTCTTTGTTTGCTTTTGGTATTAGGGAGATATGTGCTTCATAGAAACTGTTTGGGAGAGTTCCTGTTTTTTCAATTTCCTGGAAAAGTTTGAGGAAAACAGGCAATAGGTCTTCTTTAAATGTTTGGAAGAATTCGCCAGTGAAACCATCTGGGCCTGGGCTTTTGTTTTTGGGGAGGTTTTTGATTACCGTTTCAATTTCCTTAACATTGATGGGTCTATTCAGGTATTCCAAGTCTTCTTTCTTCAGTGTTGGGAGATTATAGGAATCAAGGAATCCATCCATTTCTTTTAGGTTCTCCTTTTTTGTGGCGTAAAGACTTTCAAAGTAGTCTCTAATGATCTTTTGAATCTCACTGGTTTCTGTTATGATGTCCCCCTTTTCATTTCTGATTCGATTTATTAGAGTTTTCTCTCTTTCTTTCTTTGTGAGACTTGCTAGCGGTTTATCAATCTTATTTATTTTCTCAAAGAACCAACTCTTTGTTTCATTGATCTTTCGGATTGTTTTTTTGGTTTCGATGTCATTAATTTCTGCTCTAATTTTTATTATTTCTTTCCTTCGGTCTGGTTTGGGGTCCTTTCTCTGGTCCTTTTCTAGGGTCTTGAGTCGTGAAGTCAAGCTATCTATGTGGATCCTTTCTTCCTTCCTGAGGAATGCTTGGAGAGCTATAAATTTTCCCCTTAACACGGCTTTAGCTGCGTCCCATAGGTTTTGGTAGCTCGTGTCTTCATTCTCATTTGTTTCTAAGTATCTTTTGATTTCTTCCTTGATTTCCTTCTTGACCCACTCATTGTTCAACATGGAATTGTTTAATTTCCAGGTGTTTGATTTGATTTTCCGTATTTGTGGGTGGTTAGCTTCTATCTTCAGCGCATCATGGTCTGAAAAGATGGTTGATACAATTTCTATTTTTCCGATTCTATTGAGGTATGTTCTGGGGCCCAGTACATGGTCTATTTTTGAAAATGTTCCATGTGCACTGGAAAAGAATGTGTATTCTTTCTTTTTGGGGTGTAAGGCCCTGTATAGGTCTATTAGGCCTCTCTCTTCAATTTCTTCAGAGTCAGTGTTTCCTTGTTGAGTTTTGTTCTTGTGGATCTATCTAGAGGTGATAAGGCCATATTGAAGTCTCCGACTACAATTGTGCTGTTAGTGATGTCCTCTTTGAAGTCTGTTAGGAGTCGTTTTAAATATTTAGCCGGTCGTTCGTTAGGAGCATATACGTTTAAGAGTGTGATTTCTTCCTGTTGTACATATCCCTTGATAAACAGAAAATGACCTTCGCTGTCCCTTTTGATCTTTTTCATCCTGAAATCTATGTTGTCGGATACCAGGATGGCCACTCCAGCTTTTTTAAGGGGGTTGTTTGCTTGGAGGATTGTTTTCCATCCTTTGACTTTGAGTCTATGTTTTCTCTGTTTGTTCAGGTGTGTTTCTTGCAGGCAACAGAATGTTGGGTTTAATTTCCGGATCCATTTAGCCACTCTGTGTCTTTTGATAGGTGCATTTAGGCCATTGACATTGAGAGAGATTATTGTGATGTGGTTTTGTGTCATCTTTCTGTGGGATTTGTTGTTCTTATGGGGCTCCTCCTTGTCTTACAGTAGCCCCTTTAGACCTTCTTTCAAGATTGGTTTTGAGTCTATGAAGTTCCTGAGCTGTTGTCTATCCGAGAAATAGTGTATGGTTCCTTCGAGTTTGAGTGAGAGTTTAGCTGGATAAAGTATTCTTGGTGAGGCATTCATTTCGTTGAGTTTTTTCACTATGTCCCACCATTGTCTTCGGGCTCGGAGGGTTTCTTCTGACAGATCGGCTGTAAATCTGAGGGGTGCTCCTTTGTATGTGATTTCCCTCTTTGACCTTGCTACTTGTAGAATTGTGTCTCTATCTACAGCATCCGCCATTCTGACTATGATATGCCTTGGAGTCTTTTTATTTGGGTCTCTTTTTGCTGGCACTCTTCGGACTTCTTGTATCTGGACGCCTGCCTTCTCCAGCTCTGGGAATTTCTTAGTGATGATGTCTTTGACTATGTTTTTTTCATTGGGGTTACTTCCCTGTGGTTCTGGTACTCCATTGATTCTTATGTTGTTCCTCTTGAAGTCATCCCCCAGGGCTCTGATTCGTTCTATAGCCATTTTGAGGTCTTTGGCCATTATTTGTTGCTGTCTGTAAGCTTTCTGCAGCTCATCCTCAAGCTCGCTGATTCTGTCTTCGGCTGTAGTCATTCTGCTGTTGAGGGCATCTAGTGAGATTTTTATTTCATCTACCGATTGCTTTATTTGTGAGACTTCCGTTCGAAGGTTTGAAATTTCTGCTCTCATTTCTGCTCTCATTTCTTCCTGTATTTTCTTGGTAGACCGTTCCAGCGCTTGATTCATCTCCTCCCTTAATTTATTGGATGTCTGTTCCATAGTTGCTTGGAGTAGGTCGACTCTCCTCCATATTTCCTCTCTGAATTGTTTATCTGAGAGGTCGTAGATGTTGGGAGACTCTTTTGAGGTTTCTAGTATCTTTTCTTCTCCCTCTCTTCGTGGAGGGAATTTTCGCTGTTTCTTCATATTGTCACGGAAGTGCAGAGTTGGAACCTTGTAGTTATTTATTCCTCTTCCTTTTTGTGGGAAGAAGGGGCTCCGATTGTGCTAAACTTCCCTTATTCACTGATAGCTTTTATACTGTCAGCCTAAGCTAATGGGTATTTTGCGTAAATGTTTGAGATCGCAAAAGTGAGTTTTCAAAGGAATACACAGTATGGATTGAGCTGAGGTAGCAAAGAATAACTGCGGCCGCGTTAGCGTTGGCCGCTCTGAGAGGAGGCCACGCCCACTTTAGACCACGCCCACTAAGACACAGGCCACGCCCCCAGTGTCTTCCTGTTGATGGGGGGGACGTGCGCAGTTACAAGCCGGTTCGGGAGACGGGGTGCGCCGGGCGAGCAGGGAGTGACATCAGAAACTCGGGAGACGCAGACGGCAGCGGGAAGTGGGGGAAAGGGAGGGCCTCAGGGAGTTCTTTGAAGGAATGAATTCTATCAATTGTGGCCAAAGGAGAAGGCATGGAATGGTAAAAAAAAAATAAATAAATAACTGCGGCCGCGTTAGCGTTGGCCGCTCCGGAAAGAGGCCACGCCCACTTTTTAGGCCACGCCCCCTGAGATGAGGACACGCCCCTAAGCAGCAGAGTGGGGATTGGTCAGGATCCGACGGCGGCGGCGGAAAGGTGCCAGGCAGGGGCTTCAGGAGAAGCCCCGAGCCGCGGCCATGAAAATCTTTTTAAATGTAACAAGAAATTAATGGAAGATACAGCCTTCAGGATTTATTCGTTCTGTGCTAAGCAATGCCATCAAAGATATAGTTTGTTTTTATTATTCCTTGCAACACATTCTTTGGATAAGTTGCTTTATCTCTAATTTAAGTGTGTGTGTGTGTGTGTGTGTGTGTGTGTGTGTGTGTGTGTGTGTTTAGTACTGTCTTCATAAACTTCACAAAATCTTGCCTATGGCAGGGCTGGCCATTGAATTGATTACTATCATATTTACTATACGATGGGGTTTGTTTTGTTTGTGAAAAAGTGGATTTCTCAAGAACTGGTGGGTTCTTGAAAATTGAATGAAAATTTTGCATATAAAACCCAGTAGATGAAAAGTTAGAGTTTAGTTCACAGATGAAATTAGAGGGGTCCAGTTCCTATGTCCAGGCTTCTCTTTTACCACAGACTATGACCAGATTCTGTGCCTGAGACTGCTTGGCCCAGTGAACTTCACTGTTCTGTCCCACCCATTCTACTCATTTCCTGTAAATGAAGTCACTGGTCCTCTTCCACTCTGCCCACTCCCGTGAATGACTTCACTTTCTTGTCCCATGAAGTCTATTTGCCTCTCATGTACAATGGCCAAGTCCTGTCGCCCTTCTCCTTTCTATATCTCTTATAGACATTCACCAGTCTCTGCCCACAGCCACATGCATGCATTCCAGTCCATTGAGCTATCTCTGACCTATTCATACATCTTTTTATGTGACAGTCACTTTGATTTTCTACCATCTGTGGCTTAATCACATTTTCTTCAGTTAGGAAGGGATGATGCCTAAAGATTTTCTAGGAAATCTTATTTTCTATCAAGTAAGAATAATTTTTCCTCAGTATATTGAGTAAAGGTTACTAAAAAATGCAGAATTTTAACTTGGTAATGAGGGTTATTAGAATAATAAATTGTTGTATGATAATAGTGGTAAAAATTCATAATTTTTAATCTTCTTTCTTTGTTATCTCTGGTATTTGCTTAATTTTCACAATGACCACCATTCAAACTTTCAAGTATAATATCCTGACAATGAGAATATGAGAATGTCTCATTTGAGGAAATACTAAGAACATTTTTCTAGCTCTTTTCTCAAACATTTTTTAAAAGACTGGATGCTTTTTACCTTCTATTTCATTAGCTGAAATTAGATTTTATATCCTTCCTCATCTAATCACTTAAAAGAATCCTGGAATAAACTTGATTAGCTCAAATAACAAGTTTCCAACCTCTTATTGTTTAACTTGATTGACACATCTAAAATCTATAATATTTAGTGATTGCAAATATTTGTGACCACATCTTATGCTGATGACTGGAGTGAACAGTCTCAGAATCCAGGAGTGAAGAGTTTCAGACCTAGGGCTTTGTGAGACAGTAACATCAGTGTCTCCAGCAAATTAAAATGTAGTTATGAAACATTATTACATGTGGATCTGATAATAAACCTGCTAAAAATGTGACTGAGTGGATTGTGAGAAATGTATAGAGTCTGAACTCTTAGTGGCAATACTTCTGGCCTTATATTGTACCTTGATGTGTAAGTAAGAAGGGCAGCTCTTATTTTGTCTTTGGGCCACATCCTGCTATATCCAGGGCTCATTCCTGGCTCTGGGCTCAGGGGTTACTCCTGGCAGGTTCAAGAAACCATATGTGATATGCAGATAGAACCACATTACTGCTGTACTATCTATCTGTCGGCCTAGGTAAGAGTTTTATTCTAGACCTGGAGTGAAATGGATGTTGAGGAGTGAACCAAAACATCTACTATGTACTATTAAATTTTCTTTCCCTTTGACATTTAACATGATAAAAATATAATTACTGTTGAGCTTCATATTAAGTATTTTGTCTTCAATTAAAATGGAAACATGTAGTAATATTTGTGACTAAATATCAGAAAGTCTCCTTTGTGGTTAGAAAGGTGATTTAATAGTATAGTATCCCCTATTGTTTACAGAGTCTTTGACCAAGGCTCTGCTGTGGAACTCCATTTTCTCTTTTTAGCTCTTTATGTGTGTATTCAGAGTGGAAGGGTGTGAAGTCTAATCATTCTATTTTACAATTATTTCACATAACCAACTTCCAAAGCCTTACTCCACTGTCAAGTAAACAGACCCCAAATAGTGTTAGCAGTATACATACCTCTTATATATCTCCCGTAGAGATTTCTCTTTCTTTATAATCCACGCTACCCTTTCTTATGTTATTCCATAATAATTTAAAGATATACTGGAATGAAATAAATGTAAGTGTCCATAACCAATGTCAGTGAAGGAATATAAGGTTCATATCTCCTCTGAATTTCTCCAGAACATTTATATCCAAATTAAACCTTCTATACGTTTTTCAAGATTGCAGTACCATTTGGTAAAGTGAGTACCAATAGCAGATGGGAGGAATAATACAGCTGAATATCATTTTATGAGAGTGAAATAATAACTCATACTTATAGAAAAGAAATATCTAAATTTCTTTTAAATCTCCTTAATTTAAGGAGATTTATGTGTTTGGATTGAGATAATACTGTTGCTTTTAAAAGTTTTAAAGCTACTGAATGATAATATATTCAGAATAAATGAAGGTAAAATTTTAGAAAATACAAAGCAAGAGACATCACATACTTAGTGACTGGTTTAATGTGCACACACCCATGCTAATGTTCTTTTTTGCATGTGTCTGTTCTATTTTATCCTGAGATTTGTGGCTGCCAGAAGGTAGATAATCTCACTCTGATGCCATCATAGTTCTTCTAAGGACTTAACACTCACTGAAAACTCCTGTGCCTGCTAATAATTAAAAGAAAAAGAGAAATGTTTCAGAGGCAAATAGTTCCTATGTTTGAACACAACTTTGGGCTTAATGAAAAATGTCAACTCCTTTGCTTTGAGAAGATTTTGAGTGATTAGAAAATAGTCTGAGTACTCCAGTCTGAATGTTTGTATTCCTCCTCTTCCTATCCATATGTTGAGTCTTTATTCAACAGTGATGGCATTTGGAAGTGAATGGAATTATTGCCCTCAGAAAAGAGACCCTCCAGCACTCCCGAGAGCTATCCTCTGAGCAAGAACTTCTAGAAATGGTGGCTGTAGAGGGACAAATAAGTTAACTAATGCTAACTCAGATTTTGAAGTCACAGTTCCCAAAACTGTTAGAAATAAATCTCTGTTATTTGTAAATATTATAGTCTATAACAATTTTTTCCCTATAATAGCATCCCAAGCCATAGGGATTGAAGTATTTGAAATACTTTTTGCTCAGATTACATTCTTAGCCTTACCTTTATTACCCTGCTATTTTCTTTATGGTGTCTGAATTTATCACTCAGAGCTAGTAACTAGAAATGCAGGGTCAAGCCATAAAATGGAGGGTAAGAGAGGGAAAGGTTTGATTTATTCTTTTTTGCTCTATCACTATGATCATTCTTACATTTTTAGTGAAAAAGATATTGCAGTTTTTGTTGAACCTGAATTAATAACTCTTAGATTTGTCCAATTATTTTTAAAGGTAATGAGTTTTTGGACTATAGTGTTAGTACAGTGGGTAGGCATTTTTCTTGCATATGGCCAACCCAGATTTGATCCCCAGAATCCCATATAGTCCACTGAGCACCTCTAGGAGTAATCCCTGAGTACAGAACCAGGGATAACTCCTGCGCATCACCAGGTATGACCCCAAAAGCCCCCCCAATACACCCACACAAACAAAAAAAGGTAATAATTTTTCTACACATAGTAACCACACTCATGTCTGTAAGAAGTTAAAACAAATGGTAAGATGCATAAAGTCGGGGAAAACAAAATATGAAAATGCAGGAGAAAAAAAGACCTCCAAGGTTCTTTATACAGTGTAAGACCTTATGCATTGGAATTATAAGCATTAGAATCAAAGTCTAGGGTATAGTACTGAAAGTCTGTGTAGGGGACTGAACCAGAATCTTCACTTAGTAAAATGCAGAATAATACTGGATAAGTACTAGGCCATTTTAGCTATACAAAGAGATAATGAAGAACTAAGAGAAAATGAATAGAAACAACTTTGGAATTTATAAATAAAATATAAATATATTGAACTCATTATATGATCTCTTTCTGTGAATTAATGCCTGTAATTTGTAGTACATGTTACACAATTCTACTAAAAGAATCTGTTATGGCTTATAAGTTAATTAAAAGTAAGTTATGAACATTTTCAATTTTTATATAATTTATATCTTTAGCAAGTCATGAATATCCCATAATTCTACTGGCCTTAATCATCAAAAAATGTGTTGCTCTGCTTAAGTACAATTATATGTATCTTTTCTGCTTTCTGGCAGATGTTACAAAAGAAACTATCAAAGCTGATGAAAACTGATATTCAAAAGTATAAAACTTGGCAGAAGAGACATTGAATTTTTTGTACCTAATGCCCTTGACTCTTCAAAACTTTAAGTTCTTTTTCATAGTAAGGCCAGTGGTTTTATTGTCTATTTGGCAATGGACAGATGATAATGTTCTGCTCTGTCTTACTTTATTATGAACCAAAGAGGACCGGTTGTTTCTTTAATGAGTTTGTGGGAGAGGCTTTGTTGCTGGCACATTAGCTGCACCCCTTGGACTGCTATGATGAGGAAGTGAAAAGTAGATTTAACAATCTGCTAACACTGCTGCCATTAGAGTGCAGGAGCATTAAAATGTATACACCAGATATATAAAATGGTTAGATTTGGAAAAAAAACATATAATTAATTTGCATTTTAATGCTAAGTACAAATTTTAATTTATTCTGATTAACTATTTTATAGCCCATCTAGAATGCCAGTTGAAGGAGTTATGGAAAGGCTATAAAAGAAGTCATAATCAAGAAATGACATTTTATTGGCATAGAAGCAGAAGAGTTTCATGCCCAGTGCCCAAATCATTCAAAAGGGTTCAGGTTTCTCTTGCCCAGAAAATGTTATTGAATTTTAGCCCTGAAATCAATATGGGAAGCAGATCAGCTCACTTAATTACAACTTGTTCCAAGGTTTAATCTCTCCATAGACTCAGTAAATTGTTCTAATTTACATGTACATTGTACTGGCCACAGTCAATCACTGTGCAAAAGGAGAAATAGATATCTTAATAAGAATTATTATAAAGGAAGTGAGAGATATAGAAATTGATGGCTGATATCCAGAGGTTTCTCACAGATGAAACAAGAAAACATTAACACCAGTGAGATAATCTATTCAACAATTCTATTATGCCAGGTATATTTAGGTATTCTATAAGTAGTTGGTGGTATTATTAACATCATATGCTATTATAGTGCTAGCTAAGATGCTTTGAAAAAATGATAATATTACTATATTATTAGCTTTTATCCAGATATTCTAATCTGACCATTTGTTGGTAAACACTGGACCTCAAAGTATATTACTTGGGATATCCAGTGTTTGTAACCAAGTGCTGAGATTTTTATAGTCAAAGTTTTTAAAATTAGAGTTTTTAAGTTAAATTTGAATTATTAATTTTCCTTTAAAGTCAGAGTGACTGGCAAAATTCATATGAATCTATGAGTGGCTATCCTTTTAGTGGAGATACTATCAGTATAATGGTTATCTCCCATTCATTTTTCAGTTCATCTATACCAATGCTAAGCTTTGAGAGAATATACATATATGAGAGAATATACATTTATAACCATATATTTTTAGTGAAGCAAAGTAGTTTTATTGAAGGAGATTTAGAATGATATGAGAGGAGAGAAAAAGAGCAATAATCATGTTCACCAGAGAACATGGGCTTCTCCAAAGTGAATAAAACCCATATCCATATCTTCTATGAAATCTTTTTGTTTTATATGGTCATAAGTAAAGGCAAAAATACTATATAACATACTTTATTTTATAACAAAACCTAGATGGTAAGTTTAAAGTTAGGGTTATCAATGTTCTAGAGTAGAATGTGCCAGTGGAGGAGCCAATCATTTATTGCATAATTTGTATTCTACAAATATTGTATAATTTGTGTTATACAAATATTCTACAGAGTCACTTGCCCCCATGCCTGGCTGTCTTCACTGGTGCCCCTCGAAGCAGCGTGGGTTGAGTTTCTCTCCCCACACTGAGCAGAGCCCAGGCAGCAGAAGACCTCCAGAACCCAGCCACAACCATGCTCTCCACATGTTCGGACAAGCCTCACACATGAAGGGACTGGCAGAGGAACCCAGGTGTGTGGGACCCGGATCCAAGATCTCCAAGCCTGCTCAGATGGGGACTGGGCCTCCTCCACCCAGACCCCCTCATTTTCCAGTAGCTTGGTAGCCACACCCACAAACTGCCCCCAGTGCCATGTAATCCCATCAATGGCCAAAATCCAGAGACTATAAAACAGTGCTCCCAGAAGTATTGCGGATGCAGCCGCTTGACCTCTTGTAGCCTAGTTCTCTCTCTCAGAGAATATGATAAGTTATGAAGAGCATTCTGCCCACATGGCAGAGCCTGGCAAGCTCTCCATGGTGTATTTGATATGCCAAATACAGTAACAATTGATGGATCTTATTCCCCTGACCCTGAAAGAGCCTCCAATGAGGCACCTCTGGGAAGAATGAGTAAAAAGAGGCTGCTAAAATCTCAGGACTAGGACATATGGAAAGGCTCGAGCAAATTGATGACCAACGGGATGACAGTGATACAGTGATTCAGTATTCTACCAGCTCCTACTCTGACATCCTAATGAAGCTCTGCAAATAGATACCTCATGCCCTCTCTAAATGCCTAGGCACATTCGTATATGTCAGAGGCTATTCCAACTACTAGAAATATAAATTCAGGATAGAAACTCATACAACTGTGGAAATACCTCAAACTCATTTCACAGAAAAAGTTCCAGTATAGAGCTAAAACAATGTCATAGACTCAGAAAGAGATCTAAAGTGTACTTCTGTGGGCACATTCCCTGGACTCTGTAGATTCATCAGCCTTTGGGAAGAGGTACAGCTGATGAAAAACCAGCAATGGGGATAGGAGTTAGAAGGTATTTTCAAAGATCATTTATATTGAGACAAGTACTATTGCTTTATTAGACTTCAAGGTATGATCTTAAAAGTCAAGTTTTTATGAAAAGATTTAATTAATTTGAATTATCCATATAAAAATTACAGACATTTTTAAGTTTAAAGTTGTTGGCAGAGTCATGTTGTTATTGCCCATATTGTGGTGTCTTGTTTATGCTACTTAATAGATACCCATGAATAACTGTATTCATCTCAGAGTACAATTTTTAACAAACTTATTTCAGGTGAAACTGAAAAAATGCATACAAAAGATCCATTTGGGAAAGTTACCTTTAAATAGTGATTCTTAAGATTTTTTATTTATATAAAAAATTTGTATATAAAGAGTATATCCAAACTCTCCATGGAATGAGCCTATGTGTCTTTATTGTTTCTGTCCTCCAAATTCAAGTGAGAAATTTATAAAGTTTTAATATGTTATGTACAAGTAACTAAAACTCTTAGATGATAAAAATTAACGCAGACTTTTAAAGTATCGTCATTTTACATTTGCACAAATTTCTTTCTTTGTATACAGCATCATGTAAATTAGCTGGGTTATTATAGCTACCACTGCATTTGATCTTTTTTAGTATGTTGTTGTAGTAAAACATATATAAACTCCACCCTCACAAAGATATGATGGTAGGAGAGGAAAAGGATTTTAGAAAATTTTTGAAGTTAACTAAAGTTCAAAAGACTGATTTAAAGTGATATAATGTCAGGTTGCCATTAGTGATTCAATGAAGAATACATTCAGAATATTCATTAACCACCTAATAGCATAGCCATCATTTAAAATTTACATAAAATGTCTTATCATATTATAATTTATAGAAATTGAATTTGATTTATGGTACATTATATTAATTTAAAATATCAACATAAGGCACTTATCATAGTACCCATGTTGTTCTAATCAATTTCTATAATTCAAAAAGAAAACTAGCTATACTAGACTACTTAATTAAATTTACATGTAGAGTGTTTTATATACTGAGCAATTACTCTGAAGTCTGTCTTTATTGCAAGAAGATGAGAATTTTCACTTTTGATTAAGCTAAATTGCCTGTTTCAAGAACTTTCCAATTAATTATAATTCAAATAGAGATTTTTCATTGGAGTTCAGGAGAGGCTAAATTTAAGTGAATTAATAAATTAACAAAACTAAAATTTTAACCACATGATTGCCATGGGAAGTTATTAGGTTCTTTTTTTTAAGACAACTTTGAAAGCTTTCAAAATTTGAAAATAAATCTCTCAAAATTACTATTATTTAATTGTTAGTATCATTCAAACCACTAATGCTTACTTCATGCTATGACTTTTGCAGCTCACACAGAATTTCCAATTTCTGATGTATAATTTTATATGTTGAAATTTGGCAAAAGATATGGTCATTAATTAGATATTTCCCATATTGGTTATATAATTAACAACTTCTGTAAGATTGCTTTTAGAAAGATGCTGAGGTCTAAATGAAAAAATAATCCTAGAAATTAGGGTGAGAAATTTTGCTTTGTAAAAGACAAAATATGGTGCATATTTTAGGATTTGTCAGCTCTATGATCACTTCCAGGTCTTCTCAGCTCTGCTGTTACATGCTAACAGCAGTCTTAACAATAACTTGTGAATAGAGCGGAGGGAAGAACAGGTCATTTGGAGCCTTGATGGAAGAGAGTAGGCACCCTGATGTGGGTGTGTTGTTGAAATTATGTATGCATAAAACTACTGTTAACAGAATTGTAAATTAAAATGTCTCAATAAAGAGAAAAAAAGGAAGGTGGGGTAAAGGGAAAGAAGGTTAATGAGCATACCTGGGTTCTCAAGCAACATTATTGGCAAAGGCAATTAACTAGATTTGACAAATAGGCAAACCTCCTATAAGTGAATGTTTTTTCAAATTCAATGGAATTGAAGATGATACCAAAACTCAGAGATCACAAAAATGCCATTGCACATCCAAAAAGCCATTTTACACACCCAGAACTCAAAAAACAAAGTCTCCAGAATTGTATTGTATGTACTTTTGGGCTAATGGAGCACGATTCAATAAGGACTTCAAAAAGTAAAAACAGTAGTGGTATTGCTGGGTCAAATGGGAGCACAATTTCTAATTTTTTGAGAAGCGTCCATATTGTTTTCCAGAAGAGCTGAACCAGTCGGCATTCCCACCAGCAGGGTAGAAGGGTCCCTTTCTCCCCACATCCGCTCCAACAGCTCTTGCTTTTGTTCATTGGATGTGGGCCAGTCTCTGTAGTGTGAGGTGGTATCTCATGGTTAGTTTGATCTGCATCTCCTGATGATTAGTGATGTAGAGCACTTTTTCATGTGCCTTTTGGCCATTCATATCTCTTCCTTGGGAAAGTTTTTGTTCATTTCTTCACCCCATTTTCTGATGGGGTTGGATGTTTTCTTCTTGTAAAGTTCAAGCAGTGCCTTATATACCCTTGATATCAACCCCTTATCTGATGGGTATTGGGTGTATATCCTTTCCCATTCTGTAGACTGTCTTTGTATTCTGGTCACTGTATCTTTTGTGGTGCAGAAGCTTCTTATTTTAATGTAGTCCCATTTGTTTATCTCTGTTTCTTCTTGTTGGCCAGTTGCGTGTCATCTTTGAAGAAACCGTTAGATTCAATATCGTGGAAGGTTTTGCTGACATTGTCTTCAATGTACCTTATGGTTTGTGGTCTGATGTTGAGGTCTTTAATCCATTTTGATCTGAATTTTTTGCATGGTGTCAGGTCGGGTCTAAGCCCATGCATGTGGTTGTCCAGTTGTGCCAGCACCATTTGTTAAAGAGGCTTTCCTTGCTCCACTTCACATTTCTTGCTCCCTTATCAAAGATTAGATGGTCACACATTTGGGGTTGTGTGTAGGGATATTCCACCCTGTTCCATTGGTCTGAGGCTCTGCCTTTGTTCCAATACCATGCTGTTTTGATTATTACCACTTTGTAGTAAAGTTTGAGGTTGGGGAGGGTAGAAGCAAAAAAGTATAGTTGAAATGACATCTGCACTTTATGTTCATTTCAGCACTGTTTACAATAACCAGAATCTGGAAAAAACCTAGTGCCCGAGAACAGATGATTGGCTAAAGAAACTCTGGTACATCTATACAATGGAATACTATGCAGCTGTTACAAAAAATGAAGGCATGAACTTTGCATATAAGTGGATCAACATGGAAAGTATCATGCTAAGTGAAATGAGTCAGAAAGAGAGACAGACATAGAAAGATTGCACTAATCTGTGGAATATAAAATAACAGAGTAGGAGACTAATATTAAATAATAGTAGAAATAAGTACCAGACTGTTGACTCCATGGCTTGGAAGCTGGTCTCACATGCTGGGAGAAAAGGCAGCTCCGACAGAGAAGGAACACCAAGCAAAATGTGGTGTTGGAGATCCCGTGCGAGATGGGAGATTTGTGATGAAAGTAGACTAGAGACTGAACACAATGGCCACTCAATACCCCTATTGCAAACCACAACACCCAATTAGAAAGAGAGAACAAAAGGGAATTCTCTGCCACAGAGGCAGGGTGGGGTGGGGGGGAAGATGGGATTGGGGAGTGGGAGGGATACTGGGTTTATTGGTGGTGGAGAATGGGCACTGGTGGAGGGATGTGTTTGTGAACATTGTATGAGGGAAAAACAAGCTCAAGAATGTGTGAATATGTACCTGTACCCTCATGGTGATTCACTAATTAAAGAACAATATAGATTAAGAAAAAAAAATTGTTCAGAAAAAAAAAAACAGGGGGTATGGTGCCACCAGCTGGTCAACTTTTACCAACTGGGCTAGTGCATCAGCAGCCTAATGGTGCCTTCAGACTTCCTGATATCCCAAAATTGCCACTGTGTCTTTGGCTGCACCCCAACCTATACAAGCTATACAAGCTCATTTATTGGCCTTATTTCAGAGACCGTAAATCTCGAGAGAGATCAAAAGTCGCAGGTAGGGCTGGCACCTCAGTGTGCTGAATCTCTGAATTGAGCAGCTCACTGCAGAGATTTCTCCATACCCTAATTATCTAAAATTTTAGAATTTCAGGAGCACATGGCCACAAAATGTGCAAGATTTTATGCTATTCATAACAAGCAATACAAAAGAGTATGGGGAAGGTTGTCTGCCATTAGAGGCAGGGTGAAGGGTGGGATGGTGAGGGATACTGGGGACCTTGGTGGTGGAAGATGTACACTGGTGGAGGGTTGGGTGATCAATCATTGTACGACTGAAACTCAATCAGGAAAGCTTGTAACTGTATCTCACGGTGATTAAAAAATGCCTGTCACTGTCATAACATTGTTCATCGATTTGCTCTAGCGGGTACCAGTAACATCTCTATTGTGAGACTTGTTGTTACTGTTTTTGGCATATTGAATACGCCACGGGTAGCTTGCCAGGCATTGCCCATGGGGGTGGGATACTCTCAGTATCTTACCAGGCTCTCTGAGAGGAATGGAGGAATTGAACCCAGGTCGGCTGCATACAAGGCACACGCCCTACTCTCTGTGCTATCGATCCAGTCCTTGCTCCCAATAGTGCCTGGGAATGGGTCATGTGGTGCCAGGGACTAAATAAGGGGCTCCATCATGCAAAGTATACACTCCAACATTTTGGACTAGATTCCCATTCTTAAACTCATTTTAAATCATTTTGAGACCCTTTAGGATGATGTTATTATCTCTGAAGATAAATAGACATAGGTTAACTGACTTGCTCAGGATTATACATTTGATGATGTGCCATATTTATTATCAAAACAAAATTCTTATTTTAGTATTTTAGAAACTGCTTTTATTATTCCCATTATTCATTTTATTTAATATGCTGAAATTGAATTTTATTGAAACTATTTACAATTAAATTTAAATAGTACATACATTTCCCCCAAATTTAAACACTGAAACTAGTTTTTAGTTGTGTACAATGGACATATCCATACTAAGGCATATGTTATTTGCTGATGAGATTTATCACTATCTAAAATACTCAAGGCCTGTGCAGGAGAGATAGTCCAGCAGGTAAGGCACTTGCGTCACACAGCCAATCCAGATTCAGTCCCTAGCACAACAAGTGGTTCCCAGAGCCCACCAGAAGCGATCCCTGAGTGCAGAGCTGAAAGTGAGCACCCCTGAGCTGCTCCTGAACAACATGGCAACACTGACAAACTCTTTTGCAATACATGAGGAGGGATTCGGGAGCCAAGAGGCAGACCTGCACGGGGAAACAAGCAGAGACAGCAGGCCACAGTGTGGCCTCACTCAAAAACATGCTACCTACCAGTCTTCCCTAGTAAATTCTTCCCATCCTCAACAACTTGTTCTTTCTGTTTTGGGTGGGGTTGCGTTGGGACAACCATCCTAAATGAATGTGAAGTGGTACATTCACCTTTGGAAAATCAACTTCTTAAAAAGCAACTTACCTGCTTAATTTCTCTTACAGATCTGAATCTATGTAATACTTTTCTTCAGATTTAACTGCTCCAAAGTGATTCTGCATCCTAATTTAGGACATCAGTTTATTCAGTCGCCTAATAATTGATTAAAAATACTTAAAAAATAAAATACAATTAACATTCCAAAAAAAAAAAGTGATGTGGAGTTCATGCCCAATCCAATCAGCTTAATCACTGGCTGAATAAATAGCAGTACTCCTACATTAAAAAAAAAGTAAAAAAAAAAAGACATTGAGTCCTTTGAGGAAGATGGGGAAAAAGTAAGGTAAAATGATAAGTGAAATAAGGAAGTGAAACATAGTTAATGTCTTCACTTATGTGGAATATAAATTAATTACCAAAGCAAACAAATTGGCAGAAAATGAACAAAACTCAAACTCTCAAACTCAAACTCTCAGAAAATGATATTGGCTACAAGAAAGGAAGAGGGTGTGTAGGAGAAATGAATAGAAGGCCTTTTGAAGATCAATTGTTTCAAAAACTAATTCATCCATAGAGTTCATTTTTGACTACTGTTGGCCACTTATTTATACCAGCTTTTCAACTATCTCACATGTTCACCAGGAAGTCTGTGTGCTAATGGTAACCACCTGAGCAAATAATTTTAAAACCACTGACTGGAATATAGTTAGGCTTATTTCACTGCTGCATTTACTTAAAAATATGTGTAAAATGTAATTTTATAGATTAAAGGATAATATAGATTTTTCAAATTTAATCATGAAGCTCACATAGTATCAAAAGCAGTTGCTAATATAGTTAATCTAGGCCTTGTTTGCTTATTAGGTGTCCTTCCTTCTCTCCTCTTCCTTCATTCCCAATCTCTTTCTTTTTTGCAATTTAAAATAAGTAACCAATTCCATAATTGTTGCTCTTGTAAATCTCTTTTTCACTGAATTCAATCCATTCTAACAAACAACACCAATATGTTATCAATGTCTAGACCCTGAAGTATTCAAGCCCTACTAAATTGAGCTTTGATGCCCACTCTCTCCTCTGTTTAATTCGCTCTCATACTACATAAAGATAATGCTTTTGACAAAGTTATAAATCAGCTCAAGTAAAATTCCTCCTGTAAATATAAGCATTTATTTCTGTTTTGCTTCTAATCCAGTCATTTTCTTTCTGTGAATTTGTGAATTTTGTACATTTAAGAGAAATCTTGTGATTCCACTTTCTCCATATGACTCATTTCACTAATCATAATGCCTTCCAGGTATTTCTATATTAATAGCATCTGTGATTATGACTGGTCTTGAGGAAATAGCATTCCAAGCTGAAAAGCTTAGTATCTTCCTAAGGATAGGCATTCTTCTCTTCTTCAATTTAAGGCATTCTCTCCTCATCTTCTATAACTCAGAACCTTCTTTCTATTTTGATTTTATACCAATACAGGGAAACCTGACAGAAGGGGAAAGGCAAGAATAATATGATAGGTTCTAATGGCTACAGAGGCTAAGTACTCTGACTTAAAGATGAACTGTACTCAGAATTGGGTTTTTTAACAGACACCTTAAGAGGGGCAGGGCAGGGAACCATGGGGAGTTAAGTGAAGGAAGTTCTGGATAAAACTATGAAACTATTTTCCAATTTTTGATTGTAAGAAGTTACCTTAGCAGGATAACTTGAATCCACAGTTTCTCATTTCTTGGCCTTGTGCTGCTGAAATTGCTCATTTGTTCCAGTGTTCTAGGGACTCTTTTGCCAGAAGGTGTAGTAAATCTTGTAAGTTCAGGCTAAAGAATAGAATTATCAGGGCTGGAGCAATAGCACAGCGGGTAGGGCGTTTACCTTGCATGCAGCTGACCCGGGTTCAAATCCTAGCATCCCATATGGTCCCCTGAGCACCCCCAGGAATCATTCCTGAGTGCAGAACCAGGAGTAACTCCTGTGCATGGCCGGGTGTGACCCAAAAAGAAAAAAATGAATTATTGGTCTGTATTATCTATTTTAACTTTTGAATTTATTTTCACTCCCAGGAAGAAGTTAAAACTGTTATAACTGTCATGCTTTTTTGTATAAATGAGGAAAATGATCTTCAGAAAGGTTCAAGTAATTTCATGAAACTGTACAGATTATATATAATTTGTGATTCTGGCACTAAGAACCAAGGGAGCTTTGTTTCTAAAGTCTTAAATAATGCCTCTCTCTAATGTCCAAATGAACACAGAGACCTGAAGCTGAAGCCCATAATCCAAAATAAAACCTTTTATTATTAGCAATGCTGGGCACTGTTAGAATCAATGAACACAGAGGTGTATGTAGTCTACCCTTTATACTGACGGTGTTTATACAAAACATCTGCTTCACGGAATTCTAGTTGTTTATTTTCTTTTGTTTTTTAATATATGCAATTTCAGAAGCAATGATGGGGGAACAACTAATTCTAACTAGTTAAGTTAGGGATATTTCAAAGGAGAAGTAACTAGTGAGCTAAGAGCATGGAAGAGGAGTTTAATAAGTAAAACAGAAGAAAGGTTTCTGGACAGGTTACTTATTAAACTCCTCTTCCATGCTCTTAGCTCACTAGTTACTTCTCCTTTGAACATTGACTTAGAAGCAGATTTTGGTGTACAAATTTAAGATTGAATCTATCCATAACTGTATTGATATCTCACAATACAAAGTACATATTATTTTTACTAGATAATGAAGTAGAAAATTGTGGTGATATTTAGCCAAATGTTACTTGCTTAATGGGGAAAATCATGATTGTGGCACATGATATTTGAGATATCATGTTTGATACTCGAGATATACACATGCTCTATTGTTGAGTTACAAATCATCTGAGATGAAGGACTTGAGACATACTCTATTAATCTTTGGAGTAAGTGGACATTCACCAGTACTTAAGAGCAAAGTTGAAAAGCACTGAAGAAAGATTGACTAGAAGTTAATTTATTTATCTTTAATTTTTTATAGATTTATATTCTGTGATTTGTAATAATGTTTATCATGGTTTCTCATGTACATATTCCAACACCATAACCATAACACATGTATATATTCTCTTTTCCAAGACTTGAATGCCCATTCTTTTCAACCCACCCTCACACTGCCAAATCAATCGTGTGGATCAGTTCTCCCCTTGAGTTGCCTTTGGCACTTGTTGCTACATTTCTATGTATGTTTAAGTCTCACATATGAGAAAGATCATCCTTGTCTATCCCATTATTTATGATTGACTCCACTCAGGATTATATCCTCTGTTCACATCCATGTTGCAACAAATAGCATGATTTTTTCTTTTGTAGTGCTTCATAGTATTCTGCTGTATATTTATACCACAACTTCTTGATCCGTTTATTCATATTTGTTTTTTTTCTATATTTTGGTTAGTATGCTATGTGCAGCAATGAACATAGGCATGAACATATCTTTATAAAAATTAATGTTTTATGTCTTGGAGATAGATGTCAGTATTAACACTGGGTCATATTGTACTTCTATCCATATTTTTTGGGTAGACCTCCATATTGCTTTCCAGGGAGACTGTACCATGCAGCATTCCCACCAACAGTGAATGAGGGTTCCTTTCTCAGCACAACCCTGCTACCCTGGCTGTTTCCAGACTTTTTGATAAGTGCCACTTTAGTAGCTGTGAGATGATGATCTCTTATTGTTGCTTAGATTTGTTTTTCCCAAACAGTAAGTGATGATAAATGCTTTCTCACTTGCTTTTTTGTTCATCTCTATGTCTAATTTGGTAAACTATTCATCTCCTCATTCTGTGGATAATGTCAAATTTTCTGTTGTGAAGTTTTGTGAGTACTTTATAGATCATATATATGAGCTCTTTATCTGACATATTGTGTGCAAATATTTCCTCTCATTCAGTATGGTCAATTTTTATTATAGCTTGAGTATCTCATGTGCAGAAGCTTTTTTGCTTCGATTTAGCCCCATTTGTTTATTTTCTTGTCTTTGTCACTGTGGTCATCTTGTTGGAGGAAGATTCCTCTACAGTCAATTTCCTGGAGAGTTCTTCCCAGGTTTTCTTCAGCATATTTTATGGATTTTAGACCAGGAGTGAATTTAAAGTTGAAAAATAATGAAAAATGAAAGAACTTTGTTCTAAACAAGGTTCTACCTTGCCTATAACTTGAACTACAGAAATGTAGTATAAAAGCACAACAGAAGCACAGTTTTCTCCAGGGTTCCAAAACCAATATTCATTCTGGTTACCTTCAGTTCCCTGATTTGTAGGAAAAAGTTGAAATACCATTGATCATAGTGTAACTTTCTAGAATTGGTGATATTTGAACAAAGGATAAACTTTATGTATTTTCTAGGTAACCCATCATTCTAACAAATATGAGATAAATGGCCTCCAACATTGTAGTCCAAATATCTCCTCAAAAAATACTTGAGCAGAATGGAAGTAATGAGGTTATATTTCATTGGTATTTACTTACTTATTATAACTTATATTATGAATATAAGTTATTTTAAGACCTGTATTTATTTAATTAAAATAAATATGTATCATTGAAAACTATTACAGTAGCTTTTTAAAAGACCACTGCTGCATCACTCTAGAATGAGTGTTTCACATGGATCTTAATTTTCAAAATTAGGAATAAGAAATTCTGGCATAGTGTCAATAGTTAATAATATGGTGTTATATACCAGAACATTTTTAAAGGAGTAAATAGCAGCTGAGGTTTCCTTACTTTTGCATTCCTTCTTACACATACACACACACATACACAAACAAACACACACAGGACACAAGAACATCTTGGAGATGTTCTATATATTTTATATGAGATATGTTTTACTTTGTTTTCACTGATATTATAATGAGTCCATATGATGTCAGACACATAACATGCACACATCAAACTCATCAAGCTATATACATTGGATCTGCAATTTTTATTGTATATTAACTGCATCTTAGTAAATAAGTAAAAGCAATATTAGATTGGAAACCAAAACTATTAATTCTGACATATATATATACACAAGTGTGTATCCACACATGCGCATATATACACTCCATTTACCTCTTCAACATGGAATATTTTTATATGTTTGGCCTGAAATCATTGATCATAAACCGTGCACAATCTCTCTCCTTTATGATCTCCGTCTCCAACATCACAGGCATACCATTGATTTTGAAGTCCATGGAATGATATTTTTTCTCTTGTGTGGTATCACGTTGAGAAAACACTTGAGTGACTCAAAAGCAATAGATATTAATTAGAAAAAATCTATCAAAAAATCAATGATAATTTGAGTTTCACTGAGGAAAAATGCAAATAGATTGAGCAGAAATAAGTAATCACCAAGCAAATACTGATGATGTTGTTATCAAGAGTGGCAACGTGAGTGCAGATAAAATGTGTGCATTTTCTGGACATTAGCATTCAACCACTGATATTCACAAGAGACCTGTCAAGTACCAATTAGAAGCTACTGTGGTTCATTGCAAGGAAAGTGACTTTTGAATTTTTCTTGATAGATGGTGTAGAATTATATTGATGACGATTCACAGTTTAATAGTGCTTGGCCATAGTTTAAATAATCCATTCATGATTATGTTAGAAAGTGATGTAAATTTAATATATTGTAGGATGTTTGAGCTTTCCTCTTATTTTATAGATTGTTAAAAAAGCACTGTTGTCAAAAATGATGAATATGACAGCCCTTTAAATGAAAGTTTTTCTGTGATCAAAAGATCCCTGAGAGAATAGACTGTATTTGTTTAAAAGAACTATGCGTGCTTGTCCATAGAATTATCTAGATTAAACTAATAAATATTGATAAAAGAGCAAATATAGAGCCAGAGAGATAGCTTAGGAGACTGAGCATATATATGTGTTGCATATAATATGCCCTATGTTCAATACTCAGTACCAAGTGGCCCCCCATGCACCACTGAACAGGAGAAACCCCCAGCACTGCCAAGTATGGCCCCAAAACAAAGAGTTAAGGAATTGTGTCTTTAAACAAATATCACCTTATGTGACAACATGCAATATAGTTAAGTCTTTATTTGTATTTATGTTTCTAGTTATACATAATAAACAAAAAAAAAACAAGTACCTAAAATGGTTTTTTAGTCTGTATGTTATTAGACACGTAACTGGTCACTAAATCTTTGACTAGTTCTATGGACTACTGGTGATCCTCACTATAATGTAGCCCTCTATACTTTAAATGCTAAGAACATTTAACATGATATCTAAACACCTAAATATCTACATGCACAGTAAAGTATTGCTAACTAGAGCACCCTGTTATACAACAGGTCTTTGGACTTCCTCTGTTGTGTATAACTGAAAGTTATTCCCATTAATTAACAACACTTCATGTCTCCCTTCTCCCAACTCCTGACAGTCACATCCTTTATTTTGCATATCAAATTTTACTATTGTATATACATCTAAGTAGAATCATTAAGGTAGTGTCCTCCTGTTATTGTAGTATTTAATTTAACATTTTAAGGGCGCATCCATCTTGTCACATACAGCATTACCTATGTCTTTTTTTGGGGGTGGGGGCAGGGGAGGCACCAAGGACACTCACATTTATTGTTGCCCTGAAGATACAAGCAGTAGTGCCACTGGGGTCTTGCTCAGAAAGTGCCAAGCATCAGACTCATGACCTCACACTTGTAAGGTGGGATTTGTTTTCTACTGGGGGCCTAGGAAAAGCTCAGTGTTGAGCAGCCATGACAATTTCTGCATTAAGAAGAATTAGAGCACTGGCCACTCTATTCTTTTTCATTTATTTTTTTACCTATGTCTTTTTTAAAGGGGAGTATCTTTTGGTACACATAACACACTTTCTTTTGTCTATTTATCTGGTTTTGTCTTTATTTTGGTTTGGGGCCTAAACCTGGCTATGTTTGAGGGTTATTCCTGCTTCTGGACACTTCTAGCAGAGCTTCAGAAAATATGTGTATTGTGATAGGTTGACTGAATGCAAGGCAAGCAGCCTGTGTACTGTACTATCCCTGCAACTCCTGCCCATTCATTTGTAATGAGGATCTAGGTAGTAGACAGATATGAATAAATATACACAATAGTCCATGAATATGGGTTTGAAATTTTTTAATTGACAGATTATTGTAACGATGAATTAATCTTGAGTACAAGATATGCATAATGATAGCTAATGATAAAAAAGGTACCTCTATATAAAAAAGGAAAGTTTTTAGTTCAGGAAATTCTTTGTGTTTCTCTCTATCTCTGTCTCTGTCTCTCTATCTCTCTCTTTCTCTGCCTATTCAGAAGCGCGCGCGTGCGGATGCGCGCGCACGCACACACACACACACACACACACACTCATACTTGTCCTCCTTCCTTTTTAGCTGAACTTATAGTATAAAATAAGAAATGGGAGGGTCATAATTATTCTTTTTCTTTTTCTTTTTCTGAATTAACTACCGAAAGTTTATCAGGAATTACACATGTAACTAACATTTTTCCCCCATTGGAATATGACAGTCTCTGATTTTACTCATTAATCTTGGTTTATGTAAAAGCTGGGAGCTAGAGGGAATATATAAAGCCAACCACTACGTTCTGTTTAGAAGCCAGGTATTTAACATTTGCTATTTTACTTCCATATTCTCAATATTTTCATTAGATGGGTTGTTATTTTGCTATCATACGGATACAAGTTTGTATGCAGGGTTGGCCAAAAGCTTAGTTGTTGACAATTTTCTTTGTCCCAGGTTGCTGGAAGCCAGATGCTGTGTTGACTATCATTCCCAGCTATGACCTGTTTTATGCTCTACTAGTGAAATTATATTATAGTTACTTTTAATAAAATTTTCTGCCTTTTTTAACTTTCAATATCAATTGAAAGAGAGGTAAACAATTTAAAGGAGACAAGTAGGTAAAATTTTTTGAAGAAAATGTATTAAGTTCTTTTTAGATTGGTGTGTAACTCCATTGATTTCCGGATTATTTCTGGTATTCTACATGCATGATTATTAGCTGATTTTATTAAGCAATCAGTGCTGTTTGATCTTTGCAAAATATGGAGCTATTTTTTTCCTCTTTTTCTAAGAATGTTCCATCTAACCTGGTCTTTGTCTAGCTAATGTTTTCATAAAGAAGAGTAGCAATGTCTTGATTAGCTCTATTTTCAACTGTACCTGCCATTTTCAGTCTACTTTTTAATTCTAAAATAATTTTTTTCTACTTTAGAAAGCAAGTAGAACAGAAGGGATATGGTACTAAATTTGCCAACTTTCAGAACAGATTCCATTCCTATTAAAATAAGGCTGACTAACAGCAAAATGATGAAGGTAAATTTTGAAACTTCATTCTTTTCACAATACATGTATTTTCCATGGTTAAATTTCCCTACCTACCAAATATCTAATCAAACATGAGCCTCTTCCCAACTCTCTTATGTAGGATTTTTCCCTCCCAAATATTTTCATCACCAAACTCATCTCTGGGAGAGTGTTAGATTACAAAGAAAAATTTACCCTACTGCTCTATGTTCCTCTGACACTGGACAGATAAACAGATTAACAGAAACTGATTAGTAGGAGAAATAGCCAACATTTAATAATGTGGATATGGAGAATTCACATTACTCTAAGTTCTAAAGTAAAGTGAAGCAGGCTGGGGATTTATATCCTATCCTAAGGACCTGAGCATAGAAAATAAGATGGAGGCTTACACATGATGAAGAGAGGATAAAATATCAATTTCTCAAATAGGGAAAGCACATTCACTGATAAGCCTCCTGAATGATAACTACAAATTGTGTTTTTCAGGTTGCTGGAAGGAACAGTAATTATTTCTCTGAATAGAAATGGGGGAAAGGTCTAAGCCTTTGTTAAAAGCACCTGCTTCAATAGAGAATGAAAAGAATTTAGGGGAGAGCAAGAACTTCCCTGAGGCTTCAGGGTACTCATTTGGGTTTTTTTGGTGGTCTTTTTTTCTTTTTTGGTCACATCCATCGATGCTCAGGGGTTAGTCCAGGCTCTGCGCTAGGAGTACTTGGCAGTGCTTGGGAGATCATATGGAATGCCAGGGATCCAACCTGGTCGAACACATGTAAGGCAAATACCCTACCCACTGTACCGCTCCGGCCCCAATCACTATTTTTTTTTCTTTTGGAACACACCTGGCGATGCATAGGGGTTACTCCTGGCTCTGCACTCAGGAATTATTACTGATGGTGCTTGGGGGGCCATATGGAATACTTGGAATTGAACCCGGGTCCGCTGCATTCGAAGCAAACGATCTACCCTGTGCTATCGCTCCAGCCCCTATTTCTCTCAACTCAAAATAACTGCTCTTTAATAGCAACTGTTTCTCCCGAAGCCCAGGAACCTCTATTGACCTCACCTCCTCATACTAAAGTGACAACTGTTAAAAAATGTCTTCTCTGAACACCTTTGCAAAAGCCTATCTGACCCATTTTAGGGGATATTTGTCCCACTGAAATCATCTAACTGAAACACGTGACATTAATGAAAGAATGGAAAAGTAACTCACGCCCAGTGCTGAAAGCCCTAAATGGTTTGTCTCACAAAGGAAAGAACAATCTTAAATAAAGTTTAGGTAAATAAACTTAATGGAAAGAGCTTGAGAGTTGGAATGTAGAATAGCTGGCCTAATTCTGGCCTCATCTATTCCTGTATTCTCCTCTGTGAAAAGATTTTAAAATTAGGTTTTCTTAGAAATCCTACAATGATTAAATTAGATAATGTATTGAAAACACCACAGTGTCTGACATAAATTATCTGGCAATAATAGGATAAATTGACACTTATAAATGGTACAATTTTACATACTGTGGAAATCTTCTAAGGGAGATAGTTGCCAAATGTATTATTTTTATGGTTTATCCAAATGATTTCTAATATTTTCCTTATTTTTCTTAAATATTTATAGGAAGTTAGGAGGCAAATTTACTAAGATTGTTTCTTCATAGTTAAAATATTTTTTGCAATAGATTGTAACATGAGTGTTGTTATTTTTGGTCACAAAGATGCAGGTTAAATGTCAGTGAGATATCAATTTTATTATATGTTTTCAAAGAACATAATGCACTGTAATACAGCTATGCCCCTTTTCTGTTGCCTTGAGAGCCAATTCTCCACAGCTTTCTCCACTACTGCCACTTCACAAACTGGAGATGCAAGGTGAATTAGAGCACTCATGCCTCACAATTTCCACCCAGAGAAAATCTATTATGATTTTTAAATAAAAGGGGAGCTGGTGTTAAAATTTCACTCATGAAAACAATTTCACCTTTGGATTGTGGATTTGAGAGACAAAGCCACCTATATAATGTGCACAATGCTGACAACTGCTCAATATGAGTTTTCTACAAAGAAGAAAGTATGAAATAGTGGAACTATATTATGCTCCTTTTACTCCTTTCTTTATTGCATTTTATTTTTTAATTTGAAACAGTCACTATCATCACTCTCATCCCGTTGATCCTCGATTTTCTCGAGCGGGTCCAGTATTGTCTCCATTCGTCCTAGCCTGAGATTTTAGCAGCCTCTCTTTGCTTGTCTTTCCCAAGGATGCCGCATTAGAGGCTCTTTCAGGATCAGGAGAATGAGACCTATCATTGTTACTGTATTTGGCATATGAATACGCCACAGGAGTTTCCCAGGCTCTCCCATGAGGGCAGGAAAACTCTCGGTAGCTTGCCAGGTTCTCCGAGAGGGAGAACTAGGCTATAATGTGTCTGGGCCTCTTCCACCCAGATCCTCCCCCATTTTCCAGTAGGTAGGCAGTCACAATCAGAAACTGCCCCCCAGCGCTGTGTAATCCCATCAACAGCCAACATCCAGAGACTATAAAACCAAGTTCCCAGAAGCAAGCTTGTTTCTGGGAAACTGCCATCAACACCAAAAAAAAAAAAAAAAAAAGAAAAAAACTGCCATCAACACCAAAGGAAATCTGCCTTCCACCAGATATTTTAATTTCTACATCATTTGGAATATTATCATGTTAAAATTTAACATACAGCTTAAATCTTTTTTTCATTGTATCTTGCCTTTTCTGTGTGAAATAAGCTGCATAGCAATTAAATTTAAGGCATGATGTTTTATAATATTAAAATTTTTCTGGTAAATAAATTGAACAATAGCATATCATTTTCCCAGGAGGAATCAGTTTTCCTGCCTCTTGAATACCTAAGGGCATTTATTATTAAATGTTAAAGCTGTGGTTAGCAGAGAGTTACTAATTTATTCTTTCCAATAGAAAAGAACATAAAAATATATTAATAGTCTTCTTCAGAGCTCTATTCATTAGACCATGGTATGCTGAATATAATGAATGGATAATCTCTGATGACTAGACCCCTAATATTTTCTTCATATTATCATCTTTTGTTTCAGAGCTTAGTAGATGAAGATTCATGAGATAGAGGATTATATCATGTCAACTATGAAATTCTCCTTAGAAATTTTTTAGAATTTAAATTGGAATAGATTCTCAATTTTTCTTTCATATGCCTCTATTGCTAGAAATTAACTACTGAAAATGAGGATAATATTTGTATAAGATCTTTATATTGTTTCATTCTGAATCTTATCAGAAATGCACTTATGATCATGCTGTATATGAATAGTGAATATACTATTTTATTATTTTTCTGCTTTTTAAAAAAATTATCTGGTTTTAGCAAACTAAAAGCAAAATAATCTAATTTTGCTTCAAAATTATTTGTTAAGTATTGCTTGGCCACCCTATTTAATATCTCCCCTTATTCTTTTTGCCTCTACTTTATTGTGTTTTAATACCATGTATTTTAATTTCAATAAATTAGAAGTTGAGTATTCTTTCCATAATAATTTTATAGATACTGTTCATTATATTGAAAAATTGGGAGGGGTGGTAGAAAGTTAGGACAGTGAATAAGAGCTTGCCTTGCGTGAGGTCAATCTGATTTTGATATCCAACACTCGGTCTGGTACCTCTTATGTTTCCTTGATCTCAACCATGAGCCGTTCATGATCACTGCTGATCCAAAACCCATCACTTATGGAAAAAAAAGTATATAAAATAAAATGGATGGCTAATCTTATTTTTGAAGCCCTGGATTCTATAATCTGATGCTTTTTGTCTCTTTGCGTCCTTTTCTGTAATCTAGAGTTTTATTCTAATCTTCCTTCATCCTGAAAAGCTGCCCACCCAATTTATTTCTCTTTATCTGTTGCTCTTGTTTGCACATTTATATCTAAGAATGCAGGCATGATTATTACCTTAATCCCTAACTAAAAATTCTGATTTCCCTATACTTTTTTATAGAGTACTTTATAGAGTACTGGGGCTCAATTATCAATTCCTATAGTGTAATTATTGGTCTCTTGTTTCTTTTATATAAGGCAAATTAAAGAACTCTCAATGCTAAGTGCTTTGAACTCAATATGATAGTTTGTCAATTTGTATATTTTTTCCATTTAGTGGTACATAAGGAAAGTACACTAAAATTTTAGTGATTATATTTTTAAATGGCATAAAGTGGCAGGTAAAATATTATGTTCAGACAATAAGACCGTGGGCCTGTTATTTAGCCTCGCCTTCTTTCTTTCATTTAAAAGCTATTGCTTCAGCTCAGTAGCAATTATAGACACTTCCATCATCCAGGCAGGTTAATTCTGGGGGTTATTTACTCATTCTTTCCTTTTTTAGTAACAAATATCTACATTCAAAGTACAATCAGAGTGCCATTTGGTATATGTGCTGCCGAAGCAAGCATACAAAGGGCCATTTGGAAAGGACTCTAGAATAAGTTATTAACTTAAATGGTGAAGTATGTCCTTAACTAACCATCTAGTAATAGAATCAAGAAACTGACAAGGACTTTGCCCAGGCCTTTTGAATAGGGGTGCTTTTATGTGCATTAAAGGAACCATGTACATGATTCTTAACAAAATCAAGTTCTGATCTGATTTGATTTTATATACCTTTAATATTTATACCTGAAAAAAAACATACTTTTAAACTTTGATATTGTGGCATAGTTTTATAAAGCTAACAAAATTAAAATTGTACGCCTTGCCAACCTAGTACATTTATTTCCTAACTTGAATTTTCAGTTTATTTTCTATATCAAAACAAATAAAACAAGTTTCCTTTCTAGTGAATGACATTCCAATTTAGGCCTGATTTTTTTTTTCTTTTCGGGTGACACTCAGTGATGGACAGGGATTGCTCCTGGCTCTACACTCAGGAATTTCTCCTGGCAGTGCTGAGTGAGGGACCATATGGGATGCTGGGAATCGAACCCGGGTCAGCTGCATGCAAGGCAAACACCCTACCTGCTGTGCTATCACTCCAACCCCTAGTCCTGATTTTTTTGTACTTGTTTTACATATACTGGATAGCCTTTCAGTATCTGTACTGCAAACCACAATGCCCAAAAGGAAAGAGAGAGAGAGATTACTGAACCAAATTATGAACAGCTCTGTAAAGATCTCACAGTTATCCAATAATAAAATCTTTAAAAAATTATTCCAAATGAGTCAAAAAATTAAGTTTGGAGTGTATTGTGTGTTTGTGTGCCTGTATTAAATTTGTGCCATCCTTTAAGTTGAATTATCTGTAGCAAGATGTGTCACCAATCCCAAAATAAATAAACTTCTGAGATTATTTTCTGTTATCCTTTAAATCTATTAGGTTTAGGTATTTAGAGGAGGGAAGGAAAATTGCTGTTATGTTGTATTTGCCTATAAAATACACCCAGAAGTTTGTTATTTTATCATAGAAGGAAATGGAAAGGAATAAGCATGGATTGGATACTTGAACTCATTTAAAAAGAGATTGTTGCATGTTTAAATATAAAGGAATTATTTCATTGTAGATTTTGTGAAAATGGATGAGAGAAGAGAACATATCATGATCTAAAAGAGAGTGAAATGATCCATGTATAGGAAATGGTTATACTTCCTACTTACAACAAGAACCCAGAAATTACCTAGTATTTTAGCTCTGTATTATTGAAGTGATTGCACATTTGGCTTGAATATAGGAATGATTTCCATGTCACTAGAAGTACTGGGGATTCCTTTGGGACCTTCCTAAGCACAGAATATGGGCAAGAGGATTATGGATCTCCTATGTATCATTCTATTTCTGGTCAAAAGTATCTATGAGTATCTGTCTAGAACTACTAGGAAATATTAGATAGGCTTGGACCCTTGTCCCCAGAGAAGGCTAAAGGTGCATATCTAAAGTGAGGATAGGAGATCAGATCAGCACATTTCAGTATCAGTGAAATGGAGTCAATTATATAGAGTGAGGCAAATAGACGCAAATAGAGTGAGGCTTATAGAATATTTGCTTCCTCTATTTTTTTTCACTATGTTCAATTCTCTTTTGAAGTTTCAATAAATCATTATAGCACTGTAGTACTGCACCGTTTTCCCATTGTTCATCAATTTGCTCGAGCAGGCACCAGTAACATCTTCATTGTGAGACTTCTTGTAACTGTTTTTGGCATATTGAACATGCCACAGTGAGCTTGCCAGGCTCTGCTGTGTGGGCTGGGTACTCTGGTAGCTTGCTGGGCTCTCCAAAAGAGATGGAGGAACTGAACCTGGGTCAGTTGCATGCAAGGCAAATGCCCTACCCACTGTGCTATCGCTACAGTCCAAATCATTATAAGCACAAGGGAATACAGAGATTCCAGCAACTTGGCCAACCTTTATAATTTTGAGAAATATTGAAATTCATTGATACTTGCAGAAAAACAATGTGAATATTTTTATCCTGATGGAAGCATCAAAGTATATAGTCTAAATAATATATTGTTTAGACTATATATTATTTGGGCTGGAGTGATAGCACAGCGGTGAGGTGTTCTCCTTTCACACGGCCGACCCGTGTTCAATTCCTCTGCCCCTCTCAGAGACCCCGGCAAGCTATTGAGAGTATTGAGCCCTTATGGCAGAACCAGGCAAGCTACCCGTGGCATACTGGATATGCCAAAAACAGTAACAATAAGTCTTTCAATGAGAGACGTTATTGGTGCCCGCTCAAATAATCGATGAGCAACAGGGTGACAATGACTCATAATTCATATATTATTTAGCATATATATTATTTACATAGGTAATAGCAAAATAATTCCCTAATCCTAATACTTCATTATTTGTCCATAATTCATTTCTCTAATTTGCATCTGTTCTCAATCCATTGAAGAATCTTAAGACCTTTTCTACCTAAGACCTTTACATATTTTTGTCAGATCATACCAACTTACTAATACTGCAGGATATTCAACATATCCTGATGATATTCTCTTCCCACAAATATTTATTTGCTTATATCAGTAAATGTTAGAGATTTCTCCAAGGGCTTCTTGAGCTATGACAGACTGAGCATCTTCAAGGAGCTCCATGAGCAGTACACACTGACAATGGAGAACAATAGCTGAGGCAGAAGAGGACTTAATTGAGATGCCATGATTGCAGATGACAGAGTAATTAGATATAGCTCCCATATCTATACCTAAAGACTGTCAGATATTCTTTTTATTTTATAAAAGATATACTTTATGTTTTTTTAAATTTTTTCAATGAATCACTGTGAGATACAGATACTGTGAAATTTACAAATGCTTGTGATTATGTTTTAGTCATACAATAATCAAGTATCCATCCTTCCACCAGTGACTATTCTCCATCAACAAGGTTCCTAAATATTCTTGGAGTAAGGAGCATATTGCAAGATACCAGGTGATAATGTACGATCAATAAAGAGGATGGTAGGGGTGGAGAAATAATGCAGTGGATAGAGCACGAGCTACACATGCTGCCAACCTAGGTTGAATTCCCAGCTTCCGATATAGTCACCTGAGCATCACCAGGAGTGATTCCTGAATGTAGAACCAAGAGCAGGTTGAGCTCCTGAGCTTCACCAGGAGTACACCTCATAAAGAGATAGAGAGAGAATAGGATATTGAAGCTATATAAATCTTAGGCAAATATGGATGATAAATAATTTTAATTCAAAATGAATATGGCTTATAAAAAATAAAGACTAACAAAAGACTGGAGTGTTGTCTAATTCCTAGAGAAATCAGAAAAAAATATCAAAAGCAGATATATTTTAGTATATCAACTGTGTATCATGGGATTTACCCAAAAATCTCTTATCTGAAGGCTCCCTGATATTTTAGAACTTGAATGAAATTATTGAGTGAAATTCTGACTTAATTTAAATGTGCATTTGAAATTTCAAAATAAAGAAGTTGACTAACAAGGCCTATCTTAATGCAAAAGACCATATGATACTTAGCAGTCTGATATAATAATAATTCTATGCTTGGATCTGCCCTTTAGGAATAAATTAAAGTAATTATAAAAATAATTCTTACGAGTATCCTTGACACAGTATCAAAGATCGAGACAGATTGGACGTACATATACAGGTTGATAGTTGATAATCTAGCTTCCATTTAAGATAAAATATGCCACAATTTGGACTTTAGCATTTCTAAGACATAGAAGAAAGATGCACTAAACAGTTATAAAACTAATGAGGCAAGTTAGAAGGTTAAAAGTTTTCAAAACACTTACATTTGCTTCCTAGTTTAATCCCTTCATTTAATATCTGAACAATACTGAATACATTCTCTGAAGCTACTCCTTAAATCTGTAGAGAAGGCAAGCTATTCTACATTTATAAACATATATGTAGCACTATCATACCGTTGTCTATCGATTTGCTCAAGCGGGCACCATTGTGAGACTTGGTACTGTTTTTGGCATATCGAATATGCCATGGATAGCTTGCCAGGCTCTGCTGTGTGGGCGGAATATTCTCCGTAGCATGCCAGGCTCTCCGAGAGGGACAGAAAAATCAAACCCAGGTTGGCTGCGTGCAAGGCAAACACCCTACCCGCTGTGCTATCGCTCCATTCCAAACATAGTAAAATATGTGGATACTCCCTAGTAGAAAATATAATATTCATTAAAAACATCCATTAAAAACATTACAATGCTGGGGCCGGAGCGATAGCACAGCGGGTAGGGCGTTTGCCTTGCACGCGGCCGACCCGGGTTCGATCCCCGGCATCCCATATGGTCCCCCAAGCACCGCCAGGAGTAGTTCCTGAGTGCAAAGCCAGGAGTAACCCCTGAGCATCGCTGGGTGTGACCCAAAAAGCAAAAAAAAAAAAAAAAAAAAAAAAAAAAAAACATTACAATGCTGCACTAGATGCCTATCATAAGTCGCAGAATAATGTCCACAAGGAAAGAAGTACTCTAAATTAGGAAAAGTTTGACTACTGTGGATCTTATTCAGAAATTTTTCTGGCAATCAGAGGGAACAGTTTCAGTGAATCTAAAGGCTTTACCTTGTTAGATCCAGAACAACATGAAGAAACAGCGCAAATCTCCACTACGAGTAGAGGACGAAGAAAAGAGTCCTGAATCCTCAACAGAAGGTACCCACAAGTATGATCTCTCTGACAAAGAATTCCAAGATGAAATGCTGAGGATGTTCAAGGAACTCAAAGAATCAGTAGAACAGTCGTACAGGAAATTAAAGGAAGAAGTGAAAGAAATGACGTAATGGATAACTGAGAAAATACAGAAGAAACGAGAGCAGAAATAGGAAAATTACAAAAAGAAATGTCACAAATGAAAGATTCGATAGATGAACTTAAAAAATCAATAAGTGCCCTCAATAGTAGAATGTCAACAGCCGAAGACAGAATCAGCAATATTGAAGACAAACAACAGAAATTGTATAGGCAATGGGAAAAGACCTCACAGTGGCTCTAAGGTGAATCAGAGACCTAAGAGATGACTCCAAGAGGAACAACATTATAATCATTGGAGTACCACACAGACAGGGAGCCAACCCCAATGACAAAACCACAGTTAAAAAAATCATCGCTGAAAAGTTCACAGAGTTAGAGAATGCAAGCATCCAGATCCAAGAAGCCAGAAGGGTGCCAGCTAAAAGAAATCCTAATAGAAACACTCCAAGGCATATCATAGTCAGAATGATGAATGCCACAGATAGAGATGCAGTACTACAAGCAGCAAGGTCAAAGAAAGAAATCACATACAAAGGAGCACCCCTTATATTTACAGCAGACCTATCAGAGGAAACCCTCTAAGCCCGAAGACAATGGTGGGATATAGTGAAAAAACTCAATGAAATGAATGCCTCACCAAGAATACTCAGCCAAACTCTCACTCAAGCTCGATGGAAAAATACACCATTTCGTAGATAAACAACATCTCAGGAACTTCACAGATTCAAAACCAAGCCTGAAAGAAGGACTAAAACGGATCCTGTAAGGCGAGGAAAAAAAACCCATTAGCACAACAAACCCTTATAGAAAGATGGCACAAAACCCCATGACAATAATCTCTCTCAATGTCAATGGTCTAAATGCACCTATCAAGAGACACAGAGTGGCAAAATGGATCCAGAACCTGAAACCAACATTCTACTGCCTACAAGAAACACATCTGAACAATCAGAACAAATACAGACTCAAAATTAAAGGATGGAAAACAATAATGCAAGCAAACAACTCCCTCAAAAAAGCTGGGGTGGCCATACTAGTATACGACAACATAGATTTCATGTTTAAAAAAATCATAAAGGACAGAAAAGGTCATATTCTATTTATCAAGGGTTATGTACAACAGGAAGAAATCACACTCTTAAATGTATATGCACCTAATGAGGGACTAGCTAAATACTTAAAACAACTGCTGGCAGACTTTAAGGAGGACATCGCCAGCAATACAATAGTAGTTGGAGACTTCAACACTACCTTGTCACATCTGGATAGATCAACAAGAATAAAACTCAGGAAGGAAACACTGGCTCTGAAGGAAGAAATAGAAGAGAAAGGGAGAACAGACCTATACAGGGCCTTACACCCCAAAAAGAAAGAGTACACATTCTTTTCCAGTGCACATGGAACATTTTCTAAAATAGACCACGTGCTGGGTCACAAAACATACCTCAATAGAATCAAGAAGATAGAAATTTTATCGACTGTTTTTTCAGACTACGATGCACTGAAGATAGAAGCTAACTATATACAGACAGGAGAACCAAATCAAACAACTGGAAATTAAACAACTCAATGTTGAACAATGAGTGGGTCAGGAAGGAAGTCAAGGATGAAATCAAAAGATACCTGGAAACAAATGAGAATGAAGACACGAGCTACAAAAACCTATGGGACGCAGCTAAAGCTGTGTTAAGAGGAAAATTTATAGCTTTGCAAGCATTCCTCAGGAAGGAAGAAAGAGCCTACATAATCTGACTTCACAGCTCAAGACCTTAGAAAAAGATCAACAAAGAGAACCCCAACCCAGCCGAAGGAAAGAAATAATAAAACTTAGAGCAGAAATCAACGACATGGAAACTCAAAAAACAATCTGAAAGATCAATGAAACCAAGAGCTGGTTCTTTGCTAAAATAAACAAGATTAATAAACCACTAGCAAGACTCACAAAGAAAGAGAAAGAGAGAACCCTAATAAACCAAATCTGAAATGAAAAAGGGGTTATCACAACAGAAATTACTGAAATTAAAAAGATCATCAGAGACTATTTTGAGAGTCTGTATGCCACGAAACAAGAGAACCTAGAAGAAATAGATAATTTCCTGGATTTCGATCACCTCCCAAGATCGAACCAAGAAGACTTGTAATATCTGAATAGACCCATTAATATCAAGGAAATTGAAACTGTAATCAGAATTCTCCCCAAAAACAAAAGCCCAGGCCCAGATGGATTCACTTGTGAATTTTTCCAAACATTTAAGGAGGACCTTCCCTCTAAGGTCAGGGATGAGACAAGGATGTCCACTTTCATCACTTCTGTTGAACATAGTACTGGAGGTTCTTGCAATAGCAATTAGCAAGAAAAAGACATTAAGGGCATACATATAGGGAAGAAAGAAATCAAGCTCTCACTATTCGCAGATATGATACTATATCTAGAGAAACCCAAAACCTCTACCAAGAAACTCTTAGAAACAGTAGACTTGTAAAGTCGCAGGTTATAAAATCAATACCCAAAAATCCATGGCCTTCCTATATGCAAGTAATGAAACAGAGTAAATTGACATAAAAAAAACAATTCCCTTCACAATCGTGCCCCAGAAAATCAAGTACCTCGGAATCAGCTTAAAACCAAGGAACAAAATGATCTCTACAAAGAAAACTACAAAACGCTAATCAATGAAATAAAAGAGGACATGAGGAAATGGAAACATATTCCTTGCTCATGGATAGGAAGAATGAACATTGTCAAAATGGCAATACCCCCCAAAACACTGTACAGATTCAATGTGATCCCTATAAGGATACCCATGAAAAACTTCAAAGAAATGGAGCAAACACTTCTGAAATTCATATGGAACAGTAAACGCCCATAAATAGCTAAAGTACTTATTGGGAAAAGGACGATGGGAGGCATCACCCTCCCCAACCTCAAACTCTACTATCACGATCATGATCACGAAATCCCATTATTCATCGATTTCTCGAGCGGGCTCAGTAACCTCTCATTTTGTACTTTCCCTGAGATCTTAGAAGTCTAGCTCGACTTGACCCTCCCAACGATGTCGCACTGAGGGCTCTTTCAGGGTCAGGGGAATGAGATCCACCTTGTTACTGGATTTAGCATATGAATACACCATGGGAAGCTAGCAAGGCTGTCCCAGGGGCAGGAAACTCTCAGAAACTTGCCAGTTTCTCCCAGAGGGTGAAGTAGGCTACAAGATATCCAAACGCGTGGGCAAGAGACTCTCTGCATCACTCTCTTCTGAGAGCTTGCTTTTAAGTCTCTTTCTGGATATTGGCCATTGATGGGATTACATACACCTGGGTTACTCTGCCGGTACCTTCATGCGTGACGCCTGTCCGAACGTGTGGAGAGGGGCCTCAAGCATGGCTGTAGCTAGGTTCTGGTGGTCTTCAGCTGCCGGGAGCTCTGCTCAGGGTGGGGAAGGAAGCTGGAGCCCATCCCCTCCTAGGGGCCCCGGGGAAGACCGCCAGGCATGCGGGCAAGAGACTCTCTGCCTATAAAGCGGTAATAATCAAAACTGCATTGTACTGGTCCAAAGGCAGATCTGCAGACCAATGGAATGTGGTGGAATATCCCTACACACAACCCCAATTGTATGAACATCTAATCTTTGAAAAGGGAGCAAGAATGTGAAGTGGAACAAAAAAGCCTCTTCAACAAATGGTGCTGGCATAACTGGACAACCACTTGTAAAAAAATGGGTTTAGATCTCGACCTATCACCATGCACAAAATTCAGATCAAAATGGATTAAAGACCTCAACATCAGACCACAATCCATAAGGTACATTGAAGACAAGGTTGGCAAAACTCTCCACACTTGAAGCTATTGGTATATTCAAAGATGACATGCCACTGACCAACCAAGTGGAAACAGAGATAAATAAATGGGACTATATTAAACTAAGAAGCTTCTGCACTGCAAAAGATACAGTGACAAGGTACAAAGACAGTCTACAGAATGGGAAAGAATATTCACCCAATACCCATCAGATAAGGGGCTTATATCAAGGATATACAAGGCTCTGGTTGGAATCTACAAGAAGAAAACTCCCAATCCCATCAAAAATTGGGGGATGGAAATGAACAGAAATTTTCTCAAGGAAGAAATATGAATGGCAAAAGGCACATGAAAAAATGCTCTTCATCACTAATCATCAGAGAGATGCAGATCAAAACAACTATGAGATGCCACCTCACACCACAGAGAATGGCACACATCCAAAAGAACAAACGCAACCTCTGTTGGCATGGATGTGGGGATAAAGGGACCCTCCTACACTGCTGGTGGGAATGCCGATTGGTTCAGCCCTTTTGGAAAACAGTGTGGTCGCTTCTCAAAAAATTAGAAATTGAGCTCCCATTTGACCCAGCAATACCATTTCTGGGAATATATCCCGGAGAGGCAAAAAAATATAGTTGAAATGACATCTGCACTCGAATGTTCATTGCAGCACTGTTTACAATAGCCAGAATCTGGAAAATACCCGAGTGCCCTAGAACGGATGACTGGTTAAAGAAACTTGGTATATCTACACAATGGAATACTATGCTGCTGTTAGAAAAGATGAAGTCATGAAAGTTGCATATAAGTGGATCAACATGGAAAGTATCATGCTAAGTGAAATGAGTCAGAAAGAGAGAGACAGACATAGAAAGATTGCACTCATATATGGAATATAAAATAAAATAACAGAATAGGAGACTAACACCCAAGAATAGTAGAGATAAGTACCAGGAGGTTGCCTCCAAGGCTTGGAAGCTGGCCCCACATGCTGGAGGCAGGAGCAGCTCGCATAGAGAAGGGAACACCAGGTAAAGTGTGTTTTGAGGACATGCACGGGATGGGAGATGCACTCTGAAAACAGAATATAGACCAAACATGGTGGCCACGTAGTGCCTCTGTTGCAAACCACAACACCGAAAAGGAGAGAGAGAGAACAAAAGGGAATGCCCTGCCACAGAGGTGGGTTGGGGTGGGGGGATGGGATTGGCGGGGTGGGAGGGATACTGGGTTCATTGGTGGTGGAGAATGGACACTGGTGGAGGGATATGAACAAAGTGCAAACATGAAAGTTCATAAGTTTGTAACTGTAACTCATGGTGATTCACTAATAAAGTTTTTTAATTCATTAAAAACATTCATTAAATTAAAATTAATTAATTAATTAATTTTAATAAATTAATTCAATAAATGTATCAAATAACAAAACAAATAAATGATAAGATGAACATTAAATACATAAAATAAATAATGAATAAAATAATAAATTTATTAAATAAATTCAATAAAATAATTTAATTAAATTAATGAATTAAAAACATTCACTAAAACAGTGATAAAAATGTATCACTGTTTATGTAGCTGTATATGTACATGTTAATAAAGCATATTGGATACATTTCTAAATATGGTGGCACACGTGAACATTATAAATCACATAACTTCTAGTTTGTCATTGAAGGCTTTGTGGTACTGTTACCTGTAGCTCAAAAATATAGTTGTAAAGAGAGAATTTCTGAAAATGAGTTTTGACTATAATTAAACTTAAATTTTTTTTGGTGTTATGCTTTCTTGTATTATACGAACTAAAAATCGTAACCATTTAGATAATTTTTAAATAAAACCTCACATATATGTAAAATCAATTGCATGTCCTTAAATAGTGACACTTTTTTTTTTCTTTTTGGAGTCACGCAGTGATGCCAAGGGTTTACTCCTGGCAGTGCTTGGGGGACCTTATGGGATGCTGCGAATCAAACCCGGGTCGGTCGCATGCAAGGCAAATGCCCTACCCATTGTGCTAAGAATGATGCTTTCTGTCTGTCCCTCTGTCTTTAGAGAATCATCTGTTTACCTCCTCTCCTTATTTTTTGATATGGTCATTGGATATTTTATTGTTGCTATTGATCTTTGTCTGTGATCTTTATGTCTTTGATATAATCCTTTATGACATATTATATGCAAATATTTTTACCCATTCAGTAGGCTGCCTTTTGATTTTAGCCTGATTGTATTTTCTCATGAAAAACTTTATAATCTGATATAGTCCCTTTGTTTATTTTTATTTATTGTCCTTGCCAATTCAAAACACCTTTGCAGTTCAAATTATTAAGTGTTCTGCCTCAATTTTTTTTAGTCAACTTTATGGATTTTAGTCTAATCTCAAGGTCTTTGATCTACTTTGAATTGACTTTTGTGTAAGATATTAGATATGAATTCAGTTTCATATTTTCCCAGAACCATTTGTTGAAGAGACTATCATTACTTCAATTAATGTACCCAGTTTTTTTAGAAATCATAAATTAGATTTTCATAGATCTAAGAGTTTATCTTTGGGTTTGCTCAGGCAGAGCAGTTTCTTTAAAAGGCTATAGCTTTACTTAGCAGTCTTTCCTATAAATCATAGAATGAAGGAATTATTGCATCACATTGAAATCGTACTACACCAACACATGGAAATGTGTATTTTTAATCAGGATTTGGGATATAGATATGCTGAAAAGAGGAATTTTGACAGTATAGCAAAGAACTGGGGGAGGGAATGACCTCTCTTAATAGTATGTGATATATCTCTTCCACAATAAGAGAAAGAACGCTAAGTGTAGAATGATGAACAGAGTAGCATTTCTACATATTTCTAATATAACCATTAGCAAAATATGGAAATATTTTGAATGTATCTCAAAGAAAGACAATAAATATGATAAATGTATTTTATAGGTAAAAATCCATTATTTCAAACATTTTAGATAGTGTCATAAAAGAGAAATTTGATTTAAATTAAAATTAAACTTTTAGTCACACCCTTCTCATCCTGCGCAACAAAAAGGGGTCATGGAAGCATTGTCAATACCATTGTACTAATAAGAATCACTTTAGTAATTTGCATTTAATTCAAGGTTTCCTTAAGAAAATAACCTATGATTTATTCTTCTAATTGTGGGTTAGCAAGGAAATTAACATATCTGATGCCACAGAAGAGCAGAGGTAAGTTAAATTCAGCGGTTAATTATGAAGGTAGTTACAGAAATTTAATCAGGGCATTCCCTCAGTGAAGAATGTTGAGCACCAAGTGAATGTGACTGGAAATGCTTGGTGACTGTATCTGTTTAATGAATTGAGTAATTTAAACAGCAACATATTAAATAGGCACCAATGATCAATGCATAAGCTAAAAATGTTGATTTGTCAGTTCTCAGTGATGTTCCTAAGCCTAAATACAAGAAACTCATCAACCAGTAAATGATGCATAGTGAAAAATTTTTACAAAATCTGAAACTATATTAGATAATAAAACCAATGACAATGAAGTCAGGTTGTATGCATTGAATATAGAATCAGTCCTTGTTTTTATTATCCTTCCAAAATTAATGTTCATTTTTCATAATGATTTTTTCTTTAATTAATTTTTTAGTAAGTTAGATATTGAATGAGATTAGAAGTTCACACTGCAATAACAATTCTCAAATATAGAGATATAAATGCATACTTGTGTGTATATGTTTGTACACATGTACACAGATGTAAACAGAAAAACAGAAAAACAAAATAAGAGAAGAAAGGGGTGAGAAACAACCTCAACATTTATAAGAGTTGGTTCCATTAATGAAACTTCAAAGGCAAAATCAGTACAGTTTAGTTTTTGATCTATCACACAAATTAAATGCTTCCAAATCAAGCTAATTTTCTTTTAGGGTAAGACTAAAATGTGGGGTAAGACTACTTGGTCCAAGAAACTAAAATTTCCATCAAGGAAGTAATAAATATTAATGTGAATGAAGTGAGATTTTTACAACTTGGGACCATCCCTATTTTTAATAAACCAGCAAACACTTGGTCCTTAAATTACACACTTTGAAGTGTTTCCTGTCACTATAGGCCTCCTATGATTTTTCTTACTAATATCCTTTCATAATATTTGCTTTCAGGCTGATAAACTCATATTCTTAGAGTATTACACAAAGGCAAATGTTTATTTCATAGAATTCAGTGGAAATTGAAAACAAACCTTTTCCTGTGTAATTTTTAGAAAATAATAGACACTGTTGTTTATTATATAAGATTTATAAATTGTAAGAAAGGAACAAAAGGGGCAAGGCATGTGTACAATTTTTAAAATCTCATTTTATCATTCTGTTGAGGCAAGAATAGACTTTTGGGGCAAATCAAAATCACCTGTCCTTTCTGAACACTGATTGAAAAATAAATGGGAAAAAAATGTAAGCATGCTCAATAGGAATAAGAGTTGGCAGCTCCAGAGAGCAGAATGCCCCACATGGACATGGTTGCTAGTTTTATTTTCTTTCATAATAAAGAGGCATACTGTGTGATTCAAAGAGTAGGTGGTAGGTTGACTTTTCTAGGAAACCTTGATCCCATGACTTTCCACTGATTTTCTATGCTTTCTGGTCAAATCAGGACTATCATAATGGTATTTAGAGTAGGACACTACAGGAGAGACTCTAGCCAAAATTAAAGGAGAACTGAGACTCTCAGCTTTGTGGCACTACTCTCGTGTTTAGAAGTGTTGGGACTACCAACTTTGCAGAAGATATGAGAACATAGAGCCCTCAGTCATTCTTCTCTGCGTTAGCATTTTTATTAGAGATAGGGATAGAGTGGAGTTTCTTTCTGCTTAAATGTTTACAGGGCAAGAGTTTTCTACTTATGCCTCTTTATTACAGAAGGAAATAAAACTAGCACCCTTGTCCTCTTGAATCATTCTGGTCTCTGTAGATGTCCGCTCTTATTTCTACTTATGAACCCAGGGTTAATTTTCTATTCCTGTCTTTGTTATTTATAGAGTATCGCGATGCAAAAGAACATATAAATGAAGATCCTTTTGTTCCATTCCTGGGACTTCTTCCTTTTTTATCCTTAAAATACACACACACACACACACACATACATATATGTATCTGTATGCCTGGATAGATAGATAGATAGATACATAGATAGATAGATAGACAGACAGACAGACAGACAGACATAGGTTGAAGACCCTGCCTGGTGCAGACAGAGACAACTGAAGAAACAAGAAAATGTTGTTGGGTGCTGCTTCCAGGTGGACCCTGTTGACTTCTGCTGAGGTTCTGGCAGGGCCTGGGGCAATGATTTTTTTAAGTCTCTTTGTCATGAAGGGGAACAAGGGTCAATGTTGTTTCTATGGTAGAAAGGGGACAAAAGGAAGGTGTGCCCTATAGAAGGAGGGAGGTAGAGGATAGTGTGGTTGGTATTCCTTTATCCACAGGGTATAAAATAGTTTTGTTCTTGTCTGGTGAGGGGGTAGAGTAATCCTAAGTAAACCTTTATTTTATATATATATATGTACATATATATGTATATACACACATATATACATGTAGCACTGTAGCACTGTATATATATATATGAATATATACAGATGTATATATATACATATATATGTATATATATCTTTCAGCACGTGTTACTTTGGTGTTGGGAACTAAAATACCAGAGCTGTCAAAACCATAAGCTCTTTATTTGCATCTCCACCAAGAATGATAGAATGATTTTACCTCAGATATACTACTACTACTCTCCTGAGTTCAAAATAATAATTTCCTTTTTCAGCCAGGCTTTTAGGAATTACCATAAACCTATCAAAGACAAATGAATTGTTACTTTAATGATTAGTTTAATGTAAATTTTTCCTCCTTTGAGAACTGCCTATGCCAACTATGCATAAATTGGAACCTGCCCCAGGAAGCAGCTAATCAGCATTCTCTTTGTGTTAGCTTCTTCCTCCTGGCAGCCCTCAAGTTAACTCACAAAAATAAAAGTGTTGTCTTTTTCCTCCCCATTTCCATTCAACTCTGGTAATATTTTACTATCATTCCCTTCTTAAATTACCCTCACTCCCCTGGGTCTTGATTGAAACAAATCCCACTATTCCTATTTTAAGTATTTCTCAATATACCTTACTAATAAGCCTGCCTTACGTTTTGGGACAGAGACTACAAAGGTATTTTGAAAATGTTTACAATGCTATATACCTAAATATCATGGTGATAAAATATTATGTTTTTGTCTTTCTTATGAGATCATTAATAAATATTGCTTAAGTATAATAGAAACAGCATGGAGCTTGATATGAACAGATTTACTCTCAAATTCCAAACTACAGCATTGCTACATAGTTTTTATTCAAATTAAGTAACCTCTGTGGACTTTGGTTTCCTCCCATGATAAATGGAAATGACAACCATTTACAGAATTTAGAGAGGAGAAATTGTGATCATTGGATGATTCACCTTGTGTAGTGAGTGTCACCATTTTGGTACCGAACACAGCTGTGTTCAAAATATTTTCACTTTGAAGACCACCTCTGGTCAGTCTCAGCTTTGTACTGTACCTTTAATGACATTGATCATTGTATCACTGTCATCCCATTGCTCATCGATTTGCTCAAGAGGGCACCAGTAATGTCTCCATTGTGAGACTTTGTTATTACTGTTTTTGGCATATCGAATACACCACAGGTAGCTTGCCAGACTGCCATGCAGATGAGATACTCTCAGTAGCCTGCTGGGCATTCTGAGAGGGGTGGAGGAATAGAACCAAGGCCGAATGCAAGGCAAACACCCTACCCACTGTACTATCATTCCAGCCCAATGCCATGGATCATGTTTGTAATTTTATTTTCAGAATGATTAATTTGTAACACTCTTAGTCCTGTAACATACATATGTTCATAGCATATGTTCATAGGTGAAATACATGGCAATTGGAAAAATTACTCTGTGATTTTTAGAAGTTGATAGTCATGAACACATGTTTAATCTGAGACATAGACATCTTCCACAACTTATCATGTGCTTGAGAGATTAGGCTATAGAACTGGGGTGGTAATTTATTTTTCATCTAATCCATATTGGTTATTTTCCTTTATCAATTTGCCCAAAATAGTAGTGACCTCAATTACTATCTTTTCAGCAAAACTTATTGTCTTTAAAAAGTTGTTAAATAAATAGCCAGAATCTGGAAAAAACCCGAGTGCCCTAGAACAGATGACTGGTTGAAGAAACTCTGGTACATCTATACAATGGAATACTATGCAGCTGTTAGAAAAAATGAGGTCATGATGTTTGCATATAAGTGGATCAACATGGAATGTATCATGCTAAGTGAAATGAGTCAGAAAGTGAGAGACAGACATAGAAAGATTGCACTCATCTGTGGAATATAGAATAATAGACTATAAGACTAACGCCCAAGAATAGTAGAAATAAGTACCAGGAGATTGTTTCCATGGCTTGGAGGCTGGTCTCTCATTCTGGGTAACTCAGGGAAGGGACCACCAAGTAAAATGTGGTTGGAGGTCATGTGGGGGAAGGGTGATGCAGGCCGAATATAGACTAGAGACTGAACACAATGGCCACTCAACACCTTTATTGCAAACCACAACACCTAATCAGAGAGAGAGAACAAAAGGGAATTCCCTGCCATAGTGGCAGGGTGGGGTGGGGGGAGACGGGACTGGGGAGGGGGGGAGGGATGTTGGGTTTACTGGTGGTGGAGAATGGGCACTGGTGAAGGGATGGGTTATCGAACTTTGTATGGGGGAAACATGAGCACAAAGATGTATGGATCTGTAACTGTACCCTCACGATGACTCTCTAATTAAAAATAAACTAATAAAAATATATATATTTAAAAAAAAGTTGTTAAATAACTTTTGTTATCTTTAAAAAAGTTGTTAAACAATTGAGTCAAACAAAAATGTGATCTCTTCTGAAGATTTGGTAATTTGCCCACATCCTTTTTGTCTTTTTCTCTTGGATCCAATATATTGTTTGATATTCAAGCCATTTAAAAATGGTTGAATGTTATAGATCCATATCAATCCAGAATGGTCAAAGGGAGATCTTCAAACAGGACTAAAGGTATAAGCAAATTATTAGAATTATACTTATGAGAGGAAATACTATAGTGTTAGGAAGACCCATTGACCCTGTGTCAAATTTACTAGTTCTGGGATTTCCATGTCCCTCAAGAATAGTTGCAGTCAGGGGCTGGAGCAATAGCACCGTGGGTAGGGTGTTTGCCTTTGCCTTGCATGTGGCCAACCTGAGTTCAATTCCCAGTATTTCATATGGTCCCCAGAGCACTGACAGGAGTAATTCCTGAGTGCAAAGCCAAGAGTAACCCCTGTGCATTGCCGGGTGTGACCCAAAAAGCAAAAAAAAAAAAAAAGCAAAAAAAAAGAACACTTTAGGTCATAGGAAGGATAAGTCCGACACTGAACTCAGTGTAGCGTGTTCCTCACACATCTCAAGAGGGACAGGTTTGACTAAACCATGGGAGTTACAGTGCAATGTGCTGTAGTTGGCAGGAGGCCGTAAGAAAATAAGATTATGAAAAGTCTTGTAATTTTCACAGAAATTTTCAGCAGATTTGGGCACATGGGGATTATTTTTAGGTATACCTGATCTGAAGGACCCAGCAGAAGAACCCAGGTGTGCGGGACCCAGGGCCGAGATCTCCAAGGCTGCTTGGATCAGTACTGGGCCTCTTCCACCCAGATTCCCCATTTTCCAGTAGCTAGGCAGTCACACCCAGAAACTGCCCCCAGCGCAGTGTAATCCCATCAACAGCCAACATCCAGAGACTATAAAACCAAGCTCCTGGAGGCATGCGGCCATGATGCAGCTGCATGATATCCGATAGTCTAGTTCTCCCTCTTGGAGAACCTGGCAAGCTACCGAGAGTTTACTGCCCACATGGGGAAAAGCCTGGCAAGCTCCCCGTGGCGTATTCATATGCCAAATATAGTAACAATGATGGATCTCATTCCCCTGACCCTGAAGAGCCTCTAATGCGGCACCATTGGGAAAGATGAGTAAAGAGAGCCTGCTAAAATCTCAGGGCTAGAATGAATGGAGACATTACTGTGCCCACTTGAGCAAATCGATGATCAACAGGATGACAGTGATACAGTGATACCTGATCTCCTGCCCTGCTTATAGGGCAGTTGTATAATGTTCCCAGTATGGGAATATAATTAAAGTATTAGAGGTGTCTGTCCTGGATTGATTAATATTTAATAATAATTCTCTAAAAGGTCTGTAGGACTGGAGCGATAGCACAGTAGGTAGGGTATTTGCCTTACACATGGCCAACACAGGTTTGATTCCTCCATCCCTCTCGGAGAGCCTGGCAAGCTACCGAGAGTATCCAGCCCACACGGCAGAGCCCGGCAAGCTACCAGTGGCATATTCAATATGCCTAAAACAGTAACAACAAGTCTCACAATGGAGACGTTACTGGTGCTCGCTCGAGCAACTCTATGAACAATGGGACAACAGTGCTACAGTGCTACTCTAAAAGGTCGACTCCATTTGTGGATTTATTGGACCAGACAATAGAAGCAGGAGGCCATGGTATGGTGATACAGTACTTTGTTGCCAGAACAAGTGAAAGTGATGAATTTGCATGTGAGACAGATACTAAAGTGACAGTAGTTCTAACTACTAGTTAGAACTGTGATTAGTACAGCCAGTAACTTTGACTTTGGAAGTGACCTGAGAACAGAAAGTCCTTAAATTCTTCTTCATCATAAGCATTCTTAGCTCCATCTGAATAGAATATGCTGAGAACCTTTTATACTTAGAATAAGCATTTTATTCCCTCTTCTTAATATCTTTAATCATTTCTGGATAAAAAATATAGACTTATCTTTATGCTAATATCAGTTCTTTAAGAAAAGATTTCTTTAAGAAAACTGAATTAGTCTACCTTTGATTTTCAGTTGTCTGGCTCTCAATTGCTTCTTTGCAGAGAGCGAAGGGGATATAGAAAATTGTTTAGAAACCCTCAGGAGATAGTTTCAGGAAAGCCCACAAACCAGTGTGTCCATTAGTCTTTTCACACACCAAAAAAAAAAGCTTCAGAGAATGGACCTCTTTATCTCTGAACTCTCTATGCTTTTTGAACTTTTGATGTCAAAATGCTCAATCAGTAGCACTGGTCTTTAAGCCCTATTTCTGGGAATGCCCTGTGCACGGCTGGCTACTAGTGATAAAGGTCAATGAATCAGAAAACAGTCCTGCATAGCAAATTTAGAGGAAAGTTAATCAGCAATCTTAAACACAGCAGACACACTCCTTTCCAGAGGCTTCCAGGAAATGACAATCACATAATTTGTATTTCTTGAAGAAAGTGCTATTGTTTTATTACAAAAATGCAAGTGCAACAGGCTGATTCAAGGTAACAAAAAATATTTGAGAAGCTGGAGAGTTCATAATTATATCCTGAAGGTGACATAGATAATTATCCTCCAGGAATATTCTCATTCATCCAAATTCTGACCAGTGTCATTTACAATGACAGTTGGCAATGGGTAGGAAAATTGTGAATCAGACTCACATCTGCTCTATAAAGTAATGTCAGACTGCCCTTTAAACTAGTCACAATGTAACCCCTTCAATATAAGATCTAAGAATTCCCAGGCCTGGAGAGGTCAAACTGCACATTATGAGTTTGAGATTTTTCAGAATATCAGTCATCCTAGAGAGCTCACTATATTGCTCCCCAGCAACTCATTAGCTCATTGAATATTCTGGTGGGAGGTTTGTTGGAATATGATGAGTGGAATCAGATTCATAACTCTGCTACTGGCTAGTTCAAAAAAACTTGTTAGGTGTCCTAAATTCCATGATGTCATGCATCTCCTCTGTGGATTAGGGTCAGAAATAGGTAATACACATGAACAGAATTCCTTGCAGAGATAAACTATCTCTTCAAATAAGAGACTGATTTCAAATCCTTTCTGCCTTATTCAAATCAATTTTCTTTCAATCTCCATACTTTTCTTATTTTTTCCTGTATTTATGTTGGAGGAAATAGAATTTTTGGAAAGTTAATTTTTCATAAAAGCTTCATCCAAATAAAATTTTTTCAGGTAAATGGTTTGATTTCCTTAGCATGGTAATTAAAGTAGTTACTGTGAATATGAGTTTCCTGTGTTTAAGTTTTGTTTCCTATACATGTTGTACGAACATGAGTAAGTTATTGATTTCTCTGAATATTATTATTCAGAGAATAACTGAGTGGGGGTAGGAGAGGTACAACCAAATCATATGTTTTCAGGCTTTGAGCTCAGGGATCACTCTTGGCAAGGCTTGGTGGTATAGGATGCCAGGGTCAACCACATACAAGATGAGGCCCTAACTCTCGCCCTGCTCCTGACCTAAAAAGTACTCATTCCCCTGAAAAAAATGCAGAGTTTCTTTCTGAGAATCATATATTTTAACAATGCAAGAAGAGTGCTAACATTGATTTTTGGCTCATCATCATCATCATTATCCCGTTGATCATCGAATTTCTCGAGCAGTCTCAGTAACATCTCCATTCGTCCTAGCCCTGAGATTTTAGAAGCCTCTCTTTACTCGTCCTTCTCAATGATGCCACATTGGAGGCTCTTTCAGGGTCAGGGGAATGAGACCCAGCATTGTTACTGGTTTTGGGATATGAATACACCATGGGGAGTTTTTGCAGCTCTCCCATGTGGGCAGGAAACTTAGTAGCTCGCTAGGTTCTCCAAAGGGGAGAATTAAGCTATAAGATCTTCTGGGAGTTTGGTTTTAAGTCTCTGGATGTTAGCCATTGGTGGGATTACACGGTGCCTGGACAGTCCCTGGGTGTGACCGCCTACCTACTGGAAATTGGGAAATCTGGGTGGAAGAGGCCCAGTCCCTAACTGAGCAGGCTTGGAGGTCTCCACCCCGGGGTTCCACACACCTGGGTTCCTCTGCCAGTACCTTCATGCATGAGACTCATCCAAACATGTGGAGATGAGCATGGCTGTGCCTAGGCTCCAGAGGTCTTTGGCCGCAGGAGCGCTGCTCAGGGTGGGGAGGGAAGCTGGAGCCCACCCCATCCAAGGGGCCCAGGGGAAAACAGCCAGGCGCTCGGGCCAGAGACTCTCTGCATCGCTCTCTTCCGGGAGCTTGGGTGTTGGCTGTTGGTGGGATTACATAGTGCTGGGGACAGCCCCTGGGTGTGACCACCTAGCAAACCCTGGGATACTCGAAGCAGTTGCACCTTCTCTGTTTATTTGGTTTATTTGAATTAGTCCATATCCTTATTTTCAATCTATTTTATGTTTGCATATATGGTGTTTCCTTAGAAAATGAAGTTTTGCATCTAGTCTGATAACATATTATACTGCATATTTAGTAAAGTTATTTAAGTCATAATTGATATGATTATATTTAGAAATGTAATTGAGGACTGGAGTGATAGCACAGCGGTTAGGGCGTTTGCCTTGCATGCAACCGACCCAGGTTTGATTCCCAGCATCTCATATGGTCCCCCGAGCACTGTCAGGAGTAATTCCTGAGTGCAAAGCCAGGAGTAACCCCTGAGCATCGCTGGGTGTGACCCAAAAAGCAAAAAAAAAAAAAAGGAAATGTAATTGAATATTTTTTCTATTTCTTTAATATGTTTTAGAATTTTTTTATTCTTCCTATTATCTTTTATATATTTTATTTGTGGGGAGTGGAAAGACAGTGCAGGCTTTTCAAGTGGTGTTAAAGAAGGAGGCTGGGGGACCCAGTGGTCACTCTTGGCCCACCTTACTAGCTGTTCAATGTAAGGACTCTGCGGTGCTAAGGATACTTGGGTGACCTTGGCAGTCCTAGCGGACTCCAGTGGCTACACTCATCAGTGTTCAAGGTGTCCAGAGCTATACCCTGTGATGCTCCGGGTATCATGGGATGCTAGGGATTGAACCCATGTTGAATCATATTCTTGGCATGCATCCTAACAGCAGTGATGTCTTTATTGTTTATAAATTGTAACAGTTATTTCAGTTTCTCTATTGACTTTTTGAATAACATCCTTTACTTTTTATAAGTGGTTACTCTGGAACCAGAGAGCTAATATAGATGTTAAGGTCAGACCTTGCTATAAGTTTACTGGGTTTGATCCCAGGTACCACGAGGTCCCCAGAGCATCAAACATCACTTATATGCAGCCCTAGAGGTATCCAAGCACAGCTGGGTGGCACAATATTCCTCAGCACCACAGTTTTATCTAAGAATTAAGGGCAGGACCTCCTGACTACCACTCGGGATAAATACTGAAAACTTAGAGTAGTTATCTAGTATTATGTCATTTATTTGCTATGATCTAAAATAGATTGGTAATGAAAGGATAAAATCAATATTGATATATACTTTGCCTAAACATGATCCATTTCCCTCATACTTTTCGTATTATGCATATCTATGTAAATTATGTCTGTGAATGTAGTGATATAAATTCCACTTCTTGTAATTCTGAGTTTTGAAGTGATTAAGAAAAACAAAAATCCATGTGTGTATTTTACATATCTATGCCATAGTAAATTGATGAGCAACGGGATGACAGTGACAGTGACAGCATGCCATAGTTGCCATATTTGGTATTCTTCATTTCTTCTACCATAGCTAAGTCATCATTTGTTATTTTCTTTCAGCCTGAAGTATTTATTAGTAAGTTTTATGCTTCATTTCTCCTAGCAGCAATTTCTTTTTGATTTTCATTATTTGAAAAAATCTATTTCCTATTCATTTTTGAGAAACTGTTTTGCTGGATATAGAATTCTTAGTTTTATATTTTTGTCTTTTTCTGACTATTGTTTTGAATGATGTTCCAATGAATCTGGCTTCAAATATTTCTATAGAAAATCCTTCACTTACCTGTGTAGTTTTTTATTAAGTGTGATTTGTAGGCTGCTGCTTTCTTTCACTATTAGTAATACTTATGTGCTAAGGTGTCATCTCCTCTGTGTTTATTCTGTTTGGAATTTGTTCATCTGGGTATATCAATTTGTGAAGTTAGGGCATTTATTGATTTGTTAAACTGTTTTCCTCATTTTTTTCTTTGTTTCTTTCTTTCTATATTTAATCTGGCTGTGCTTAGGGCTTACTCTCAGCTCTGTGCTCTGGGGTCACTCCCGGAAGTACTCAGGGGACCTATGTGGCTCCAGGGTTGGAACCAACCGAGATTGGCCTCCTGCAAGGGAATTGCATTACCTGCTATACTTCCTGTCCATTTCCAATGAAGTATCTTTTCTTCATTTTTATCTTTTTAAAATTTTTCTCCAGAATTTCAGTTATGAGTATGGGATTACTTAACACCATATTATAGATTATTCTTTATTATTTTAATTTTATTTTTTTTAATTTATATTTCTTATGTGGATATCTATGTACAAATCATGAATCACAAAATCCCGTTGATCATCGATTTCTCGAGCGGGCTCAGTAATCTCTCCATTCGTCCTATCCTTGAGATTTTAGAAGACTTTTTCCACTCGGCTTTCCCAACAGTGCTGCATTGGAGGCTCTTTCAGGGTCAGGGGAATGAGATCCAGCTTGTTACTGGCTTTCACACCATGAGAAGCATGCGAGTCTGTCCCATGTGGGCAGAAACTCTCATTAGCTTGTTAGTTTCTCCCAGAGGGAGAAGTAGGTTATAAGATATCGAGAAGCCACTTCTCAGCCACGTGCTTCTGGGAGCTTGCTTTTAAGTGTGGATGTGGGCCGTTGATGGGATTACACACACCTGGGTTCCTCTGCCGGTACCTTCATGCATGAGGCTTGTCCAAACATATGGAGAGGGGCCTTGAGCGTGGCTGTAGCTAGGTTCCGGTGGTCTTCGGCCGCCGGGAGCTCTGCTCGGGGTGGGGAGAGAAGCTGGAGCCCATCCCCTCCCAGAGGCCCCTATTTACATTCCATATCTATGTACATTCCAATATATTTTTGGTTCATTGTTTCCTAGTTTTTATTTCTTTTTTATTTTGGTTTTGGTTTTTGGTTTTTGGGTCACACCTGGCGATGCACAGGGGTTACTCCTGGCTCATGCACTCAGGAATCACTTCTGGCCAAGCTCAGGGGACCATATGGGATGCTGGGAATCAAACCCAGGTTGGCTGCATGCAAGGAAAATTCCCTACCCGCTTTGCCATCACTCCAGCCCCCCTAGTCTTTATTTCTATGAGAATGTTTGCCTCTACTTCCTTAATCATAGTTTCCTCCAATTTGAGCATGCATAAAATAGCTTTTTCAAAGATTTTGCTAAATCTATTCTGAGTCCATTTCCATTGACTATCCATTAGCAACAGGTGATTAGATTGCAGAATCTATCTGCCCCAGAGTATCTTCTGTCAGCTATTCCTCTTCAGTCTTTGATAGCTTAGTTTTCATGCAGAGTTTAACTGAATAACTGGTCTATTCAGAAACTATGATCACATACCCCTATGCAGCATTTTGTCCTCTGTCATATAAACTTTGTATTGGTTGACAAATGAATGTAAAGTCTCAAAAACTCCTCAACCCTCTTGGGCTTTGTTTTAACCTGATCCCTGGTGTTTTATAGTCATATGTGTAGATGTATAGTAAACCAGAGATGCAAGGAGAATTACATTTATTGGTATTTCTGTATTCCCCTCATTTACACTGTTCTTCAAATTTTTCATTGCTTTGCCACCTGCTGGAAATCATGTGAAAAACTTGAAAGGGATTGTGCCACCCAAGTTGAGCAAGTGGGGTTGTGTCCAGCAACATGTTCACAATATTATTATTCTTACAGAAGAATTAGCAGTGTCTCATGAAAAAATAATTCTCAAGCCATTGCCTATCTTTGATCATTTCCTAGTGTCCTGAAATGATAATATCAAGCCATTTTAAACTGGAGTATAATCAGCTGCCTTCTTCACTAGATAGAAGTTAAATCCTCTCATTTTATGCTAAATGTTTTCATAAATCATTTAAATTATTTATGGAATCTGCATATATATTATTTCTTTAAAATAGCATGAAGAACTTTCAAAAGACTTTAAAGATCTATGGTAAAAGATATTTATTGAACATGCAATTTTAAATTCCTTACACATCCTTTTTTCATTTTATGTTTATATTATTCTAACATTGAATGAGAGATCATTTTTCTGAAAAAATGGAAATGTTCAACAATTTCACTGAAAACCTAAGAAAGTAGAATATTTCCTCATGTTTTCTAATATCCTCTTTAAACTTTCCCCATTAAAGGATTTAAAGATTATAAATCACTAGGATGCATTTTATCCTATTTTAACAATGCTATTTTTCTAATTTATTTCCCATCTTTAGTAGTTGACCTATAAATAATAACAAACAGTAGGTTACATTAAGATGCCACTTTTTTGAGCTTGGTAACAGGACGAATAGAGGTTTTGCTGCAACCTAATTGATAGGTTATGTTATAGTTAATTGTTGGAAAATTAATACATCAAGATTCAGATTTTAATTGACGAAAGAGGAAGTGGGGAGTGTAGAATTTTGTTTCACAAAAAATTTAGGTTTGACAATGAAACAGGAGAGCAGTGATAAAAATTTATAATTTCTTGAGGGAAAGTTATAATATAGGTATTGTATGCTAAGTATAAATATATGAACTATGTGGGTTCTTTCAAGCTTTCAATAATTTATAAAGTATATAGTGACAAATTTTATCTAATAAATACCTTAAAATTTGAAACTGAATAAAAAAAGCATAATTTTCCTTAATAATTTTCCTGGTCTAATGTATTTGTAGTACATTCAAAAACATCCTGAGGAAAATATAGATGTGTATAAAGACTACTCTGAAACTCAAAATAGTGGGAACAAATCCATTCAAAACTACCTGAGATAAAATTAAGTACACGTATTTGTTATATTTTAATAATAGAGTATATATATACACACATATATACATATAGTATATATGTATGTATATATATATATGTATATATATATATATATATAATCTCACATCGCAAAGCCTGGCAAGCTACTCGTGGCATATTCAATATGCCAAAAACAGTAACATAATGGGCCTCATTTCCCTGACCCTGAACGCAACCGGGAAAAATGAAGACATTACTTGTGTCTACTCGAGCAAATTGATGAGCAACAGGATGACAGTGATACAGTGACAGTGATATATATATATACATATATGTAGATATATATGCATATTGACTAAGAGTCATGTGTTCAAATTTTATTTAGTTTTCCAGGCAAGGAGTGAAGCTTACATATGAAGCAGTCAGTGGTGGATGATGAAAGGTGGAATAAAACTCTAGTACCAGGGGTCATATAATACCTAGAAGCTCTGGGACAAGGGAGAGAAAGGCAGAGACAAATAATCATGTCAGATACAAAATTTGACTATCATTTCATTTTCTTTATAAGATACCATTTTCACTTTAAACATTAATTTTACTACTTTCCATCATGTACTTCATTAATTTTTCCTCTTTTGGTAATCAACTTTTTATTATTAATAGTATTTTTTCAGTGAACATCAACTGAAAGTTGATAAAATATCTTAAAAATGACCTTGCCTCCTCCCTTATTGCTGATGCATATGACAGTAATTGTGACATATACCGTATTATGTGTCACATCAATTAAAGCCATGGGGAATGACCAGACTGCTTTGATTCACTTTCAGATGAAAGGCAATGTTTATTTCTTGCATTTGTTCCTGCTTTACAAATTTTCCATGTGTTGGTTTTAAATTAGAATAGTACACACCTAAATGTTTCATAACCAGATTAAATATATAATTCTTAAGACTGAGTAATAAAGGCATCTGAGCCCAACAGGGTAGTGCCATTCTAGCTCATCCATTGATTAGATCACAAAGAATATGTCGCAGAATTTTTTAGAGTCATTTGCTTTATCTGTGAAATGCAAATAATAGTACCAGCATGAATAGTCACTGCAGAAGTTAAGTGTATCTCTGAGTCTTTGTCTAATTAGAAAATCAGCACTATCCAGGCATTTATGTCAGGGAAGAATGTTTCCAAAATTTTTATTGAAGTACAATATCCCTTGCAGAAAAGATCCCTTGCAGAAATGAAAACAAAGGGTAGACCCAGTAAAAGATTAGTTCTTAAGAAAGTTGTGACTACTAGAAAAGAGAAACTCTTCCCCAGATAGGAGGATGTTTCTCTCTCTGGGTTGATTCCTGTAAGAACAGTCATGTTACAAAGATTGCCAGAATCGTTTTCTTCAGGAACACTGGAACAAGGGCAGGTGGCTACAAACAGGGAATCTTTCTCTCCATTCCCTGCAACGTTTGGCTGCTCAGTCTAAATGTATAATTACCAGAATATGGGTTTCTAATACTTCTGCTCTTACTATATCTTGGAAGATCAGCCAGAAGCAGAATGATGAACTTTTTACTAATTCCCATTTTGGCATGAATACTTCTAAGTGATAAAATAAAATAAATGTGTAGCAAAAAAAAAAATGCCTACACACTATAGATTTCAGGATTCTGGTCCTAGTAGTGTGAAGGTGAATTTAGAAGCACAGACTTTGGATTGAAACTTGAGAGGCGAATATCTAAGACATGAAAAGTAAACCTAAAGCAGATGGCATAAGTCAGGAATTTTACTACTCTCCCTGTTTATGTACATATACATCTTCTTATAGTTTCTTCTTTGAAACATATATAGCACAGCGGATAGGGTATTTGCCTTAAATGCAGCTGACCCAGGTTCAATTCCTCTGTCCCTCTCGAGGAGCCCAGAAAGCTAGCAAGAGTATCCTGCCCGCATGGCAGAACCTGGCAAGCTCCCCGTGGCATATTTGATATGCCAAAAACAGTAACAACAAGTTTCACAATGGATACATTACTAGTGCCTGCTCGAGCAAATCGATGAACAATGGGATGACAGTGCTACAGTGCTAGAGTGCTTGAGAATATATATGGGAAAATCTCTAATTGGTTACTGAAATTTTTAAAGGAAACATTTCAGAAAATGAGTAGATGTCAACAAATGAATTTCAGTCATGGGGCCATGGCTCAAATGTTCCTTTTCTTGCATATTGAGTTCATGGGTCTTGTTCCCTAAGCCCTCAACAATGAAAAAAAAACACAAAAGGATAATTAGATGCAGCAGCTATGGCTATTGTATTCTGACATTAAGGAAGCTGAACATATAGGGGAGCAGAAGGATAGTCCCACAGACAGGGCTCTTGCCATAAATGCTGCTGACCCAGGTTCAATCATCCCCAGTACCCTATTTGGCCCCTAATCCTCAGCCAGGAATAATGCCCTGAGCACTGCAAGGTATTGCCACAAAACAAAAAAGATAGTTGGGGTCAAAAATGTTTGACCAGGGGCTTAGGTATATCCTTGCATACTGCTGTCCCAGTTTGATCTCTGGCACCAAAAGTTTCCCAAATCACTTTCACATGCAGTCCTAGAGGTCCCTGAGCACTTTTGGGTTGATCCTGGAGGCCTCTAATCTATGGTCTGGAATGTTCGCAGCACCGCAGGGCCTGAGCAGACTACATCCTCTCACTTTAGCATTAAGGGTTGACATAGTTGGCTGAGAATCGCCAGGAGTAGCTTCCTAATACTATATAAAAATCCTCTCTAATGATAAAGGAAATTTTTTAAACATAGGGTATGGAGAATATTTTCATAAAATTTTGGTACAGGATATGAGAAGAGATACTCATTTTAATATATGGGTATACCATATATGGTATAATGACCTAAAACAATTTCTGAATTTAACAATTGGGTATATAACTCTTTTTTTTTTTTGCTTTTTGGGTCACACCCAGCGATGCTCAGGGGTTACTCCTGGCTTTGCACTCAGGAATTACTCCTGGCGGTGCTTGGGGGACCATATGGGATGCTGGGGATCGAACCCGGGCTGGCCGCGTGCAAGGCAAACGCCCTAACCGCTGTGCTATCGCTCCGGCCCCACAATTGGGTATATAACTCTTAATTTGAATATATACTTATTTTTATTATTCAATTGAATGCCTTTATAATATTGTTTTGTTTTTGTTTCTTGGGACCACACCAAACTATGCTTTGGACTTAGTCATGCCTCTTACTTATGGATTACTTCCAGCAGTAATCTGGGGACCATATGCAGAGGCAGGAGAAAAACTAGCATGCCGCATGCAAGGCAAGTTTCTCCAATCCTGTACTTCCTTTAACATGTTTGCTAACAGAATGGAATTTTTGTGAAAAAAAAAGAAAAGAACTTGATTAATTAATATTAATATTAGTTAATATTTTGTGTTTTATTTTCTGGCTTTATTATTCTGTTTCATCAAAAGTCTGCTGATGATGACAACTTTAGAACGAATAGAATCTAATTGTAACTGAGTGCTAACAAGATGCCAAAAACTAAGCACTCTGTACATAAAATAATCACTGTTAATGTGTTTGAAGCACCCTCTCTTTACTAAAAGCATTAAGAATATAAGAGTGATGCCTAAATAAACTAGATTTATTTTGAGGTCTGAAGCCTCCTATAACACTATTATATCAGGAGCACTTGTAAGAAATAAGGTCAGTTACTTCTTAAATTTGTCTATGAATCCATTAGCAGGATTTTTTTTTATAAAAAACATTTTTATTTTTAGCTTCTTTGTGTCACAGTAAATATAGTAGAAAAAACACTTAACATGCTAATGGCGCCATTCAGTTTTGATTGTGTCTTGTTTTCACAGTGCTAGAAATTGAGGAAATATCTTAAAGACAACTAGACTTGATAACTTAATATGTGAGATGATTTATGATCGTTACCTAAAAAGATCAGTGGGCTTTTAGTATATTCAAATGGCTTAAAGTTATATCTCTTTACCATTGATGGAATCTATGATCAGACTAATTAAAATGTCCAATCCCTATTTATAGTCATTTCTTTGACCTATGGTAGTCTCTGGGTTGCTATTATTGTTCTGCTACTTGGGTGTAGAACTGACTCTGAGTGAAATTGTTTGAAAGGCAAATTTATAGGCAACTATACCATCTAGGGGATGATGTGTAATTTGTAAGAATTCTCACAAAGGGTCAAAATGATAGTACAGCAGGTAGGTGATAGTGTATGCCTTCCATGTGGAAGACTCAGGTTCAATCTCCACCCACATATGGTCCTCCAAGCCCTGGCAGGAGAGCCTGAGCACCACTGGAGACCATCATTATCAGTCCAAAGCTTCTGCTCAGATGGGTAAACAGAGTACTCAGTAGATTAACTAAATGTGCAAAAAAAAAATACAGGCTAGTCTGAAGGCTAGCTATGCTTCTCTTTTGATTCACTCCCTTATCCATTCATTTATTACACACTAGCTGGACTGGACTAATACAAAAGAATAGAGTTGTTAGTATGTCAGCCCTGTTTCTTTTCTCTGATCAGAGTATGGTTGGAGGAAGTGGTGATGCCAGCTGGCAGGGCTGTTCTGGTATATCAGGGAACAGTGGAGAGGGTTCTGGCATCTGCCTGGCTTTTGAGACTTCATTGAGAATCTGGCTCCCTATGGAGCAGATTGCTTCCTAGCATATGGCCAGTGTATCACCAGCAGAGCATCAGAGAGACTGCTTTAAAACTACATTCAGCGGACAGGCTCTGTTGCTGGCATGTATTTCTGAGTTTTAAATAACCTCACTCTTTGTTATGCCATTATTCAAGCTTGAGGAACCTTGAATACTTAGCCATATGGTTCATGAATCACAGACAAGCAGTTTCTCTGACCCTGAAATTTCTTAACTTGTACAGTTTCATAAAACAAGAGACACTTCCCTTCCTCATGAGTTCAGTCTAAGGGCATGACAAAGTGATGCCAGGTATTGAACTAGGTCAACCACATACAAGGTAAATGCCCTATTCATAGTAACTATCATCCTGACTGATGGTTTCTGGATTTTTTTTATGAGGAAAGGATTGGGGGGCTGAAGTGATAGCACAGCGGGTAGGGCATTTGCCTTGCACATGGCTGACCCGGGTTCGATTCCCAGCATCCCATATGGTCCCCTGAGGACTGCCAGGAGTAATTCTTGAGTGCATGAACCAGGAATAACCCCTGTGCATTGCCAGGTGTAACCCAAAAACCAAAAAAGAAAAAGAGGAAATGATCGGGAACTCTAAGGTATATATAAATTTTAGTTGCAGATTCTTTTGCTCTGGAGTTTCAACTGATTTCAGCTTTATCAGGACAAAGTTTTATAGCATATCTACCTGCCAGTAGAGTGATTAAAAAGTAGATTTTGATTTGATATCTCACCACAGCAGAACAGAACACTTAGAATGTTATGTTGTGACACAATAAACACATACTTCAGATAGATCATTTAAGAGTGCCAATTACAACCATTTGTGCTGGGTGATTGCATTCAGCATGACTGTTTATTGGCTGGGCATGGATTGCCTCTCATTCATCTTTAAATATCCCCAACACATGGGGGAGGATGCATGCTGGTTACTAAATAGACGTGTGCTTTGAATAAATTGCAAAAGAATTAGGGTTTAACATTGTAGGTATCACAATCTAAAAATGCTGCAAGGAGTGTTATAATTTCCTTAAGCCAATATGATCCCATAAATATAAATTCAGATTCAAGAGTATGGAAATGGACACTGACTATGTTTGGTGGTCTGATTATACATTACATTTTGACTTTACTAATTACATCCTATTATTAATTCAATGTTTAATTTTTGTCACATCTACTTCATTTGACAGTGTTGTCTTTAAATAGTTTATGTGTGTCCATGATTTTCCTCTGATATTTTTATATATTTTCACATTTGATATTCCACACAATTTCCTGAATCATGGGCTTCTTAGAGGTAGGAATAAGCTTAGAAATTATTGTATCCAATTCCATATGTTCTGGAACCATTATCAGTTCTACTTTTGTATACTCATGGAAAATAGAAGTGCTAATAGAATTGTTATGAGAATTACCATCATTTCCAAATCATGCACTGCTAAGTTTCCCATCTCACTCTGAAAATTTCTAAGAAAAATTTCATTTGAGATATGATAGACACAGTTGGTTGCCTACCCAATGCATGCCAACTCACTGACCATTCGTCTTTCTATTTCCTTTTTCATGTTCTCAGAACCCAAATGTATTCAGTCAGTTATGTATCCAGCTCCACCAAGTTCATTGGAGTAGATCTAAGGCAATCATATTCCGTTATACTGTTTCAGTCGGTCTCTGACCCACTTATTACCATCATTATCTAGATCTCTAGGGTATACTCATTTTAAGCTCTAGACTCATGCATAGGCATCAACAATTTTTAAACATTTTGCAATCCAAAATATGAAGACAAGGTTGAAAAGCACTTTTGAAATACATTCTGAGCAAATAAATTCTTAACCCTTATTTCTTAGCTAATATATACGTAGAGTATATAATAAACAGAGGGACTTAAACTTATGTGAAGGCAGTTTGAATAGATTTATTCCCATGGAAATAGTTGACTAATTTCTGGATTTTATCCACCTCAACTTAGAGCGTACAAAGTGAAACTGCATGTGCATACTGCATTAAAACCTGAGCAACAGCAACCTCAGAAAATCCTGCTGCTTTATTTTGTATTCTGTCAAAAATGTCTAAAGATTTAGCATCAAATCTCATTTTGAAGAATTCCTTGAGACACTAATAGGATATTTGGTAAGCCACTGGAAAATCCAAACCCATCTTGGGGAGGCTTTACAGTTAGCCTAAAAGATATTTTCTAACTCATGAAGAAATTGCTCAGATGGAACTTTGCCTTCCCTATCATGGACTGCTGGAAATTACCATTTGGCTGGCCAACCTTGGGGCCCATGCCTGTTAGAACTCACTGTTCCTGTTTCTTTCCTTTTTATCTCACTACTATTTTTGAACATAAGCTATTTTGGAGTACAAGGTGCCTCATCACCTTCCTACACAGTCTAGAAGAGAAATGTCTGCAATTTTAATAGGAGGCTGCCTTATCCACATTTGTGTTTGCCAAGCCAATGTTATAAAGGGAATTGCTGTGTATTAAATGCTGAACAAGAAACGAACTTAATTCACAATGAGCTAAGATTGTTATCTAGATATCAGGCATGCACAAAAAGAGTTTAAGTTTGTAAGGAAATTGATTGATGAGCAGTGGTCTGAGATGAGCATCTAAAATTATCTCCCAGTGGAGAATGGAACAGTCTGTCCTGTGAGTCCTTTGAGTACTGAGTGTTTCCTGTAAATACCTGTACACTTACTAGCTTATCAGTCCTCTTATTGATGACTTTTAGGATTGGTATCCTAAGTTAAAGAAAAAGTTCTTTTCTAATCACAGTGCTTTTGACAACAAAAGTTTGGCCATATTTTTTACACGCTAACCAATTCTCCAACACGCTGATTACCAACTGTGTGTCTTGACAGTGAGTCTTGACAGGAATTATTCAGTGTTAATGCTATATATTCCACAATTTTAGGGCTCGGTTCCATACTTAAACCCTGCCCTCAAATGGTGTCAAGCAAAAATTTTCGAGCCCCAGGGGAACTAAACTTAAATCTAAATTGGCTACAAAGTTGAGGGTTCTCATAATATTATCTCAGGCTTTATAATTTTCTAAAATCTCTCAGAAACCTTAAAATGATATTTTTATATTTACCAATTTATTATAAAAGATATTATAAAGAATTCATCTGAGGAGATATAGAATATAAGATACTGAATTATCCTACATGCAAAAATTCCTGCTCCAGTGGAATTAGAATATACAACCTTCCAACACTGAAGTGAATTCATCAATATGGAAGCCCTCTGAAGACCCCTATTCTTTTATATAAGGATGATTACATATTGGCCATTGCAGTAAGTTTGGTTAAAGATGGAGCCCAGAAGTCCAACTTTCTAATCGTAGTTTGACCGCTGGCAACCCAACCACATTCTGTAGCTGTCCCAAAGCCCATCAAAAGTACCTCAAAAGAATTAAAGGAAATCAGAGGTGGTGAGAGTGGGCATCCTTGTCTTGTCCCTGATCTTAGAGAGAAGGCCTTTAGTTTTTCTCCATAGAGGATAATGCTTGCCACGGGTTTGTGATAGATAGCTTTGACTATCTTGAGGAAAGTTCCTCCAAAACCCTTTTTGGTGAGAGTTTTCATCATAAATGGATGTTGGATCTTGTCAAATGCTTTATCTGCATCTATTTAAATAATCATATGATTTTTATTTTTACTTTTGTTGATGTGATGGATTATGTTGATTGATTTGCGTATGTTAAACCATCCTTGCATTCCAGGAATGAATCCGACTTGGTCATGATGTATAATCTTTTTGATGAGTTGTTGGATTCTATTTGCTAGTATTTTGTTGAGGATCTTTGCATCCGTGTTCATCAGGGATACTGGTCTGAAGTTTTCCTTGTTAGCAGTGTCTTTATTTGCTTTTGGTATTAGGGAGATATGTGCTTCATAGAAACTGTTTGGGAAAGTAACTGTTATTTCAATTTCATGGAAAAGCTTGAGGAGAACTGGTAACAGGTCTTCGTTGAATGTTTGGAAGAATTCTCTGGTGAAGCCATCTGGACCTGGGCTTTTGTTTTTGGGGAGATTTTTGATTACAGTTTCAATTTCCTTGATATTAATGGGTCTGTTCAGATATTCCGAGTCTTCTTTGTTCAGTCTTGGGAGATTGTAGGAATCCAGGAATTTATCCATTTCTTCTAGGTTCTCTTGTTTTATGGCATACAGACTTTCAAAGTAGTCTCTGATGATCTTTTGAATTTCATTAGTTTTTGTTGTGATGTCCCCCTTTTCATTTCTGATTCGGTTTATTAGGGTTCTCTCTCGCTCTCTTTCTTTGTGAGTCTTGCTAGTGGTTTATCAATCTTATTTATTTTCTCGAAGAACCAGTTCTTTGTTTCATTGATCTTGCTGATTGTTTTTTGGGTTTCCATGTCGTTAATTCCTTAGGCAGGAAAAAGACATTAAGGGCATCCAGATAGGAAAGGAAGAAATCAAGCTCTCACTATTCGCAGATGACATGATTCTATACCTAGAGAATCCAAAAACCTCCATTAAGAAACTCCTAGAAACAATGGACTTGTACAGTAAAGTTGCAAGCTATAAAATCAATACCCAAAAATCCATGGCCTTCCTATACACAAACAGCGAGATAGAGGAAAATGACATAAAAAAACAATGCCATTCACGGTTGTGCCCCAGAAAATCAAGTGCCTCGAAATCAGCCTAACTAAAGAGGTTAAGTATCTCTACAAAGAAAACTACAAAACCCTACTCCATGAAGTAAAAGAAGACACAAGGAAATGGAAAAATATACCCTGCTAATGGATAGGAAGACTTAACATTGTCAAAATGGCAATACTCCTTAAAGCACTATACAGATTCAATGCAATCCCCATAAGGATACCCATGAAATTCTTCAAAGAAATAGACCAAGCAATCCTGAAATTCATATGGAACAACAAATGCCCATGAATAGCTAAAGAAATTCTTGGGGAAAAGATGATGGGAGGCATCACCCTCCCCAACCTCAAACTTTACTACAAAGTGGTAACAATTAAAACAGCATGGTACTGGAACAATTACAGAGCCACAGATCAGTGGAATACGGTGGAATATCCCTACACACCACCCCAATAGTATGAACAGCTAATCTTTGATAAGGGAGCAAGAAATGTGAAGTGGAGCAAGGAAAGCCTCTTTAACAAATGGTGCTGGCATAACTTGTCAACCACATGTAAAAGAATGGGTTTAGACCTCGACCTGACACCATGCACAAAATTCAGATCAAAATGGATTAAAGACCTCAACATCAGACCACAATCCATAAGATACATTGAAGACAAGGTTGGAAAAACCTTCCATGATATTGAAGCCAAAGGTATCTTCAAAGATGACACAGAACTAAACAATCAAGTAAAAACAGAAATAAACAAATGGGATTATATCAAACTAAGAAGCTTCAGCACCGCAAAAGACACAGTGACCCGATTACAAAGACAATCTACAGAGTGGGAAAGGATATTCACCCAATACCCATCTGATAAGGGGTTGATATCAAGGGTATATAAGGCACTGGTTGAACTCACAAGAAGAAATCATCCAACCCCATCAGAAAAGAGGCCGAAGAAATGAACAGAAACTTTCTCAAGGAAGAAATATGAATGGCCATAAGGCACATGAAAAAATGCTCCTCATCACTAATTATCAGGGAGATGAAGATCAAAACAACTATGAGATACCACCTAACACCACAGAGACTGGCACACATCCAAAAGAACAAAAGCAACCGCTGTTGGAGAGGATGTGGGGATAAAGGGATCCTCCTACACAGTTGGTGGGAATCCTCCCAGTTGGTGGGAATGCCGACTGGTTCAACCCTTCTGGAAAACAATATGGTCGCTCCTCATAAAATTAGAAATTGAGCTCCCATTTGACCCAGCAATACTACTTCTGGGAATATACTCCGGAGAGGCAAAAAGATATAGCCAAAATGACATCTGCACATGTATGTTCATCGCAGCACTATTTACTATAGTCAAAATCTGGAAAAAACCTGAATGCCCAAGAACAGATGACTGACTAAAGAAACTTTGGTACATCTACACAATGGAATACTATGCAGCTGTCAGAAAAGATGAAGTCATGAACTTTGCATTTAAATGGATCAACATGGAAAGTATCATGCTAAGTGAAATGACTCATAAAGAGAGAGACAGACATAGAAGAATTGCACTCATCTGCGGAATATAAAACAACAGAATGGAGGCCTAACACCCAAGAATAACAAAAATAAGTACCAGATTTGCTCCATGGCTTGGAGACCAGCTTCAAATGCTGGGGGAAAGGGCAGCTCAGATAGAGAAGGGAATACCAAGCAAATATGTGGTGGGAGGACCCATCCGGGATGGGAAAGGCATGCACGGAGAAGATTATAGACCAAAAACATTGGCTACCCAATACCTCCATTACTAACCACAATGCCCAAAGGGAGAGAGGGAACAGAGAAGAATGCTCTGCCAATAAGGCGGGGTGGGGAGGGGAATGGGGTGGGGGGGTGTTGAGAGGGATGATGGAGTCATCAGTGGAGAACGGGTACTGGTGGAGGGATAGATACGCAAGCTGTATATGACTAAAACACAAGCACGAGAATATGTAAACCTGTATCTGTACCCCCAGAGTGATTCATTAATTAAAAAAATAAATAAATAAAAATTTTAAAAAAAGAATTAAAGGAAATCACCTTTGGTATTATCGCCCAGGAAATTCTAAAGGATTTAGACGCTTAATGGCAAGAAGTAGATGCAGCCTCCAAACCTATGTTTCATGCCATACAACCATTCGGATTATTAAATACTTACGATTGTATCATTGACCTTAAGCTTATTTTCACTTGATTCATAGAATTATTTGGTATTTTGCAGTTTATGCTGTGATGTATATTAGCAATTGAAGAGAAAAGGTGCTCATGCTTTGTTTTCTGAGGCAGACTTTTCTCTTTACTTGGGTTTACTTTACTTTCCCTCATGCAGTTGTCATATTCCTGGCACTAACTTAGTATTTAAAAAACGTTCTTTGGTTAAGAAGTTCATCGTATCAAGATTATTGTGACCATATATGAATGTTTGGTTCATATGTGAGTAAATACACTTACAAGGGCTGGTTTCTGAATATAAATTGCAGAAGATAAAATAGAAAATGCAGAGCAGGCAGCTTCTAGCTCTATCCCAGTTTATTCAAACCCTTAACATCACAGTGGAAAACCACTGCCCCATCACAGCAGAGCTAGGAGCTTCTACCCATTTTGGGACTGGCAGTAGAGGCTGTCTCCTCAGTTTGCAGGCAGTATATTAGAATGTCTTTGGAGCATACATCTCATTAGGAAATTCTTTTTATGAACTACATATACTTCTGTATCTATTTACCAGCATGCTTAACTCTTCCTTCTCCTGAAACTCCTAACTGCCACTAAGGACTAAATTGAAAACAGCAGCAAAAAAATCCAACACTGTTGTTATGCAGCTTAGCAGTGTTTCCCATTTGTAATTTGTTGTATTGATCAATGTGAGCCACACTTTGCAAGCATAATTGTGTAATTTAAATTGTATAAATGTCATTAATTCCAATATTTCATGATATACCTTCCTAGCAAAATTTTTACAGTCAGAATGTGCAGCAGTCTGCACATTGGAACACAAAGTGGAATGCAAAGATCTTCTGGTGAATTCACACAATTTATAAGTATTTAATGAGTCTGAGGGGGATAGATAACTAAGTATCTCTGTAACCAAATTACTCCCTCTATTTCTGGCTTTTAAAATAATCATATATTGCCATTTAGAAGTCACATAACTGCCAGCTTTCCCCAGCCTCTAAGTTCCTGTGCCAGCCTGCCCCTTTCCTCTTGATGCCAGATCCCTTCTCTCTGGGTCTTTGTTTCCCTGAAAGGCTCATCAGCTCCAGGTGTTTGCACCTCGTTACTTCTGCCTACCCTGGTCACCATTTGATCCATCTCCTCTGCCTCACTTCCTGCAGTGTCAGTACAGTTTCTGCCTGGAAACATACAGTGGGAGACTGATTTACTAGCAGCTTCAGCCTTGCAGGAATGAAACGAGAGTACTGTATGCTTTCCATTACTAACACTTTCTTCCAAGATTGAGTAAAGGCAACTTTTTGAAGAAAATGGAATATTCAATTTATCCATTATTGCTTGAAATATGTTAATTCAATCATTGTTTGTGAGACACTGTCCCAAAGGAATTCAGAACTTGTCCTTAATGACCATGACCTTTAGGTTTATGAAGGAATAAGCAAATGTTTTAGTTAAGATTTTTGCTTGCATAGTTTATTTTACTATAATATTTATATATAATAGAAGTACTACACTATCATCAGTGTTTTGAGTAGGAAATTCTTGGAACATCAAAAGAGAGAGAGAAAGATGTCTTAGAGACGTTAACTCTAGATTGAACAATTAGCAGATTGAAAATGAACGCATGTACTCATAAGAATGTAATACATTGTGAGAAAGAAAATATATCAGGAATGTCACATTGTCTTTTAATCTGAAACAAGTCAGGAGAAAGATGGATCTATGAAACCTTCTACCTTCTTTAGGGAAAAGGATGTTTTTAGAAACAGAATGGAAATATACGAATTGCTGGAAGGAAGTATCGATTAAAGGATAATAAAACCAAAGTAGTTGGCTGAAGAATGGTTGTGGCTTTATGTACAGACAAATTAGTTTAAAGTTTTTTAAAAGTAGCTTGAATTTAATTCAGCAGTGTACATTTAGAAAACCAACATAATTCAGTTGTTTGAAGAATAATCTTATTTTAATGGATTCAATCCATAGAAAGATCTTACAGAAACTACTGTGGGTGTTTAGAAACCATCTAAAATATATTCCTTATTAAAACAAATGTTCATTTATTCATGGCAGTATGTTATCCTGTGAAAATAAAAAAATAGAAGAGCTCATATTTATCAAGAATTTAACTGCTTCTGTCAGGAATATAAAATCATAGTCAGTTAACTTTTTATTTTTCTTAGAGAGCATATTGATGGTGCCGGAGCAATAGTAAAGCAGGTAGGGCACTTGCTTTGCACACAGTTGTCCAGGGTTCGACCCCCAACTTCCTGTATGGTTCCGCAGCACTTCCAGGAGTAATTCCTGAGTGCAGAACTTGGAGTAACCCCTGAGCATCATCAGGTGTGACTCTGAAGAGCAGGAAATCAAAAAAAGCAAGCAAGAAAGAAAGAAAACACACACACTGATATTTATTAGTGTTTGTATCCCCAAGTTGATGACACTTTTTGGGTACCTTAATCTAATTTAATTTTGGTGACTTTTTTTTTTGAGTTGTGATACTTGGCTGTCTTTAAGAACTTTAAAAAGTAGCTTGAATTTAATTCAGCAGTGTACATTTAGAAAACTAACAGAATTCAGTTGTTTGAAGAATAATCTTAGTTTAATGGATTCAATCCATAGAAAGATTTGAATTTTTTTTAATTTTTTAGAACCAGCATGAGTCATTCGTATGTCAGACTACAAATATCTTGACACCTTAGTGGAAAATAAATGCTCTCTTTTTATTGGATTCACATTTTGGAGGCAAATCCATCTTGCTGGAACCAGTAGAACTGAACATGGAGACAACAGAACAATCAGAAATGGCAGGGAAAATGGCTTTGGTATTGCTTTTTGTTCCCTTATGAAATTGATAAACCTGGAGTCTACTATCAACTTTTAAGCCATAAGAATTAGTGAATTTCCATTTTGCTTAAATTATCTGGATTTGAGGTATTGCCATCTGAAATCAGAACAGTTTTGACATAAACTAACTAAATAGTTATGTTGTTGACCTTTAGTAATACTGAATTTCCATTCAGCTTTGTTTTGCACAAAATCCATGTCTTCATATTAAATACTTTAGAAGTTACTTTGCAGTTATTTTTGAAAAGTAGCAATTGTAGAAAAAGGAGTCAGTCTTGAATCTTAATTCAAAGTAACATAGTGACATAGTAACATCATTTAACATTGAATGTTATTTCGGCTCTCTTTGAGTTATTCATCTGTTAGAAATAGTACTGACTACTTTGATGCTTAAGTGGAGCTAAATGAACTGTATCCAGCAGAAAGTGGTGCCTGCCAGGCTAGATGAGTCATAAATATTTGAAAACAAACATATTTCATTCTACTTCTATGGCATTCAGACATAATCTCATTTTATGCAAGAAAAATATTGTTTTTATAATCATCACCATTAAAATTGCCACCTCTTGTATGGTCTAATTCCCTCCTAGAGAGAATAAAACTCCCTAGTCTAATCTAACCCCACACTAATCATTAGTTTTCTTATTACAAACAAATAGCATTTCTCAAATTTTTATCTGACAACAACCTGATCAGAATCACTGACGATGACACAAATACTTATTCCTGGATTCAAGTGTAGGCCTTTTTATTCTAAGCATCTGGCACACACAAGAGCGTTCTAGACCTACTCATCTACATGGAAAACACTCAAGTCATTACAAAGCAGAGTAAGCCAGATGGAAAGACAAAGCAGAGTAAGCCAGATGAAAAGACAAACACTGAATGACTTCATTCATCCACATTATTAAAAGAAACACAGCAAGGAAACAAATTAACTATGAAAACCAGACTGACAAGGGAACTAAGTTACCTAAGGAGGGCATGAAACTGAAAAGAAGGTGGATTATGGACTGTGGTGAAGGGTTATTAGTAATTTAGTAGGGGGTGTGCTAAGATATCTCTAAAACATGTAACCATTTGCATATTTATTTGCTCCAAGATTATTAATCAAAAATTAATAAAATGGTAACTAAATCTTCCCTGGATCCCAAGGTTTACTTTCATAAATTGTCCTATGTAACTGTCTTGCCAGTTTCTATATGGACAATAAGCAATTCAGATGTGACTGCAATAACTTGTTGAGATACTCTATAGTTTTGTTACATAAATCAGTAAATGAACTAATGATTTATTGTATCAGGCATTAGAAATACTATAACATGTGGACCAAGAATGTCAGAATAATCAGGAATTTAATTCTCTTATCTAAAAGTAACTGCAAAAAAAGTGCCGGTCTTCTCACACAGCCCTGCCTCCCCATCGCCCTCTGCCTGGGGCTTCCCAGCCATGAGCAGTGCCATCACCTCAGTCCCCCGCGCCTGTGTGAACAGTGCCGGTCTCCTCTCACAGGTAGTTAGAGGTGTGTTCCCACGTTAGGGGGCGTGGTCTCAAAAGGGGGTTGGCCTCTTTCTGGAGTGGCGGCCTTATGCGGCCACAGTAAATTCTCTCATTCCATGCATAGTGCTTTGGTCACAATCGGTATAACATATTCCTCTGAAGAATACCTTGTTCATCTTAGTCACTAAATGTTAATTGTCAATTAGCCTATCCCATCCTAATTTCAAAAACACTATCAGTGAACACATCAAGCTGCACAAAAAGTCCTTTTTAAAGAGATAATAGCCCCACATCTTCAATTGAGGGCCTCACATGCTAAGGTGGAGCTCCAGACAGTAAAGCCCATAACAACATGAAAAAACAGCGAAAATCCCCACTGCCAGGAGAGATGGAAGAGAGGATCTCAGAAACCCCAACAGGACTTCCCAGAAATACAATCTCCTCTCAGATAAAGAATTCAGAGAGGAAATCGGGAAGATGATTCACGAACTCAAAGCAACTATGGAACGAACATCCAATAAATTAAGGGAGGATATGGATGCAGCATTGGAATGTTCCATCAAGATAATCCAGGGGAAAATGAGAGCAGAAATTTCAAAGGTACGAACAGAAGTTACACAACTGAAAGAATTGGTTCAGAATAAAATAAGATAGAATAAATAAATAAATAAAAAGAATAAAATAAAAAACTCAATAGGAGCCCTCAATAATAGAATAGCTACAGCCGAGGACAGAATCAGTGAGCTTGAAGATGAGCTGCAGAAAGCATATACGCAACAACAAATAATGGCAAAAGATCTCAAAATGGCTCTAGAGTGAATTAGAGTCCTAGGGGATGACCACAAGAGAAACAATCCCAATAAAAAAACACACACAATTAAAGACATTATTGCTAAGAAATTCCCAGAGCTAGAGAATGCGGACATCTAGATCCAAAGAGTCCGACGGTGCCAGCTAAAAGGGACCCAAATAAAAAATGCCTAAGACATATCATAGTCAGAATGACAGATGCTGTGGATAGAGACAAAATACTGCAAACAGCAATATCAAAGAAGGAAATCATATACAAAGCAGCACTCCTTAGATTTACAGCAGACCTATCAGAAGAAACTTTCCAAGCCCAAAGGCAGTGGTGAGATATAGTGAAAAAACTCAATGAAATGAATGCCTCACCAAGACTACTTTACCCGACTAAACTCTCAGTTAAACTTGAAGGAACCATACACTATTTTACAGAGAAACAACAGCTCAAGAACTTCATAGACTCAAGACCAAACTTAAAAGAAGGACTAAAAGGGATACTATAAGACAGGAAAATATCCTACAAGAACAACAAACCCTACAGAAAGATGGCACAAAATCCCATGACAATAATTTCCCTTAATGTTAAAGGTATAAATGCACTAATCAAGAGGCACAGAGTGGCAAAATGGATTCGGAAACTAAACCCAACTCTCTGCTGCCTACAAGAAACACATCTGAACAGTCAGAGCAAACATAGACTCAAAGTCAAAGGGTGGAAAACAATCATGCAAGCAAACAACTCCCTCAAAAAAGCTGGAGTGGCCATACTAGTATCCGACAACATAGATTTCAGGCTGAAAAAGATCTCAAGGGACAGTGAAGGTCATTTTCTATTCATCAAGGGATATGTAAAACAGGAAGAAATCACACTCTTATACATACATGCGCCTAATGAATGACCGGCTAAACACTTAAAAGAACTCCTAACAGAATTTAAGGGAGACATAACTAGCGCCACGATAGTAGTAGGAGACTTCAACACTGACGTATCGCCTCTGGATAGATCAACAAGAACAATACTCAGCAAGGAAACAATGGCTCTGAAGGAAGAAATGGAGGAGACAGGACTAATAGACCTATACAGGGCTATACACCCCCCCCCCAAAAAAAAAGAATACGCATTCTTTTCCAGCGTACATGGAACATTTTCCAAAATAGACCACGTTCTGGGTCACAAACTATACCTTAATAGAATTGGGAAGTTGGAATTTAAGTCAACTATCTTCTCAGACCATGATGCGCTGAAGATGGAACTTAATCACACACAGACGCGGAGAACCAAATCAAACACTTGGAAATTAAACAGCTCACTGTTGAACAATGAGTGGGTAACGAAGGAAATAAAGGAGGAAATCTAAAAATACATTAAAACAAATGAGAATGAAGACACAAGCTACCAGAACCTATGGGATGCAGCTAAAATTGTGTTAAGGGGAAATTTTATAGCTCTGCAAGCTTTCCTCAGGAAAGAAGAAAGGGCCTATATAGATAGCTTGACTTCGCAGCTCAAGACCTTAGAAGAGGACCAGCAAAAGGAACCCAAACCAGATCAAAAGAAAGAAATAATAAAACTTAGAGCAGAAATTAACGATAAGGAAACCCGAAAAACAATCCGAAAGATCAATGAAACCAAGAGCTGTTTCTTCGAGAAAATAAATAAGATCGATAAACCACTAGCAAGACTCACAAAGAAAGAGAACCCTAATAAACCGAATCAGAAATAAAAAGGGGGACATCACAACAAAAACTAATATAATTCAAAAGATCATCAGAGACTACTTTGAAAGTCTGTATGTCACAAAACTAGAGAACCTAAAAGAAATGGTTGAATTCCTTGATTCCTACAGTCTCCCAAGACTGAACCAAGAAGACATGAAATACATGAATAGGCCCATAAATATCAAGGAAATCAAAACTGTAATCAAAATTCTCCCCAAAAACAAAAGCCCAGGTTCAGACCGATTCACTAGCAAATTCTTTCACACATTTAAAGAAGATTTCTTGCCAGTTCTCCTCAAGCTTTTCCAGGATATTGAAAAGACAGGAACCCTCCTGAAAAGTTTCAATGAGGCACATATCTCCCTAATACCAAAAGCAAACAATGACACCAGAAACAAAGGAAACTATAGAGCAATATCCCTGATGAACACTGATGCAAAGATCCTCAACAAAATACTAGCAAATAGAATCCAACAACTCATCAAAAAGATCATACACCATGAACCAAGTGGGATTCATCCCGGGGATGCAAGGATGGTTTAACATTCAGAAATCAATCAACATAATCCATCATATGAACAAAAAATAACAATAAAAACCATATGATCATATCAATAGATGCAGAGAAAGCATTTGACAAGATCACACATACATTCATGATAAAAACTCTCACCAAAAGTGGTTTTGGAGGAACTTTCCTCAAGATAGTCAAAGTCATCTACCAGGAACCTATGGCAAGCATTATCATCAATGGCGAAAAACTAAGGGCCTTTCCGCTAAGATCGGGGACAAGAAAATGATGCCCACTCTCACCACGACTCTTTAATATAGTACTGGAAGTACTAGCAATAGCCATTAGGCAAGAAAAAGATATTAAAGGCATTCAGATATGAAAGGAAGAAATCAAACTCTCACTAATTGCAGATGATATGATACTATATCTAGAGAAGCCTAAAAGCTCTAGTAAGAAACTCTTAGAAACAACTGACCTGTACAATAAAGTTGCAGGCCATAAAATCAATACCCAAAAACCTATGGCCTTCCTATATGCAAACAATGTGACAGAGGAATGGGACATGAAACAAAGCAATCCCGTTCACAATTGTGCCCCAGAAAATCAAATACCTCGGAATCAGCTTAACCAAGGAAGTAAAGGACCTCTACAAAGAAAACTATAAAACACTACTCCATAAAATAAAAGAGGACATGAGGAAATGGAAACATATCCCCTGCTCATGGATAGGGAGAATCAACATTGTCAAAATGGCAATACTCCCCAAAGCATTATACAGATTCAATGTGATCCCTATAAGGATACCCATGACATTCTTCAAAGAAATGGATCAAGCAATCCTGAAATTCAAATGGAACAATAAACGCCCACGGATAGCTAAAACAATTCTTGGGAAAAAGATGATGGGAGGCATCACCCTCCCCAATCTTAAACTTTACTACAAAGTGGTAACAATTAAAACAGCATGGTACTGGAACAAAGGCAGAGCCACAGACCAATGGAACAGAGTGGAATATCCCAACACACAACCCCATTTGTATGATTATCTAATCTTTGATAAGGGAGCAAGAAATGTGAAGTGGAGCAAAGAAGCCTCTTCAACAAATGGTGCTGGCATAACTGGTCAACCACATGCAAAAGAATGGGCTTAGACCTCGACCTGACACCATGCACAATAATCAGATCAAAATGGATTAAAGACCTCAACATCAGACCACAGTCCATAAGGTACATCAAAGACAAGGTCGGCAAAACTCTCCACGATATTGAAGCTAAAGTTATCTTCAAAGATGACACGAACTAAGTAATCAAGTAAAAACAGTGTAAAACAAATTGGACTATATTAAACTAAGAAGCTTCAGCACTGCAAAAGACACAGGGACCAGAATACAAAGGCAATCTACAGAATGGGAAAGGATGTTCACCCAATACCCATCCGATAAAGGATTGATACCAAGGGTATACAAAGCACTGGTTGAACTCTACAAGAAGAAAACTTCCAACCACATCAGAAAATGGGTCGAAGAAATGAACAGAAACTTCTCCAAGAAAGAGATACAGATGGCTAAAAGGTACATGAAAAAATGCTCTGCATCACTAATTATCAGTGATATACAGATCAAAACTACCATGAGATACCACCTCACACCACAGAGAATGGCACACATCCAAAAGAACAAAAGCAACTTCTGTTGGAGAGTATATGAAGAGAAAAGGACCCTTCTATACTGCTGGTGGGAATGCTGGCTGGTCCAGCCCCTTTGAAAAACAATATGGACCATTCTCAAAAAACTAGAGGTTGAGCTTCCATTTGATCCAGCAATACCACTTCTGGGAATATATCTTGGAGAAACTAAAAAGTATAGTCGAAATGATATATGCACTTATATGTTCATCGCAGCACTGTTTACAATAGCCAGAATCTCGAAAACACCCAAGTGCCCAAGAACAGATGACTGGTTAAAGATACTTTGGTACATCTACACAATGGAATACTATGCAGCTCTCAGAAAAGATGAAGTCATGAACTTTGCATATAAATGGATCAACATGGAAAGTATCATGCTAAGTGAAATGAGCCAGAAAGAGAGGGACAGGCATAGAAAGTTTGTACTCATCTGTGGAATATAAAATAACAGAATAGGAGACTTACACCCAAGAATAGTAGTATATAATGCCAAAAGGTTGGCTCCATAGCTTGGAAGCAGGCCTCAAATGTTGGTGGAAAGTCATCCCAGATAGAGAAGGGAACCCCAAGTAAAATGTGATTGGAGATCCTGCACAGGGAAGGAGATGCGTGCTGAAAGTAGACTAGAGACTGACCATTTAGGCCACTCAGCGCCCCTACTGCAAACCACAACACCCAAAAGGAGAGAGAGAGAGAACAAATTGAAATGCCCCGCCACAAAAGGTGGGGTGGGGAGGGGGGTGATGGGATTGGGGGATGGGAGGGATACTGGGTTCATAAGTGGTGGAGAATGGACACTGGTGGAAGGATGGTCTCTCGAGCATTGCATGAGGGAAAAACAAGCACAAAAAGGTGTGAATCTGTAACTGTACCCTCACTGTGACTCACTAAAAAAATAATAATAATAAAAATAAAATAAAGGGGCAGGAGCAATAGTACAGCGGGTAGGGCGTTTGCCTTGCACGAGGCCAACCCGGATTCGATTCCCAGCGTCCCATATGGTCACCTGAGCACTTCCAGGGGTGATTCCTGAGTGCAGAGCCAGGAATAACCCCTGTGCATCGCTGGGTGTGACCCAAAAAAGAAAAAAAAAGAAAAAAAAGAAAACAAAAAATAAATAATAAATAAATAAATAAAAATAAAAATAAAAATAACTGCAAAAAGCCTGTATATGCTAAGGGGTTAGTGCTTATCTAAAATATAAATGAGGGAGATCTGTTAAAGAGGATAAAATTGATTTTTCCCTGAAGGTAAAGAACAAATAAGCATTGAAAACTGGCATATATAGTATAGAATGGCCAGTGAATCTAGATTTTTGGAGGAAGTTAGAAATCTACCCAAGTAAAAATGCATCTGTAATTTCAAAATGTGTGAGCACACAGCACATGTATTAGGTGGCCCAGAACCACCTCCTCAATGAAGGACCAGAGGAACAGGGGCCATACGCTGGTTGATAGTCAGGAAACTTTTATTTTTCTTTCCCTCCGCTCCCTACTTCTCTCTTACAGCAGTTATTTCTCCTTTATCCTTATTTCTCTCTTTTTCTCCATCCCTACTTCTCTCTTACAGCATAGTCATTAGAAATCATGAAGGGTGGGGGTACACATAGGTGTGGCTGGATATTATCATAACAATAAAGAAATGTAAAGCCCTTCCTTTGGAAAAGTTCTTCTAGGAGATTAACTCAGGGACAAAAATCTCATCTGGGGGTTCAGCACTCTAGGTTACTAGGAAATCTGCCCAAGGATGGGATTCCATCTAAAGGCTAATTATCTTTCTCTTTTTCTTAGCTAGTAATTAATTTAAACAACCATATTAAATTTACTTGCTACTAATATTTCTGGACTGGAGTGATAGCACAGTGGGTAGGTTGTTTGCCTTGCATGCGGCCGACCCAGGTTTGATTCCTCTGTCCCTCTTGGAGAGCCCAGCAACCTACTGAGAGCATTTTGCCCTCATGGCAGAGCCTAGCAAGCTCCCCATGACATATTCAATATGCCAAAAACAGTAACAACAAATCTGACAATGGAGACGTTACTGGTGCCTGCCCGAGCAAATCAATGAACAACGGGATGACAGTGCTACAGTGCTACTAATATTTCTAGTCATTTTGTGTGAACACAGTAAGAGATATATTTCCTTAAAGAGTGGCTCTTCCTGGGGATATCTCACTATAGATCCCAGACTACAGTCCTCAGGCCAGATGAGTCTTTCTTAACCCCAGCAGAGTCTTTATTCAGTTACTTCTCTTTTTTTGGTAATGACAGAGTTTGTTCCATGCTATACTTCTTATGGTGCTAAGCTTGCCCCTTTTTGATGCCAGGGCAGTTTACTGCTTGCCATGGGTCCATCTGTGTCCCTCGCTGGGACTTTTCTTTTGGGAATGTTAGGACATAAGGGCAACTGAGGTTAAGTCAAGTAAATATGATGGATGCCCGGGAGTAAATATTATTCGAAGTCAATTAACTCCCATTTACAAAACCGTAGCATCAACTGTCTTCCTGTATCTCTACAAAAAGGGCATTGCTAAACCATGCAGAAAAGGACATAAAGGAAAGAGAAAAGCAATATAGGATTATTAGTGCCAGATGGAATTGGGTGTTCCTTGGGAGCACTGTGGTGGGAAGCCTGAGGGAGGATCAAGGACAAATCAATGTTATCCAACAGACATCCATGACAAACATGTGATCAGAGAACTCACAGGCAACCACAGAACTACAAATGGAGCTGTAAAAAGTACAAACATTGCTTGCACTGAAGGGTGAGATGATGTGTGTTCGAGGGCTCTCAGTGTGGCTCTCTCTCTCTCTTTCCCTCCCGCTCATATTCAGTGCTCTGGATCCACTGTGTATGGACCGGATCCAGATGGCTCCTCCTTGTGCTCTGCTTCTATGTGTGTTTCTCTGCTCTCTTCTGTCTTTCTATCTCTGACTCTTTGTCATCTCTCCTCTCGTCTCTTCGACCTCTCTCTGTCGTCTCTCTTCTAGTCTCTTCTGATCTCTCTTCTTCCAATCTCTCTCTGGAGCCCTTCTGCTTCTCTCTCTGGAGTCCTTCTCGCTCTCACTTCTGACTGTCTCTTACTTCTGACTCTGACCCTTATTTCTGACTCTGACTCTCACTCACTTTGTGCTCTTTCTTTCCCCTGCTTCTGGGTCCAATGACTCCATGATTCTCTTTCGCCTTGTGCTCTGCTTCTGTGTCTTCTCTCCTACTTATCTTACAGTCTTAGTTTATATAGCAATCATATAGGGTGGTGACACAAAGGTGGATTGAACATTAACAAATCAACAAAGAGGGGTAAAACCACTCCTCCAGGAGATTAACAAAGTCTCATCTAAGGAGATTACTCCAGATTACTAGGAGATCTGCTCAAGGGCGGGATCCAAACACGGGTGTGTGGCTTTCTTCCTTCCTCAACTAGTAATCCACTTAAGTAGTTATAGTAAATTTACTTCTAATATTTCTAGCAATGTCATTCTGCATGAGCACAGTAAGAGATATATCAGACTTAAAGTTTGGTTCTTCCTGAGGACATCTCTCTATACATTCCAGACCACAGTCCTCAGGCCAGGTTAGTCTTCCTATTCCCAGCAGGGTCCTTAGTCTCCTCTTTACTTTTGGATCATGACAGCATTTGTCTATGATCATGCTCTCAACTTATAGTTGAGTATTGTGGTGCTTTGGCCTGGTCCATTTTGATGTCAGGGTAGCTCACAGCTTGCCCTGAGCCCATTCAGTCCCTCATTCAAACCCTGCTTTTGGGGTGCTATGAACTAAGGGCAACTGAGTTGAGAAAGCAAATGCCCAGGAGTAACTATTATTGGAGTCATCAGCTCCCAAGTTACAAAGCATGATATTAACTGTCAATACAGAAAGGACATTGCTTTAAGGTAAACTAAGTTCCCCATGGCAAGGCTGAAAGGACAAACCCAATGTTATCCTACACTGAACATTTGAACTGTCAAATTTATATCTAAAACTCTTGGGTCAGGAAGATTAGCATAGGCCTGGAACACATGCTTGCAGAAGGGCTGGTGCTGATCCTGGCATCGCATGGTCTCCTGAGTGAGCATCACCCCATACTGGCCCCTGAGCACTGCTGAGTATGGCAAAAGTATAGGCAAAAATAAACTGTTTTAAATTACCACTCTTACTTTTTTTCCCTTGCTGTGGTTGAGAGTAAAAGCACATAGTTTCCTAGTGTGGCCTTTTAACTGCTTTGCAGCACTTAAACATTTGAAATTTTAGTAACAAGTGGATGATAATTTCATTAATATTAAAAGAGAAGGAAGTGTCATTTAGTAGTTTATGTCACTGTCACTGTCATCCCGTTGCTCATTGATTTGCTTGAGCGGGCACCAGTAATATCTCCATTGTGAGACTTGTTACTGGTTTTGGCATATCAAATATGCCACAAGGAGCTTGCCAGGCTCTGCCATGTGGGTGAGATACTCTCGGTAGCTTGCCGGGATCTCCGAGAGGGGAGGAGGAATCGAACTCGGGTCGGCTATGTGGCAAATGCCATACCTGCTGTGCTATAGCTCCAGCCTTTAGTTTATGAGAAAAATTAATTTGAATGTTGTCTTTTTTTCCTTTTTTCCAGATCACAGTGTTAATAAACATATCTTAAGGTTTCAATTTGGGGATTATCTAATGAAAAATTGTTCTTTAAAAATGTTTGAGGCTTACTCTAAATATTATTATCAATTGATATAAACAATTACTCTTGGTAGAAAATACTATTCAAAGTACAATTTGTGAGGACTACAGTGTAAAACTTTATAATTTTACAGTATTTAAACTTTTACTTTATTATTTTTTTTAAATTTTTATTTTATCACCATGTGGAACATTACAAAGTTCTCAGGTTTATGTCTCAGTTATACAATATTCAAACACCATCCCTTCACCAGTGCCCATATTCCACCACCAAAATCCCCAGTATATCCCCCGCCTCCGCCCCCCACCCTCAACTGTATAACTGATGAATTTCACTTCATTTTCTCTTTACCTTGTTTACGTTCCATCTTTCAACACAAAACTCACTATTGTTGTGGGAGTTTCCCCCCTAAAAAGACAGCCCTACTAAGGAAACATTTGATAATTAGTTTTCCATTAAAAGATTGTATGTTTTCAGTTTTTAGAAAAGGTCGGATGTGTCCCAGTCCCGAATCCCGGAGCCGTGTTAGTTGCTGCTCAGTGTCGCCAGGGCTCCATCTGGAGAAGGTGTGGTGGCTGCACCTCCTCCGTCCGGATCCCCCGTGTTGCTGGCCCCGATTTGGGTCCGGAGGATTCTCTGGCCATGTTGCTCACCAGAATGCCTCAGTATTTAAACTTTTAAAGAAGATTTAAAAGGTATGCATATCAGTAAGAGAAGATTAGCATCATACTATTGTGTTTACACTAAGCTGCAGAGCTGTGTCTAACTCTACCCTTCACAGTAGTCAGTTGTTGGCTATAACCAGGGGATAAGTTTTAAGTATGAAGCATGTGTAATCACAAAATAAATAAGTGAGCCATTGTGGCAGTGGTGGCAAGGTCTCTTTCACCCGCCACGTGCATTCAGTGACCATGAGCTGCTTCCCCTGCCACCACCAGACACATGAAGAAGGGAACAGGGCTGCTAGGTGATTAGTTATCTTTTATTCCATTCTCCCCATGCACCTGTTCCAGTCTCACAATGAACCCCATTCTGGTCTCACACTGACCCGGATTCCAGTCTCCTCCTCTTCCCCATGCTAGTCTCTCCATGGTCCATCTCACAGCTTTTGTCTTGCATCAACCTCTAAACATTGGGGGTAGCAACCACACCCAGGTAGGGCAGCACAATCAACATATGAAAGCCCTTCCTTCTGAGGGAAGACAAAGATCTCCTGCAGCCTGGAAATCCGTTCAAGGGCGAAATACCTGAGGGGGTGTGTTTCTCCTTTCCCTAGTCCAACAACCATCTTAGATTTACTTTCTTCTAAATAATCTTTCTAGTCATTTTGTATGGACACAATAAGAGTTATATTAAGCTTGTAGAGTGGCTCCCCTGGGGACATCTCACTATAGATCTCAGACTACAGTGCTCAGGCTAGGTTAGTCTTTTCTAACCCCAGCAGGGTCATAATCCAGTTGTTACTCTTTGTATCATGACAGAATTTGTCCATGACCATGCTCTTAACTTATAAGTATTATGGCACTTAGTCTGGCCCATTTTAATGCCAGGATTGCTCACAGCTTGCCCTGGGTCTATTTATTCTCTCATCGGGACCTTGCTTTTGGGATGCTAGGAATTAAGGGCAACTGAGGCTTATGTCAAGAAAACAGATGCCCAGGAATGAATATTATTCAGAGTCAATTAACTCCCAAGTTACAAAAGCAGAGCATTAACTATCTTCCTGTGTCTATACAAAAAGGAAATTGCTCTGAAGTAAATGTCTATTGCAAAAGGACATAAAGAAAGGAGAAAAGTGACATTTCACTTAAAAATACAAAATCAGAAATTTCTGAGGAATTTGAATTTACAAGTCACAGATATTGCTTAGGGAGAAATAGGTGATTAACCAGTTGGGGAAGAGAGCAAAGAGAAGTTAAAGATAAACACACAGAGGAATGGTTGGGTCTCGGGAGCACTATGAATGGGTGCAAGCCAAAAAACCCAAGTTCCCTGTGGCCAGGGAGAAAGGACAAACCAATGTTATCCTAAAAAGCATAAATAGGCCATGCTTAAAATGAGACATTTGAACTCTGTTTCCCAAAGTATGTTACACGAATGCTATAAATGCCAGTTAGTAAATATACCACTCAACAAAGGGTTTAATATTAAATACGTTTAAGAAAACATAAATTTTAATAATTAAAACTGCTTCTTTGTGAAAAATTTAGAGCTTCTGATATGTTAATGTGCATTACAGAAAAAAAGAAATGTATACATATGTTATATATGTATGCATATCACAAAGATACTTGATTACTAAATTTTGTAATTGAATGCTTCATGAATGTTTATATCTGCCTTTGCCTACAATCCGATCTTTTAAATAATTGTGACAGTGTGAGTTTTGTGAGACACAACCCACAGACCTTACATTGTTTCTCAATGTCAAAGGACATTATTCATGTTAAATTCCTGCAAATAATGTTACTGGAACACAACCATAAGTAGACTAAAATTGTAATATTGTTATTTTCTGGATTTGTCAGATGACCCTGTCATTATAACAAAAGAAGACTTCGTGTCAGCTTGAATATTGGTCATGGTTGGATAACTATGCTTATTTTACAACTAGGCTCTTTTATGTACCAAGATAGAAAAATGAGACCAAGAATCTACATTAAGTGGATTTCTGATGACTTGTAGTGAAGGGCTGATCTTAGGGGCTACAAGGCAGTATTACATAGAATGCAGAACTGAAAAGAGCAAACAGGTTCTATAAAATTCAAAATGGTCTGATGTCTCAGAAGCAGGTGTAGGGCCTATTATTAGAATGGTAATAATGGGGTAAATCAAAGAGAAAAGAAAAAATGCAGAAAAGGCTGGTTGCTGAAATTAGGACACCAAACATTCAGACAGCATCGATCCTCAGTATCTTTAATATATAATTAGCAAGATCCCAAGTTCTAAAATATCCAAACATATCCAATATTTGGGAGAGATTTTATTCTATCAGTAGAAATCACTTTTGTAACCTGAAGTTCCTGGATGTTAAATGGTTATAAGATTGTAAATACATTATTTCTAGAAACAGAACTGTTAGTGTGAAATTTGCTTCTTAAAATACCTGATGCCCATAAATATTCTCTCAATGACAACTTTATGAAAGTTTACATTCATGTTGCATTTTCTACATTAGTTTTAAAATAAATTACATAAAATTAATAATATTGCACTTAAAATTACCTAAAAATTAAAATGATTAACCAAGGACTCCCTTGGATGATTATACCTGACCTGTAGTCAGCTAATTTCAGGTGTAATTATATCAATCTATAATTTTACACACCTGCAGTTAATTGCATTGGCTAAAAGTGAACTTAAGAAAAAGGAGCAGACATGACTGTTTTCCCATAAATCTCATTTGATTTTTACCACTACATAGTACATTATGTTTTTCAATATTATTTGATTTAATATTATTAATTTTATTTATTTGTTTATTTTGGTTTAGGAACCACACTCAGTTTCCTTAGGCTTAAGGGGACCATATTGGTGTTGGGGATTGAAATGAGGCCAGCCTCATGCAAGGAGTTATCTTCTATACTATGTCTCTGGGCACAATTCAACACTATTTTATAGTCTTAGTCTTCCCGGAGTGACATGGAAACTTTATGATCATCAGGGATTTTCTGCTAGTACAGTCAATTGGCACCTTCTCTGCAGGAAATGAGCCCAAGTATAGCACTTATATCTAGATTAAAATATTAGACTCCTATAATATAGAGCATAAATTGACAGAATAAGATGTACTTGAAAGGCAGGACTCAGTTTATGAAGCTATTATTAAAGATATGAAACTCAGAACTTTCATTTACCAGTTGAATGTTCAGTATAACATTGAGAACACAGTAGGTGTTCAATAAATGTTTTATATGCAAATGAACAAGGGTTAAAATTACTTTAGATTCCTTTAGAATCTGTACCTTATAATATCTTTATAATCACCTTGATCAAATAAATTATTGCTATTTTTTCTACCCAATAAATGGCAATAAATATTTCATCATCATCATTATCATCATCATCATCATCATCCCATTGATCGTCAAATATCTCAAGTGCTCTCAGTATCATCTCCATTCATCCTAGCCCTGAGATTTTAGCAGCCTCTCTTTACTCGTCCTTTCCAATGGTGCCGCATTGGAGGCTCTTTCAGGGTCAGGGGAATGAGACCCATCATTGTTACTGATTTTGGCATATGAATACGCCCTGGGGAGTTTGTGAGGCTCTCCCATGTGGGCAGGAAACTCTCAGTAGATTTCCAGGCTCTCCCAGAGTAGAACTAGGCTATAAGATGTTGAGTGGTGCAAAGCGGCTGCGCGCTTCCAGGAGCTTGGTTCTATAGTCTCTGGATGTTGGCCATTGTGGGATTATACAAAGGGGGCAGTCCCTGGGTGTGACTGCCTAGCTACTGGAAAATGGGGAATCTGGGCTGAAAAGACCCTGTTCCGATCTGAGCAGGCTTGGAGGTCTCGGTCCGAGGTCCTACACACGTGGGTTTCCTATGCTTGTTCCTTCACGCGTGAAGCTCATCATAACGTATGGAGAGGGGCCTTGAGCATGGCTGTGGCTAGGCTCCAGAGGTCTTCAGCCGCAGGAGTCTTGCTTGGAGTGGGGAGGGAAACTGAAGCCCACCCCATCCAGGGGCCCTGGGGAAGAGAGCCAGGCAAGGGGGCAAGAGACCCTCAGCCTCGCTGTCTTCTGGGGAGCTTGGTTTTCCCTCCTATCATATGCTCCTCCTGGGGCTGAGGTCCGCTCTCAGTTCATACCGCCAGATACTTCCGGGGGTGGAGTCGGCTCTCCATTCCTCCTATAGTAAGTCCTGGGGGCAGAGGCTACTCTCCTTCCTCCAATCAGACCCTCCTTGGGAGGGGTCTTCTCAGCCCCTCTTAATAGATCCTTCTGGGGGTTGGGGTCTTCTCTGTTCCTACTCTCAGATCCTCCTGGGGGGCCGTGGTCTCTTCCAGTTCCTCCCATCAGACACGGTTGGGGGCTTGGGGGGAGGTGGCACCTCCCGCCTGCCCCTCTGCACTGTGCCTCTTGCTGCTGCTGCTTACTTGTCCCCAGGAACAGTGCTCCTCCCCTGCCTGCTGTGTCAGAGCATCAGACAGGTGGCGGTAGCTCAGAAATGCAGCCACGCAGGCTGGTCCCGGCTCCTCGAGCTATCTCCTTGCCTCGCAGGTCAGCCCCGCCCCTCCGAGTGCACAGCGTCCAGTTGGGTCTCAAACTCGTCCACTGTGGGGCAGAGTTAGGAATTAGCAGAGCATGGGTAGGTTAAGAGGTGAGTTGCGAGGGACACGTACTTCTCGGCGCAGGATGTTTGGCCCCACATGCTGCCCCTGGCCCTCTGCTGGGCTCTGACCCCTGCAGGGTTGCAATGAACCCCTGGGGTGGTTAGTTCTGATAGGGAAGCTGATTTTCAGAGAGGCCAGGGTCACACAGCACACACAGCATACTCTGGTCACACAGCACACACAGGCTTCTCCACTTCCCTTTCTCCTCCTCCCCTCTCTCCATTTTCTTTTTCCACTCCTCGTCCTCTTCCTCCCTCCTCATTCCCCCCTCCTCCTCCTCCTCATCTGTCAACAACGGAATTACCATAACAGTTTATGGAATCCAGCAGGTCTGCATGATTTTTTTTGGATTTGGGTTTTTTTTTGTTGTTATTTATTTTGTTATTTTGTTATTTTTGGATTTTTTTGTTATTTTCCTAAATATATGAAACTATTATTGTCTTCACAATTACAAATTGCTAATGACACTAGAGAGAATATAAACATTTAAAGAGAAAATTTTTAGTTTCAACATCACAGAATAATTCTAGATTATTCTATTTTTATGTTTTTTATAACTTACTAAATTTCTACAAAACACACCAAATTTAATTTTACTTCAATGGGGAAACAATTATTGGGGAAAATTAGTATCTCTGAGGTTAATAGAGCCATATTAGAGAGTTTAAAACATTAATTAAACAACTTGCTGTAAATGATTAAACTACTTGGCTGTACAATAGAGACAAAATATGCTGTTAGTTTTCATTTGTGCTCCATCTCATGATATAGTATGGTTGGCTTTCTCCTTGCAACTTATTTTTATTTTTTCTTCTGATTTGTCTTGTCCTAAGGGTGTGAATATATGTGTATATTCTTTTGTGTTCGGTAATTTAGAAAATTTGGAGTAATTAAAAATGACAAAAACAAATCTATAGGATAGTGATTGGATGGATAAAACTCAGTTTTTAAGACAAATATGTTTGATAACAATGAGTCAGAATAGTAAAGATAAGTCATGCTTTTTAATGTGAAAAATTTAATTGTTACATCCAAAATTATTTGGATCAGGAAAAATAGGGATTTATGAAGATGATCACTATTGATAGATTGTTCAGATGAGATACAAAAGCACACGGATATATGATGTTTCTGATAAAAATATCTTATTTTATATATTAGTACATATCTGTATATACCACGTATCTTGTGTAATATATAATGTTTTATACAAATTTATACATAAAACACATATTTTATCAGTGATGTTAATTTACCAAATTGCATGCAGACATAAATGATACCCTATTCCTCATTTAATTTCTTGAGAAACTTTATTCCCAAGTTGGATCGAGTATCAGAAATATTCCAGATCTCCATATTATAACTTTTCAGAAATGTATCCCATAGAATAATAGAATAGCTAGAATACAGAATAAAATCTGTTATTCCAGAAGCCACAGCAATAGTACAGCAGGTACGGTGGTTGCCTTGCAAGCAGCCAACATGGATTTATTTGATTCTTAGCACCTCATCTGGTTCACCAAGCACTACCAGAAATGATCCATGAGTGTAGAGCCTGGAATAAGCTCTGAACAACATGGGATTTGGCCCAAACAGCCCCCCCCAAAATATATTTGTTATTTCTACATGTGTTTATTTACCTCTTCTATGGGTTGGGCATTTGCCTTACATGCAACCGACCTGGGTTCGATTTCTCCATCCATCTTGGAGAGCCCGGCAAGCTACCGAGAGTATCCTGCCCACACAGCAGAGCCTGGCAAGCTACCCTTGGCATATTCAATATGCCAAAAATAGTAAGTTAGATTTAAATATTTAAACATCTAAATAGTAGTTAGATTTCAAATTCTAACTAAGTTTTATTTAAAGGTCTAATACTGTAATACAAAAATCAATGACTTTTAATTGTGAAGTAAAAAGTCTATTCAATGACAAAGATAGATAGATAGGTTATAATGTTGATGTAATCATAGCTTGCATATCCTTAGCCTACCTGTCATTGGTTTTTTGGGTTCAGATTTCAGCAAGTCACATTTGATTAAGAATGGGACTCACAGAACCAACAATTTGCCTCTGATAATGTTTGGATTACTGCTTGATTGATTCCTTTATTAGAAGAAGCGCATGGAAAATGTTGATTAAGCACTTTATTTGTCAACTCCAATCTTTTAATTTTCTCACTCCAATATTACTATTGTTTATTCAAACAGTAAAAATTATATATAAACAACTCTACCTAGGCATAAATACATTCTCACATATATGTGCACATCCACACACATCCAAGAAATCTTAAAAGATTGTTCTGTTCTAACTTTGAGTTCCATATTCTTGAACTGATTATGTTACTAATCCTTTCATTTCCCTTTTGTCTTTAAACCTGATTTCTTTGTTCTTTTTAGTTTTTATTGAAACAACCATCTTCAAACATGTTTTCTGCCTTCTTATCAACTTCTAATTGTCTTTCAGAGAATTAATGAGAAACCTTCTAACAATGCTAAAACTATTTTAGAAGCCAATGGTGGCTGTTAAATAGTGTGCAGCAAAACCATAAATGCCATTATGAACATAAAATAAGTATTTTATTCACTCAAAGATTCACTCTAAAGAATACGATGAATGAAATTTTTGAACATACCTACTGTATGAAGAGGTAATTATCAAGAGAATAGTTGAGTGCCTCCTTTATGCTGTATGCTAGACAAAGTAAAGAACAAGGCAGCCAACAGCTCTGTTTTAATGAAGATTAAATGCTTTGGATGGAAATAGTCTAAAAAAGAAAGAGACCAGTGCCCATAGTCTGATGGAGACTATAGTCTTTAGGGTGGCCAAATGAATTTGACTTGTACACATATGTGTCATGAATCCCAGTTTTAAAACAGACGTGTAGCCTTTCTAAGGATGTAGAAACTATGAGTTAAGTGTCAAAACTGGGTTATGTTTGTTAACCCTCAAGTATTAAAGGGGGTGTGAAGCAAAGACTTAGGAACATTTAGGTAGAGAAAGTAAGACTGTATGTGGAAATAGAGTCAGCTTAGTGGTAAAGTAATAAGTTTATCTTTTAACAAATTGAAAGTTGATACAATGGTAGTATCCCTAAATAGCAGATTGAATAAAGCCAGAGAATATTAAATATGCGTGTAGGTATTAGAAGTGGTTGAGATATCTGTTTTGAGTAAGAAAAATAGAGGATTGATCTTATCCAAAAATTACATATTTTAATAAGAAATTGAATAATTATAGCACAAATATTTGAAAAAACAAAGTGATATATTAAATATGGGAAACAACTTAGTTCATGAAAGTCAAACTCCAATAACTAATGTGATTATTAATGCTTCAGAAAACTTCAGTATGTATCCTGAGGAATAACAAAGATGTGGTTTTCATTGCTTTTATTTATTGCTCTGTAGAAATTTAACCATCTATGTCAAAGAAATTACCCATTATTATTCATTGGTCTTAATATTAATAATGCATTATTTATTCACACACATCTGCACATATTTTCCATAGCAGTGCAATGAAGTAAAATTTAGTAGTATTAACAGTCCATGAAGTGTGCATTTATAGTGTTAGAACCATAATAACACTAATAGAGTTTCTCTAATGTCAGGAATTGTTCTGAATTGAATATCATTAAGAAAATTTCATATTCCTCAGATTCCTTTATGCTTTTATTTAAAGCTAAATATAGTCTGCTTTTGATTGACCTATTGAGTTCATAGCTGAAAGATATGTACATTTCATAGTTTTTTCAAACCAGAATAGTAAACCTGTCCATCTGTCCAAAGTTCCAATACTCTTAGAATCAGTCTTTATAGATTGTGATGGTTCGAATGTAATTATAATTTTCAAGATGCATACAATTACTCAAATGATATATTTTAATTAATTTTCTTGGAACTATTAAGGTTTTTGATCTATTATATAAAATAATAAGGCTTTATTTCTAATTGAAAATGTGGAGTTCATGTTTGTAAATATTTATAAGTTTGGCCTTTGGACTATAGAACTATAGGTACTCAATTTAACACATCTTACATCTTGATAAATCCATAGAAAATTGAAATTGTCATATAAAAATGCATTTAAGATTCCAGAAGTTGTTTCTGAGGTAGCAGGGGGGTATTTATATGCCTCTGTAACCTTTCATCATGGCATATGTGGTTTGAACCCAAAAGTATAGACAGCGATAGTATAATCATCAACATCATCTTTGACTACTTGTGAAATACATCTCAGATTCAAAGATTATTTTATCAGCAAGTAAATGTGTTAATATATTCTCTTTGACTTCTGTGAATCTATGAACATCATCTTAGATGATACAGGCTTTTTTCCATTTTGGAAAACTCCCTATTCTCTCTTGAATATGTAGCTGGATCTATATCTGTAGCTCTCTCTCTTTTTCTTTTTCTTTCTCTCTCTATCTCTTTCCCTTCACAGTTCTCTAAGTTTCTTTCAATAAAACTATTTTCCTTCAGTAAGAACAAATAAATGATAACAATAAAATTTATTTAAAGTCTAATTTAATTAAACAGTATGGTCATATTAGACTTGAAAAGGGGGTAATATAAGTTGTCCAGAGCATCTCCAAATTGAAATAATGGAAGGAATTTGGGGGGAAAAATCTTATTTTTTTTCTGTTGTTCTTGGTAGAGACTATAGTTTTAAAATACTTTCTCATATTACTTTGAAATGTCCTATATATTAATAAGTAACAGTAAATACTGTGGGGTTGTTTTTATTTTTAAGTGAGGCAGAAAGGTACTCTCAAGCCTAACAAATAACAGAAAACTCATCAAAAGCTGAGAGAGGCGATAAACAGATACATTCTCAAAGATTGCGTAAAAGCTGTCAACAGGAATATGAGGAAATGTTCCTTACTGATTAGCAAGGAATTGCAAGTATAATGACAGTAAGTTGCTACTTCATACAAGTGAGAATGGTCTATATAAAAAATGTCTGCAAACAATTTGTAGACTTCTCAGAAAATTAAGACCCCACAATTCCACTCCTCAGTGTGTACCTCAAAAACATAACTTTAATTCAGAAGAATGTGCAGATTTAAGTTTATCATGACATTGTCAGAAACTATCTGAAAGTAGCCAGTTTCCAATGAGAAAATAAAGAAATTGTGGTCTGTGTATACAATGAAATATTACTCAGTTATGAGAAAAGATGCAACCTTTCAATTTGTAGAAATTTATAGGGAATGAAACGGAATCTTGATAAACGAAATGAGTCAGAAAAACAAAGAGAAAAATATCAGACTATGTTGTTCATGTGTGTAGTCTAAAGCAACGAAGGATCAGATGATTTCACCAGAAACAAATCCTGATACAAGGACAATAGAATGATTCTCTGAGAGTGGGGATGGGAGTGTGGTCCTCTGGTGGTAGGCATGATATAGCTGCACTGCAGGTATGAAATAGCAATATTTGTGCTATTGTAAAAAGATTTTTTATAAAAGGAAAGAAAATGAGAAAAAATAAGACAGACCAGAAGTGAATTAAGGATCATAGAATATTTGGCACTTTGATGGTCATGAAGATACATCAATATGTGCGCCAGAAGCATAATAATTAGCATTATTGTGAGCATGTTATCTAAATTACAATAAACTGTAGAAAAAAATTAATACAGCTAAATTACCAATCATCATAGCTTGGCCCAAGTTACTTAGACATTCTCAGGACACCTCCCAACATGCCTCCAGTTGGGCAAAGTCATCTAACAAGAAGCCTGTTCTATAATAAGGTGTTGTATGTCTTACATAACTTTTTAATACTTTATTGAGTGTAAAAATACATTATATAGAGAACTGGAGAGATATACAGGGGTATATGGGCTTGCCTCATACAAGGATGGCCCCAGTTTGATCCCTAGCACCACATATAGTCCTCCCAGCCCTGCCAGGAATTATGAAAGAAAACAGAACAAAGATTAAGCCCTGAGCACTACTGGTTATAGAAAGATGAGAGGAGAGCAGAAACTGTATTATATTTGATCTCATAATTAGGTTTACTGGACACTGTGGCTCACTGCTACTGCTCAGAATCACTTATCTGTCCTGCTGCACATCACTAGCCCTGAACAAAATGGCACAATTCAAAAATAAAGTATGTTTTCTACTAATTTATTATTGTTTTCACCTCATTTTCAGTTGACAAATATAAAACATAATTTTAAGTCAGAGACCATCCATATATTTATCCTTTTATCGTTAAACAAATGTTTCCAAAGTATTTACTCTGTGACAGTATTTGGGTATACTATGATGAGCAAGAACATAAGGATACTGGTCCTCTCTCCAGGGAGCAAAGTTCTGGAGGTTAGTCTACTTGTAAAAGTGACAATCAAGTGAAAATATTAATCACGGTAATAAAGATACCTCAGTGACAGTGAGAAATAGGGCATAGTATCATGGAAACTGCGTTCTAAAAGTTAATCTGGGGGTTGGGGGATAGCATAGTTATTAGAGGATGTGCTTAGCACACACATAACCTGTTTTCAGTCTCCAGTGATGGTCTCATGAGCATTGCTGCATGTATACAGTCTTGGAGATTCCTGTGACCTTGCAGGCCTTCAGAACACTGCCAAAATGGTCTTGGTAAACCCAGAGGCCTTGGGGCTTAAGCACCGTCATATCTTTGTGACTTTGCACAAAGTTGGCAGTGGAACTGTCCACTCTCCACTGAGAATGTCTGATGAGGCCCCAGAGCCTCATATGCTCTAACTTTGAGGTCCTTCTCTATAAAAATTAAAGGCTCTATATCTAGCATTGTAGAATAATAATCATTCTTGTGTGATTTTTGTAAACACAAGAGACTGTTATAACAATGATACTTTTTAGGTATCTTGAATGAAATGGCCATTTCCATGAACTGTGGTCTTAGAACCAGCTTTCACAGCAAGAGAACAGTGAGAGAAAATTGCAAATTTCTAAGATCTTTTAATTTTGTTTCTTTCTTCAATTTTTATTGATGCAATGAGCATCAATACGCTTATACCTATTGATGCTCATTAATACGCTTATACCTATTGATGCTCATTAGCAAAATTCATTAATTCATTGAGGGTTTATATTGATATTCTAATGCTGTTTCTTTGAAATTTTTAATTGGGATAATTCCATAAAGAGAAACTTGAATATTTTTTTATTTTAACGACCTATCTTTCTTTTTTTTGGCCTTTTTGGGTCACACCCAGTTATGCCCAGGGGTTACTGCTGGCTCTGCACTCAGGAATTATTCCTGGCAGTGCTCGGGGGACCATATGGGATTCTGGGAATTGAACGTGGGTTGGCTGCATGCAAGGCAAATGCTCTACCCTCTATACTATCGCTTCAACTCCTTAACTGCTTAAAGTCATTTATATAGAAAGAACATGTGTATTTTGATTTGCTTATTAAATTTAAAATTATTTCATGCCACCCTACAGTGGTAAGCAGTTGAGGGTTTTTTTTTTGTTTGTTTTTTGCTCATGTGTTTTGCTACTTTCCCTTCATCACTGTTGTTTTGATGTCAGTCAAACACTTGCAGTGTTTATGCATTCTCAATTACTTAGTGAACCTGAATGAGACAATGCACATATTGCATCTTTGGGGATTACATCTGTGGTATTGCTGGGGATTGTATAGGATTGTTTGAAGAGCTACCGGGGCAAATTGGTGACCTTACACTTGCACATTTACCAGGAGGTACACTCCCACACTCCCATGTCCACTTGGATGTTTGTTTTAAAAGCAGCAGCAGCTGCTGCTTTCTCTTCTTCTTCTCCTTCTCCTTCTCCTTCTCCTTCTCCTTCTCCTTCTTCTTCTTCTTCTTCTTCTTCTTCTTCTTCTTCTTCTTCTTCTTCTTCTTCTTCTTCTTCTTCTTCTTCTTCTTCTCCTTCTCCTCCTCCTCCTCCTCCTCCTCCTCCTTCCTCTTCCTCTTCCTCCTCCTCTCCTCCTCTTCTTCTTCTTCTTCTTCTTCTTCTTCTTCTTCTTCTTCTTCTTCTTCTTCTTCTTCTTCTTCTTCTTCTTCTTCTTCTTCCCCTTCTTCTTCTCTTCTTCTTCCCCTTCTTCTTCCCTTCCCCTTCCCCTTGCCCTCCTCTCCCCCCTTCCCTCCCCCCTCCTTCTTCTTCTTTTTTTCTTTTTTTTTGGGTCACACCCAGCTAACACCGTATCCACTGTACCATCCATCCACCATCCTTTAAAAGTTTTTAAATAAATCAATAATCTTTCATTATGTTCTGACTTTGTAGCATGACAGTATTCTAGATTCACATCTACATTTCTTCCCCAGACTTGGAATCAGTCTTTTCTTCCAGGAGATATTTTTTAAAATGAAAAGTGGTATTTAAAAACCACAGTATGTTTTTTAGTGATGCTAAATGCTACAGGGTTGATTACTGTTTCTGGGTTTTTTTTAGTGGACAGAGTTTGAAAATATGAAGAAAACTTTTTCAAAGGGCAGATGCGTGTTTACAATATCTGAAAGTATGCGTAATATATACATAAGTTTATATTGATATTTTCAATTAGAAATAAGACATAGGGAGAGAAAGATAGTATGGGGGTAATGTGCACATGACCAATATAAGTTCAATAGTTCAATACCTGGCACAGCATATGGTCTCCTGAGGACCTTCAGGTATAGCTCCCCCATGATACCAAAGATATATATATATATATACATATATATATAACTGGCAGAGATTCTCTTGCCCCCACACCTGGCTGTTTTCACTGGGGCCCCTTGGAGGGGGTGGGCTTCAGTTTCTCTTTCCACCCCGAGCAGAGCCCCCGCAGCCAAAGACCTCCATAGCCCAGCCACAGCCATGCTCAAGGCCCCTCTCCACATGTTCTGACGAACCTCATGCATGAAGGAACCAACAGATGAACTCAGGTATGTCAGGCCTGGGCCTCTTCCCCCCAGATTTCCCATTTTCCAGCAGCTAGACAGTCACACCCAGGGATGCCCCCGGCACCCCATTTAATCCCATCAATGGCCAACATCCGGAGACTATAAAACCTAGCTCCCAGAAGTCGCTTTGCAGCTGCACAACATCATATAGACTAGTTCTCCTCTGGGAGAACCTGGCAAGCTACCGAGAGTTGCCTGCTCGCATGGGAGAGCCTCACAAACTCCCTGTGGCGTATTCATATGCCAAAACCAGTAACAATGATGGGTCTCATTCCCCTGACCCTGAAAGAGCCTACAATGCGGCATCATTGGAAAGGATGAGTAAAGAGAGGCTTCTAAAATCTCAGGGCTAGGAAGAATGGAGACGTTACTGAGAACACTCAAGAAATAAGATGATCTGTTGATGATGATGATGATGATGAATTATTAATGCATAGTGTGTTTCACAATACTATTAATGTTAGGGTTTTATGTAAACACTTTTATGACACCACAGCAACCACTGATGTCAGCTTTCTACCACTACTGCCTCATGGTCCTCACACTGTCCCAATCCCTCACTTTCTAAACTCAGTTCTAGAGGCCATTCTCAGAGTTGTTGCTTCTATACATTTCCTATTGCCTTACTAAATTTCTCTGTATCTCACATGAGATAAATCACTCTGTACTGTCCTCTTTATATGTGATTTTAGTCACACACCATCATATATTTGATATATGTTATATATATATAGGGGGATATTTTGCTTGAAAATTTGAAGGGAAGAATTCTTGTTACAACTGAAATTAAGTTCATTTGTTTTGGAAAGATAAGTCAAGAAAAGGGTTTTTTTAAGGATTTTCTTCCAACCTCACAATAGAATACTAGTTCAACTAATAAATATATGATTTTCTTTCCCTTTTGCTTGTCATGCATTGTCAACATGGACTTCTACAAAGGCTCAGGTTGGTGTTGCAATCTGTTCTAATCTTTACTGTTTTCATTTAGTGAAAGGAAACTCAGTCTTTTCCATCACAAATCAGTTTCATTTTCTCTTATAAGTTCTGATCAAAACATTGTTAACATATGGAAGAAAAAAATTCTCCCATGGGAAAGTCAATTTCTTTCATGTTGTTGTTGAATATCAACAACATCAGCAAAATGACAGTTTCAGGAGCAACATACATATATATACATATATATTTTATATTTGACATGTGTGACTTATGATTTAAAGGAAAACGTGATCTGAGGTTTCTGAATCAGTAGAACTTACCCAGAGTCTAAAAAAGTTTCTGATATTAAATCTCACTCTACTTTCAGAGTATATCAGATGGAATTGTGCATGATTTCAGATTGAGAATTCCTTGTGGTTGTTTCTGTTGAGATGCTGATTCTATGAGCAAATTCTTAGCAAGTACCATTTAAGACATCAGAAGTTTTCTCCTTATCTCTTCTTATGTTTCTAAGGAATTAATAAGGGATAGGTCTTTTTTTTCCAAAGAGTTTGTCATCTTTCTTTTATAACTTTCAATAACTCACTCCAATTCTGTTTGAGGCATTTTGAACCATAAAAAGAATAAAAGTAACAATATTTTCAGAGATTATTTTTATTTTAGACTAACATGGTGTTAATGTTTATGATATTTTAGAAGCCAGGAGCTAAATAGTTAAATTGTAATTGAAACAACTAACTTTTATGATATATGTTACCTCTTTTTTTCATAGTGAAATAGGTGGCAGATCAAATTTGCCATCTAGTGCTGCAGGCCTGCCCACATCTATATAGTGGGGAAAGGATTTATGTTATTTTTATTTAGTTAGCATATAAGGATATTCTGAGTCATATAATTGAGCATCATTGAATGTATGAAGAGTTATGGCATTATTAAATGATTAAGTAAATTACCTAACTCCTACTATTACAAAAGCAAGCACTATTCTTATTATTAACACATGCTTTTAACGAGAAATAATTTTCATGATAGTCTTACTTTTCTCCGCTTTTCATCAGTACCTAATAATCAACCTTGTATATAAAATGTGGTTTCTGAGTTAATGGTTTGAATTCAGTCAGTCATTACATGGCACTATCTGTCTCAGCTATAAAATTAAATATTTTAACAGGCCAGAGAGCACAGGGTTAAGGTTGTTGTCTTGCACAGTCAACTCTGCTTTAATCTGAAACCCTGCCTATGGCCTCCTGAGCATATCCAGGCACGATCCTTGAGCACAGAGCTAAAAGTAAGCCTATAGGTATTGGTGCCCTGAGCACCACCGGATATGGCCAACCCAAACAACAAAAACAAACATACATGAAACAAATATATGTATATATGTATATGTATATACATTTATACTTATATATAAATGAACACACATATATGTATTTTTCATAAACATGATATAGTTGGAATAGGTACTCATATAGTTAACTTCTAACGCCAAAATTTCTTTAGCTCTGAAACAAAAGCTAATTTTACTCAAAGCAAATATTACTTAGGTGAAATTTCCCAGTATTTAATTTATTTTTTTTAATTTTTTTTTTTGCTTTTTGGGTCACATCTGGCGATGCACAGGAGCTACTCCTGGCTCTGCACTCAGGAATCACCCCTGGCCGTGCTCAGGGGACCATATGGGATGCTGGGATTCAAACCCGGGTCGGCCGCATGCAAGGCAAACGCCCTACCCGCTGTGCTATCGCTCCAGCCCCTCCCAGTATTTTAAACCCCATCACCTACTGTTGGACTTCTTCTAAAGAAAAATATTAATGTCAGATTATTAATAGATAATCTAGACCCTAATGTTTGCACGAAATCGGATTTTTCTGTAACTAGTGGGTTCTTGAGAATTCTATGAAATATTTGCATACAAAACTCAGTAAATGAAATGTTAGAGTTTATTATATAAAAGCCCCGCAAGGCAGAGCCTGGCAAGCTACCCATGGCGGATTCGATATGCCAAAAAACAGTAACAAGTCTCACAATGAAGACGTTACTGGTGCCTGCTTGAGTAAATCGATTGAAAAAGGGAAGACAGTGCTATTACATTAATGTAGAATGGTCTATTATATGGAGGTAGAATGGTCCAAGTCGTCTCCAGATGCCTAGTCCTCTTTTTAACACCGGTGCTGTCCCTGATGTTGCTAGGTCCCATGAATGACAACGCTGTCTCATCCCTGCTCTTAATGCTGAGTTCCCTTTCCTTGTCCCTCGACACGGCCACAGGCCATATGCACATGGGTGAGAATCAATGAATCAGTTCAGGCATCTCATTATCTATTCTGATTTGCTACCTGTTCCATGGGTGGAAATTTAAAATGACCTGGCGCTCCACACCTCAGCCCCTGCTGTATCACTGAGTCCCTAAAATGAACTGCTAGGAAAACGCCACCATAACTTGAAACAAATTCCCCCTTTTCACAGCTTCCTTCATACTCTTGCTCACCAGACACAGATAATATCTCACAGTGTAAAGGATCACTTCATCCATCACTTAAATGAAGTCACACCTGAAGAGGTCCACCTCATCAATTTAACAGGATTCAGCCAACGAATCCAATAATGGAGGACGGGAATCCAATATGTGGAAAGTACTTAATGCTTCCCACCTCCTAAATTACTCAACAAACTCCACTTAATAAATCTAAAGCGGTGGGATTCCTGCCGAGGGAAAATATTTTAAGATTCCCAAGAGAGATGGCAAATCAGATCTAGGATGATAATCCCTATAAACATCAGATATTTTAATGCACTTAGTTGAGATGTAACTAAGTGCATTAAAATATGCACTAAGTTACATATTTCTGCAACTCTTATACCCACTCTCTACTGCCCTTGGTTGGGTATATGAGTGCTCACCACCTTAAACAGTTAATCCTTTCGGGAAATTTGTCGGTCTTTTCTAGAAACTTGTATTTTCTTAATTATTTCAGGGTCTCCTAATTGGGATGGGTAAGTAGAATAATTCTATACAATTACTATCATCTTTATCCAAATACATCCTAAATGATTTCAGGGAAAAAATGTTTATTTTCCTTTACTTTAGGGTGGGGGATTGAACCTCACCCAGCAGCCCTTTGGGCTGTGTCTGGTTCTGTGTTCAGCAGTTGTTTTCTGTGATATTTGTGGAATTATGTGGTGCTGAGCATGAAGTTTGGATCACCTGTAGGCAATGCAAATACATTTAACCCCACAATATCTCTGACCCCAGGAAAGAGAATTTTTAAACTCCTATAAATCAAAGAATTGGTAAGATCTATGAATGCATTTGAAAATCTACTTTTAAACCATGTGACAAAAAGACAGTTTTAAGCAACTAGATTAGAATTATTGATGCATAATCCTAAAATTTCTGTAACATTAATGTCAAATAAATCCGAACTTGACTTCAGGTGCTGGTTATTATAGTTCTAAATATTATTTTTAGGAAGCATACTCAGAGAAGCTTTCATCATTCATTTCTCCACTATTTTTACTAATAATCATTATTGAATAAAAAAGTATAGAGAAGGGACATTGTATATAAAGCTTCTGTTTTTCATTTTGTTGGGGGGTATTTGAATGAATTAATATTTCTGGAAGGTGAAATTTTCAATAAATAGCAGATACACGTTAGTTGTACGTGCACAAATGCATTTATGTTTGAAGATCTTTTATTAACAATAATTTTTAGAAATTGAAATGGGTTAATAGGTCAGTCTGTAATGTATCTAAGGCCTTTATTATTCAGTGTTATAATCTGTATCTTGCAAGTATGTGTGGATAGGTTTATCAAGTTGTATATTGTATCATTTGCACTTGCTAGACATAACTTCTACCTTACCATCAACCATATTTCCTTTGATTTAAGTTTACTAAAAGGAATGCCAAGTAAAAGTTTGCCATAAAATGTGATTTTTTCAACAATCATCATTTGTTCTGATATGGAAAACCGAAAAAGAATTTCATTCTTATTTTCTTGCTCACTGTTTACCTTAGAGGAAGAATGTTTCCAGATAAATAGCCTTTATTCCATGAAGCAACAGCTTCCAATTAGTCCCTAATGAAAGTATCCAGCTGATGAAATTAGGAAGGAAATCAGAGCCAAAATCCCCATTTATCACCATGTAAGTGAATGGCAGGGATTCCATTATCCAATCAATCTTGTGTCTCATTTGTGCAAAGGTCAGGCTGTGCCCTCTATGGTTATAAAACATCACTTATAGCTTTGTGTTTCATTCTAACTTCACTTTAACAGGCACATCAGGTTTGTTATGGGAGTATTTGCACAAAGAATTCATTCTTAAAGCCCTTTTTGCCTGTACAACTTTGTATTTTAGTGGGAAAATGTTGAGAGCACAGTATAACCTGGGAACACTTTCTTCCCGAATTTATTAATAGAAGATATTATTCTGTCTCTGTATTTTACATATAACATCTAAGTTCATAAAGTATCTCTAGTGATAATTTGTAATACCAGTTATAGTTCTTTCTATTTGAACATGACTCCGGAAGCCAGTTTTATGTTTGCCTACTGTGAATATTGTAATATCTGAGTAAACTTTCCAAAGACTAGATTGCCGTTCAGGTCATATACAACAGATTTATCCTAATTATGCCACCATAAAATAAGATGAATCAGATAGAGTACAAGTTGGGGGCATTTGCCTTGAATGTGGGTGACTATGGCACCACATACTCGGGGTTCCAACCCTGAGCAGCACCAAAAATCATCCCTGAGCACAGAACCACGAGTCATCCCTGAGCAATGACAAATATGTACCCCTCCAATAAAAATTCAAGTAAGATGGTAAAATACATAGTAGTGTTTCCTTGGCATATAGACAGAAGAATCTGCTATTCTTTTTCTTAGACATCTCCCTGGAATCCAGGGATCTTAGAAACCCATGCTTTATATTTTTCCTCACAATAATAATAAAAAAGAACTTTACTATGCTGTAAAATAACACACAACCCGGAGATTCTTCTTGCAACGATTTATTAAGAGACCTTCTCATGCAAACGAAAAAGAGGACGAACAAAGGATGGTCAAAGGAAAAGGAAGGGGGGGGGGGGGGAGAACCACTAGCTAGGCAGCTTCCCTCCTTATATACCTCTCACTGCTTGTTTACGCCCAAGTGTCTGCAGCTGATAGGCTAGTTACACCTTGTGGGCGTGACAGGACATCCTGTTTTCTTATTAGGAGTTATTTTCCAAGCACGGTGAAATTAACAAGAACAGGTGTTGTTTACGAAGCACGGTCCTGTGGAGGCTCTCCACACTGTGCCCTCATGTATAGTATATACTAATCGTAAATTATCCCTCAAAGTAGGTTGGATTATTCTACTGTCTCATCATCACTACCAATTTTTATCTCTTTGATCTTATATACGCTGCTTTATATAAAATGGTAGTTGTAGTTATGACGAGCACAGTTTTGGAATTATAATCCCATTCTAAACTGATTTTCATTTCAGCCCTTGTTAGTCCTTTCACATGCTCCATCTTCCTCACATTCAATATGATTTATGTTCACATTCTTTATGTTCTTGATTTTAATTTTATGACTCTCAGTGGTTACCATTGTCTACACATGAAATTTAAACTATTTTCCTATCTACACCAGTGAGCATCAGGTTCTAACTTTATCCTACATCTCATATACTATAGGGACTTTGTATTTGCTTTATGAAAATTATATTCAGATTTTGGAATTTTTGTTTGATAAATATTCCATTCAAAATTGGTTATATTAGTCTTAACTAAAATTACTTATTTTTACCCATTTTTGTTTAATAGTTCAACACATAAGCAGAATTTTCTTAAACAAGGGATGAGCAATTTTACATCTCTTCTTTATGCAATTTTATATTTTTATAAAAATTTATTAAAATTCAAATTATGATGTGTTCCTAAGTAAGCTCTCATTGACTTATTGCATTTGTTTAGTGAAAAATTGGTTACATATAGCCTTGAGTATATAGTATAGTGTGACACTCTTAATTATTTAAAGGGGAACTCTAACATTTTCTCCCAACAAATACCTATAGAGGAAATAAAATCTTTTAGTAAAATTATTCATTTATATTTGATAAATAGCTGCAAGCATTAGGCCAGATCTCTTTTTTCCCTCTTCCTATAAACCCCAAATATTAAAATAAGCCTACCTCATTTCCTTGCCCTTAGGGCATCTGCTTCTAAGCTCTATTCAACTTTGTTTTAGTACAGCATTATTTTTATTTGAAGAATGTTGTGGCTCTTCCAAGATGTAGGGGCATCTCCATACTGTTCTTCTGTTTAAATTAACAGAAAAAGAAATTCGCAGTCATATTTTGATACCCAGACTCACTATCTGCTACCTGCTGTCTTCCTGTCTATGTATCTGTCTATCTACCTATCTAATTTTTACCCTAAACTTCTGTGTATTATTTATTAGATGATAAAGGCAGAAGTGTTTTTATCTCTTGTTAAATTTCCATAGTGCAGTCTAACTTTTTCTGAGATAAAGCACATTAAAAGATGTACTTTCAGGGGCTGGAGAGATAGCACAGCGGGTAGGGCGTTTGCCTTGCACGCGCCCGACCCGGGTTCAAATCCCAGCATCCCATATGGTCCCCTGAGCACGGCCAGGGGTAATTCCTGAGTGCAGAGCCAGGAGTAACCCCTGTGCATCGCCAGGTGTGACCCAAAAAGAAAAAAAAAAAAAAGAAATACACTATATGACTGAAATGCATACATGAAAGTTCATAAGTTTGTAACTGTACCTCAGGGTGATTTACTAATAAAAAAAATTTCAAAAAAAAAAGATGTACTTTCAATATTTTTAATTGTGTTAAGAAAACTGACCATTAAGAGATCTACCCTTGCAGAATTTTGTTTTGCCTTGGGGCTACAGCTGATTGTGCTCAGAGTTTACTCCCTGCTCTATGCTCAGGGGTCACCCCTGGTGTGCTGATATCAGATGCTGTCCTGGAAATGGAATTGGAATGGGGTTTGGGCTGCATGCAAGTGAGACAACTCACCTGTCCCTGCACTTTTAAAGTTTAAAATACAGTGTTGCTATCCACAGTCACACAGCTAAATAAACTTGTCATTAGAATTCTGTTATCTTGCATAGCTTGAATTTTATACTAACTGTCATCTTCTCATGTTTCCCTCCTCAGCCTCCCTGACATCCACTGTTGTATTCTTTGCTTCAAGTAGTTTGAATATTTTGGAGCTTCCTTTAGTGGACTTATGTAGTGTTTATTCTTCTCTAGTATTTCACACAGCTTAAGAGCCTATAAATTCTTCCATAACCTTTTAACTAAAATATTATAAGATAAGTATGTCCAGAGTTTTCTAAAAATATTAATATTATATTCATCATGCTGTTAAGTTTTTTTCCACAACTTGTTAAACTGCTCTATGAAAATCTAAACTACATTGACAGTGGTGCCAGTCATGCTATGAACAGTCTACAAAATTTCATCTGATCTGTTACTATAACACAGCATGGTACTACCAGAAGAAATGCCTGAAAATAGAGATGGAAATGTGTAGCATCTCCCAAGAAATTGTAGGAGGCAATCTAGATTCTGACAGTAGTACTGCTCTCTCATGATGTACAGGTATCTTCCAAGATGTTCAGGCATCTCCATACTGTTGTTCTCTTTAAATTAACAGAAAAATAATTTTTTCCCATGTTATTGGGACCATTTCTATCATGCATTGCACATGATGTGCATGTTTTACTGAAACTTGGCCCAATTGCTTATGTAAACCTACATCCTCAGTTTCTTAACATATTCTGGGTACAGTGAACATGCTTTAATACAGTGTCTTTTATTAAGCATGTACCTTATAGCACTACAGAAAACATTTTCTTGCTGATTCTTCCTTACTTTGCAGCTTATAATGTGATTTATTTCATAGATACCTCATAAACATGAAATGATAAATGTAAATATGCTATATAAAGTAATATAGTATTATGCACTATGTAAGTTAGGCATTTCTAATTGTCATTAAAATATTTTTTTAAAAGTTCAGATCACTGATTTGTAACTAAGAATTTATAGATGAGTATGTTTTGATACCTCTCCTTTAAATGTCCTTTATATGGGTGGGCTATGACTAATATACTCAAGCAAGGCAGGAAACATTGAAAAGAACAAATCCATGCATGGCTTATGGCCTTAAGTCTTTTGTCTCAACTCCCACTTCATACCACTCCCTGAGGAGGAATATAGGAATAGGTAGATAACAGAGATGGTATACCTTTGATGGTATATGTTGACTTCCTCCCTCCTCCCTGCCTCCCTCCCTCCCTTCTTTCCTTCCTTCCTTCCTTCCTTCCTTCCTTCCTTCCTTCCTTCCTTCCTTCCTTCCTTCCTCCTTCCTTCCTTCTCCTCCTTCCTCCTTCCTCCCTCACTCCCTTCCTCTCTCCCTCCCTTCATCCCTCCCTCCCTTCCTTCCTTCCCTCCCTCCCACCCTCCCTCCCTTCCTTCCTTCTTTTCCTTCCTTTTTTCCTCTCTTCCTTCCTTCATTCCTCCCTCCCTTCCTTCCTTCATTCCTCCCTCCCTCCCTCCCTCCCTCCCTTCCTTCCTTCCTTCCTTCCTCCCTCCCTTCCTAACTCCCTCCCTTCCTTCCTCCTCCCTCCCTCCCTTCCTTCCTCTCTCCCTTCCTTGCTTCCTTCCTTCCTTCCTTCCATCCTTCCTTCCTTTTTTCCTCCCTTCCTTCCTTCCTTCCTTCCTTCCTTCCTTCCTTCCTCCCTCCCTTCCTTCCTCCCTCCCTTCCTTCCTCCTTCCCTTCCTCCCATTCTTCCTTCCTCCCTCCCTCCCTCCCTCCCTCCCTTCCTCCCTTCCTTCCTTCTTTTCCTTCCTTTTTTCCTCTCTTCCTTCCTTTATTCCTCCCTCCCTCCCTCCCTTCCTTCCTTCATTCCTCCCTCCCTCCCTCCCTTCCTTCCTTCCTCCTTCCTCCCTCCCTTCCTTCCTCCTTTCCTTCCTCCCTCCCTCCCTCCCTTCCATCCTTCCTTCCTCCCTCCCTTCCTAACTCCCTCCCTTCCTTCCTCCCTCCTCCCTTCCTTCCTTCCTCCATCCTTCCTTCCTTCCTTCCTTCCTTCCTTCCTTCCTTCCTTTTTTCATCCCTTCCTTCCTTCGTTCCTCCCTTCCTTCCTTCCTTCCTTCCTTCCTCCCTCCCTTCCTTCCTCCCTCCCTTCCTTCCTCCTTCCCTTCCTCCCATTCTTCCTTCCTCCCTCCCTCCTCCCTCCCTTCCTCCCTTCCTTCCTTCTTTTCCTTCCTTTTTTCCTCTCTTCCTTCCTTCATTCCTCCCTCCCTCCCTTCCTTCCTTCATTCCTCCCTCCCTCCCTCCCTTCCTTCCTTCATTCCTCCCTCCCTCCCTCCCTTCCTTCCTTCCTCCTTCCCTCCCTCCCTTCCTTCCTCCTTTCCTTCCTCCCTCCCTCCCTCCCTCCCTCCCTTCCTTCCTTCCTTCCTTCCTTCCTTCCTTCATCCCTACCTTCCTCCCTCCCTTCCTCCTTCCCTCCCTCCCTTCCTCCCTCCCTCCCTCCCTCCCTCCCTCCCTTCCTTCCTTCCTTCCTTCCTTCCTTCCTTTTTTCCTCCCTTCCTTCCTTCCTTCTTCCCTCCCTCCCTTCCTTCCTTCCTCCCTTCCTTCCTTCCTTCCTTCCTTCCTTCCTTCCCTCCTCCCTCCCTTCCTTCCTTCCTTCTTTCCTTTTTCCTTCCTTCCTTCCTTCCTTCCTTCCTTCCTTCCTTCCTTCCTTCCTTCCTTCCTTCCTTCCTTCCTTCCTTCCTTCCTTCCTTCCTTCCTTCCTTCCTTCCTCCCTCAAAAGAAAATTCTTCTGCTTTGATTTTGGGTCACACCTGGCAATGCTTAGTGGTTACTCCTGACTATGCACTCCTGGCGGTGCTCAGGAATGGGAATGCTGATGATCAAATATGGACTGGCTGTGTCAAGGCAAAATTTCTACCCATGGTACTGTCACTCCAGAGGCCTGCTTATTTTCATTTTGAAGACTATGCCTAAATTACTTCAGTGATATTTACCTCAAATGGGAGTGATCACATTTAACCACTTAAGAATTTAAAGCTGTGCAAGAGTGATAGTTCAACCATCAAGGTGTTTGCCTTGCTGCAGCTGAGCCAGTTTTGATCCACAACACTGCATAAGGTTTTTCAAGCACCACAGTGATTTCTGTGCACAGAAGCAGGAATAATCTCTGAGTACTGCCAGTGTGGCACCAAAAACAAATGAATAACAAAGAGCACCTTAGCACTGTAATCCTGTTGTTTATCAATTTTCTCAAGTGGGCACCAGTAATACCTCCATTGTGAGACTTGTTACTGTTTTGGGCATATCAAATATGCCATGGGGAGTTTTCCAGGCTCTGCCATGCAGGCGGGATACTCTCAGTAGTTTGCCAGGCTCTCTGAGAGGGACAGAGGAATCAAACCCAGGTGGTCATGTACAAGGCAAACGTCCTTCCCAGACTGGAGTGAATAACAAAATAAAATTAAAAAATGAAAATTAAAGAATATGGAGTTTAGGGACCATAGTTAGTATTACATGGTTAAGGTCTTGTATATTTCTGATCCCTATTTGATCCCCAGTAGCACATATAACTCAACAGAAATAATCCATAGGAATGGAGCTGGGAATAAGCCCTGAGGACCATTAACTGTGACCCCCAAATAGACCAAACAAAAGATTTGGAGTTTGGAACTTTCCAATAAAATATATTGCAATTCCAATAAAATATATTCCAATAAAGTATATATTTTATATTCCAACAAAATATATACTTTTTGAAAGTGTCTCTGTGTATAGCATATCACTAATAAAGATATAGTCTGATGTCATTTTTTAAATTAACTTTTTATTAAATCACCATGTGAAAAGTTACAAAGTTCTCAGGTTTATGTCTCAGTTATACAATATTCAAACACCCATCCCTTCACCAGTGCCCATATTCCACCACCAAAAACCCCAGTATACCCCCGCCCCCACCCCCCTACCCCCTACTCTATGACTAATGAGTTTCACTTCATTTGCTCTTTACCTTGATTACATTCCATATTTCAACACAAAACTCACTATAGTTGTTGGAGTTTCCCCCCAAGAAAGACAGACCTACTACCAAGGAAGCATTTGATAATTAGTTTTCCATTGCTGGGAATGGAGATATATGTAGCCCCACTGCTCCAAGTACATAACTCTTTTTTTTTCCTTTTTCCTTTTCCCTTTTTTTTTTCCCCCTCACCCCCCTTCCCGTGCCTCATAGAATGGTGTACACCACTCCGAGTTGGCCAGTGTGGGGCTTTTGCTTAGTTCACAGTCCAGAGAGGTGGCTGCTACATTAATAACCTTCAATATTTCAACAAAGACTTACTGTTATTATTTGGAGTTTCCCCCCCCTCCCAAGTCAGACCTGTTCAAAAGGAACCGTTTCACATTGCTGACAATTATAAATGTTAAGTCGCGCGGACGCGGCAGCATCCGCGCGGTTTTGGATTTCTGTATAAAGTCCAGGGAAAATTCTGCCAGAAATTGCATAGCCCAGCTTGCAGTCCCAGTTCATTGCTGTAAGAAGTCTCTGGAATCAAAGTCTTTAGGCGCAGAGGGTCTAATGTCATTTTAAGGAATAGCCTGTTTGTTAGTTTAGTTTTTCTCTTTATATATAGGAAATAGCTGTCTGAGTGTTTAATATCAGGATCTTATAGTTAGGCTGGAATGAGAAATTTTCTGTTGAGTGATTCAAATTAAGCAGTGCTTTCTAATGGAATTAAAGGTTCATTAATCACAACATTGCCTACATTAATTTAACAAGTGGTAGTACTAACATGTTTGAGATTATATTATTCATCAAACATTCAGACAGAGTTTGATACAGACCCCTGGTAATTAGTGCTTCAGTTCTCAGAATCTGAATGTCTAGCTTGAATATCAGTGTTCATAGGACCTGGAGAATATTACTACCAGCAGTATTATTAAAAAAAAAAGAATTAATGGCCATAAACTTTATTGCTCCAGTTCTAGAAATGAACCTAATAATGCTGAGTGGGGTTTATTTTTCCATAGTATTTTTATATTAAAGCACCATGATTTACAAGTTATTCATATTTGTGTTTTAGACATACCGGTTCCAACACCAGTCACACCACCATCTTCACCGTCATCCAGGCTTCCCCAGTTCTTCCCACCCCAGCCTACCACCTTACAGGTGCATCTTTAATTTTGGTTGTTTACCTTTGAATCTCTTTGTTTTCAGTGTCGACTCTGTGGTCTGGATATTTGGCCATATCACTTCTTCACACCCCCCCACATACTCAGACCTTCTTGAATCCTGCTCCCTGTTTCTTCTGTCCATCTTGTCTTCTCCCTTATATATTCTTTCCTTATCTGCCTATAAAATAAAAATTATTCAGCACTACTATGCTCATTTTTAGATTTAGATTTTTTAAATGTCAATGTTTAACTTTTTTAAATGTCAAACATACAATGTGCAATCAATAGTATGCCTTCTGTGAGTTAAGCGTGTATGAGTTTGATGGCCAAGAACTGTTCCCCCAGCCAGCTGACAGTGAGAGATTAAGGAACAAAGGAATGGGGCCATAGGCTGGTTAGTAATCAGTGACTATTTATTCAAGTCTCACAGCATTCGTTCTACAGAAATCATGAACAGTGGTATGGCTGAATGTTATCATAATAATAAACAGACATAAAGCCCTTCTTTGGGGGAAGACTAACTCAAGGACAAAATCTCATCTGGGTGTTAAGCACTCTGGATCACTAAGAGATATGCCCAAGGGCAGAATTCCATCTAAGGGCATATTTCTTTCTCTTTCCTTAGCTTATAATCCATTTGAATTCACTGTCACTGTCATCCCGTTGCTCATCGATTTGTTCGAGCGGGCACCAGTAACGTCTCTCATTGAGAGACTTATTTGTTACTGTTTTTGGCATATCCAGTATGGACAGGTAGCTTGCCAGGCTCTGCCATGCGGGCTCCATACTCTCAGTAGCTTGCCGGGCTCTCCGAGAGGGGTGGAGGAATCGAACATGGGTCGGCCTTGTGAAAGGCGAAAGCCCAACCACTATGCTATTGCTCCAGCCCAATCCATTTAAATTATCATATTAAATTTATTTCTTAGTAATACTTCTTGTCATTTTTTATGAACACAGTAAGAGATTTATTAAGCTCAAAGGGTGTCTCTTCCAGGGGACATCTTGCTATAGATGCCAGACTACATTCCTCAGGCCAGGTTAGTCTTTCCTAACCCCAGTAGAGTCTTTATTCAGTTATTTCTCTTTTGGGTCATAACAGAATTTGTTCTATAACCGTGCTCTTAATTTACTGTACTTCTTATGGTGCTTAGCCTGTCCCTTTTTGTTGCCAAGGTAGCTTACAGCTTTCCCTGGGTCCATGTAGGTCCCTTGCTGGGACCCTCCTTTTGGGGGTGTTGGGAAGAAGGGCAACTGAGACTTCAGTCAAGACAGTATGATGGGTGCTCAGGAGTAAATGTTATTTGGAGTCAATTAACTCCCAAGTTAGCATTAACTGTCTTCCTGTATCTAAAAAGGACATTGCTCTAAAGTAAATTATGCACAGGACATAAAGGAAAGAGAAAAGCAATATTTCACTTAGAAACAAAATCCAGAGCCCTTAGAAGAATTTGAATTTACAAGTTACAGGGTCTGATTTGGGGTTATAAGTGATTAACAGATAGGGGGAGATGGGCACAAAGAAGAGGTTAAAGTAAACACAGAGAATTAGGAGTTCCTGATGGAATTAAGTGTGCTTCGGGAGCACTGTGATGGGTATAACTCAACAAACCTAAGCTCCCTGTGGGAGCAGGAAGGACAAACCAATGTCATCCAGCACCTTTAAAACAAATGTATCCATAAAATTAGGGCAATCTGGGGAACTATTTTCTTTTGTTCTGCTACCACAGGAACTACTATGCAAAAACTTCTAGAAAAAGTACACCAGGTCCGTCAGACTTGAGCACTTGGAATAAATTTACAATTATATACTCTTATATAAGAATCTTTGGACATATATATATATATACTCTTATATAAGTTATATACTCCTATATAAGAATCTTTGGACTTCAGATTTCTAGAAAATTCTGACCCCAAATACTTCCACCTTGGAAAATTCATAATACAATATGACAGTATAAAAAGATTTCCTACAGATACCAATTTAAAACATCTGTGAAGGGCCAAAAAAGATATTTAAAGTAATGGAGCATATGCCTTGCTTGCAATACTTTAGAACCTGAGTTTAATTTCTCTTAAACCATGCTCCACCCCTGTATTATAAAGTGTAGCACTGGCATCCCTTATTACTTCCTGGTCTGAACGATACCACATAACTGGATGTAAACAGCAGTTAGACATGCTAGTACCAGGAAGCTTTGCTGAGTTTGAACTCTGAACTCTTGACCACAGCTGGGAATCCCCCCAAAAAAGGTCTAAATACTGTTTAACTCACCATCACATACAGGCAAAATTGTAATCTTCCATATGATAAAAGCCTTGTCTTAAAAAAAAAACATGGGATTTTCTGAGACATTTTTAAATTCTGAAAGTTGAATTCATATAGAACATCAAATGCCATAAAACATTTTGGACTAAAAATTATTTATTATATAACCATCTTTTAAATTTGTTTTTATTTTACTGTTTGGGAAATTTATAAATATTATTAGTATCAATTTGCCATTGAAAAAATTGATTATATATTAGTGCACAGAGATGTGCTCAAACAGCTTAAAAAGCGGAACTTATATACAATTAGCATCACTAGGGAGGAATTCAAAAATCTTTTTGAACTCTAGTCTTTACATACATAAGATACAAAGGATTTATTTTGGGTTTTCTTTTAAAGTTGTTTGTTTACTAATGTTTACTTACTATTAAGCTTTACTTAATCAAATCAAGGTTTACTGGCACAATTATATTACTCAAATTATTCAAATCATAGCAATGTTTGATTACTCAAATCATAACAATGTTTGATAGTAAGTATGGGATATATACTAAAAAATTCTGCATAAAATATTTGTAGACCAGGAACTGCTAATTCATATAGTTGTAAAGGGGTACAGTGGGGTAGAGTTGTGTTAGAACTAAACTTTAGCATTGTGTATATTACACAGTGAACAGGATAAATACATAAGTAACAAATATTGAAGCAAGAAACATTTGCATTACGTGATACTTTCCAATCAATGAGATCAAGTTGTAATGGAAGATAGTATAACTAAATTTCTAGATTAAAAGAAATAGGGATGATTTGGGATAAAGGGGTATAGTGTAGAGAAGGAAACTGATAATGACTTATCAATCTCACTTATCCTAGTAATTCCAATGTGTGAAGCCTAGATCTAACTTGCAGAAATCTCTGATCTCCAATGTAGTTTGAAATTATTGTTATTTTAATCTGAGGGGTTCTAACTATTTTAAGTATCTTCACTGTAGCAAAGGGTGTTGCTATGTAAAACTGGGGTTTAATTTCTTTGGTTTGGGTTTAATTAGAGTATTTGTTGTTGGGTTGTATACATTATTTAGCCTTTCACTCTAAAATTCTGATATCCTTCCTCCCTTCCTGCCTCCCTTCCTTCATTCCTTCTTCCCTCCCTTCCTTCCTTCCCTCCCTCCCTTCCTCCCTCCCTCCCTCCCTCCCTCCTTTCCTCCCTCCCTCCCTTCCTTCCTTCCTTCCTTCCTTCCTTCCTCCCTCCCTTCCTCCCTCCTTTCCCTCCCTCCCTCCCTCCCTCCCTCCCTCCCTTCCTTCCTTCCTCCCTCCCTCCCTCCTTCCCTTCCTTCCTTCCTTCCTTCCTTCCTTCCTTCCTTCCTTCCTTCCTTCCTTCCTTCCTTCCTTCCTTCCTTCCTTCCTTCCTTCCTTCCTCCTTCCCTCCCTCACTCCCTTCCTCTCTCCCTCCCTTCGTCCCTCCCTCCCTTCCTTCCTTCCCTCCCTCCCTCCCTCCCTTCCTCCCTTCCTTCTTTCTTTTCCTTCCTTTTTTCCTCTCTTCCTACCTTCATTCCTCCCTCCCTCCCTCCCTTCCTTCCTTCATTCCTCCCTCCCTTCCTCCCTCCCTCCCTTCCTTCCTCCCTCCCTCCCTCCCTCCCTCCCTCCCTCCCTTCCTTCCTTCCTTCCTTCCTTCTTTCCTTCCTTCCTTCCTTCCTTTTTTCCTCCCTTCCTTCCTTCGTTCCTCCCTTCCTTCCTTCCTTCCTTTTTTCCTCCCTTCCTTCCTTCGTTCCTCCCTTCCTTATTTCCTTCCTTCCTTCCTTCCTTCCTCCCTCCCTCCCTCCCTCCCTTCCTTCCTTCCTTCCTTCTTTCCTTCCTTCCTTCCTTCCTTCCTTCCTTCCTTCCTTCCTTCCTACCTTCCCACCTCCCTTCCCTCCTCCCTCCCTTCCCTCCCTCCCTTCCCTCCCTCCCTTCCCTCCCTCCCTTCCTTCCTTCCTACCTTCCCACCTCCCTTCCCTCCTCCCTCCCTTCCCTCCCTCCCTTCCCTCCCTCCCTTCCTTCCTTCCTACCTCCCTCCCTCCTTCCCTTCCTTCCTTCCTTCCTTCCTTCCTTCCTTCCTTCCTTCCTTCCTTCCTTCCTTCCTTCCTTCCTTCCTTCCTTCCTCCCTTCCTTCCTTCTGATATCCTTAATTCTGATATGCAGCAAACAAATCATTGAGCCTCCACAAGACCTTGTTTCCAAGTTATAACAGGGAATCTGGCATGGTGAAGAATAGCATAAGCAAATTGTGTTTAATAAATTTGGTCAATTATAATGAGTAGAAGCTTTTTAATAAATATTAAGGCTGAATCAGTGAGTGAGTTTGTGATATGATTTTGGAACTAGCAAAGTTATAGCATCATTCTTCAATGAAATAATAAATAGGGCTCATTACTAGAAGAATGAAACATTATCACTATCAAGGGATTTAGGTTTTCCAGTAACACTTTTTAGCAAATAGATCCCAATTATTTTCATCCTAATTTGGGCCATTTAGAAATGATCTTCATTTAACTTTCTCATGGCTCACTTCTCTCCTTCAGAACATTTCCCTATGATTCACTGCTAAGTTCCATGTGTTAACACATTTTCATTATAAAGCTATAAGTAGCAACTAAATAGAAATGTGTAATAGCCAGAATACAAAGGACTAATGGAAGAGAACTTTGGGTTTCTGATTAGTTGATTTTTATTCTTCTATGCCCGCTGCCATTTTTGTTGGTTTTTGGTCCCCTGGATTAAATTCCTTACCTACTAGATAAGAACTCTAAAGAGACAATTCACACAGATTTCTTTTTTAATTTTATAAAGTAGTTCACAATATTTGATTGCATTTATTATTCAAACACCAATCCCACTACCATTACACCTTCCCACCACCATATTTCAAATGTTTCCATCCCAAACTCCAGCCCCTGCCCAAAAGCAGAACCAAAGTAATATATTTTGTATTGTTTGTTATGAAAAACCACTGAAAATTCTACAAAAAAGTTTCCTGAGAGAAAAGAGTGTGAATATTGTTGTATTTTACCCAGAGGACATTAAACCCTTCTGTAAGAGATCACTTTCAGAGTCTCTCTTGCCCCTGTGCCTGGCTGTCTTCCCTGGGGCCTCTTGGAAGGGGTGGGTTTCAGATTCCCTCCCTACCCCGGGCAAGAGCCCAGGGCTGAAGACATCCGGAACCCAGCCACAGCCATGCTCAAGGCCCTCTCCACACATACAGACAAGCCTCACGCATGAAGGAACCGGCAGAGGACCCCTGGTGTGTGGGACCCGGGACTAAGACCTCCAAGCCTGCTTGTACTGTGCCTGGGCTTCTTCCACCACCCAGATTCCCCATTTTTCAGTAGCTAGGTGGTCACACCCAGGGACTGCCTCCAGCGTCGTGTAATCCAACCAATGGCCAACATTCAGAGGCTGTAAAACCAAGCTCCTGGAAGACATCTTATAGCCTAGTTCTCCCTCTGAGAGAACCTGGCAAGCTACCAAGAGTTTCCTGCCCACATGGGAGAGCCTTGCAAACTCCACATGGCATATTCATATGCCAAAACCAGTAACAATGATGGATCTCATTCCCTGACCCTGAAAGAACTTCCAATGCAGCACCATTGGAAAGGATGAGTAAAGATAGGATTCTAAAATCTCAGGGCTAGGACGAATGGAAACGTTACTGAGACCACTCGAGAAATTCGACAATCAACAGAAGGATGATGATGCTGATGCTGATGATGATAAGAGATCACTAACATGTTAAAAGTTGAACCTTGTGTACATATATATACATACATGTGTGTGCATGTATATATATGTAAAAAAATTCCTCTAAGATTGGTTGCCTCCTCCTTTGAACCCCATCAAATTTGGTGCAGTACTCTTGGAGTATGGGTGATGTGAAGTATGAGATATTTGCAGCCATGCCGTCTAGGAATAGGCTCACTCATGGTTGAGGCTCAGCCCAAGCATGTGGAGAGCAGCTGTAAGCATGGAGGTGGTTGAGTAATGGAGGGTTTTGGCTGCCAGAGCTGGGTCCCTTGGGCCAGGGAGGGTTCTCACTTGCTTCTGTCTGGAGCACCCAGAATGAAACAGCCTGGCATGTGTGCAGTGGCATGGTTATGGCAAGTGTCATGTTATGCTCTCTTCCAGGAGAGAAGGGCATGCGACTCTGGACCATGACCAATGATGAGATTATCTGGCGCCAGCAGAGGTGGTTTATGGACATGTCTGCTGAGTTGACAGAAACAGGGGATTGCCTTTCCCAATTGCTGCATCCCACGAAGCTAGTTGAATATCAGCAGGAGAGAGGGAATGAGAGATGAAGACAGGCCAGGGAGGACTGTATGAAACATACAGCAACTTTATTCCAAACCTCACTTTCTTTTATAGTATGCAGTGAACACTCCATGGAAAAGCCAAAGGTTACAAGTTGAGCAAGCTACGTTATCTGTTTTTCTGCTTTGCAGCTGCACATGAAGGCAGTTCTTTGAACTCTCTCAGGAAGGAGATTGTGGCTCCTGGCCTGGCCAAGGCGGATCAGGTGCAGCCTTCCCTTCGTTCCCCCTTTACAGGGTCAGCTGCCAGGACATGGCGCTCCCACATGCCCAGTTTTTCTCATGTGCATTCCCTTCTCAGGGAAAACAAGCAGGGGCTACCAAGGTTAATTCTCTTTTTTCAGCATCCACAGCATGAAAATGTGATTCTTTTCTTTTTTAATTTCTTATTTTTATCATACCCATTTCTACTTCTATTTTCCCATCCCTTTTCATTTTGCCCTTACATACTTTTCATTTTGTGCTTTCCCTTATACTTGTGAGCTCTACATGAGAAAGCCAAATACAATCCACAGTTAAAAATAGTTTCTGACATTATTTGTGATTACTCAGATGTAGTCTTGCAAATAACCTTTTCTTGGTTGATTTCCATCTAACATCCTGACAGTGCTCCAATCTTGTTTTCTGATTATCTCCTTACATTGTGCTTTCCCTTGCATTTAGTATAAACTTGCAAGTAGTGGTTGTGCTTGGATAGCGTTGCTTGTCACCAGTTACAATTTTATGGAATTAGAAAGGCAAGGACTCAGGAATACATTCTTATTTAAATGAAAAAAGCATTAATTTGCTGTTTTTGGTAATAAGTTGAACCATTCTTCATCACCAAGCTTTACTAGAGCCATCATTGTGATTTATATTAACAAAGTATACAAGGAAACAATTTTCTTTTTCTTGTCAAGAGAGAGTGTTAAGTCCCAGTTCATTTTTTTGCAGGTAGCTATCCAGTTTTTCCAGAACCACTTGTTGAAGAGGCTTTCCTTGTTCCACTTTGCATTTCTTGCTCCTCTGTCAATGATTAAGTGGCCATATATTTGGCGGTCTGTGGCAGGAAATTCAACTCTGTTCCATTGGTCTGTGGTTTTTTTTTTATCCCAATAGCATGCTGCTTTAATTACTACTGCTCTGTAGTAGAGTTTGAAGTTGGGGAAGGTGACACAACCCATCTTCTTTTTTTCCAAGGATTGCTTTAGGTATTCGTGGGGGTTTATTGTCCCATATAAATTTCAGGAGTGTTTTGTCTATTTCTTTGAAAAATGTCATGGGTATCCTGATAGGGACTGCATTAAATTTGTATACTGCTTTGGGCAGTATTGCCATTTTGATAATGTTAATTCTCCCTATCCATGAGCAGGGGATGTGTCTCCATTTCCTAGTATCCTCCTTCATTTCTTGAAGTAGTGTTTTGTAATTTTCCTTGTATAGGTCCTTCACCTCTTTGGTTAAGCTGATTCCAAGGTACTTGATTTTCTGAGGTACTATTGTGAATGGGATTGTTTTTTTTAATGTGTCCTTCTTCTCTTTCATTATTTGTATAAAAGAAACCCATGGACTTTTGGGTGTTGATTTTGTAGCCTGTCACTTTACTATATCGACTTATTGTTTCTAGGAGCTTTTCTGTAGAGTCTTTAGGGTTTTCCAAGTATAGTATCACATCATCTGCGAATAGTGATAACTTGATCTCTTCCTTTCCTATCTGTATGCCCTTGATATCTTTTTCTTGTCTCACTGCTATGGCCAGGACTTCCAATACTATATTGAATAGGAGTGGCGAAATTGGGCAACCTTGCCTTGTGCCCGATCTTAGAGGGAAGACTTTCAGTTTTTCCCCATTGAGAATGATACTTGCCGTGGGTTTTTGGTAGATGGCTTTTCCTGTATTGAGGAAAGTTTCTTTGATTCCCATTCTCCTGAGAATTTTCATCATAAACCGGTGCTGCTGAATCTTGTCAAATGCTTTCTCTGCATCTATTGTTATGATCATATGGTTTTGTGATTTCTTTTATTAATATGATGAATTATGTTGATTGACTTGCGAATGTTAAACCATCCTTGCATCCCTTGGATGAATCCTACTTGGTCATGGTGTATAATCTTTTTAATGAGTCGTTGGATTCTATTTGCTAGTATTTTGTTGAGGATCTTTGCATCTGAGTTCATCAGGGATATCGGTCTGTAATTCTCTCTCTTTGTGGTATCTTTATCTGTTTTTTGGTATCAGGGTGATATTTGCCTCATTGCCAGGCACAAAAGTCAGATCAAAGTGGGTTAAAGACCTCAATATCAGACATAAAATCTATAAGGTTCATAGAAGAAAATGTAGGGAGAACTCCCCATGACATTGAAGCTAAAGGCATCTTTAAGGAAGAAACAGCACTGACCATGCAAGTGGAAGCGAACATAAACAAATGGAACTACATCAAACTAAGAAGCTTCTGATATTCAAAAGAAACAGTGACCAAAATAAAGAAAGAGTCCAAATAATGGGAAAAAAAATATTTACCCAGGCAGTCTCGGGCCGGGGCCGGAGCTCAGGCTCTGGCCGAGATTCGACCCGGGTGGCCATGCCTTTGCACAATCACGTGGATGCCGAACGAGCAGGAGCCAGAGCCAGCTATATGACTTGGGGTTCCAGCAAGTGCTTGCAACCATGTATCCAGACTGTGAACTAAGCTTTTGCTCCATGCTGCTCCAGGAAGGGAAATGATTCAATTTCCAATTTAAATCTCTCTGGACTTAATTACTAAAATACAGAAATTGTAAACCGTGCGGCTGCTACCGCTGCTGTGCAACTTTTTATCTCTTCATTCTCATCAGTGGAAAACTCATTATCAAATATTTCCTTGTCAATAGGGCTGTATTCTTGGGGGATAAATTCCAACAAAAATAGTGAGTCTGTGTTGAAACTCCAACAAAAATAATGAGTTTTGTGTTGAAATATGGAATGTAATCAAGGTAAAGAGAAAAGTGAAATTTATCAGTTACGCAGGCGGGAGTGGGGGGGCGGGGGTGGGAAGTATACTGGGGTTTTTGGTGGTGGAATATGGGCACTGGTGAAGGGACAGTTGTTTGAGCATTGTATAACAGAGACATAAGCCTGAGAACTTTGTAACTTTCCACATGGTGATTCAATACAATAAATTAAAAAGAAATAAAAAATAAAAAAATATTTACCCAATACCCATCTGATAAGGAATGACTATCCAGGATGTACAAGACACTTGTGGAATTGTATAAGAAAAAACCTCCAACCCCATCAAAAAATGGGGAGAAGAAATGAACAGAAGTTTTCGCAAAAAAGAAATACAAATGGCCCAAAGGCACATGAAAAAATGCTCCACATCCCTAGTCATCAGGGAGATGCAAATCAAAACAACAATGATATCATCTCACACCACAGAGACTGGCACACATTCAAAAGAACAAAAGCAACCAGTGCTGGCGTGGATGTGGGGGAAAAGGGACACTCCTTCACTGTTGGTGGGAATGCCAACTGGTCCAACCTTTCTGGAAAACAATATGGATAGTCCTTCAAAAACTAGAAATTGAGCTTCCATATGACCCTGCAATACCACTTCTGGGAATATATCCAGAGGATGCAAAAGAGCACAGTAGAAATTACATCTGTGCCATACATTTATTGCAGCACTGTTCACAATAGCCAAAATATGGAAAGAACCCCAGTGCCCTAAAACAGATGACTGATTAAAGAAACTTTGGTACATCTACACAATGGAATACTATGCAGCTGTTAGGAGAGATGAAATCATGAAATTTGCTTATAAATGGATAAACATGGAGAGCATCATGCTAAGTGAAATGAGTCAGAAAGAGAGGGACAGACATAGAGGAACTGCACTCATTTGTGGAGTGTAGGGTAGCATCACATGAGGCTGACACCCAAGGACGGTAGATACAAGGGCAAGGGGGATTGCCCCATAGCTGGAAGACTGCTTCATGAGCAGAGGGTAGAAGACAGATGGAATAGAGAAGGGATCACTTAGAAAATGATGGGTGGAGGAACCAGTTGGGATGGGAGATGCATGCCAAAAGTAGATAATGGACCAAGCATGATGACCTCTCAGTGTCTGTGTTGCAAGCCATAATGTCCAAAAGTAGAGAGAGAGTATGGGGAATATTGTCTTCCATGGAGGCAGGGGGAGGGTGGGAAAGGGGGGGTATACCCGGTATATTGGTGGTAGGGAATGTGCACTGGTGGAGGGATGTGTGTTTGATCATTGTGAGATTGTAACCCAAACATGATAGCTTGTAACTATCTCATGGTGATTCAATAAAATTTTAAAAATTAAAAAAAAAGAGAGTGCTAAGTTCCTGTGGAGGAAGTAATGAATTTTAAATTGAGACTCAAAGAGCCATATAAACACAATTGACTGCCCACTGGGTACCTTGTTAGGAGGAAAATTATTACAAAGAAATGCATAAGAAGAAACTTAATTAACTAAATAGATTCATTGTTTTTACCATAAAATTTAAATGTATTGTCAGTAACCATGCACAGACACTGTTTCCTATGTTTGCTGTATGTGATATATGTGTGTTTAACTATGCTCTGAAACCATCCTAGAATAACTAAATTCAGCTGAAGCCACAATTCCAGGAGACTAAATGGTTTTTTGTTAGCAGTGTCATTTGGAAGCATAAAAAAAGAAAACAGCGGGAAAAATTTCAGTGCAAATAATACCTTTCTCATGCATTCTAAGAACTTTTTATATTGAAGAGTAAATTTTCCTTAAATATATTTATTTTAATTGATATTTTAAAGTACATCTGCAAATACAATATACCATATAATTGAGAGTCAAACCATCTAGTAGATGCTGTGTGAACTCTTTGATGAAATGAAATGATAATGGAATTCTTATTCTTGGTGATATAAAATGACTGTCCTTTATTCTCTTCTGCCAAGGCATACCAGTGTATTTTAGCTGATTTCCCCTGTATGTTTTTAAGCAAGTCAGTAATTTCTGAGAAACCAAATATAGAAGGCACATTGGGAATGTAATTTGGCTGTCTGGAACAGGCTGTCATTTTCCTGTTATGTTCAGCAGGCATTATTAAAAGATCAGCAATTTTTCTATAACTTGAACAGTTCCAAATATATTTTTCCTTCTCCTGTTTTTAACAGGTGCATGAAGCATCCCCATGTTACAGTGGGTGCAATCAGTATTCCTGGGTTGTAGAACAATGGTCTCCTTGCAAAATCCATAATGAGCTGAGGTCCCTGCGCTGTGGAGGAGGAACACAATCCAGGAAAATCAGGTATGTGAAATGGAGACATTTGGGAAATGAGGTATTAGAATATATACATTGTTATTAAGACAGATGTTAGCTTTTCCAGGTACACTCTGATTTCCAGACTTTACATTCTGGCTTTGATTTTCTTTAGTATCCAGAAAAGTGCATGTTTCCTGAATTGTCATGTGCATAATAGCAATGCAGACCTGATCTTTACAGTTTCCTGAGTTTGACTATGTTGGAAAGTTATTTGCACAGAGAAGGCACAATTTCTAAATCAAATACTTCTTGTATATACATGGAGTATTTGAAGTAAGTACTATATGAAGTAAGTTTTCATATTAGAGCCTACTTCTAAGCATTGGTTGGTATTCAGCAACAGAAAATTTACCTGGTGCCTTACTTAATAACTCAATACATAATCACCATTCCTGATACTTAATCTCAGCACTTCAAAATCACTGTTAGGAATGTCAGAAGAAGTGGTACCTATTAAAAATATAAAGGCACATTTAATCAGTGGCCAAAGCAAATAGCCAACAGACTAGTTGTGTTTCTCTCTTTTCATTCATTGTCCTTTACCCCAGGGATTAGTGTGTTCAGACTGTTACAAACTTTGCACTGCTAGGTCTTTATCTTCAAAATCTCTATCTCCTGTGTCATATTCTCTCATGAATTTTAGAAATGACTAAACAACCTTACATATCCAGTATTATTTAAATAAGCTGTCACATCCCTCATTCTTTTTTAAAAAATTTTTTATTAAATCACCATGTGGAAATTTACAAAGTTCTCAGGTTTATGTCTCAGTTATACAATATTCAAACACCCATCCCTTCACCAGTGCCCATAGTCCACCACCAAAAACCCCAGTATACCCCCGCCCCGCCCCTACCCCCTACTGTATAACTAATGAATTTCACTTCATTTTCTGTTTACCTTGATTACATTCCATATTTCAACACAAAACTCACTATAGTTGTTGGAGTTTCCACCTAAGAGAGACAGACCTACTACCAAGGAAGCATTTGATAATTAGTTTTCCATTGCTGGGAATGAAGAGATATGGAGCCCCACTGCTACAAGTACATAACTATTCTTCTTTTTTTTTCCTTTTTCCTTTTCCCTTTTTTTTTCTCACCCTCATCCCCCATTCCACGCCTCATAGAATGGTGTACACCACTCCGAGTTGGCCAGTGTGGGGCTTTTGCTTAGTTCACAGTCCAGAGAGGTGGCTGCTACATTAATAACCTTCAATATTTCAACAAAAACTTACTGTTATTATTTGGAGTTTCCCCCCCCTCCCAAGTCAGACCTGTTCAAAAGGAACCATTTCACATTGCTGACAATTATAGATGTTAAGTCAGTTTTGGATTTCTGTATAAAGTCCAGGAAAAATTCTACCAGAAATTGTATATCCCAGTTTGCAGTCCCAGTGCATTGTTATTAGAAGCTGCGCTGGATGCCCAAAAGTGTTAGGTCTCTGGAATCAAAGTCTTTAGGCGCAGAGGGTCTGTTTCCCTCTCAGCAGCTCCGAATTTACTTGGGCCGAGGGCGTGCTGGTTACACCCCCTTCCCATGAGTCCCTGGGAGCCCCAAGTGTAGAAATCAAATACCTCTGGGTTAGGATTCTCAAAGATGGCGCCTGCCATGCGGTTGCTGCCTCCGCCTTTTGCCGCCGCCGCCATTTTCCGTGCAGGAAGACAGGGTGGGGAGGAAAAAACTCCACCCCCGGGCAGCACAGGGCTGAAGCCTAGTTCGCAGTCCCAGTGCATTTTTATTAGAAGCTGCGCTGGATGCCCGAAAGTGTTAGGTCTCTGGAATCAAAGTCTTTAGGCGCAGAGGGTCCACATCCCTCATTCTTATCCCAGCTAGTCCTCTTAGTAATATTAAAACCCAGTCTCCAGAGAGAAAAAAATGCTTTAACAAATTGCTACGGACAATTGTGGCAGGTGGATGGGGAGAAATATACTTGAACAAGAAGGGCTTTCAACCAGAGCACTCAACTCAAAACTGCATAATCTGATATAAAAATAAACACAATTTCCAGATATTGCAATGTTATAGACTGGTTTAAGCCCCACGTATGTTTATGTTGACATTTTAATCTCATATACCTCAAAATATCAAAAATAGATTTATGTTTGGAGATAGGATGTATAAAAAGATGGTTTTTGTTAAGTAGAACATATGTCTGGACACAAGTCCAATTTGATCATTGTCCTTATAAGAAAAGAAAATCAGGACAGAAAAATGGAGGAAAAGACTATATAAAGATACATGGAGACAATCAAAGCAGCCAAAGCAGCCACACAACAAAAAGAACCCTTCTTTCAACTTAATCTCAGATTTCCAACTTTTGAATTGTAAGAAACATATTTTTGATGTTGAAGCCAATAAATCTGTGGTATTTTCTTGTGGCATACCTAGCAAACTATGTCTATTTGGTGCATAATATATGTGCATGTATGATCACATTTAAGTTTAAATATCTGAAGCATGTCTTAACTGCCAAGTATTCACTGACATTAATAAAAAGTTGTTTTTATGAATACCTCTGTTTTTTCCCAATATCTTCAAAAGGAAGACCTCATTTTTTTATTCTTTTTTTGTTGATTCTTGACAACTCACACACACTTCAGCGTTCAATGTTTTGCTGCATTATTTTTCCATGGTTTAATATATGTTAAGCAAACATTGGAGATGTTAAGAGATATAAGATAGAATCTAGGATAGGTCTTAAAGAGTTACAGGACTGCCAAGACAATGGCAATTAAAAAAGTGATGACTTCATTTTCAGAAGAAGAACCTCCCAGATATGTTACTATGAAAAGTTTATTTGGTACTAGATCTTGGTAACTGAATCACAGGTCTCTGTAAATGGGAAGTTCTTCAAGAACTAATTGTCCCTTGTCATCTTCTCTTTTGCTCTTCTGAAGAGAGAAGTCTGTATAATTCATCAATTCAAGGCTCATCATAGAAGGGCAACTGGTTAAAGGCTTTTTTCTGCTTTCACTATTGTTCTTCCTTTATACTTAACTCTCTTTGAGTGTGAATCCCTTAGATATACTATACGCATTTCAGTTATTCCACTGTTTGAAGTAACCATGTGATTGTGTGATCCTACCTTACAGATGTGTGAACATTACTGATAGCGAAAGTAGAACTGTGGACAGCAGCCTTTGCAACCAAGTTGAAATTCCTCCAGAAACTCAATCCTGTTCTCTTCTGTGTCCCAATGAATGTGTTATGTCTGAATGGGGATCGTGGAGTAAATGCCCACAGGTAAATTCTCTCCTTTCAATGCCCTAATTCTCTATTGCTGCCTTCACTGTGGTACTTGATATCTTCTCCCTGCTGCTCCCCAGTGAATTCATTCTTCTGGTAACATGGGGGAATCACTTTGCCTAAAAAAGCAGAAAGGGAGAAGGAAAGAAAAATATTTCAGCTAGTTAGACTGAGCAATTTAAGATGCCAGACTTTTTTTTTAAAGCCTTTATCATGGGAACATGGATAAGGAAAATGAGACTATAATGATCACACTGGAATTTGAATACATTCCCATTGTTAAAGGGTCTTCTTTAGTACCAAAATGAGTCTCATTTTAATCTCTTGGTTCTGTTTCATTTTTACTCCTGGTAGAATCCATTGTGTTTTAGTTGCTCAACTTCACCCTGTAATTTAACTTCTGTTAGAGATAATCCATTTTCTCCTTTTACTATTTCCCAGAACTGACGGTTTTCGTATTTTTTTACTGCCTTAAATTTCTTCCAAAGCTGAGGGTGAAAAAAAAAGTCTAAACCATTTGCTTTTGTCTTTTTTGGGAAAAAATATCCAAGAAACAAGAGAGCTATGACAAAAATAAATACTTTTTCATTAGAATGATTCAACTTAATATTCTCATGGATTTAAAAAAATATTTTATACTTATAATATGTCAAAACTATTTTAAAACAAGGTGGAGCAGAGTAATTGTATCAAGAGTAAGGTGCTCTCATTGAGTACTGTCAAACCTAATTCAATCCCTGACACCACATATGGTCTCTCAAGCACTTCCAGGAGTGGACCCTATTCAGTGCCAGTAGTAAGCCTTGAAAACAGCTACATGTGACTCACAGAACCATAATAAAAACAAAAACAACATATTAGGGGCTGGAGCGATAGCACAGTGGGTAGGGCATTTGCCTTCTGAGAGGCCAACCCGGGTTCGAATCCCAGCATACCATATGGTCCCCTGAGCACTGCCAGGAGTAATTCCTGAGTGCATGAGCCAGGAGTAACCCCTGAGCATCACTGGGTGTGACACAAAAAGCAAAAAAATTTAAAAAAAATTAAAAAAACATATTCAATGGAAATAAATATTATGAGCAGAAGAGTTTAGTATAATTCAAGTTTAGTGATGATGCTAATAATTTGTAAAAAATTATATCAACCTTTCCATACCAATAGAAAATGACTTTGAAATCAGTTAATATCCGATATTTTAAATTTAAATGATAGATTATATTTCAAAATTATGTATTGTAGTATAATATTAATTTGTTAAATTTACTTTTTTTAAATTCTTTGCAGTATTTTTTTGACATAGGACAGACAAAATTCTGATCAAGAAAGATCAATGAAAGTAACCTGTAGGAATTAAATGTATTTCCTTTAGAGTAATTTCTTTCATGTGTAACTTGAATATAATTCAAGTTAATTTTTTGAAGTATTTATTGTGTGAAAAGCACAGGTAAGAATTATTCCACTTAGGATTTGCAGCACTCCTACTCAATATGATTATCAGTCCTATAAAACAGATTAAAAAAAAACCTATTCTTGGAATGATTTGTCTTTAGAAAGTTCTAGACAATAAATGCTGAGGCTGGGAATGAATATTATTATATCTGATGGTGCTAGAGCTTTATTACAGGAATCCTTGACATTTTTTAATTTGAAAAAATCAAGCTATATGTACATTTACTACCTGTACACATTTATTGCTTGGGGAAGAGTCATATCTGGCTATGCTAAGGGCTCTTTGCTCAGGGATCATTCCTGATGGTTCTTAGGGTACCATATGAGGTGTGAGAGATGGGCCTGGGGTAGACTTCATGCAAGGCAAAGGCTTATACCATTTACTATTTGTCTGGCCCCTCAACACTTCTCTATAAGATACCAAATTTAAGAGAACAAACAAGTTATTTTAGGATTTTTTTTAACCATGATTGAGTATATACAATCACACTTTGTTTTTGAAGAGGGGGTTGAATTTTGGCCACAGCCTTCAATTCAGGATTTACTTTTGGCTGTGTGCTCAGGAGTCACTCCTGGCCTGGGTCTGGGAGCACATACAGTGCTGAGAATAAAGCCTGGATTGGCTGCATGCAGGCAAATGAATTACCCACTGTATTATCTCTCCGAACTTGTACATTCACAATTTAGAAAGTGGTAGAATGTGTTCTTCATTACTCAACTTACAGAAAACTTGTGATCTTGAAGATGTTAAAAACAGGAATATGCTCTTAATTTTCATCTAATTAGCTCAGAGAAGACTCTACTGTGCTTTGTTAACTTTGCAATAGAAATACTGTCCTACTACGTGAAGGCATCCAATCTCTGAGCTTAAACATATTATATGAGCATTTCCTACAATTACCATGTGGTCTGACATCCTTTGCTTACTTCACATATTCCTAAAAGTCAATTTTCTTTAAAGTGTGTTTTTCATAACACAATCACTCTATTTTTAGAATGCTTTAAAATTAAAGAAATAAAATTTTTATTTTTGATTTTTGTTTTTGGGTTATACCCGGTGATGCTGAGAGGTTATTCCTGGATCTGCATTCAAGATTTACTCCTGGCAGTTCCCAAGGAACCATATAGGATGCCAGAAACTTTTCTTGTCTCTCTCCCTCTCCCTCCCTCCCTCCCTCTCTCTCTCTCTCTCTCTCTCTCTCTCTCTCTCTCTCTCTCTCTCTCTCTCTCTCTCTCCACACACACACACACACACACACACACACACACACTTCAGACTTTTGAGCAATATGGTTTGTAATACAGATACTGAGAGGCCATCATGTTTGGTCTTTTACCTACTTTTATCACACATCTCCCATCCAGAGTTTTCCCTTTCAACCAATATTGTCATAATGGTTCTTTCTCTATCCCATCTACCCTCTCACCCAGCCCTTGAGGTAGATTTCCAACCATGGACAAATCTTTCTGGCCTTTGTTTCTTCTGTCTTGGGGTTTGTCTCATACTTTTTTTAATATCCCACAAATAACTGCAGTCATTCTGTCTCAGACTATCTCCTTTTGACATTTCACTCAACATAATACTCTCCATCCATTTATAAGAGAATTTCATTATTTCATTTTTTTTCTAACAGCCATACAGTATTACATTGCATAGATGTACCATGGTTTCTTAAGCCAGTATTTTATTCTCAAGCTCTTGGGTTGTTTCCAGATTCTAGATATTGTAACAGTGCTGCAATGAACATACAAGTGTAGATATCATTTCTGCTGGGTGTATTTTGCAGCCCGGGTGTAGATTCCCAGAAGTGGTATTGCTGGGTCATATGGAAGCTCAATTGCTATGTTTTTTAGGAATGCCCATATTGCTTTCCAAAAAGGCTGGACCAGTTGGCATTCCCACCACCAACAAATAAGAGTCCCTTTCTCCCCACATATGTGCCACCACTGGTTGTTCTTATTCTTTCGGATGTGTGCCAATCTCTGTGGTGTAAGGTTATATTTAATTGTTGTTTTGATTTGCATTTCCCTGGTGATAAATGATGTAGAGCAATTTTTCATGTGGCTTTTGACCATTTGTATTCATCTTTGAGGAATTTTCTGTTCATTTCTTCTCCCCATTTTTTAATGGAGTTGGAGGTTTTTTCTTACAAAGTTCTACTAGTACCTTTTATTTCTTGAATATTAGTCCTTATCAGATGGAGTAAATAATTTCCCCATTTTATTGCCTGTGCCTATATCTTGATCACTTTTTTTGAGTTGTAGAAGGTTCTTAGTTTAATATAGTTCTATTTGTTTATTTTTGCTTCTACTTTCTTGATCAGTGTTTTATCTTTGAAGATGCCTTTAACTTCATTGTCATGGAGAATTCTGCCTACTTTATCCTCCATGTGCCTTATGGATTCAGGTCTGATATTGAGGTCTTTGATCCATTTTGAGCTAACATTTTTGCCTGACATGAGAAATAGGTCTGAGTTACTTTTTATTTATAACTATTATTTTTTTGTATATAGATGCCCAGTTTTCCCAACACCATTTGATGAAATAGCTGTCCTTGCTCCACTTCATAATTCTTGCTCCTTTATCAAATATTTGGTGATCATATATGTGAGGGTCAGTGTCAAAATATTCCACTCTGTTCCATTGATCTGTGGGTCTGCCTGTATTCCAATAATATACTTTTTAATTACTACTTCTTTGTAGTACAGCTTGAAATTGGGGAAGGCAATGCTTCCTATCTTCTTTTCCCCAAGATTTGGTTAGCTATTTGTGGGGATTTGTTGTTACATATGAATTTCAGGAATACTTTATCTATTTCTTTGAAAAGTGTCATGGATATCCTTATAGGGACTGCATTGTATCTGTATAATGCCTTGGGGAGTATAGGATAAAATATTTTACCTCTGTTAATGTGTCTCAAGATAACATACACATCTCCTTAGTTATTAGCAAAAAGGAGGTTTTTTTCCTTCAACTGGTTATGTACATTTTAAGTTATGTAATACTAACAATAAGTATGACAACAATAATTACTTCCATTGAACACATCTTTTATAACTGACACTAGACTGAAGTCACTGCACTCAGTGATTCCTGAGTGCAGAGCCAGGAGTAACCCCTGAGCATCGATGAGTGTGACTCAAAAAGAAAAAAAATTAAAAGAATATTAATAAACCATTGCAGCATAGCTATAAAGTATATGTCATATATGTAACATAACTAAAAAGTGCAGAGTTACATATGAAATAGTTTTTGACATGTTTATTATTTAATATAACCAAGCTTCCAGAAGAGAGCGATGCAGTCTCTTGCCCCCGCGCCTGACTGTCTTCACAGGGCCCCTCAGAGGGGACGGGTTGTGTTTCCTTCCCCTCCCCCCACCAGCAGAGCCTCGACAGTTGAGGACCTCTGGAACCCAGCCACAGCCATGCTCAAGGCCACTCTCCACATGTTCGGATGAGCCTCACCCATGGGGGAGCCGGCAGAGGAACCCAGGTGTGTGGGACCCAGGGCCGAGATCTCCAAGGCTGCTTGGATTGGGACTGGGCCTCTTCTACCCAGATCCCCCATTTTCCAATAGTTAGGCAGTCACACCCACAGACTGCCCCACCCCCTGCACCCACCGTGTAATCCCATCAATGAGACTATAACCGAGCTCCAGGAAGCTATTAGATGTCGCATTGTGGCTGCACGACACCTAATAGCCTAGTTCTCCCTCTTGGAGAACCTGACAAGCTACAAAGAGTCTATTGCCCACTTGGGAGAGCCTGGCAAGCTCTCTGTGGCATATTCATATCCAAAATACAGTAACAGATGTATACATACCTCTCGGAGAGCCCGGCAAGCTACCGAGAGTATCCCACCCACACAGCAGAGCCTGGCAAGCTACCTGTGACATATTTGATATGCCAAAAACAGTAACCATAGGTCTCATTCCCCTGACCCTGAAAGAGCCTCCAATTGTTGGGAAAGACGAGTAAGGAGAGGCTGCTAAAATCTTAGGGCTGAGTGTAATAGAGACGTTACTGGTGCCTGCTCAAGTAAATTGACGAACAATGGGATGACAGTGATACAGTGATACAGTGATGTAATTGTTTGTATTGCTATGTGTTTATTCATGGATTCTAATATTGGCCATTATTTTACCAAATTCTTCTTGGGTACCCTGAAATGTGACAAATGGTATCAGTTGGAATTAATTGTTTCTTTCCTTTACTTTTTAGAATATTCTTTAGATATAAAGAGGTAAAAATGAAACAAAATCAAAAATAAGGAAAGACCTCTGACATAACAAGATTAAAATATATTTATTTTAACATATTCATAAAATATCCTAAAATATATGTTGTAATTTAGCTATAAAACTATAGTTAATGTTAAGTAAAGTTAATATATTTAAACAGTATGAATTAAATGGATGTATCTGTTGACTTTATTAAAATATTCTGGGGTAAATATATAAATTAACACATTAAAATTATTTATATATTCCTAGTATGTCCCTCCAGAGAGAGTGAACATATAAGAGATCTCATCATGTAATGAAGGGGCTCACAGTAGTACTCAGTGACATCAGGAATGACTGCTATGAAAGTATAGCAAAGGACTAGATAGCTAACAGTGTTTATTAGTTTATAAAGTATTCGCTAACAAAATGGTAGGTACTGTATTTAGCTATAAAGGAATAGTTTTTAACCTCTGGGCCAAAGATTTTTACACACAAGAATCATCTGGAAAGTGTAATAGTATGCAGCTTCTCTGCTTTAACCAATAAATTCTGATTCAAGATTCCAGGATTAAGATCCATGAATTTGCTTTTCTAGTATCCAGGTGATATTTATTTTGCTATTTTTAAGGAACTTTGAGTCACAGGCCCTGATCATTACACCGAAGTCATGTTTATAGTTCTCACTTTAATTGCATTTTAAAAATAATTTTAAATACAATTATTCAATGTTGGACATTGAATACACACCTCATATTATGTAGGAACTATACTTATATTTACAGATGCTTTCTGTGTGCTAGGCATTGGGATTACACTTACATTTTTATCAATGCAGTTACTTTGCACAGTGCCTGTATGAAATTGATACTGATTACCATTAGCCAATAAAAATAGTAATGCATGTCTTCTTCAGAAGTCTTAGTGACCTGTTACTTCTAGGAGGTTGGCAAAAGGCCTGCCTGGTGATTATTTTTTTTATTTTTTATTTTTTTAAATTTTTTTATTGATTCACCATGTGGAAAGTTACAAAGCTTTCAGGTTTAACTCTCAGTTACACAATGCTCAAACACCCATCCCTTCACCAGTGCACATATTCCACCTGGTGATTATTTAATCCTAGGTAATTTTATACACAATTGACCAACGTAACAAAATACAAGGATGCTTCTTGTCAGCAATAACAGCATATTCTGTAAAAACTGTTGTCTCCTTATCTGGTTTACTTGGAGTATTGGATTTGTGAAAGAAGTTACTTCAAAGTTAAATAACCTACCTCTGTGTTATAGTTTGCCCAGGAAGGAACTGGTAAAAAAGGAGTTTGAGGGAAAAAAAGGTATGTATAGTCTAGGATTCAGGAACTTGTTGAATCAGTGACTGAGACTAACTTACTTAAACTTATAACAGTTGCATGTTCAGAAAAATAAAGACAATGACCGTGGTTTCTCCAGATTGCTTAAGGAGAGAAGAGAATATCCACAATTAATTGAGTATTCTTGATTCAGGTTTTATTTATTTATTTTTGTTTTGTTCTGGGGACCATACCTAGTTGTGCTCAGTTGTGCCCTGGCTCTTATCAGGGCTCAGGGGACCATATGTGGATTCTGAGGACTGAATCTTGGTTGGCAACATGCAAGACAAGAGTACTGCCTTCTGTACTCTCTCCAGCTCCATATAGTAGAAGAATAATATCCATGGCCAGGGTAAACAGAGGTTAGAAGTACTGGTCAATTGTTGGAACTGAGCACAAATGTGTTTGGGGTTGAGGGTAGATAAGATAGCAAAGCTGCACAAGATCTGAGGGTTAAAAGTAGGTAAGGGATATTCTTGATAACTTTTCAGTATCAATATTGCAAACCACAATACCCAAAAGAAGAGAGAGAGAGAGTGAGAGAGAGAGAGAAAAGCATCTGTCAAAGAGTCAGGTGCAGGGTGGGGAGTGATGGGAGGGAACCTGGGGACACTGGTGCTAGGAAATGTACACTGGTGGAAGGGTGGATGCTGGATTACTGTATGACTGAAATCCAGTCATGAAAAAAGCAGAGAACTAAAGTGCAGCCTACAATTTCTAAGCTTTACCAGAAATAAAATCTTATTTCTGATACAAAAAAAAATCTTGATCTTATAGAAATAAAATGCTTCTCTAAAAAAAATGGCTTTTGCCTAATTTGATAATAGTTCCACCTCCAAAAACACCAGAAAAATAACATTGAGTGGACTTTACAGTAACTTCCAATTTGAAACCAACCTTCAGACAAAACAAAAAAAAAAAGACATTAAAAAATTGCAGTCAGACTATTTCAACTGTATTGAGAAAATTGAAAGCTGTAAGTAGATCAAACAAAAAACAAGTACAAATCACAGGAGATATTTAAGAAACTGAAAAAAAAGTTTCTGTTTTATATTCTAATTTTATCTTTTTTACACACACATATTTTTGCTTACTTTACACATACACCTCTTTAGAATGTTTCAATATAAAAGGATGCTTTTAATTTTTAATTTGTATTTTAATTTTTATTAATGTACCATGATTTATAATATTGTGCACAGAAAAATTTCAGGCATACAATGTTGCAAAATAAGTCCCACTACCTGTATAAACTTCAGAGTGTCCTAGGGTTCCCTCTCACTACCAATTTGTTTCTGATACAGAGCTTTTCAAAAGCCTTATAACAGTTTTCAGTCATATGGGTATTTAGAGATACACATCTATAGACGTTCATATAAACATGTACAAATGAACCTATGTGTGTATTTAATGTCATTGCTTATTACCTAGTCTTTTATCTATACAATATTGTTAGTTTTTATTTTAATATGATTATTGCGGCAATATGGTTGCTAGCACTGTTCATATCTACAATTTAGGAATACAGTACTGTACCAACTCAACTGCAAAGTGTCAGTATCACTCCATTACTATCCGTAGATCCAGTTTTATTCTTATTTCTCACAAATCAAAGTTACTGTGTATTTTGCAATTCAAATAAAATTTATAAATTTATGAAATGAGAAACTGCTATTCTCTAATATATATTGTTATCTTTACTTATTCTGCAACTCTACTGAAATCTTCCTTTGAATTGTATCTTTTTTAAAAATTTATGATATTGCTTAAATGGCTAACAAAGGAATTTCCTAAGGAATCATATTCATAGGAATAATGAAAGAAGGTCATGGAAATGAATTATCAGACTGAATTATATTTTAGAGAATTGAAATTTTGAAGCCTTCTAGAATGATTATTTAGGCTTAGCAAACCTACTTGAACTTCAATCGATTCACCTCATAGCTGAATGTTTCAGAGACTGGCTAGACATCCCTTCACACTGTGGGTTGAGGACTCATTAAACAGTGGTGCATATGTGACTTTGTGACCAAACAGTAACTCAAGTCTCTGCATTATCACCAGAACAATATCCAAAGGAGGGAAAAAAAGGGTTTTGCAAAGAAATTTTCTAGAGCTTAAATGTAATAAAATTTGGATTCTATTATAGATTAGTATTGTATTTCCAAAATAGATATTATTTCTATACTTGCAATGTGTACTGCTTAGACTAGTGAAGGTCATTTCAGATACATATTGTCAGACTGACTTTGGCATTGCTTTTTCTAGTCAAGACCCTGCATTAAACTGTATGCTAATATTCTGTTAAGCCCTCTAGAATTAAGCATGTGAGTTAAGAAAGATAACCTTTTTTTAAACACTGTTTTAGATAATTTTATTTATTTATTTATTTATTTTCTTTTTATTGAAACACCATGAGAGCAGTTACAGAGTTTTTGGTTTAAGTCTGGGTCATGCAATGGTGAAACTCCCGACCCTTCACCAGTGCACATTTTCCTCCACTGAAAAACCCAGTATTCCCTCCATCCCACACCCTCCCCCACTTGTATGACATACGATTTCCACGTTACTCTCTCTCTACTTTGACTACATTCAACATTTTGACACCAAACCCACCATTATTATTTGGGATTTTACCCCAACACTCAGATCTGCTGAAGAGGCAACATTGGACAATTTGTTTTCTATTGCTGATTATGAATTGCATATGATGATGCACAGCCGCTATTGTGGCGATTTTTGAATTCTGAAGTTTATGAGTTTTCTTTTTGCTTTTGGGGTCACACCCAGCGATGCACAGGGGTAACTCCTGGCTCTCAACTCAGGAATTACCCCTGGCGGTGCTCAGGGGACCATATGGGATGCTGGGAATCAAACCCAGATCGTCCGCGTGCAAGGCAAACGCCCTACCCACTGTGCTATTGCTCCAGCCCCAGAATTCTGAAGTTTTAATAATTAAATTAAATTAAATTAAATCTGGGGGGATTTCTGCCAAAATCCTCTGTGTTCCGGGCTTTGTTTCTGAGTCTCTGGGATCATGGCCAATAAGCAGCTCAATCAGCTCGTTCGTGGGTCGCAACTTGGGGTCTCCTAGGGGCAGGGGGGAAAGGACCTGCTCTGCACCCATCCCATGAGGCCCCGAGTTCCTCATCATTGCGTGCCTATCCCTGGCTGTCCCTAGGCCTCTGGAAGATGGCAGTGGCAACCAAGCCGCCAGGGGAAACAGGTCAAGGCACGAAACCCATTCCCATCTGGGGTGGTCTGGCGCAGGAAACCTAAAACGTAGCCTGACATCCTGTGTTTGCTAAAAAGACTGCCAACAAGGATGTTATTGATAATTCAACTTCTAAAATTTAGGATTACATCTGGACTTTCTGAAATTTAGGATTATGTCTGGACCTTGTTTTCAGAGAAGCATTTTTTCTGATGTTTATTACTAATATTTAGCTCCAAACACTTAATTAGACTCTCTTCATAGCCTGGAGTACACAGGTGCTCTAAAAGGCATGGCCACCGATCATGATGTCAGCTACCTAGTGTTTCTCTTTGACTCACACATGAAAACCAGAAGAGAATCATGATAATTGTCTGTACTTTGGACTAAAAATTGTAGTTGCTTCTGCTAAATTGATACTGACTCCTGTCATTCAGTCAGTCAGTCATTACTCAGAAGGTTGTGGAGTATTTTGCTCCCACATGCGGTGCGGTTTTAAGTTACTTTTATGTTACTGCTTTATAACTTGAAATATCACAGAATGTTGAAAAATACTTGATTTTTCTTTTTTTCAGGATGACAAATTTTCAGCTTCAAATAATTTATTCTTAACTCATTTTATTCTGTGATTGGATATATATTTATTTCTAAAATAACATGGTTTACTATTTTATATAAATTTCTTCCTTTCTAATTCTAAGAAATTTATAATATTTTACATATCCAAACACACATTATTAGAGATATATTTTATTTTTACTTTTATGTAGTACCTAACCATCAAACAGATATAATAGAGAGAAATTCCAGCAATATAAAAATTCCATGAGGGGGCTGGAGCGATAGCACAGCGGGTAGGGCGTTTGCCTTGCATGCGGCCGACCTGGGTTCGATCCCTGGCATCCCAAATGGTCCCCCAAGGACCGCCAGGAGTAATTCCTGAGTGCAAAGCCAGGAGTAATCCCTGAGCATCGCTGGGTGAGACCCAAAAAGCAAAAAAAAAAAATCCATGATACCACTTTTGAATTTTTTCATATAGTTTTCTGCCCCAAATTAGCTATTAAACATGTTTCTGGCACATACATCAGCTTTTATTCCTTGATCTTCATGTAGCTGGAATAATATGCTATGCACATATGTCTGATCTCATTAACTTAACATATCTTACTCTATATACATATGTTCTTTGGGGTTTTTTGTTCGGTATATGGCAATTGCATCTTTTTAAATATTAAATTACATTTTTATACAGATAACATTTTTTATATGGATAACATGTTCTGGAGTCCTTTTTCAGACTTCTTAAAAATAGATTCTGGGGACAGAGCAATAGTACAGCAGGAAGGGCACTTGCCTTGCATTTGACCAACCAGGATTCGATCCCCAGCAGCCCATATGGTCCTCTGAGCACCACCAGGAGTAATTTCTGAGTGCAGAGCCAGGAGTGATGCCTGAGCATTGTCAGGTGTGATCCTAAAAGAAAAAGAATAAAGTAAATTCTCAGGCTGGAACAGAAGTATAGTGTACTGGTTAATGCACATTTTTTAGCCTCACTCCTGATTTGAATCCAAGTCACATATGGTCTCCCAAACACTACCAGATGTGTCCCCAAAAAACAAAACAACAAAATCAAGAACAAAACAATAAATCTGTCACAGCATGCCTACCTCCAAAGCGTTAGTCCCTCCATCTCTATTAGGCCCTTCCAACCTTTGTGCCTACACTGTTCTCTGATAACCTCAGTTTGAGATCTGAATTTAAAGTGTGCCTCTGAGTTGATTTTTCTGTTTCCTTAAAATTTTTAGTGTATTTAGATAACAGAGTTTCAGGAGTATTCATATTTTTACATTGTACTTAATGTCCTATGACTTTATATTATACTTAAGGTTTTATATACTATTAAAGTTACTGTATCCCACCACACTATCTTTATAGTAACATTAGCTGGTCTCTTCCTCACCTTTTAACCTCCATCCTCTTACCACTTAGTAATCTCAGTTCAACAGCTTGTCCAACAGCTTGTTAAAATTCTTCTCCCACCCTCCCTTCTTCCCTTCCTCCCTCCTTTCCTCCCTCCCTTCCTCCCTCCCTTCCTCCCTTCCTCCCTCCCTCCCTTCCTCCCTTCCTCCCTTCCTTCCTCCCTCCCTCCCTTCCTTCCTTTCTTCCATCCTTCCTTCCTTCCATCCTTCCTTCCTTTCTTCCTTCCTTTTTTCCTTCCTTCCTTCCTTTCTTCCTTCCTTCCTTCCTTCCTTCCTTCCTTCCTTCCTTCCTTCCTTCCTTCCTTCCTTCCTTCCTTCTTTCTTTCTTCCTTCCCTTGCATTCTATTGCTCTTTCTTTCCCACATAGGAGATAGATTTCCTGGCATCCATCCTTCTCTTTGTATATTATTTTGCTTGGCATAATTCTCTCTCCCTCTGCTATATTGTAGCAAAAGGGAAAAAGCTCCTCTTTCTTAAGCAAAGTGGTTTATTCTCTACATATACTGTTTTTATTCTGTACATACAGAAGTTTTTTTATTTACTCATCTATTTTTGAACACTGGGTTTTTTATAGCATATTTAAATAATAATATAAAAACATATGAATACATATTTTAGTTTGGGGTTGATGACAGTTTTCTTGGGATAAATCCCAAGAAGTGAAATTTCTATGTATTCTCGGTCATATGAGAGTTCTAATTTTAATTTTTTGAAAAGTCTCCATATTTTTTAGAGGTCGAACCAAAAAAGGTTCCCAGCAACAATAAATAAGTCTTTTTATCACACCTGCATCACCTGCAATACTACTTGCTCATTTTGTTTTAGATATGTACTATTCCCTCTGATGTGTGGTCAACTTGATATGTATTATAAATTCTCATTGTCAATTTGATACTTATTTTCCTGCAAATAAACTAAGAACATTTCTTCATGTGTCTATTATCATCTATATCTCTTCTTCAAAGGGTCTAGTCATTGACTTTTCCCATTTTTGATGGAGTTATTGGGATTTTTTGGTCAAGAATTGTCATTGTTTTATATATCTTATATATTAGTCTTTCATCAGACATAGAGTATACAAATTCTCCCTTTCAGCAGGGCATCTCTTTATTTATGTCACAATTTCTTTCACAATGCAAAATTATTGTAGTTTTTTATAGTCCCATTTGTTTATATTGGCTTGCTTTTCTTAGCAATGCAGTTGAATTATTGAAGAGATCTCTGACATGTCTATTCTGAAGAGTTTTGCCTGATTTTCCTGATGTGTTTTATGGGATCAAGTCTAATATCAAGATTTGAAATCTATTTGAGTTTATTTTTGTGTATGATCTGAGATGTCAGTATTTTTCTTTTCTTTTGTTTGCTTCTCTCTTTCCCTTATTCCATTTTTCCTTCCTCCTCCTCTTCTGTCTCTTCTTTTTTTTCATGTGACTATTCAATTTTTCCAGTGACGTTTACTCAAGAGACTTTTCCAAATGATGCACCTATCTCGTTTGTCACTAATTAATTTTACATCATTCATCTGCGGGTTTATGTTAGGGCTCTCAATTCTCTACAATTTGACCGAGAAAATGCTTTTATTCGGGTACTTTATTCTTTTGGTTATATAACTTTATCGTATAGTTTTAAATCAAAGAATACAATCCATCCCAAGATTTACCACCAGTTTTTACCACCACGGTTTTAAAACTATACAACAAAGCTATAGCAATCAAAAACTTTATAGATAAATAAATATTTAGCAGCATGCCTTGAACAATGTTCTTGAAAACTGCCACTGACTTTTTGATATGGATTGCATTGGATAGCTATAATGCTTTTGGTAATACTGTTTTATTAATGATATGAATTTTTCTAGTTCATGAACGTGAAATGTTATTTTCCATGGCTTTTTGTAGAGCTTTATGTGTCTGCACAGATTTAACAGCATATTTCTATGTCCTTGATGAATACCACCGGCATTTTAATAGGAGTTGCACTAGATAGCAATAATGCTCTTTGTAATATGATAATTTTGTCAGTGCTAATTCTTTCAGTCCATGAATATATAGCAATTTTTCATTTTATTTTTGAAAATTTCTACAGTGAACATAGCAGCATATAGTTTTTAAAAATTTTTTAAATGGACTCACCATGAGATACACAGTTACAAAGCTGTTCATGATAAGGTTCCAGTCATACAATGATTCAATACCCATTCCTCCCATTACTAATGACCTTACTTTCCCTCCCACCATATCCTCCCTTCCCCAGCCTGCCTCTATAACTCTATGTCAGGCACTTTGTTTCTTTCTCTCTCTCTCTCTTTCTCTCTCTCTCTCTCCCTCCTCCCTCCCTCCCCACTCCTTTCCATCTCCCTCTCCTCTCCCCTCTCTCTCTCCCCTTCTGGGCACTGGGATCAGCAATCTGAAAAAAAGATACTGAGATGTTATCATGTTTGTTCCTTTGCCTACTTTTAGCACACTGTTTCTATCCAGAATGATTATTTCCAACTATCTTTGTCACAATTGTCCCTTCTCTACCCAAGTTGATTTCTCCCCCAGCTCTTGAGGTAGGCTTCCAACTGTGAACTAATCCTCCTTGACCTTGTTTCTATTGTCCTTCGATATTAATCTCATATTATGTTTTTTTATATTCCACAATGAGTGCAATCATTTTATGTCTGTCCTTCTCCTTCTGATCCATTTTACTCAGCACGTCCATCTATTTATAAGAGAATTTCATGACTTCATTTTTCCTAGCTGCTGCATAGTATCCCATTGTGTAGATGTACCATAGTTTCTTTAAAAAGTCATCTGTTTTTGGGGATTCAGGTTGTTTCCATTTCCTGGTTATTGTGAATAGTGCAATACTGAACATAAAAGTGCAGATGACTTTTCTGCAGTGTTTTTTTTGGGCCCTTGGGTTGTATTCCCAGAAGTTGTATTGCAGTGTTTCATAGAAGCTCAATTTTTAGCATTTTGTTCACCAGAAAGCTTGGGCCAGTCTGCCTTCCCACCAACAGTGAAAGAGAATCCCTGTCTTCTCATATCCATGTCAGCACTAGATGTTCTTGTTCTTTTTGATGTGTGTAGTCTCTGTGGTGTAAGATCTCATAGTTGTTTTGATTTTCATCTTCCTGATGATTAGCTATAATATAGAGTATTTTTTCATGTGTCTTTTGGCCATTTATAACTCTTCTTTGAGAAAGATTCTGTAAATTTCTTCTCCCCAATTTTTTATGGGGTTGGAGGGTTTTTTCTTGTAAAGTTCTACCAGATATAAAGTTCTTTTATATCTTGGATAATAACCCCTTGTCAGATGGGTATTGGGTAAATATTTTTTCCATCCTGTAGGCTGTCTTTATATCTTAGTATCTTTGTATCTTTGAAGATTCTGTTATCCTCAATGTCATGGAGGCTTCTGCCCACTTCTTCCTCCATATATCTTATGGATTCAGGTCTGATATTGAGGTCTTTAATCTACTTTGATCTGACATTTTTACCTGAAGTGATAAAGAGGTCTGAGCTTATTCTTTTGCTTGTAGCTTCCCAGTTTTTCCAGCACCAGTTCCTGTCCTTACTCTACTTCATATTTCTTGCTCTTTTTTTTCTTTTTGGGTCACACCTGGTGATGCACAGGGGTTACTCCTGGCTCTGCACTCAGTAATTACCCCTGGCTGTGCTCAGGGGACCATATGGGATGCTGGGAATCGAACCCGGGTCGGCCGCGTGCAAAAGCCCTACCCGCTGTGCTATCGCTCCAGCCTTCTTTTTTTTTCTTGCTCTTTTATCAAAGATTTGTTGACCATGTATTTGAGGATCATTTTTAGAATATTCAACTCTGTTCCATTGACCTGTGGGTCTCTTTTTATTCCAATACCATACTGTTTTAGTTGCTACTACTTTGTAGTACAGTTTGAGGTTGTGAAAGGTGATGCCGCTCATCTTCTTTTCCCCAAGGATTGCTTTAGCTATTCGTGGGGGGTTGTAATTCCAAATTAATTTCAGGTCTTTTATATATTTATTTGAAAAGTATCATAGGTATCCTTATACGTAATGCATTGAATCTGAGAGTCTGGCTGGGTAATGTATTCTTGGTGAGGCATTCATTGCATTAAGTTTTTTCACTATATCTCACCACTGTCTTTGGGTCCAGAGGGTTGCATCTGGTAAGTCTGTTGTGAATTTTAAGGATGCTCTTGCATAAGCATCTTTAATCTTGCTGATTTTAGCATTCTGTTTCTATGTATGATTTTTGTCATTCTTATTAGGTTGTGCTTGGGATATTTTTATTTGGATTTCTTTTAGCTGGCACCTTTCTGGCCTTCTGGATTTGGGTGTATGCACTCTTCAGCTTCAGGAACTTCTCAGCAATGATAGCTTTGACAGTTGCTTCTTCACAAGGGTTTTCTCCCTGCCCCTCTGGTACATCAATAATTCTTATGTTGTTCTTCTTTAGTTTTCTCGTCATCTGCTAGCTTATTTTGAGGGTCTTTTCCATTTTCTCTGTTAGCTGGAGACTCTCTGCACCTCATCTTGGTGCTCACTGATTCTGTCCTTAGCAATGGATACTCTGCTACTGAGGTCTTCCAGTGAGTTTTTCATTTCACCTACCAGGTTTTCTAGATCTCTCATTTATGCTTGTATTTTTGTTTGCATTTTTCTCACTTCTGCCCTCATTTTATTGGTGGTGTGTTCCATTGTTTCTTTAAGCTCCTTATGCATCCTTAACAGTTCCATTCCAAATTCTTTATCAGAGGGGTTATATAGCTCATTATTACTTGTTGGGTCATCTGGGCTAGCTTCTTAACTCACTAAGCCTGGTAGGTTTCTGCATTGCTTTACCATTGTTTCTGTTGTAGTTCAGATTCTTCTGCTCAAAGTTGCTTTTGTTTTTTGGAAGGAATGTAGATTGGTGTATGGACTGCCATACTATGGATCTAATCTGGTTGGGTGGTTCCAGCTACCCTAGTGGGTTCCAAAGAAGAGGATAATTTGTGGTTCTACTGGGATATGATAAGGGAAATTAACTGGCAGTGGCTTAGGAGTCCACAACCTCAGGATTCTAACCCAGGAAATCTAGAAGTCACAGTCTTGTAGATTGTGTCAGAGGTGTGGTACAGCTGGCTGCCTTTCTGCTCATGCAGAGTTCTTGGCCAACTCAGGACACCACTCCCCAGGCTGCTAACCAGGGAAATTCCAAAAGTCACAACCTTGTAGAATTAATTTTCCATTTTCTTATGTCTTCTATTTTTTAAAAAATGTTTATATTTCTGTGTCTTACACTCCTTTAAGTTGATCCAAAGATATGTGGTCATTTGAAGCTAGTTTTAAATGTTTCTCTTTTGTATCTTCTAACTTAACGTTTGCATAATTTGTATGTGTTGATTATCTAGTCTCCTACTATATTGGTGTCTTGATCAATTGTTTGAATAGTATTCTGGTGGCTTTTTAAAGATGTCTTCTATGTACATCATACTGTTTTTAACATCTTTTTATGTATATAATAATGTTATGTTCAAATAATGGTTTCATTTTTGTCTACCAATGTGGAAGTTTCATGGTGTCTTGCCTGCTGGAGCAATTGCACAGTGGGAAGGGTGTTTGCCTTGCATGCGGCCAACCCGGGTTTGATTCTTCCATCCCTCTTGGAGTGCCCGGCAAGCTACTAAGAGTATCCCGCCGCACGGCAGAGCCTGGCAAGCTACCCATGGTTATTCGATATGCCAAAAATAGTAACAACAAATCTCACAATGGAGATGTTACTGGTGCCCGCTCGAGCAACTTGATGAACAACAGGACAACAGTGCTACAGGCTATAATATGTAGAAGGCTATTATCTATTTTTCTTTCTTATTGTGGTTAAAACTTCCAATACTATTTCTAATCATAGCAATCAAATTAGACAAACTAGCATTATACCTAATATTAGCAAAAAGTATCTCAGTTTTTTGCTGTTGATTTTATCGTGGGTTGTTGCATATGACTTTTACTATTTTTAGGTAAGTTTCTTCTTTTTTTGTCATTCATTTGTTGTGGGTTGTTGCATATGACTTTTAATGTTTTGGGATAAGTTCCTTCTATCCATATTTTGTTAATCTTTTAATGATAAATGAGTATTAAATATTATTACATGCTTTCTATATTGTTAGTGTCTATGTCATTGATACAATTATATGATTTTTTTGTCCATTTGTAGATATCATACATCACGTAAGCTCACATGTATTGAACCCTTATATTGTATTGTATCCGTGGAATGAATCCTACTTGGTGATAGTATATGTTCTCTGGGTATTCAACTTTCTTTTTTCTCTTTTAGATCACACCTGGCAATTCTCAGGGGTTACTCCTGGCTCTGTACTCAATAATTACTCCTGGTAGTGCTTGGGGGCCATATAGGATTCTGGGGACAGAACCCGGGTCAGTTGCTGGCAAGAAAAACACCCTACCTGCTCAACTATTGTTCAGGCCCTAAACTTATTAAGATTTTGTTTAGGATTCCTATAACTTTAATCATCAGAGCTATTTGTTTATAATTTTTTTCAACACTACCTCTGTTTGCTTTTAGTATTAGGGTAATAATATTGGCCCTGAACCAGATAAATGGTACAACAAATAAAGTGCTTACCTTGCACACAACTAACCAGGGTTTTATCCTTAACACCACTAATGGTCTAAACACTTTCAGAATAAACCCTGAACACAAATATAGAAGTAAGTCCTTTATACTTCTGGGTGTGGCCAAAAAATCAATAGTAATATAAGAATAACCCTATGGTAGCTGATAGAAAGGATTTCTGTTTCTTTTATTTCTGGTTTCTGGAAGAACTTGAGGAATAATAAGATCATACATGTCATCTTTGAGGATTTTATGAAACTCACCAGTGAAACCATATAGATATGGAATTTCCTTTGGAAGAGTTCTAAGTACTGTTTGAATTTCTATATTCATGATTGTGTCTGGTCTTGTTTTCTACTTCTCCCAGTTCATTCTTTGGGGTTATTTAATTCTAAAACCCCAACCATTTCTTAGCACCCTAAAGTTATTCTTATTAGACTCTTTGGAATTTTTCATGTTGCTGAGGATATGTCATAAAATCTCTCTTTTCACTGCTGATCTGTTTTATTAGAAATTTTCTCTTTTTCTTCATGAAGCTAAGTTTGATAAGGGTTTGTCAATCTTGTTTATTCTTTCAAGAAAATCTTCATGGCATCATTTACCCTTTATATTATTATTTTCTATGTTACTGATTTCTGTCCTATTTAATTATAGCCTTCCTTATATTTACTTTGGCTCCAGAAGGAACAAAGGACAGGAAAGTAATATCAAAGAAGACCATCAAATACTATCAAATCTACCCCTTGGCAATCACCCTAGCAACAGACTCTTACCTAGGTAGAAAGCCACAAGTGGTGCAGCTTAGGAGAAAACCCATGCATCGACTTAAACAAAGGAAGCATACACAAATGCTGCCCAGGCCCAAGTGCTGCCTGTGTCCATATGTTGCTATGGATATGAGGCATGGGAGCACATGTCACCCACATCTCCCCTCTTGAGATATATAATTTCATAAATATCTAATGAAGGATGTATACTGGGATTCCCTCTCCACTCTGGGGAGGCCCTTGTTCTGTTTTGAGCATGAACTTTTCTCTCTCCCTCCCTCTTCCTCTTTCTCTCTCTCTCTGTCTCTCTGTCTCTCTCTTTAAAACCCACTTATTCAAAATTGCCAAAAAATCTGTTTTACTTCAAATCCATACTTTAAGATTTGAGAATCCCTCTATTTTCCTTTTTCTAATTCCTCAAGTTTTGTAGTTATATTGTTTATTTGAGCTATTTCTTGTTTCCACATGTAAGGCTGTATTGTGATGAACATGGTGCTGCTTTTGCTGTCTCATTGGTTATGACAGTTTGTGTCTTAATTCTCATTCATCATATTTCTTTGACCCAATAATTGTTTAAAAAGTATGATTCTCAGTTCCAAATGACTTGCCTTTTATAGTTTATTTTTAACTTCATGTATGGTGATTTGAAAATATCCTAATATGAATTTTTGTTTATGAATTCATTAATAGTTGATTTGCAGCCTGGCAGTGACCTATCCTGGATTCTGTTCTAAGTGCACTGGAGAATTTATGGTTGAATTTTTAACATAGAGGGTTTTAGTCATGTCTACAAGAATATTCGAAATTCTTCCAATTCTTCACTTAGATATAATATTTCCTTATTGATGTTCCATCTGGTTGATTTGTCCAATAATAAAGTGTTAATATCTTCCACTACTATTTTGCTGCCATTCTTAAATCTTTTCAGTTCTATGAGCAGTACTTTGTAAACTTTACTACCCTCCACTTCACTACCCTTAACTCTTATGTTGATAAGAGTTAAGTCCTTTGAATTTCTTTTTTTTTCTTTTAAAAAGGTGCTATTTTAAGCACTATGATTTACAATACTATTTATGGTAAGGATTCATGCATAACACAATTCAGTCCCAGCCCCAGCCTCCCAAGTATCCATTTCTTCCATTATTGTTCCAGTGTCCCCTCCCCATTTAATTTATTCTCTTCCCTCCCCTGTGTAAGCATTTTATTGAAGGTCAGTTAGTTCTGTTTCTGTTGCTTATACTCCTACTTCTTTCTTTATATCCCATATATAAAAGTTTAGTCTGCTCTCTCTGTCTCTCTCCTAAGTTAAATCAGCATGATACTCCTCAAATCCAGCTCCCATCCCTAGCACCACATGGTCTCCTGAGCGTTATTGTACATGATACTGGAGGTCCATAGCACTCAGTGTTGGGTGTCCCAAATAATTTATGGTGACACACAAGAACAGACAACATTGCATCCTCAGACTCATGGATTGAATTGCCAAGCCAATTCTTGAGACTTGTTGCTGGGCCTCCCCAACCAATATACACACATGTTTTCTCAATATTTTCTACCTATGTCTTGAAATTCTCTGGATTGCTCCATTCTCTTGAGTTCAGTTAGTATTTTATAACCATTATTATGAATTCATCAGGCAGTTTGTAGCTCTATTTCTCTGAGTTCTTTTTTTATTATTTTGTCCTACTGTTAAATTTGAGACAGATTTTATGTTCCTTCTTTCTAATTATTATTTGCCTCTTAGACATCTTTCCCTCCTGACCACTTATGCTAGGAATCTTGGTGCATGCCAGCTGTGCCCATCTGCCTGCTATGTTAAGGAGAAAAAATGTGTGGAGTTGTTTGCCTAACTTTGCAATATCACAATAGGAGGACATAGTTGAGACACATTATGCCACATGAGTAAGCAATGCTTCAGACTTCATTCAATTTCTGCTTCCTACTGTTGTTCAGTAAATGGTTATGGCTGCAGCCTGTTTCACACATGTTTGACCCTAGTTCTCAGCATCTAAATGTCTAGTAAAGGGAATTGTTAGACCAGGTCCTGGATGTTAGATTTCTTTCTAAAAGCAAGATTCCCAGTGTGGAGAAGCTGAAGCTCAGTGCTCAGTAGAAAAAAGGCCTGTCATCATTAAACGGCCTTTCTTAGGACAGTGGAGCAAAGTGGGATAGTGCCCAGTAACAGGAAGTTTAAGATGGGAAATCTTAAGATAGGCCCAATACCTGGTGGCTGCAGGCCTAGAGCTTGGGGTTCTAGGACAGGCATAACCCCAGCCCAAATTTCCCGGGAGAGAGTTTTACCAAAATTTTCATATGCAGCTCTCTGTCACTTGAGTCGATATATTTACAGTGGGATTGGAAAGTGTTTAATCTCAGTGGATTGTAAAATGCTCCAAATTGATTCGTACAAGTATTACTAGTTAAAGATAAATTTGATTGTGCTTGCAAGTTTTTGCAATCTAGGGACCATGCATAGAGCTTCATAGCTTTCAACTAAGTGCTGTAAGAGTAATAGTAGGAATTCTTTTAGCTATGATTTGGGTGCTGTTCAGACTGGAGTTACTGAGGTCCCAGGTGAATATTGTTGTATTAAGAATATTTAAGGAAAAGTTTCCCATTTCATTTACGTTGTACAAATTCTGGGGTTTTTCTCCCCAAGCTCTCAATAAGTCACCTATGCTAATCCTTTTTGGTGGCTTGGGGAACTCTGCAGGTCCAGTACTCTCTTGATTTTCCAGGAAACATTTCTGAGTAACATCTGCGATAACTCTTTTTTTTTAATTTTATTTTTTTAAATTTTATCACCATGTGGAAAGTTACAAAGTTCTCAGCTTTATGTCTCAGTTATACAGTATTCAAACACCATCCCTTCACCAGTGCCCATATTCCACCACCAAAATCCCCAGTATAGCCCCCGCCCCGCCCCCACCCCAACAGTATAACTGATGAATTTCACTTCATTTTTTCTTTACCTTGATTTCGTTCCATATTTCAACACAAAACTCACTATTGTTGTGGGACTTATACCCCCCCCAAATAAGATAGCCCTACTAAGGAAGCATTTGATAATTAGTTTTCCATTAAAAGATTGTATGTTTTCAGGTTTTAGAAAAGGTCGCACGGCTGAGTTAGCAGCTGCCCGGCTCGGATGTGTCCCAGTCCCGAATCCCGGAGCCGTGTTAGTTGCTGCTCAGTGTCGCCAGGGCTCCATCTGGAGAAGGTGTGCAGGCTGTACCTCCTCCATCCGGCTCCCCGGTGTTGTTGGCCCCAATTCAGGTCCGGAGCATTTTCCGGGCCACGTTGCTCACCAGAATGCCTGGCCACTTCTCTGTTGAATGTGGCAAGATGGCGCCGAGGGTGGGTTGAGGGCGTGACTTCCGGCGGCCGGGACCACTTGGAGGCTGGGCTGGCGCTGCCCCACTCCAGTGCCCCCCCGAGGCTCGGATGTGTCCCAGTCCCGAATCCCAGAGCCCTGTTAGTTGCTGCTCAGTGTCGCCAGGGCTCCATCTGGAGAAGGATATCTGCGATAACTCTTAACATAAAATTCCCTAACCAGTGTAGAAGTTCTTCCTTGAAAGAGTGTATTTCTGTCACATATCTTTCTAAATACTAGCTTCTTTTTCCTTTTCTGTTGAAGCTCTTTATTTGGGTTTCAGTTCTTCATGAACATTATTTCATATATAGTTGTAGATTTATTGGCTTCCTGTGATGAGGTACAACAGGATTCTTCTTATGCCTTTACCTTGTACTGCAACTTCAGTCATTATATACAAATATATTTTTATTATTTATTCTCCTCTGAGATTCTGAAAATGCATGCATTTTTAAATTAAATTTCCCCAGGAGTACTGAGGTTTTAGATCCCTCTTTGAATCTTTTATTTATTAGTTAATTTCTTATTACTTGTCTTGTAACTCATTTATTCTATATTCTTTTTTAGAGTATACACATGTAGTTCTCTACTGAACTTTTCATTCGGTTTCCATATTCTTTAGCTCCATTATTTGTTTAATTTTTTTGTTTAGCTTTACGTATTTAGTGATTCTCTAATAAAAAAAATTTTTAAATGGCTTGTTGTTCATCCATTGCTTATTTTTATTGTTCCTACAGGATTTATCTGAAATTTTAAGAACATTATCCTGACTTCTTTATACAGTTTAATGTCTCTAGAATCGTATTTCTATTAGTTTTCTTTTGTTCCATCATATTCATTGTTCTTAACTCTGAATTTGTATCTGTGCTTTTGGGAAGCAGTCTCTTTTCTGCTTTTTAAGATCTGCTAAAGGGAAAGATTCAGCAGTCAATAGAGTTTGGAATTCTAACTCAGGTGGTAACATCTTCAGGTAAACAAAGTTTGCTTTGAGATTTGTAGTTGATTGAAGAAGGTGATTGTCCATACTTGGAGACTGGAGAAGGGTGACAAATGAACTTTACCTAAGTAGACTCACTGGATGGACCCCTGGATAATCAGGTTGGGTTCCTTTAGGTAACACTGTCTCATGGATACTGCAATAACTTCTGCTTGGACAAAGTTAAGGCCATTTTCTATGACAGGTCAGTAGAATTCATTGGTCTACACTATTGGACAGAATTACTAAGTTTTACAGCTTGAGGCCACAGCCCTCGAGTCACTAATTAGGCAGACCTATAAGATTGATTCTGTTCTCAGGACTACAAGCAAATCTTCAAAGCATGATAGTATTGTAGACTTATCTCCCTGGCTTAATTTGGTAATCATCTGGCTCCTGTCAGACCAGTCCAGAGATCATTTTCTGTGCTTACATGGAGTAAGTGTCTTGGATTTGTGAATAGGGCTTCCTAGAGTCTCTGTATAGATTCCTTGGTCAGGCATGATAGAAGTGCTACTCAGTAGTTGTGGAGGACTATTGGCTTGGTTCTCTATCAAGATTTTAGGCACGCTTTGTTTGTCTCTAGCATCTTAGATTGATGAATTAGGGCAAGGCTTCTTGTTTCACTATCTAAGTAGGGACATAAAATAGGTCTCATGGACTAGAGTTCTCATTATTTAGAGAATCATATTAGTCATAAACTTTTGTTTGAATTCCCTGGGCAGACAGTGTTACCAGTCCAGACATGTAGATGGGCAGAGCTGATACGTGGCATATCTGTTTGGATGCCACTGCCAGCAGTAGAATGATCTAGCAAGACATATGAACTGATTGCTATACCCCACTGTCTTCTCTGTCTCCAAAGATCCTTGCTGGTCTTCATGCTCACTGATTCTCCCAGTAATTTGCATGAGTCAAGGCAAATGTTTCTTACTGGAAACATCCACTATAGTAGAAAATTGAGTACTTCCTGGAGCTCTTTTGTTTGTTTTTATCACTAGAAACTATAGGTCCCTGGTTGGTGCTCTGTCTCAAATTTCAAGCCAGTCTGAAAGGGAAAATGTAAAAATGAATCTATTCTTCTTTATGTTTCTAATGCAGTAGTTTGCAATTTTTGTATATTTTTTGTATATGCCTTAAGTACAGGTACTGGGAGTCTAACTAAAATATCTTGTATGTGATGATTGTTCATTAGTCCTTTGTGATGAGGCTGTAGTCAGAAAATACCATCTTGATGACAGTATTTTTCTAGTTTATTATCAACTTTTTAATATATATATTTAGGATGTCAAATATATAGATGATAGATAGATAGATAGATAGATAGATAGATAGATAGATAGATAGATAGATAGATAGAATCACTGTCACTGTCATCTCATTGATTTCTTCGAGTGGGCACCAGTAGCGTCTCCATCATGAGACTTGTTACTGTTTTTGGCATATCGAATACACCACAGTTAGCTTGCCAGACTCTGCCGTGTGGCAAGATACTCTTGGTAGCTTGCCCAGCTCTCCGAGAGGGGTGGAAATATCAAACCCAGGTCAGCCATGTGCAAGGCAAACGCCCTACCTGCTGTACTATAGCAGATATAATTATTTTAAATATTTTTCCAAACTTTTCCCCCTTAGGCTGCATTTAAAATTTTTAATAAAGGGTATTAATATATAGTTTATTGATTTACTTTATACTAATATTTCTTTTCTCCCGTCTAAGAAATATTTGAGTGACCTAAGGCCATACAATATTCATCTGTATTTATTTTTCTAAAAAGTTTATAGGTATGGGTTTCACACTTAGATTTAAAGTTCACCTCAAAAAACCTTGTGTGCACTTTGGTTTAGGAATGTTATTAAGCTAGATACTCTCAGAATTGAATTCTGAGCTAATAATTTTGTGCAAGTGCTTTACTAGAAGAATATTCCCTAGAATATTTACTAGAAGAATATACAATAAAATAGTTGTAAATTAGAAATGAAAGTAAAGAAGCTAAGCAGGGCTGCCACTCAAATAAAGTCCTCACTCAGTCTTATATTAAACTCTAGAGCTTAATTATACTGCAAAGTTGCCCCATTTTTGAGCTAAAATATCAAGTCAGTGTCCCCTACTACTAATCACTTGCCAAATAAATATAAGCTGCCTTTTGAGAGTAGGTAATAAATATGGTAGGCACTTTTGATTATATTTATACAGTGTCAGAAAGGTAGAGTAATTGTTCAAGGGCTGACATCTCAGAATGTTATGTGAAGTCATTAACCACAATGCAAGTGAAAGCTGTAGAGGTGTGCACAGAGCTAGGATATCCTCAGACAGAGATCAGACATCAAAAGTAATGTGAATTATGTATCAAGAGTAACAACAATAGAATGAAAAGTCTTCAGACTCCTATCAACAGCAGCATTTAAGAAGCATTCTGGGGGCCAGAGCCATAGCACAGTGGGTAGGGCGTTTGCCTGCACTTGACTGAGCTGGCTATGATCCTCGGCATCCCATATGGTCCCTCAAGCACCGCCAGGAGTAATTCCTGAGTGCAGAGCCAGGAGCAACCCCTGAGCATTGCTGGGTGTGACCCAAAAAGATGTTTGATCCATTGAAACAAATGATTATCTTTGCATATGACTAACAGTAGTGTGTGTGTCTATTGGGTGAAGCCATATTTTAATTTATCTTTTATAAACAAATGTAATATGATCTTAAAATGCTGGAAAGATCATATGGCAAGTTGGATGTTTACCTTCACACAGCTGACAGGGTTTGATCCCCGGCACTCCTTATGGTCCCCTGAGTCCCAGCAAGCGTAATCCCTGAGTGCAGTAATAGGAGAATAGGTGTAAACCCTGAGTAATGCCATATGTGGCCCCAAAGAAAAGATAAATATAAAATAAAAATATCACAACACCTTAATATAGATTTAGAGTAGAAATTTAAATCTGATCATATAGATATCTACTTTTAAATTTAGAATTGTCATAGGTTTGTGTCTTTTCAATTTTTAAATACATTTTAGAATTGAGTTGGCATTTCCTTCAAGTAGCCTGTTGTAACTGTATTGGTATTTTGTGGAATAAAAATCGGAGTTTCCTGAAAATCAGAGCTTCCTGAACTTATATGAGCCCACTTCCCCTTTTTTAGGAAAAAATCTCTTTCAGAACCCCCTGGAAATATGCTTTTTAGAGACCAAAAAGAAATTGCACCCCATCTGAAACCCAAGGCTTCTTCTGGATCGCCATTGTTCAATCCAATACCCCCAGCAGGCTATATTGCCCACTTTGAGGATCTCTGGTATCAATTAACTTAGAGACTGTCACTACCTTTTCAACATTTTATCCCATTACATTTTAATATTATCTTATATTTTCATCAGTGTTTAGTACTTAATATGTAGAGATTTGTATATCTTAATCTATTTTTAAAATTTTTAGACATCTCTGATTTGGTTCATTAGGGTTCTCTCTCTCTCTCTCTTTTTTTTTGTGAGTCTTGCTAGCGGTTTATCAATCTTATTTATTTTCTCAAAGAACCAGCTCTTGGTTTCAATGATTTTTTGGATTGTTTTTTGGGTTTCCATGTCGTTAATTTCTGCTCTAATTTTTATTATTTCTTTCCTTCGATCTGGTTTGGGTTCCTTTTGCTGGTCCTCTTCTAAGGTCTTGAGCTGCGAAGTCAAGCTATCCATATAGGCCCTTTCTTCCTTCCTGAGGAAAGCTTACAGAGCTATAAATTTTCCCCTTAACACAGCTTTAGCTGCATCCCATAGGTTCTGGTAGCTTGTGTCTTCATTCTCATTTGTTTCCATGTATTTTTTGATTTCCTCCTTGATTTCCTTCGTGACCCACTCATTGGTCAATAGTGAGTTGTTTAATTTCCAGGTGTTTGATTTGGTTCTCCACGTCTGTGTGTGATTAACTTCCATCTTCAGCGCATCATGGTCTGAAAAGATAGTTGATACAATTTCTTTACAATAGCCAGAATCTGGAAAAAACCCAAGTGCCCGAAAACAGATGACTGGTTAAAGAAACGTTGGTACATCTATACAATGGAATACTATGCAGCTGTTAGAAAAAATGAAGTCATGAACTCTGCATATAAGTGTATCAACATGGAAAGTATCATGCTAAGTGAAATGAGCCAGAAAGAGAGGGACAGACATAGAGAGATTGCACTCATCTGTGGAATATAAAATGGCAGAGTAGGAAACTAATACCCAAGAATAGTAGTATATAATATCAGCAGTGGGTTCCATGGCTTGAGAGCTAGCCTCATACACTGGGGTAAAGTCATCCCAGATAGAGAAGGGAAAACCAAGTAAAATGTGATTGAAAATCCTGAGCAGGGAGGGAGATGCTCGCTGAAAGTAGACTAGAGACTGAACATGATGGCCACTCAATACGCCTATTGCAAATCACAACACCCAAAAGGAGAGAGAGAGAGAGAGAGAGAGAGAGAGAGAGAGAGAGAACAAATTGGAATGCTCTACCACAGAGGTGGAGTGGGGTGGGGGGATGGGATAGGGGGGTGGGAGAGATACTGGGTTCATAAGTGGTGGAGAATGGACACTGGTGGAGGGATGGGCTCTTGAACATTGCATGAGGGAAAAAACAAGCACGAAAATGTGTGAATCTGTAATAGTACCCTCACTGTGACTCACTAATTAAAAAATAAATAAATGATTAAAAAATTTTAGACATCATCTTTGGTACTAGTTTTTCCCCCCTTTATCCTCAAAAACACTTTATTCCAATATTTTATATAGACCACCATTCAATTTTTTTCCTTTTTTTTTAAGTGGCATCTCAGAATTCTTGACAGAGTTAGGCACCATGGTGCTACTCAGCCTAATAAGATCCAGGAGTTCAATGTTTGGGCTGATTTGTGAGCTACTGCTGCAGCCTGGGGCTCCCTGAGGTGACCAGGCTGTGTCAGTGGGGAACACTGAGCTATGATTTTTTTTTTGCTTTTTGGGTCACACGCAACAATGCACAGGGGTTACTCCTGACCCTGCACTCAGGAATTACTCCTGATGGTGCTCGGGGGACCATATGGGATGCTGGGAATCAAACCCAATTGGCTGTTTGCAAGGCAAACACCCTACCTGCCATGCTACCACTTCAGCCCCAGCTACGATTTTCTGATATATAAGTTCTCTTACTCTCTAGTTTCTGTCTCTTTTATTTTCCTTCTCTTCTTCATTTCTTCCTCCCCTCCTCCAGTCTTTCCTCCCAACTCCTCTAGTTCTTTACCTTGTTCTTCTTGTCACCCTTTTTTACTGATCCTCTACCACACCACTTCTCCCTTTCTTCCTCTTCTTTTCCTGATTCCTACTATTCCTGAGGGCTGGAGCGATAGCACAGTGGTTGGGCTTTCGCCTTTTACATGGCCAACCCGTGTTTGATTCCTCCACCCCCTCTCGGAGAGCCCGGCAAGCTACCGAGAGTATGAAGCCCACACGGCAGAGCCTGGCAGGCTACCCGTGCGTATTGGATATGCCCAAAACAGTAACAATAAGTCTCTCAATGAGAGGCGTTACTGGTGCCTGCTTGAACAAATCAATGAGCAACAGAATGACAGTGACTATTCCTCATAATTTTTCTGTGACTGCTTCCATTTATTCCTTCTCAGTGGCATTATCAACAATTTGTTTCTCTGTTGCAATATATTTCATATTATATTGAGAGTTTTGATGAAACAAAATAAGATGAAGATATATAAATTTCAGAGATACTAAAGAGGGTACATGTTTATTTTAGACAAATATAATGATATATTAACATGTTAGTTTCAAAATATTCCACACTTATGAGTTTTATAAATACTGCAATTATGTGTTTTACAAAAAAAAGTTTATCGTAAAACTGTTTTCTGATAGCCTAAATTAGAAACTCATGGGAATATGATATAAGGCTTGAAATTTTTCTAAAATAGGCACTGTTATATTGGAAGGACATAATGTTAATTGCAATTTATGAATAAATTTCAACAAAACTTTGAGAAAGTTTTCTATAGTGGGAACTATAAAAAGGGCAATATTTATATCAGAATGATATATATGTTATTTCTCTCTAAATAGTTTACATGCCTAAACACAGGCATGTACTTGCATATACTTGCATATACATACAAGCCACTAGACAGAATAAAACCAGATATTTCAGATTTTTTAAACATTTTGCTATGTACTTTCACATGTATGCTTTCACAATCATACTCTGAGGATCTTATAACAGATATAATAATGTGCATATATTAGGTGAGAAAAGAGTCTAGGTAGTTTATTTCTAGAATGCAACAGCTAAAACTGGTGTGATTCAGTAATCTAATCTTTTCCTTCATTCTATTAAGGGAATAATGAAACTTTCTTGTGGTATGTTTTTAATAAAAACTCTCTCACCTCTCTACATTCTTTTCTATACATCACTGTCACTGACATTCCGTTGCTCATTGATTTGTTTGAGAAGGCACCAGTAACGTCTCTCATTGTGAGACTTATTGTTACTGTTGTTGGCATATCCACTACACCATGGGTAGTTTGCCAGGCTCTGCCATGTGGGCAAGATACTCTCAGTAGATTGCGGGGCTCTCCGAGAGGGGCAGAAGAATCGAACACGGGTTGGCCGCGTGAAAGGCGAATGCCCTATCGCTGTGCTATCGTTACCTGTATTTATAATTTTTAATATAAATAATATTGATATTATGCACTATTATACTTGATCCTCATCAAGAATGACCTTTAGTTAAAATAATGTGCTGACAAGACAAGGATGCCCACTCTCACCACTCCTCTTCAATATAGTACTGGAAGTACTTGCGATAGCTATTAGACAAGAAAAAGAGATTAAGGGCATCCAGATAGGAAGGGAAGAAATCAAACTCTCACTATTTGCAGACGACATGATACTATATCTAGAGAAGCCTAAAACCTCTACTAAGAAACTCTTAGAAACAATAGACTTATACAGTAAAGTTGCAGGCTACAAAATCAATACCCAAAAATCCATGGCCTTCATATATGCAAACAATGAGGCAGAGGAAAGGGACATGAAAAAAGCAATCCCATTCACAATCGTGCCCCAGAAAATCAGGTACCTCGGAATCAGCTTAACCAAAGAAGTAAAAGACCTTTACAAAGAAAACTACATAACGCTACTCCATGAAATCAAAGAGGACATGAGGAAATGGAAACATATACCCTGCTCGTGGATAGGGAGAATCAATGTTGTCAAAATGGCAATACTCCCTAAAGCATTATACAGATTCAATGCGATCCCTATAAATATACCCATGACACTCTTCAAAGAAATGGATCAAGCAATCCTAAAATTCATATGGAATAACAAACGTCCAAGGATAGCTAAAACAATTCTTGGGAAAAAGATGATGGGAGGCATCACCATCCCCAACCTCAAACTTTACTACAAAGCAGTAACAATTAAAACAGCATGGTACTGGAACAAAGGCAGAGCCGTAGACCAATGGAACAGGGTGGAATATCCCTACACACAACCCCAAATGTATGACCATCTAATCTTTGATAAGGGAGCAAGAGATGTGTAGTGGAGCAAGGAAAGCCTCTTTAACAAATGCTGCTGGCACAACTGGACAACCACATGCAAAAAAATGGGTTTAGACCTTGACCTGACACCATGCACAAAAGTCAGATCAAAATGGATTAAAGACCTCAACATTAGACCACAAACCATAAGGTACATTGAAGACAAGGTCGGTGAAACCCTCCACGATATTGAAGATAAAGGTATCTTCAAAGGTGACACGGAACTAAGCAATCTAGTAAAAACAGAGATCAACAAATGGGACTACATTAAACTAAAAAGCTTCTGCACCGCAAGAGATACAGTGACCAGAATACAAAGACTATCCACAGAATGGGAAAGGATATTTACACAATACCCATCAGATAAGGGGTTGATATCAATGGTATATAAAGCACTGGTTGAGCTCTACAAGAAGAAAACATCCAACCCCATCAAAAAATGGGGCAAAGAAATGAACAGAAACTTTACCAAGGAAGAAATACAAATGGCCAAAAGGCACATGAAAAAGTGCTCTACATCACTAATCATCAGAGAGATGCAGATCAAAACAACCATGAGATACCACCTCACACCACAGAGACTAGCACACATCCAAAAGAACAAAAGCAACCGCTGTTGGAGAGGATGTGGGGAGAAAGGGACCCTTCTTCACTGCTGGTGGGAATGCCGACTGGTTCAGCCCTTCTGGAAAACAATTTGGACGACTCTCAAAAAATTAGATATTGAATTCCCATTTGACCCAGCAATACCACTGCTGGGAATATATCCCAGAGAGGCAAAAAAGTACAATCGAAACAACATCTGCACATGTATTTTCATCGCAGCACTGTTTACAATAGCCAGAATCTGGAAAAAACCCGAATGCCCCAGAACGGATGACTGGTTGAGGAAACTTTGGTACATCTATACAATGGAATACTATGCAGCTGTTAGAAAAAAGGAGGTCAAGAATTTTGTAGTTAAGTGGATGGGCATGAAAAGTTTCATGCTGAGTGAAATGAGTCAGAAAGAGAGAGACAGACATAGAAAGATTGCACTTATCTATGGTATATAGAATAACAGAGTGGGAGACTAACACTCAAGAACTGTAGAAATAAGTACCAGGAGGTTGACTCCATGGCTTCGAGGCTGGCCTCACGTTCTGGGGAAAGGTCAACTCAGAGAAGCGATCACCAACTACATTGTAGTCGAAGGCCATGTGGGGGAAGGGAGTTGCGGGCTGAATGAGGGCTAGAGACTGAGCACAGCGGCCACTCAACACCTTTATTGCAAACCACAACAGCTAATTAGAGAGAGAAAACAGAAGGGAATGCCTTGCCACAGTGGCAGGGTGGGGTGGGGGGGAGATGGGATTGGGGAGGGTGGGAGGGACGCTGTGTTTACGGGTGGTGGAGAATGGGCACTGGTGAAGGGATGGGTTCCAAACTTTGTATGAGGGAAGTATAAGCACAAAAGTGTATAAATCTGTAACTGTACCCTCACGGTGATTCTCTAATTAAAAATAAATAAATTTAAAAAAAAAAGGCACAAGGAAGATTCTAAAATACTTTGAAATAAACATTAAAACATTATGATATAGAAAAACTAATAAAACAGGATTTTAGGGGAAAAGAAGTTGTGATATGATATATATGCACAATGAAATTCTACTCAGCTATAAGAAAAGAAAAAATAATACAATGTACAGCAATGTGGATGGAATTAGAGGGTCTAAAAAAAAATTAAAAAAAAATAAAAAATAAATAAAATAATGTGCTGAAATTTTTGTTGGGCAATATTTTTAATAGACTATTATTGTGGTTATCCAATATGCCAAATACAGTGACAATGATGGGTCTCATTCCCCTTACCCTGAAAGAGCCTCCAATGCAGCATTGCACCGCTGGGAAGACTGGGTAAAAAGAGGCTGCTAAAATCTCAGGGCTAGGACAAATGGAGATGTGACTGGTGCCCGCTCGAACAAATTGATGATCAACGGGATGTCAGTGATACAGTGACAGTGATTATTGTGGTTAACACTGTTGCTGTGGAAAATCAACTGTGACAGAGGAGTATATTGCTGGACAACCTCCTCCAAATATGAGAAGAGGAACTGAGCTGACACTTTGCTGAAGAAAACTTACTGCCTATAGGATTATGGAAAAGTGCTTTCTCTCACTTACGGTTTTGAAAAAAGTACTTACTGTCAAATGCATATAAGAACAACACTGAAATATCATCTCATGAAAGAATAGCACATATTTAAAAGCCTAGAAATAGCCAATATTGGCAGAGTCAGGATGAGAAAAGAACCCTCATTCTTTTGTACTCTGGTTGTACCATCTTGACGAACCTCTATGAAAAGGAATATGGAAATCTGTCAAAAAATAGAACTAGAGCTCCCATGTGACCTATCAATACCGCTTCTTGGCATCAATTTCCCAAACACAAAAATATTAATTTGAGGGACTGGTGTGATGTTATAGTAGGTAGGACACTTTCCATGAAAATGGTCAATCTGGGTTAGATATTCAATGACAAGGACGGTCCCAAGTCTCCCAGAAGAGCCAGGAGTAACTCCTGAACAACACCAGGGATGGCACAAAAAATTTTATTTTAAAGTATATGTGCACATTTATCTTCATTGCAGTTCCTAGTATAATAGGTATCACTTGTAGTCCAGTTGATCTTCGATTTGCTCAAGCAGGCGCCAGTAATGTCTCCATTTGTCCCTGTCGTGAGCTAGTGCAGCCCAATGATATCTGCTTGCTCCAGGAACAGGAAGAGCCTCAAATAGTTCATTCAGGGATTTGACAAAGAAATCTGATGATCTAGTTGGTGGGCAGCCACGAGGTCTTCTGACATCCCATGGAATCCAGTCGGCAACAGCTCTAGTCCAGCAGTCATCTCTGAATCGCATTACATGACCGGCCCATCTGATTTTTGATGCCTTGGCAAATGAGACAGCATCCCTGATTTTGACCATCGACGGAGGTCAGAACTCCAGATTTCTTCTCTCACTTGAGTGAGACATGATATTCCCAGCATAGCTCTTTCGATTCCTCTTTGGGATACCCTAATAGCATTCTCATCCTGTTTGTGTAGGACACAGGTCTCTGAGGCAATGTTAGTGCAGGAAGAATGGTGGAGTCGATAAGATGTGCCTGGAGTCGGAGGTTCTTCGTTCTCTTAACCACCTCTTGAATGCATTCCACTCTGCTCTCTTCCTCCTGCGCAGTTCTGGCACCAAGTTGTTCCTCATGTTGATTTCTCGACCCAGGTACACATAGCTGCTGCATTCGAAGATGTTCGTTCCATTGAAAGCAAATGGAGCTTCAGGGACCAGTTCGTTTTTCATGAACATTGTCTTGTTGAGATTCAGCTGCAATTCGACCTTTCCACACTCGTGGTCGAAGTCGGCCAGCATTTGTGCCGGCTGGCTAATGTTTGGTGTTATGAGAACGATGTCATCAGTGAAGCAGAGGTGGTGTAATTGCCGACGCTCTGTCTTAACTCCCATTCCTTCCCATTCCAGTTGTCACATGATGTTCTCGAGGGCGGCACTGAAGAGTTTTAGTGAAATGGTATCACCCTGCCACACCCCTCTCTTTACATCAATGATCACTTTCTTGTAGAATGGTGAGATCCTGATGGTGAATCCACAATACATCTCACGGAGGATTTTGATATACTGAGTTTGAATGCCCTGTTTGGTCAGGGCTTCGATGACTGCCTCAGTCTCAACAGAATCGAAGGCCTTCTTTAAGACGATGAACGTTAGACAGAGCATCATCTTGAACTCTCACGAAACTTCAATGAGTTTGGTCACTGTGTGGATATGGCCTATCGTGCTGAATCCCCTCCAGAACCCGGCTTGCTCACATGGTTGTCCTTTATCTAGTGTTCTGCCTATTCTATTCAGGATGACACGAGTGAACAACTTGTAGACGACAGACACCTTCTACAAGATCATTGTTGGTGATTTTAATGCCAAGATATGTCCAAGAATGTTGCCCGAAGAACTCCACATTGGGACACATGGCCTAGAATGAAACAATCAGGGAGAGAGACTGCCTGAATTCATGTCGACCAAGACATCCATGGTAACTCACAGTTCCAGAAGGCCGAATCTAAACGCTGGACATAAGAGTCTCCCGGTGGACAGTTCCACAATGAAATTTACCACATCATATTAAATCGAAGATTTTGCCTAACCAATATTGCTGTTGTCCCAAAATTCCAAATGGGATCAGACCACCATCTCCTTCGTGCAAAATTCTACTTCACAGAGTGGGGAGAAAAGTCTGCAAAATTTAAGTCTAAGAAGACAACTCCCAGAATGACCACCAACTGGGAGCTCTTTGGCACTATTACAGCAACGTGGGAAGATGCCGTCCTTGACAACATCGACAAGGAATACGATGGAATGGTTCAGCACATCCATGTCTGTGCGAAGAATGCCAAGAGTGAGAAAGGCACAAACAGATGCCTGTCTTCGGAAACTCTCGAGCTCATTCATCAACATGGTTTGGCACGAACCTCAGGCAACCACAAGCTAACATCCGAGCTCACAAAGCTGTTCAGAGATGCGACAAAGGAAGACCTCAAAGAGAGAAGAGCAGCAGTGTTGGCCAGTGCAGCAGAAGCCGGGAAAAGTATTCGCAACACTCGCTTGTCCTTCGCCAACTACAAGACCAAGATGACTGCCCTCCGACGTCCCAATGGATGTATCACATCCTCCAGAAAGGCAATGGAGAAAATTGTTCATGACTTCTACTCAGATCTCTTTGACAGCCATGTCCACCTGCCCATGTACCAAATTCCACAGGATGGATATGTCATTCCCAATGTTCTCCCTTCTGAAATCCGACACACCATTTCACTGGTAAAGACGCGTACAGCACCTGGTCCGGACAAGATCAGACCCGAACACCTGAAGAATCTGCCTCCAGTACTCATCAATACACTGGCCCATGCTACCTGTCTGAATGCAAGGTTCTGTCCCAGTGGAAAACCAGTAGGACCGTTCTGTTGTACAAGAAGGGAGACATCCACGACATCGGCAACTATCGCCCAATCTGCCTGCTGTCTGTTGTCTACAAGTGTAATAGGTAAGATATATAAATAACCTAAATACCCAACTGTGGATGAATGAATCAATATCATGCTATATATATACATATATATATATACACACACATATATGTATGTACATATATATATAGTGGAATACTATGCAGCCCTCAGAAAGGACAAAACTGCACAATTTGCCACTACATGGATGGAACTAGAATATATGCTGACTGAATTCAATAAGAAGGAAATGGATACATAGAGAATGATCTCTCACATATGTGACTTAGAGATACACAGCAATGTAACAAAAATTGGCCAAAGACAGCAAGAGTGGATCTTCAAAACTGATTTTTCAAACAGTGGAGTATGTTGAAAGGGAAAGACCTTGGTGACCTTTTCAAAAGGGAGGCAGGAACTCTGGTAATGGACATGGCGTTGGAATTATGTATACATTAAACCATCATTAATAGTATTATAAGTCACAGCACCCCAATCAGTAAAGATTAAATACAAAAAGTCATGAATACTTTAAAAATGATTCATGTATAAGGCACTTAGAATGAAGGAATTTTGCTTATATTATTAAATAACTGCATAATCAAGTTATTAATTTCTAGCCTTAAACCATAGTACCCTTCAATGACCACAGGCCTAAGGTTATATAGTCTTTTTAGTTAGTGCTTGGAAACAAGTTTGTTTTCAAAATGGATCAGCTACATAATTTTACTGTCATAGTTATAGGGTGCTCAAGAGTGAATAATGTTATCTGGTGAAATATGCTGTTTGTAAAAGATATTTTGCAACTATATTATCTTTGACTGAATCATAGGAATATTTGGCTTCTAGTTCTCTTAATTGTTTGTATTCACTGTCATTATCACTGTCATCCTGTTGCTCATCAATTTGCTCGAGTGGGCACCAGTAACGTCTCCATTGTGAGACTTGTTGTTACTGTTTTTGGTGTATCAAATACGCCACGGGTAGCTTGTTAGGCTCTGCTGTGTGGGTGAGATACTCTCAGTAGTTTGCCACAAATGCACCGGGTCGGTGCAAGGCAAACGTCCTACCCACTGTGCTATTGCTCCAGCCCAAGTGTTTGTATTATAGCAAGAAATAACTTGAACAAGCAATGCAAAACAGAAAATTAAGTTAGAAAAACTGAAGTTTCCATCATGAACAAAATATGCAAAAATCAATTATATATAATGCTATAAATTTATAATGTTTTCTATTTTGTATATTGTCTAAATTTGTTTGAGAACAATATTCTATACTTTGATATTTCTGATAAGGCATATACAGGGTTTGGCAGCTATTTTTTAATTTATTTTATTATGGGACTATATCAGAATATGTTTATTGGTAAGAAATTGACTTTGTGGATGATAAATTAGCTATCACATTTATACTAGGACCATAGTTATTTATAATAAATATATTTTAAAATGTCCTCAGCTAAAAAAATGTCCCCAGCTAAAAAACAAAACCAAAATCAATTAAAATCCCCTGTGGCTTATCACAGGCTCTCTTTTCTTATATCTTAGCTTCTCTCACTTTCTTACTCTCTCTCTTATCCCTGAATGTCCTTATCTCTTCTTTCCTCCAACTTTTGTCTTGTTATTATTAACTTTAGTCTCCAAACTATATACCAGTGTCTTTAAGGGGCTAAAAAAAATTTCAAAACATAATTTAAAAAAATGTAAGTAGAGTATAATTAGTCCAATCACATAGTTGCTAGCAATGGGAGAAAATATGGGAGAAATATTTTCCAGTCACTTGTCAAGTATGCTAAGAGATCCTTAGAACCCCCAAATCATTATTTTTTCTTTCGTGCTTTAGCAGAATTTCAGCGATAAACACTATGATCCGGGAAGTCTACTAACCCATTTTGGCACCCAGAGTCTTATAGAAATGCATCTAGACAGTGAGCTGAGCTATGACCCCATGCCGCCCTGGGAGGGGGGAAGGATTTTCTCTCCCAACGCTTTCTTTCTATGGGGAAGATGGCAGTGGCAGCAGCAGCAGCACCCACGTGGCATCCGCCATTTTCTAGGACTCACAACCCAGAGGTACTTGCTTGTTGTGACATGGCACGCAAGAGATAATGGGATGGGGGTGTTACCAGCATGCCCTCGGCCCAGATGAGATCCGGAGCAGCCACGCACGATCGGCCCCTCTGCTCCTTAAAGACTATGATTCGGGAGGTCTACTAACCCATCTTGGCACCCAGAGACTTATAGAAATGCATCTAGACTGTAAACTGAGCTAAAACAACAGAAATCCAAAATCCTCGAGGCTACTGTTGCAGCCGCGTGAGCTCCTATAATCTTCATTCTCAGCCATGGAAAACAAACTATCAAATGATGCCTTTTCAGCAGGTTTGATTTGGGGGGCAAATTCCAAATAATAATAGTCAGTTCTCTGTTGAAATATTGAATGTATCCAAAGTATAGAGAGAATAAAGTGAAGATCATTGGCCACTCAGCACTCAGGTGTGGGGGAGAGGGCGTGGGAAGGGGGTATATTGGGGTTCTTGGTGGGGGAACAGGGGCTCTGGTGAAGGGATGGGGGTTTGATCACTATATGACTGAGACTTAAACCTTAAAGCTTTGTAACTTTTGTCACAGTGATTCAATATAATAAAATTTTAAATTTTTTTAAAAAATGATTCTTTATCATTACCAGGAAACTATTCTGTCTCCAGATACTGCCCTGCATTTCAAATCTATTCACTAATTTATAGAATACAGTACTTGCAGTCTAGTCAGTGAACATTTACATTGGTTTCTACAGTAAGTTAGAATGCAAGCATTTGTTAGACAGTTAGAACTGTTTCAAAACCCACTGGAGATGCATTTAGATGTTTAGGGGCTGCACATTTCTTTATAAATGGGTTGTTGTAAGTAGTGTAAAATGCTTCTTTAAGAATAAATTAAATACATTTCCTGATATTGTTAATGTCTTGGAACAAGTGTGCTATAAATCATTTCAACAGCACTTATAGATTACTACACCCTATCTAGGCCAAGCTTGTAAGTATCTGTATAACTCATATTTTAATGATTTGCAACCTCTAAAAGAAAACTTATTTTTGCAGATTTTTTACCACTTCTCATATGATATTGACAAACATCTACTTCAAAGAAATTAATTTCGAATGCCTTCATAAAGCATTACATTTTAGTAGAAGCTAGAAGGCATAGCGTTATACAAGGACTCAAGGAAGGCAGAAGCATATAAAGCAACTCTCATTACTCATTAATGCGTCATCACTCGTGTATTCTTTTTTTTATCCTATCAACCCATCCTTCCTTGGATAATTGTTTAGGAATTTCCTCCAAGCCTGTGGCCACACGAATAATTTAAAAACTTTAAGCTTCTTTGTGCTCTCTCTCCACCCCTCTTCCTTTTCTACTTTCTTTTCCTTGTATCCTCCTTTCCTCCATTCTCTGATCTTGCTCCCTTTTGTTCATTTCCCTCCTTCTCTTTTCCATCATAATCATTATACAAACAAATATGAAAACATTTTCTCTAATTACAACTTTATTTCATTAAATAAACATATCAGAAAAAAAGCATTTAATTTTGGAAAAAAAATATGGATCATTGGTTTATGTATATCCATTCTTGTAAGTAGCACTATTGTCCCATTGCTCATCGATTTGCTCCAGTGGGCACCAGTAACGTCTCCATTGTGAGACTTGCTGTTATTGGTTTAGCATAACGAATATGCCACGGGTAGCTTGCCAGGCTCTGCCATGCGGGCGAGATACTCTCGGTAGCTTGCCAGGAACCGAACTAGGGTCGGCCGTATGCAAGGCAAACACCCTACCCACTGTGCTATTGCTTCAGTTGTTGTAAGTATAAAACTAAATTTTAAGAAGCAAACTCTCTTTGCGGTAGGCATGTTAAATGACATCTAATTTAATACCAAATTATGTTATTTTCCCCTTTTTGTCCATGGGGAAAGTTATATATACCAAAGTGAAATGAGCAAATTTATAATTTTTGAAGTTGCAGTTGTTTGAAATTGAGTTCTTTTGAACTAATCTCTTTGGTCATCACTGTGATCTACTACTCTAATCTTATTTTGAAAAATCACATCTCTTCAATAGGATTATTAATTGGGGGAGTCACATTTATTAATGCTCAGTGACTACTCCTGGTAAAATACTCCAGGATTACTTTCCAGGGAGTATTTAAAGAGCTCTCAGAAGAGCCTGGCAAGCTCCCCGTGGCATATGCAGTATGCCAAACACAGTAAAAATAACAGGTCTCATTCCCCTGACCCTGAAAAGAGCCTCTAATCGTTGATAAAAAACGAGTAAAAAGAGGCTGCTAAAATCTCAGGGCTGGGACGAATGGAGACATTACTGGTGCCTGTTAGAGTAAATTGATGAACAATGGGATGACAGTGATACAGTGATACAGTGATTCAATAGTATATTTGGAAATTTTACTTTCATTAACTGAATTTTTAGTTCTAAGCCTCCAGTGCTTTGTTCTTTTCCACTTTTACTTACCTTGCTTTACTTTGTCTTTTTCTGATATCACTGTATCACCGTATCACTGTCATCCCATTGTTCATCGATTTTCTCGAGTGCGCGCCAGTAACGTCTCCATTTGTCTTAGCCCTGAGATTTTAGCAGCCTCTCTTTACTCGTCCTTCCCAACAGTGCCACATTGGAGGCTCTTTCAGGGCAGGGGAATGAGACCCATCATTGTTACTGTTTTTGCCATAGAATACACCACAGGGAGTTTGTCAGGCTCTGCTGTGTGGGCAGGATACTCTCGGTAATTTGCTGGGTTCACTGAGAGGGAGAACTAGACAATAAGAGGTCACACGACCTCGAATGTGACTCCACACATCCGGGAGCAGCTTTGTTTTATAGTCTCTTGATCTTGGCGATTGATGGGTGATGGAATTACGGGGGACGGGTGGGTTTGGCTGGAGAATGCCCAGTCCTGATCCAAGCAGACCTGGAGATTTCAGCTCCGGGTCCTGCACACCTGGGTTTCTCTGTGGGTTTCTTCATGCGTGAGGCTCATCCAAGTGTGTGGAGAGTGGCCTTGAGCATGGTTGTGGCTGGGTTTCAGAAGTCTTCGGCTGCCATGGCTGTGCTCGGGGTGGGGAGGAAAACTCAACCCGTCCCCCTCAGAGGGGCCCCGATGAAGACAGCCAGGTGTGGGGCCAGGAGACTCTGCTTTTTTTCTGGTGTCTAGACAAATTTCAAAGATTTGAGTATATTTGGAAGGTTTCTAGTAAACCATACAATTTGGACTGGAAATGATGATTTATTAACCTCTGTTATAATTACCATTCTTGGTATTGAATTAATATTGGAAAAACATTATTCATAAAATGAGTGGCAAAAGACAATACTTGACATAGTACTTAACATCAATGTAGATATCAAGAAAGGTATATTGGAATTCTAAGTTTTTTCTACTAATTATACTGTTTGAATTTGGCAGGCTGTTCACATAATTTGATGGTCAATTTTCTAAATCTATAGTTTCTACTAATCCATAAAAATTACTTTATATAATATCACATACAATTTTATTGGGATTACAGATTTGTCAAAAATGCTAATGCTAAAAATTTTAGAGCATCAACCAGAGTCCATATTTATTTATCACTGTCACTGTCACTGTCATCCCATTGCTCATGAATTTGTTCGAGCGGGCACCAGTAACGTCTCTCATTGAAAGACTTATTGTTACTGTTTTTGGCATATCCAATATGCATGGGTAGCTTGCCAGGCTCTGCCATGAGGACTCCATACTCTCGGTAGCTTGCCGGGCTCTCCAAGAGGGGCGGAGGAATCGAAAATGGGTCGGCCATGTGAAAGGCGAATGTCCAACCGCTGTGCTATCGAAACAGCCCATATTTATTTATAAAGATTTTTATTATCATAGCTTACTAAAACATTGTGTTTTTTTAGACAGAAAAAAAACAGTGACAAATTTCATATTTTAAATGATTAAATATAAAATTTGATTTTTTTTAAGGAGCTCAAGTTTTCTGAGCCAAGTGGTAGTTCAAGAGGTAGAGTACATGTTTCAATGACTCTATTGCTCTTTGATCTAGGAGAGATCTGTCTTTATTGTTATTGTATTTTATTTTATGAAGATTATTATTAACATTTTAGTAACATTTTAGTAACAGAATATACTAATGAGTTTTAACTGGGGCTTACAGTCTATATTCCAGTTTACTTGGTATTTCTATTCCATCTGTAATTCACATCCAAAAAGAAAAGTCCAGTTTACATTTAATTTTTTTTCTTTTTTGGGTCATACCCAGCGTTGCACAGGGGATACTCCTAGCTCTGCACTTAGGAATTACTCCTGGCAGTACTCAGGAGATCATATGGGATGCTGGGAATCGAACCCGGGTCGGCCGCGTGCAAGGCAAACACCCTACCCTCTCTGCTATCGCTCCAGCCCCTCCTTTTAAATTTTTAATGTGTCTACAGTGTATGAAGATTATCCTACAAGTTCTTTGTTCATTTTAATTCCCAAATTGTTTATAAGGGAAAAATGTGAAAAGGCACTTATTTCTGTTCTGCGCACAGCATCAATTGTTGGATAACCTCACCATAAAATGGCATTTCTGATGAATCATAATGGACAGAAAGATAATTTATAGATGTTTTAATACTTCATCTTTTTAAAATGTGTGTGCTTTTCTCCATGGTCTAATCATCTATTGTCTATTCTGGTCATTCTACTCATGTTAACTTGAAAAATTGTTATACTTTTAAGAGAGTTTAAAAGTTTGTAATGAATTTAGCTATATTATTTTATCATATCCTGCTACTATTCTTATTTATTTATATTATTTTTCACTTTGAATAACACATTTATTATATAATATAATACTACTTCTTTAACTATACATTGTAATAATAATAGTATAATTCAGAAATTATAAAAAAAAGAAAGTTCGAGAACCCATCCCTTCACCAGTGCCCATCCTCTACCACCAGTAAACCCAGCATATCTCCCACCCTCCCGAGTCCCGTCTCCCCCCCACCCCACACTGCCACTATGGCAGGGTATTCCCTTTTGTTCTCTCTCTCTAATTAGGTGTTGTGGTTTGCAATAAATGTGTTGAGTGGCCATTGTGTTCAGTCTCTAGTCTACATTCGGCACACATCACCCTTCCCCCGCATGACTTCCGACCACATTTTACTTGGTGTTCCCTTCTCTGAGTTGCCCAGAATGAGAGACCAGCCTCCAAGCCATGGAGTCAACATCCTGGTACTTATTTCTACTATTCTTGGGTGTTAGTCTCCTAGTCTACTATTCTATATTCCACAGATGAGTGCAATCTTTCTATGTCTGTCTCTCTCTTTCTGACTCATTTCACTTACCATGATACGTTCCATGCTGATCCACTTATATGCAAACTTCATGACTTCATTTTGTTCTAACAGCTGCATAGTATTCCAGTGTATAGATGTACCAAAGTTTCTTCAACCAGTCATCTGTTCTAGGGCACTCGGGTTTTTTTCAGATTCTGGATATTGTAAACAGTGCTGCGATGAACATATAAGTGCAGATGTCATTTCGACTACACTTTTTTGCTCCTCTGGGATATATACCCAGCAGTGGTATTGCTGAGTCAAATGGGAGTTCAACCTCTAGCTTTTTGAGAATCGTCCATATTGTTTTCCAAAAGGGCTGAACTAGTCGGCATTCCCACCATCAGTGTAGAAGGGTCTCTTTCTCCCCACATCCTCTCCAACAGTGGTTGCTTTTGTTCTTTTGGATGTGTGCTAGTCTCTGTGGTGTGATGTGGTATCTCATGGTTGTTTTGATCTGCATCTCCCTGATGATTAGTGATGCAGAGCACTTTTTCATGTGCCTTTTGGCCATTCGTATCTCTTCCTTGGGAAAGTTTCTGTTCATTTCTTCGCCCCATTTTTTGATGGGGTTGGATGTTTTCTTCTCGTAGAGTTCAACCAGTGCTTTATATACCCTTGATATCAACCCCTTATCTGATGGGTATTGTGTAAATATCCTTTCCCATTCTGTAGATAGTCATTGTATTTTGGTCAGTGTATCTTTTGCGGTGCAGAAGCTTTTTAGTTTAATGTAGTCCCATTTGTTGATCTCTGTCTCTACTAGATTGCTTAGTTCTGCGTCATCTTTGAAGATACATTTATCTTCAATATCGTGGAGGGTTTTGCCGACCTTGTCTTCAAATTAGCTTATGGTTTGTGGTCTGATGTTGAGGTCTTTAATCCATTTTGATCTGACTTTTGTGCATGGTGTCAGGTCGAGGTCTAAGCCCATTATTTTACATGTGGTTGTCCAGTTGTGCCAGCACCATTTGTTAAACAGGCTTTGCTTGCTCCACTTCACATCTCTTGCTCCCTTATCAAAGATTAGATGATCATACATTTGAAGTTGTGTGTAGGGATATTCCACCCTGTTCCATTGGTCTTCAGCTCTGCCTTTGTTCCAGTACCATGCTGTTTTAACTGTTACCGCTTTGTAGTAGAGTTTAAGGTTAGGGAGGGTGATGCCTCCCATCATCTTTTTCCCAAGAATTGTTTTAGCTATCCATGGGAGTTAATTGCTCCATAAAATTTTCAGGATTGCTTGATCCATTTCTTTGAAGAATGACATGGGTATCCTTATAGGGATCGCGTTGAATCTGTATAATGCTTTGGAGAGTATTGCCATTTTGACAATGTTGATTCTCCCTATCTATGAGCAGGGGATATATTTCCATTTCCTTATATCCTCTTTTATTTCATGGAGTAGCGTTTTATAGTTTTCTTTGTAGAGCTCCTTTACTTCTTTAGTTAAGCTGATTCCAAGGTATTTGATTTTCTGGGGCATGATTGTGAACGGGATTGCTTTTATCATGTCCCTTTCCTCTGTCTCATTGTTTGCATATAGGAAGGCCATGGATTTTTGGTTATTGATTTTATAGCCTGCGACTTTACTGTACAGGCCAATTATTTTTAAGAGTTTCTTACTAGAGCTTTTAGGCTTCTGTAGGTATAGTATTATATCGTCTGCGAATAGTGAGAGCTTGATTTCTTCCTTTCCAATCTGAATCCCCCTAATATCTTTTTCTTGCCTGATGGCTATTGCTAATACTTACAGTACTATATTAAAGAGAAGTGGTGAGAGCGGGCATCCTTGCCTAGTCCCCGATCTTAGAGGAAAGAACCTTAGTTATTCTCCATTGATGATAATTCTTGCCATAGGTTCATGGTAGATGGCTTTGACTATCTTGGGGAAAGTTCCTCCAAAACCCATTTTGATGAGAGTTTTTATCATGAATGGGTGTTGGAGCTTGTCAAATGCTTTCTCTGCATCTATTGATATGATCATATAGTTTTTATCTTTACTTTTGTTGATATGATGGATTGTGTTGATTGATTTCCGAATGTTAAACCATCCTTGCATCCACAGGATGAATCCCACTTGGTCATGGTGTATGATCTATCTGATGAGTTGTTGGATTCTATTTGCTAGTATTTTGTTGAGGATCTTCGCATCGGTGTTCATTAGAGATATTGGTCTATAGTTTTCTTTGTTAGTGGTGTCTTTGTTTGCTTTTGGTATTAGGGAGATATGTGCCTCATAGAAACTGTTCGGAACGGTTCCTGTCTTTTCAATTTCCTGGAAAAGCTTGAGGAGAACTGGCAACAAGTCTTCTTTAAATGTTTGGAAGAATTCGCCAGTGAATCCGTCTGGACCTGGGCTTTTGTTTTTCGGAAGACTTTTGATTACAGTTTCGATTTCCTTGAGAATTATGGGCCTATTCAGGTATTTCAAGTCTTCTTGCTTCAGTCTTGGGAGATTGTAGGAATAAAGGAATTCGTCCATTTCTTTTAGGTTCTCTTGTTTCGTGGCATACAGACTTTCAAAGTAATCTCTGATGATATTTTGAATCTCCTTGGTTTCTGTTGTGAAGTCACACTTTTCATTTCTGATTTGGTTTATTAGGGTTTTCTCTCTTTCTTTGTGAGTCTTGCTAGCGGTTTACCAATCTTATTTATTTTCTCAAAGAACCAGCTCTTTGTCTCATTGATGTTTTGGACTGTTTTTCGGGTTTCCATATCAGTATAATTATAATTATAATCAGTATAATTTCTTTTTTTTTTTTAAATTTTATTGAGTCACCATGTGGAGGGTTACATAGTTCTCAGGATTATGTCGGTTATACAATTCTCAAACACCCTTCCCTTCACCAGTGCCCATCTTCCATCACCAACCCCCCCAGTATACCTGCCGCCCCCTCCCACCTCCCCAGTCCCCACCCTTGTACATGATAAGTTTCACTTTGTTTATGCCTTATCTCGATTACATTCCATGTTTCAGCACACAACTCACTACCGTTGTTGGGGTTTCCCCCAAAAAAGAAAAGCAGTCCTATTGCCAAGGAGGCATTTGATAGTTCTCCACTAAGAATATAGAGATATTAAGTCCCGCTGTTTGTTACATAACTTTTCTTTTTCCCCCTTGCCCTGCGCCACCGAGTTCACGCCTGTTTAGTAATCGCCACGCTGCCTGACAAGGGAAAAAAAAACGAAAAGGATGGCTATTTCCCGTCATCAGCAGACGTGGGGCTCTGGCTTAGTTGATAGACTAGTAGAGTGTCTGCAAGCAGTTTCTGGAACAGAAGGTCTTGCGCTGGTATCGGCTCCGGCTCGAGATTCCACCAGCATCCCATTGTTCTATGTATATAATTTTTCCCCTAATATCCACTTCCCACGCCACCAGGTCTGTTTGCTTAATGGACATCACACTGTAGTTGACGACACGCCGCGTTTCTTCCCGAGAAAGAAAATTTCTTCTCAGCGGGCGTGGGGACATAGCTTATTTCAGTCTAGAGAGATGGCTACCACTTTGATTGCCTTCGATATTTCAGCAACAGACTTACTATTCTTGTTAGGATCTCCCACAAAAGTCCGACCCATTAAAAGCGAACCATTACATATTGCTGATGCTAAGATGACATTAGGTCGCGCGGCCGCAGCCGCGGCCGCGCGGTTTTGGGTTTCTGTATAAAGTCCAGGGGAAGTACAACCAGAAATAACATCATTACAAACTTTTACCCTTTTATGGTGCTCATAAGATGGAGAAGTCCTGCGCTGTGCTCAGGAGGGAGGAGTTGAGAGAGAGAGAGAGAGGTTAAAAGAATTGGGGGATGCCCGGGTCCCACTGTTTCAGCGCACCGTGGGGTCTCTGGTCCCATGCCGGAATTAGTTCAGTGGGCTGCCTGGAGTTCAAGGGCGCTCCCTTGGGCTCTTCCATCATGCTCGCTCCGCAGCCGGATCCAAAGGGAAGCACACGTGGGGGAGGTGGGTTTAAATATCTATCTGCGGTGGGCGGGGGTCGCCGCCCCCGCCCCCTGGGGTCTCCCGCAAGCGTGCGAAAGCGTCCTGTTTCAGCTGGATTGCCGGCACCATTTTGCGTTCAGGAAAACCGCGGATCCTGCGCTGTGCTCAGGGGGGAGGAGTTGAGAGAGAGAGAGGTTAAAAGAATTGGGGGATGCCCGGGTCCCACTGTTTCAGCGCACCGTGGGGTCTCTGGTCCCATGCCGGAATTAGTTCAGTGGGCTGCCTGGAGTCCAAGGGCGCTCCCTTGGGCTCTTCCATCATGCTCGCTCCGCAGCCGGATCCAAAGGGAAGCACACGTGGGGGAGGTGGGTTTAAATATCTATCTGCGGTGGGCGGGGGTCGCCGCCCCCGCCCCCTGGGGTCTCCCGCAAGCGTGCGAAAGCGTCCTGTTTCAGCTGGATTGCCGGCTCCATTTTGCGTTCAGGAAAACCGCGGATCCTGCGCTGTGCTCAGGGGGGAGGAGTTGAGAGAGAGAGAGAGAGAGGTTAAAAGAATTGGGGGATGCCCAGGTCCCACTGTTTCAGCGCACCGTGGGGTCTCTGGTCCCATGCCGGAATTAGTTCAGTGGGCTGCCTGGAGTCCACGGGCGCTCCCTTGGGCTCTTCCATCATGCTCGCTCCGCAGCCGGATCCAAAGGGAAGCACACGTGGGGGAGGTGGGTTTAAATATCTATCTGCGGTGGGCGGGGGTCGCCGCCCCCGCCCCCTGGGGTCTCCCGCAAGCGCGCGAAAGCGTCCTGTTTCAGCTGGATTGCCGGCTCCATTTTGCGTTCAGGAAAACTGCGGATCCTGCGCTGTGCTCAGGGGGGAGGAGTTGAGAGAGAGAGAGGTTAAAAGAATTGGGGGATGCCCGGGTCCCACTGTTTCAGCGCACCGTGGGGTCTCTGGTCCCATGCCGGAATTAGTTCAGTGGGCTGCCTGGAGTCCAAGGGCGCTCCCTTGGGCTCTTCCATCATGCTCGCTCCGCAGCCGGATCCAAAGGGCTAATCAGTATAATTTCTGCTCTAAGTTTTATTATTTCTTTCCTTCGATCTGATTTGGGTTCCTTTTGCTGGTCCTCTTCTAAGATCTTGAGCTGCGAAGTCAAGCTATCTATATAGGCCCTTTCTTCCTTTCTGAGGCAAGCTTGCAGAGCTATAAATTTTCCCCTTAATACAGCTTTAGCTGCGTCCCATAGGTTCTGGTAGCTTGTGTCTTCATTCTCATTTGTTTCAAGGTATTTTTTGATTTCTTCCTTGATTTCCTTCATGACCCACTCATTGTTCAATAGTGAGTTGTTTAATTTCCAAGTGTTTGATTTGGTTCTCCTCGTCTGTGCGTGATTAATTTCCATCTTCAGTGCATCATGGTCTAAGAAGTTAGTTGATACAATTTCTATCTTCCCGATTCTATTAAGGTATAATTTGTGATCCAGAACGTGGTCTATTTTGGAAAATGATCCATGTGCGCTGGAAAATAATGTGTATTCTTTCTTTTTGGGGTATATAGCCCTGTATAGGTCTATTAGCCCTGAATCTTCCATTTCTTCCTTCAGAGCCATTGTTTCCTTGCTGAGTGTTGTTCTTGTCGATCTATCCAGAGGTGATAAAGCAGTTTTGAAGTCTCCTACTACTATCGTGTTGCTAGTTATGTCCTCCTTGAACTCTGTTAGGAGTTCTTTTAAGTATTTAGCTGGTCGTTCTTTAGTTGCGTATACATTTAATAGTGTGGTTTCTTCCTGTTGTACATATCCTTTGATGAATAGGAAATGACCTTCGCTATCCCTTCTAATCTTTTTCAGCCTGAAATCTATGTTGTCAGATACTAGTATGGCCACCCCCGCTTTTTTGAGGGAGCTGTTTGCTTGCAGGATTGTTTTCCATCCTTTGATTTTGAGTCTGTTTTTGTTCTGACTATTCAGATGTGTTTCTTGTAGGCAGCAGAAAGTTGGGTTTAGTTTCTGAATCCATTTTGCCACTCTGTGCCTCTTGATTGGTGCATTTAGACCATTAACATTAAGAGAAGTTATTGTCATGAGATTTTGTGCCATTTTTCTGTAGGGTTTGTTGTTCTTATAGGTCTTTTTCCTTGTCTTATAGTAGCCCTTTGAGTCCTTCTTTTAAATTTGGTCTTGAGTCTATGAAGTTCCTGAACTGTTGTTTCTCCGTGAAATAGTGTATGGTTCCTTCAAGTTTAACTGAGAGTTTAGCCAGGTAAAGTATTCTTGGTGAGGCATTCATTTCATTGAGGTTTTTCACTATATCCCACCATTGTCTTCGGGCTTGGAAGGTTTCTTCTGATAGGTCTGCTTTGAATCTAAGGGGTGCTCCTTTGTATATTATCTCCTTCTTTGATTTTGCTGCTTGCAGTTTTGTGTCTCTATCCATAGCATCCATCATTCTGACTATGATATGCCTTGGGGATTTTTTATTTGGGTCCCTTTTAGCTGGTACCCTTCGGACTCCTTGGATCTGTATGTCCATCTAGCTCTGGGAATTTCTTAGCAATGATGTCTTTAATTGTGTTTTTTTCATTAAGATTGGTCCCCTGTGGTTCTGGTACTCCAATGATTCTTTTTTTTTAACATTTTTTATTGAGTCACCATGTGGAAATTTACAAAGTTTTCAGGTTTAAATCTCAGTTATACAATGCTCGAATACCCATCCCTTCACCAATGCTCATATTCCACCAACAAGAATCCCAGTATAGCTCCACCCCGCCCCCCCACACCCCTAACCCCCCCACGCTCCTAGCCCCCCCCACCCTTAGCCCCTCCCGCCTGTGTAACTAATAAATTTCACTTTACTTTCACTTTGATTGCATACAATATTTCAACAAAACTCACTATTATTGTTTGGAGAGTCTCTCCCCTAAAGTCAGACCTGCTGAAAAGGAAACATTAGATAATTTGTTTTCCATTGCTGAGGATGAAGAGGTATGAGATCGAGTGACCACACTTAGCAGCCTCTCAGTTTTGGGTTTCTGTAATTTAGTATTTTAGTAACTAAGTCCAGAGAGATATCTGCCAGAAGTTGCATCGTTGCCAACTTGTACTTCTCAGTTCCATTATATTCCACATATGAGTGCAATCTTTCTATGTCTGTCTCTTTCTTTCTGACTCATTTCACTCAACATGATACTTTCCATTTTGATCCATTTATATGCAAATTTCATGACTTCGTGTTTTCTGACAGCTACATAGTATTCCATTGTGTAGATGTACCAGAGTTTCTTTAACCAGTCATCTGTTTGGGGGCACTCTGGTTTTTTCCAGATTCTGGCTATTGTAAACAGTGCTGCAATGAATATAGAAATACATATGCCATCTCTACTATACCGTTTTGCCTCTCCAGGATATATTCCCAGGAGTGGTATTGCTGGGTCAAATGGAAGCTCAATTTCTAATTTTTTGAGAATCGTCCATATTGTTTTCCAAAAGGGCTGAACCAGTCGGCATTCCCACCAGCAGTGAAGAAGAGTCCCTTTCTCCCCGCATCCACGCCAACACCGGTTGCTTTTGTTTTGGGGGATGTGGGCCAGTCTCTGTGGTGTGAGATGATATCTCATGGTTGTTTTGATCTGCATTTCCCTGATGATTAGTGATGTGGAACATTTTCTCATGTGCCTCTGAGCCATTCGGATTTCTTCTTTAGGAAAGCTTCTGTTCATTTCATCACCCCATTTTTTGATCGGGTTGGCAGTTTTCTTCTTGTGGAGTTCAACCAGTGCATTGTATATCCTTGTTATCAACCCTTTATCGGATGGGTACTGCATAAATATCCTTTCCCATTCTGTAGATTGTCTTTGTACTTTGGTCACTGTTTCTCTTGAGGTGCAGAAGTTTCTTAGTTTGAGATAGTCCCATTCATTTATCTCTGTTTTCACTTGCTTGGCCAGTGGCGTGTCAGCTTTGAAGATACCTTTGGCTTCAGTGTCGTGGAGTGTTTTGCCGACCTTGTCTTCAATGTACCTTAGGGATTCTGGTCTGATGTTGGGGTCCTTAATCCATTTTGATCTGACTTTTGTACATGGTGATAGGTGGAAGTCTAAGCCCATTTTTTTGCATGTAGCTGTCCAGTTTTGCCAGCACAATTTGTTAAACATGCTTTCCTTGCTCCACTTCGCCTTTTTTGCTCCCTTATCAAAGATTAGATGGTCATATATTTGGGGGGATGTGTCAGAGTATTCAACCCTGTTCCATTTGTCTGCCGCTCTGCCTTTTTTCCAGTACCAAGCTGTTTTAATGACTACCGCTTTGTAGTAGTGTTGGAAGTTGAGGAGGTTGATTCCTCCCATTTTCTTTTTCCCAAGAATTGCTTTAGCTATTCGTGGGGGGTTATTGTTCCATATGAATTTCAGGAGCACTTGCTCCATTTCTTTGAAGAATGACAAGGGTATCCCTATAGGGATCGCATTGAATTTGTACAATGCTTTGGGGAGAATTGCCATTTTGACAATATTAATTCTTCCAATCCATGAGCAGGGGATATTTTTCCATTTCCTTATGTCTTCTTTTATTTCCTGAAGTAGCGTTTTGTAGTTTTCATTATACAAGTCCTTTACCTCCTTAGTTAAGCTGATTCCGAGGTATTTGATTTTTTGAGGCACAATTGTGAACGGGATAGCTTTTATCATGTCACTTTCTTCTCTCTCACTATTTGCATATAAGAAAGCCATGGATTTTTGGGTATTGATTTTATAGCCTGCAACTTTACTATACGAGTCTTTTGTTTCTAGGAGTTTCTCGGTAGACGTTTTAGGGTTTTCTAAGTATAATATCATATCATCAGCGAATAGTGAGAGCTTGATTTCTTCCTTTCCTACCTGAATGCCCTTAATATCTTTTTCTTGACTAATCGCTATTGCAAGTACTTCCAGTACTATATTGAACAGAAGAGGAGAGAGTGGGCATCCTTGTCTTGTCCCTGTTCTCAGAGGGAAGGGTCTTAGTTTTTCCTCATTGAGGATGATGCTTGCTGTAGGCTTGTGGTAGATGGCTTTGAATATATTGAGGAAGGTCCCTTCTATACCCATTTTGGCGAGAGTTTTCATCATAAAGGGGTGCTGGATCTTGTCAAATGCTTTCTTTGCATCTATTGATATGATTATATGATTTTTATCTTTTCTTTTGTTGATATGGTGGATTATGTTGATTGATTTCCGGATGTTAAACCATCCTTGCATCCCCGGGATGAATCCCACTTGGTCGTGGTGTATGATCTTTTTGATGAGTTGTTGAATTCTGTTTGCTAATATTTTGTTGAGAATCTTCGCATCTGTGTTCATCAGGGATATTGGCCTGTAGTTTTCTTTTTTTGTGGTGTCCTTGTTTGTTTTTGGTATTAGGGAGATGTGAGCCTCATAGAAACTGTTTCGGAGGGTTTCTGTTTCTTCAATTTCCCGGAAAAGCTTGAGAATAACTGGCAATAGGTCCTCTTTAAATGTTTGGAAGAATTCGCTAGTGAATCCGTCTGGGCCTGGGCTTTTGTTTTTGGGAAGACTTTTGATTACCGTTTCAATTTCCTTGATGTTAATAGGACTATTCAGGAACTCCAGGTCTTCTTGGTTCAGCCTTGAGAGATCATAGGAATCCAGGAATTTATCCATTTCTTCTAGGTTCTCTTGTTTCGTGGCATACAGATTTTCAAAGTAGTCTCTGATGATCTTTTGAATTTCATTGGTTTCTGTTGTGATGTCCCCCTTTTCATTTCTGATTCGACTTATAAGTGTTCTCTCTCTCTCTCTTTCTTTGTGAGTCTTGCTAGTGGTTTATCAATCTTATTTATTTTCTCAAAAAACCAGCTCTTGGTTTCATTGATCTTTCGAATTGTGTTTTGGGTTTCCATGTCGTTAATTTCTGCTCTAAGTTTTATTATCTCTTTCCTTCTGCCTGGTTTGGGCTTCTTTTGTTGGTCCTTTTCTAAGGTCTTGAGCTGTGCAGTCAAGTTATTTATTCAGGCCCTTTCTTCCTTCCTGAGATATGCTTGCAGAGCTATAAATTTTCCCTTTAAAACGGCTTTAGCTGCGTCCCACAGGTTCTGGTAGCTCGTGTCTTCATTCTCATTTGTTTCCAGGTACCTTTTGATTTCTTCCTTGATTTCCTTCCTGACCCACTCATTGTTCAATATCGAGCTATTTAATTTCCAGGTATTTGATTTATTTTTTTGCATCTGACCATGATTAACTTCTATTTTCAGTGCATCATGGTCTGAAAAAATAGCTGGTACAACATCTATTTTGTTGATTCTGTTGAGGTATGTTGCGTGGCCCAGTGCATGGTCTATTCTGGAAAATGTTCCATGTGCGCTGGAAAAGAACGTGTATTCCCTTTTTTTTGGATATAGAGACCTGTATAGATCTATTAGCCCTCTCTCTTCTATTTCTTCCTTCAAATCCATTATTTCCTTGGTGAGTTTTAATCTTCTTGATCTGTCCAGAGGTGATAGGGCAGTGTTGAAGTCTCCAACTACTATCGTGTTGCCCACAATGTCCTTCTTAAGGTCTGTTAGCAGCTGTTGTAGGTATTTAGCTGGTCCCTCATTGGGTGCATACACGTTTAGGAGTGTGATTTCTTCCTGCTGTACATATCCCTTGATTAATAAAAAGTGTCCTTCACTATCCCTTCTAATCTTTTTCAACCTGAAGTCTATGTTATCTGATACTAGTAAAGCCACCCCAGCTTTTTTGAGGGAGTTGTTTGCTTGCAGAATTGTTTTCCATCCTTTGTCTTTGAGTCTGTGTTTGTTCTGGCTATTCAGGTGTGTTTCTTGCAGGCAGCAGAATGTTGGGTTGAGTCTCTGAATCCATTTTGCCAGTCTGTGTCTCTTAATTGGTGAATTAAGACCATTGACATTGAGAGAGATTATTGTCATAGAGTTTTGTTCCATCTTTCTGTAAATATTTGTTGTGCTTGTAGGGGTTTTTCTTGTCTTATAGTAGCCCCTTTAGACCTTCTTTTAGGTTTGGTTTAGAGTCTATGAAGTTCCTGAGTTGTTGTTTATCCCCAAAATAGTGTATAATTCCTTCGAGTTTGAATGAGAGTTTGGCCGGATAAAGTATTCTTGGTGAAGCATTCATCTCATTGAGGTTTTTTACTATATCCCACCACTGCCTTCGAGCTTGAAGGGTTTCCTCCGATAGGTCTGCTGTGAACCTAACGGGTGCTCCATTGTATGTGATTTCCTTCTTGGACCTTGCGGCTTGCAGTAATGTGTCTCTATCTGTTACGTCCATCATCCTAACTATGATATGTCTGGGAGCTTTTCTGTTAGGGTCTCTTTTAGCTGGTACCCTTCTGGCTCCTTGAATGTAGATGTCTACATTGTCCAGCTCTAGGAACTTTTCAGCAATGATTTTTTTGACTGTGGCTTTTTCATTGGGGTTGGTTCCCTGTGGTTCTGGTAGTCCAATGATTCTAATGTTGTTCCTCTTGAATTCATCCCCTAGGATTCTAATTCTCCCTAGAGCTATTTTGAGGTCTCTCCCCATTGATTGTTGTTGCCTATAGGCTTCCTGGAGCTGATCTTCAAGCTCACTGATTCTGTCCTCTGCTGCAGTCATTCTATTGTTGAGGGCACCCACTGAGATTTTTAATTCATCTACGGAATCCTTGATTTGTGACATTTCCTTCTGTAGGTTTTTTCTTTCTGTTCTCATTTCTTCCCGTAATTTCTCAGCTGTCTGTTTTATCGTTTCTGTGAGGTCTGCCTTTAATGTAACAAATACCTTGTCAAACTTTCAATTGAGTTGATTGAACATCTTGAGGATTTCAGCTCTGAATTCTTTATCAGAGAGCTCCAGTTTGTAGGTAAGGTCTAGTGATGCATCAAGACTCTTTTCTTCGTCCTCCCCTTGTGGCAGGGATTTGCGCTGTTTCTTCATATTGCTGTGGTAGTATGGCAAAGGAGCCTTAAAATTCACCTCTGGTTGTGGAAAAGGATTCTAAATGGGCTTGGTCAGTGGTGATCAATTTCTTCTGTACTCCCTCTAGAAGATGTCCCTCTCTGATGGTCCTCTATTATTTATGTGAAAGTTCAAGCAATACTATTTGAGAGTGAGGTCCGTTAGGTTTGGCTTGAATAGCTGCTTCTACTCATTGGTAGTTTTTGAAATTTGGAATTAACTTGAAACTTATTTAGGAAGTATTTTAAGGCCCTCTAAGATGATAGTCAGGGATATAGGTGATGAATATTGAGAAGTACCAAATAATTGCTTGGTATTTGAGAAAAAAATAAATAAATAACTACGGCCGCGTTAGAGGCCGCCGCTCCGGAGGAGACCACGCCCACTTTTTGAAGCCACGCCCGGTTTGTTGAAGTCACGCCCACTAACACAATGTGGCTGGGTGACCTCAGGGAGTGGGGAGGTGCAGGCGCAGATGGGATGGCGCCCGTTCACTCCACTAACCTGAAAAGGGGAGCGGAGCAGTGTACTCCAATGATTCTTATGTTGTTTCTCTTGAGGTCATCCCCTAGGACTCTAATTCACTCTAGAGCCATTTTGAGGTCTTTTGCCATTATTTGTTGTTGCCTATATGCTTTCTGCAGCTCGTCTTCAAGATCGCTGATTCTTTCTTCGGCAGCAGTCATTCTACTCTTAAGGGCTTCTACTGAGTTTTTTATTTCATCTACCGATTCTTTTAATTGTGTCACTTCTGTTCATAGCTTCAAAGTTTCTGCTCTCATTTCTGTTCGTAGCTTTGAAATTTCTGCTCTCATTTCTTCCTGGATTATCTTGGTGGATCGTTCCAATGCTGCATCCATGTCCTCCCTTAATTTATTGAATGTTCGCTCCATAGTTGCTTTGAGTTCTTCAACCATCTTCACGATTTCCTCTCTGAATTCTTTATCAGAGAGGAACTATATTTCTGGGGAGTCATTGCTGGGGTTGCAGAGATCCTCCCTTCCATCTCTGCTGGTGGTGGGGATTTTCGCTGTTTCTTCATGTTGATATGGGTTTTACTATTAGGCGCTCTCCTTAGCTTGAGAGGGGTCTCAAGAGAAAGCGTGGGGCTATGATATTTTTACAAAGGACTCTATGTGCGGCTCGATGAGTTCATTAACAGTCTTTGTGAAATGAGGATAGGCTAGGTCAGTTGACTATTAACATATAGTGACTAAGATGACCAGGGTATTCTTCAGAGGGATAGATTCTATCGATTAAGGCCAGAACACAATGCATTGAGTGTGAAAAATATCTTTGGCCGTGTAAGCAGCCACTGCTCCAGAAGGAGGCCACGCCCCCTTACGTGTAGACACGCCCCTTACAACCTGATAGAGATGGGAGGGGTCAGGCCCGGGGCAGGGAGACTCAGAGGCGCCAGACCGACAGGGTCTGGGGTCTCTGGGGCCACAGGCCGTGGCCACGGGGGAATCCGAGTGCTCTTCCACAGGGGGCAGGGTCCGAGAGGGGCCTTTAGATTACTTTATTAGTACTTTAATGTAAACATCTTCACATCCCTTATATATGTTTCCCCTCCCCCTAGACGTAAAATGAATAATCTCACACTTCGATTCCAAGTGTTAGGTAGAAAGCAATGCTAAGTAAGCATTTGTAGGAAATAGATTTAAGAGTTAGAAATCCCCTAATTGGACTACATTATCTCTCTTCCCATCTCTCTTACCTTACTGGCTCTGTGGGCAAGTTATTTAACCTCAAAAAAGTGGGGGAAACTGGAGTGACAGTGGCTTGTTCAGAAATTAGAGGAGCACTCATCTTTATACCATGTAGTAACTAGATAGTAATTAGAAATTACCAATTAGTAATTAATAACTAGATTAGTAATTTAGAAATCATAAATATGTATTTTAATTAATATTAATTACCAATACTATGTTAGATATTATTATTACTAATAGCCTGGTACAATTCCTTATCATTTATGAAGCATAATTTAATGAGGAATAAATAAAATTCCTAATGAAATTCAGTATTATATGAAGTATTAAAAAGTAAGGGAAGTTATAAAGCTTATATCAGCACATTTTTTAACCTCTGTTTTGTAGACAAAGGATATTCCTATTGATAGTTCAGAGATAACTATGGTTTAGTTAGGTAAAATAGAGTACGGGTATAATAGGTTAATAGCAAAGAGTGACCAAAAAGGTTATTCAATCTGAGAGCTTAGAGCAATGATATAACTCAGATGACTTAAGCCAGATCAGAGTAGTGTATGAGTAGCCTCTATTTCCTTAGCCACATGAACAACAACAACAACAACAACAACAACAAACAAGAAAGAAAAACAGAAGAAAATAACGAAAAAGAAAAAGGAAAGGAAAGGAAAAAACTGAATAGCACCTCTTTGTCTAGCAGATAAAACATATTTGACTAATCAGGGATAGGATAGGGCTATGCTAAAGAAAACCAGTCAGTTGTCTTGGGTGGGAAATAATGACAAAAGTGAACAAGAAAATTCCAGAAGACATAAACACATCATCTATCCCCAAGTTTTCCAAACTTATTTGTCCTACTCCCATTTCTGGTAAAAAGTATTCAAGCTTCCCTGAAAATCTACCTTTTTTAAAGGAAGAAGCAAAAACACTACTGCATTGCACAGAAGACTGAAAACAGTTTCTGATCATGCCCTAGAGCAGGAACTCTGGGGTCTGACCCTGCTTATTTGGTTTTATGTAGAGATCAGACATTAACAGGGGCACAAACATAACAAAAATATCATTCAATTCACTCTTCAGTGTATAGAGGCATCAAGAGGGAACGATCTACATTGCCGACAGAGATCAACACTTTTATTTTGAGATTCTAATAAGAGTAATCTGGAACCCATATAAGTCAAGATACTCTCCCCCACCCACTGGATAATGCACTATTCATTTTGACTTAGCTTTATATTTTACCTTTGAATGGTTGCTTCAAAGAAAATAAGCACTACTTGGCTTTAATACTTGCTTAAAACAGGCAAAATGAGAAAAAGGAAATAAAGGGAAAGTGATAGAGATAAAGTACTTTTATGCCCATAATTAAAGTAGCAGTTTCTCCCTAAAGAGCCAATAGACAGCATACAGATAATTATGGATCCATGCTTTATTTATGCCATTAAATTATGTCTATTGTGCTAGTGACACAATTACTGTCTTTAAAGATGATTTTGAAAAAATTTCAGACAAAATTTACAGCATTAGTTTTAGATTTACCATATATGTTTCATCTTTATCAACCTTCCCTATATGCATGGATACATAACATATATCCCTTATCTTAATTTATATACATACACATTAATGTATATGTATTTTTATGCTTAAGCACACTATTATTTTTCTGACTCATCTTCATGCATGTTGAAAGTATTATGAATTATGACTTGCATCCTTACTAATGACTATTCAGTATGCAGTACAAGCATGCCTTGTCACAAAAAACAGCTAGGTAAATGAATTCATGAAATATATCATTGGGAAAATGTTTATTACTAATGGATGACCATAGTCTTATACTTTCCATCATGTCCTTTATGACATTTATCTTCCTTTGGCTATAATGATCCAGCCACATGGCATTTCTAATATTATCTTTTTAGATTTAGTTTTTTCATGACTTTTGAGATTGCATACTAGTTTTGAGTGAGTTTATGTGTGACCTCTTTTATCTCTTTTATCCCTAACTCCAACAAAAATATAATATTATCCTAATATAATATAATAATAAACTGGTGACATCTGAGATTCTCCAGTTGGATATTACATTGATACTTTATCAGTTTGAAGTGTGTGATTAAATAGTTAATAAGAACCTTCACAACCCTTTAGTATTATAAAATATTAGCCAGAATAATTATACAATGATGTACCTGAGTATTATAAAATCTTTGCACTATTAGAAAATCTTAATAAGCAAAACTGTACTGTTAGTCATCAGAAATCCCAACATCCTCTTGGCAATAAGCCAGGAAAGTTTATCAGAAACTTTGCATCTTAATATCATAGAGATTATCTCTGCTTTTATCTATCCTATTATACTGAGATGTGTCTGGCACTCTTCCTTTCAAATACCTTCTTAAATATGATAAACTAGTATCTTGATAGAGGTCGTCCTTCGTGAACTGTGGGCTCCTAAAAATAAGGCATCAAACCTTATTCATTGCTTTGTTGCTAGTTTGACTCTCACTTCTTCCATGACTTTCCTTGCTTTTTGATACTTTATGAATCAGACATAGTGACACACTTCTGTTCTCTTTCTTTTCACATCAATTCCCATGACTTGTATTAAATGTTTTACAAATTAAATTTAAGTTAAAATACAATTATAGTATTGTTCTGTAACCATTATATTACCCAACATTAACATTCCAAAATTACCACTACCTTGCAAATACAACAAGGGTACTTGAGGAGCTTGTTAATCCTCCTTAAATTCATATCCTGCTTTGAGCATCTACTAGAAAGTTCTTTATTCATATCTTTCAAAAAATATATATTTAAGGTACATTTTATTTATTGGTAACTTAAAAATCTTAAAAATACACATGAATATTCATCAGTGCCAGACATCTGCTAACTACTGCCTGGTCCTATTATTCAGGAGATTGAATAGCAACCAGAATATAGTTCTGATCTCCTTCATTATTTCATCATTTATTTGATCTCCCTATCACTTCATCTCTTAAAATAGTCAGAATTTGAGGTTTCTTTGTTTTATATATGGGTTCATATGTCTTGTCACACTCAATATATAGGCAAAATATAGGAAGTGACAGAGTTCATTACTGTAAAAGCAACGGAGCTCATTACCGTAGGATGCTAGGATACAGGAATCCTATTTCTGAACTTTCTGATTGACCTGTAACTTTAGTTTATGTTTTTTAACATTTATTATCAGTTTTGCTATGATGTCAAACTAAATATTCCTTTGTTTAATATTATTGATTTCCTATGCAAAAATGGATTATTTATAAGATTTGCTATGTTGACATATATCCAGAACTCCAAGAAACTCATGCTGCTTATATTAACTTCACTAAATTATTTTAGTAATCCAAAGTCCTAAACATGTTAAGTGATTAGTATCTTATTGTTGGGGGGGAGGGGCAAACCCAGTACTCAGGGTTTACTCTGCAGTACTTAGGAATTTGTTGGGGATCAAACCAGGGTGTACCTCATACAAGACTTGTGCATTGTGCTGTGTTGCCAGTCCCACTGTTCTATTTTTTAAACTTAAAAAGTTTATTTATGTGATTTGGTTTACAATACTTTTCCTTGTAGAGATTCAGGCAGAGAATGCCCTAACACCATACCCTAGCATCAGAGTGTCAGTATCCCTCCACCAATGTCTCAAGATTTCCTACCATAAACATATATCCACTTCACTCTGTAGACCAAATTCTATTTTTAAAATATTTTTATTTAATTTATTCTTTTATTGAATCACCATGTGGAAAGTTACAAAGCTTTCAGGTTTAAGTCTCAGTTATACAATGCTCGAACACCCATTCCTTCACCAGTGCACATATTCCACCACCAAGAATCACAGTATACCTCCCACCTTCCCCCCACTTCCCCAGTCCCCCAACCCCCACCCCGCATGTGTAACTGGTAAATTTCACTTTACTTTCACTTTACTTTGATTACATTCAATATTTCAACAAAAAACTCACTATTATTGATTTGGAGTTTCTCCCCCCTAAAGTCGATCTGCTGAAAAGAAAGCATTTGATAATTTGTTTTCCATTGCCGAGAATGAAGAGATATGAGGTCGAGAGGCCGCACTAGCAGCCGCACGGCTTTGGATTTCTGTATTTCAGTATTTTAGTAACTAAGTCCAGAGAAATATCTGTCAGAAGTTGCAACATTGTAAGCTTATACCTCTCAGCTACTTTATATTCCACATATGAGTGCAACCTTTCTATGTCTGTCTCTTTCTTTCTGACTCATTTCACTCAACATGATACTTTCCATGTTGATCCACTTATATGCAAATTTCATGACTTCATGTTTTCTGACAGCTACAGTATTCCATTGTGTAGATATACCAGAGTTTCTTTAGCCAGTCATCTGTTTTTGGGTACTCTGGTTTTTTCCACATTGTGGCTATTGTAAACAGTGCGGTAATGAACATAGAAATGCAGATGCCATCTCTACTATACCTTTTTGCCTCTCCGGGATATATTCCCAGGAGTGGTATTGCTGGGTGAAATGGAAGCTCAATTTCTAACTTTTTGAGAATCGTCCATATTGTTTTCTAAAAGGGCTGAACCAGTCGGCATTCCCACCAGCAGTGAAGGAGAGTCCCTTTCTCCCCACATCCACGCCAACACCGGTTGCTTCTGTAGACCCAATTCTAAAGGCCACGTCTTAGGATAGTTACTTTAGGTCATTTGTTATTCCATTACAGTGTTTATTTTCCTATTGCATATATTATAATGATCATTCTGCATTTGTCCCTTTCCCTCTGACTGACTTTCCATGATATCCTCTAGTTCAACTCACATGGCACTGAAGTGCAGTATTTATTTTCTTATAAATGAATATTATTCAGTTGTATACATATACATACATTTTCTTTATTCACACATATAGTTTTGAGCTCTCAGGTTGTTTTTAAATCTTGGTTACTGTAAAATAAAGTTTCAATTAGTGTATAAGTACAGATGTTTTTTAATGTTATTTGTGTATTCTTGGCATAACAAAAGGTGGAAATATTGGATCACACGCAGGCTTAATTTTGATTCCTGAGAAGTTTCCAGACAGTTTTCTGAACCAGATGGTTTCCTCACCAGCAGTGGACGAGGGTTCTTCCCTGCACTCCTCCCTCCACCCACTCTCTCAATACATTCCCACAACACTTTTTGATGCATGCCAGTGTCACTAGTTTGAGGTGACATAGTTTGATTTGCACATTCCTAAAAGTGATGAAGTCCATTTTTTCCATATACCTACTGGTCATTTTCATTTCTTCTTTGAGAAATTATTCTGCTCTTTCCCCCATTTTTGTGTGTTGTAATTTGTTAAATTTTGTAAGTAATATACCTTGGGTAGTAACTCTTTGTCAGTTGTGTGTGGAGTGAATATTTTTCCTATTATGCCAGCTGTCTTTTAATTCTCCTCATTTCATTTGCGATGCAGAAGTTTATTTATATGATATAGTCACTTTTGGTTTATTTTTGCTTCTGATTGTTTGCCCAGTGGCATTGAGTGATTGAAAAGGCTGCTAGATTTATGTCAGGAAGGATTCTACCTATGTTTTCCTAGATGAAATTTATAGACTTGCATCTAACATTGAGGTATTTTATTATCAGCACTCTCTTAATTTATCCTCTTTGAATTTTGTACTCAATTTTACTGAGAAATCAGTGTTTTCTTTTAAAAATGGTATTTGTGAATTTGATTTCATGTAACTGGAAGTAAAGGGACACTTCTAGGTAGAAACTTAATTTAGTAATTGTTTATGTCTTCTCTGGTTCTCTCCTGAAATTAATGCTAAAATATAAAGAAGAAAATTAATTCACTATGCAGAGAAATGCTCTAGAATGAATAATAGAATAAACATATATCTATTGAAAAGTTTGGGTTCTATTTCTAGAGAGATAGAACAGTGGCTAAGGCACTTGCCTTGCATGTGGTGGACATGAGCTCAATTCCAGACATTTCATATGGACTTCTTAGCTCAGCGGGAGTGATTCTTAAGCATAGAACTAGAATAAACACTGAGAACCACTTGGCATGGCCCCAAATTTAAAAAAGGAAAAAAAATGTTGCTTGTCATAGAGTTGAAGGTAAACTTCAGGGACTTGTTACCTTGCTATGTATGTCACTAATTCCATTCACTGCATATGATCCTACAAGCCCCTCCTGAGCACAGTGACCTTGCACTACTAGATATGGCCTCAAAACAAACAAAATATTGAATTTTATCTTAAATAGCAAAACAGTTAAAAATGTCACATAGAGTACTGGCATAGTTAAGAATGAGAACTCTAGTACTCCAGCTCTTCCCATTTCTAGCTTGTTATCTTGATAAAAATGCTTTGCTATTCCATTGGTACATATGTGTAATTGTATGTATGTATGTATATATGTATCCACACACATACATAGCATAAAAGAAATAGAGGGTACCTACTTTATAAGACTTATGAACTTAAAACTTAAATAGCTGACTGACATATAAAGAATTCTAAAAGTATTAGTTAATACTATTGTGTTTACAATCCATAGTAAACTCATTGCTTTATATTAAATAAAAACTTGATCAAGACTGAAACTTGATGTCACTTATCTTCAACTGTTTGCAAATCCTAGTAAGTTAAACAACTTTTTCAGGAGAAAATTCACATAAGTGCTCTGTTTTATAGAGAGAATGACTATTATAGGATATAAGGTTTATATCCTTTTAAGTCCTTAAAAAATTATTTTTAAAGGAGACAATTTATGATCATTTGAAAATTCAAAGTATAGAAGAAAAATATTCTCTAAGGTGACATTTTATTCACTGACAAATGTCATGCATTTATTGTTATCAAAATCTATTTATTTGAAATGTATGATAAACTTAATATAGAGTTCTTAAGAATAATAATAGTCTCATGTGGGCAATAATGTATAAAGAATTTCACATTTCCTGTGACTTCAAATATATGTTTCTCAAAATGTATATGAAATGCTATATTAATGAACAAATTTATAAATAAAATTGATTCTCTTGGAAAATCACAAATACAGTAGTTATAGGCATTTTGTAAAACAACTTCAAATAGTGATGGTTTAAGTGGTATCAATTTTATTTATTTCCTAGAAAACTATCAATTAGTTGGGGGAAAGGACCTTTTCCATGAGTCATTCTGAAACTAGTCTTCAACTTCTCCAGATCATTTCAATTAGAACCATTCTAGTTTGCTAGAAAGGATAAGAGCATGAAAGAAGTAATTATTCTTTTTGGGTGCATTGAAATTTTAAGAGCAGAAATTTACATTACAGGAAGACAAAATTAAAAAAGGAAAGACAGATTGAATGCAAGGACTAGATTCTTAATCAAACAGTCTGTAAAACAAAAGGATCCTTAGTAGGAAGAAGATTATTTGTCTTTTATCTCATCTGTGACCAGGTGAGTTTAACTTTGTCATGGAACCTTCTTTTCTTATAATCTCTCATTAAATTCAGCATCAAGCTTGGTTTAAGCATTTGCATGGAGAATAGGCAGTATTCTCTGAGAATTTGAACAAAGAATAAGCAGTATTGGTCTCAGGGAGTAGACAGTGTAGTGATACAGCCCTATGCCTAGAAAGAAAGAGAGAAATAGTTTTGAAGAGAATATCATACACTGATAAATGTAGTAAAGATCTACTGAAAAGTTCTTTGCTTAGGATTGCTGAGTTCATTGTTTCCTGAATCTCTTTGACTCAGAAAGCTTTTTCTTTCATAGAACCTAACAATACACTGTAGAAAACATATGCAGGGAAAGACTGCTGCTGTCAATATACCATCAGATGCCTTAATGAAAAAAGAATTAACGGGTGATAGAAAAATTGTAAAATATTTTAGGCCCAGAAGGCTAGTACAAGAGGTGAGGTTCTTACTTTGTACAATGTCAACCCTGATTAAATTTCAGCACCACACTTGGCCCACTGAGCACCATCAGAAGTAATCTCAGAGCACAGATCCAGGAGTCATCATCATCAAATCAATGAACAGATTTGTAGGTATGGTGTTAAGTCCCAAAAAGTTGAATGGGCCCTTTGGATCCGGCTGCGGAGCGAGCATGATGGAAGAGCCCAAGGGAGCGCCCTTGGACTCCAGGCAGCCCACTGAACTAATTCCGGCATGGGACCAGAGACCCCACGGTGCGCTGAAACAGTGGGACCCGGGCATCCCCCAATTCTTTTAACCTGTCTTTCTCTCTCAACTCCTCCCTCCTGAGCACAGCGCAGGATCCGCGGTTTTCCTGAGCGCAAAATGGAGCCGGCGATCCAGCTGAAACAGGACGCTTTTGTGCGCTTGCGGGAGACCCCAGGGGGCGGGGGCGGCGACCCCCACCCACAGCAGATAGATATTTAAACCCACCTCCCCCACGTGTGCTTCCCTTTGGATCCGGCTGCGGAACGAGCATGATGGAAGAGCCCAAGGGAGCGCCCTTGGACTCCAGGCAGCCCACTGAACTAATTCCGGCATGGGACCAGAGACCCCACGGTGCGCTGAAACAGTGGGACCCGGGCATCCCACAATTCTTTTAACCTGTCTCTCTCTCTCAAATCCAAAAAGTTGAATGGCTGGGCCACATGAAAACTCAATTCTTAGTTTTTAAAAAAAAATGCATATTGTTTTTCATAAGGGTTGGGCCAGTCAACAGTCTTACCAGCAGTAGATGATAGTTAATTTTTTCTCCACATCCTCACAAACACAATATATTTTTTAGCTATTTGTGACATGTTCCAGTCTTACCAGTGTGAGATGATATCTTGTCCTGATTTGCATTTCCCTGATAAGTTATGGAAAGAAAATTTTAATATACTGGTTGTCCATTTGTATGTCTTCTTTGAGGAAGTTTCTGTTCATCTCTTCTTTCCAATTTTTTATGTGGTTGTATTTTTTTCTGATAAGTTCCATCAGATTATAACTGGGACATTAACCCTTTATTAGATAAACAGTGGATAAATATATTCTCCCAGTATGTAGAGTCTTTTAAAAAAATATTATGGTTATCATTTCTTTGTTATGCAGAGGCTTTCATAAGATCCTATTTTTTTATCTTTGCTTCTATTTGTTAGACCAATACTATTTAATCATTTAAGATACCACTAAATTGAATGTCACTCTTACTGTCTGTCATCCCCTTGTTCATTGATTTGCTTGAGCAGGCACCAGTAACGTCTCCATTGTGAGACTTCTTGTTACTGTTTTTGGCATATCAATTACACCATGAGTAGCTTGCCAGGCTCTGCCGTGTGGGTAGGATACTCTCGGTAGCTTGCTGGGCTCTCCGAGAGGGGTGAAGGAATCGAACCTGGGTCAGCTGCATGCAAGGCAAACTCCCTACCCACTATGCTATCGCTCCAGTCCATGAAGTGTAAGTTTTCTGTAATATAATTCATGGATTCAGTTCTGATATCACATGGACTTTCACTATATCACTGCCATCCCATTATTCATCGATTTGGTCAAGCGGGTGCGAGTAACATCCCCATTCATCCCTGTTGTATGCTAGTAGCCCAATGGCGTATTGGGGGCTCTTTCAGGATCAGGGGAATGAGGACTGTCGTTGTTACTGTTTTTGGCGTATTGAGTACGCCACGGGTGGCTTTCCAGTCTCTGCCGTGAGGCGGGATACTTTTGTTAGCTTGCCAGGCTCTCCGAAAGGGACAGAGGCTTTTGGGGCAGCCTCTAATAGCCTTTACAGGTATTCCCAAGTCTACCGAATATAAGCTTTAGGTTGACTGTCATGTTGTAAAGATCTGCACACTGACAAACACGCACCTGTCTGCATTTCTGGGCAGCACCTGGGACATCTTCGACCTTCTTGAGATTGATGGAGTGCATCTGGATGTTGTTGAGCAGCTGGCAGAGCAGGACCCTATTGCGGAGGATCTGTGCCAGGTTGAACACCTGCACCGAGTCCCAGATCACCCGGTGGTTGGCTGACAGCAACCCAGTGGATGAGCCAGCATGCACTGTTGCCACGGCTCGGACATAGAGCCGTGGCGGCACATGGACTTTAGTCCAATCAAATTGACTTTTATCTGTAGGGTCAGAAAGGGATCTGAGCATATTTTTATGCATGTATTCAATCAGTTTTTCCCAATATCATTTTTTGAGAGTTTTCCTTAGCTCCACCGTCATTCTTTTTTTCTTTTGTCAAAGCTTAACAGTCCATATACCTGATGATGTGTCTCTGTGCTTTAAATTCTATTCCATTTGTCTGAGAGTCCTTATTCTGGTATTCTCATATTTTGATTACTACGGCATTGTAATATACTTTAAAATTGGACAAAGATAAGTCTCCTGTCTCTACTTTTTAATGACATTTTATAATGACACAAATAAAAATATCGGTAAACTCACACTTACTGAATTCCACTGTTTCTATCCTACTTTAGTAGGTAGAACTTTAAAATAGTATAATTTTAAAAATTTGATTATTAAATATTCTGTGGTTCTTACTGATAATACTTCACTTAATTCTTTTATTTTATTTTTTTATATTGAATCATCATGAGACACAGTTACAAGCTTTCATGATTGAGTTTCAGTCACATGATGATCAAACACCCATCCCTTCACCAGTGTGCATTTTCCACCACCAATGTCCCCAGTATCCCTCCCACCACCTCCACTCCATACCCTGCCTCTGTAGCAGGCACTTATTTTTTTTACTCTCTCTACTTTTGGGCATTATGGTTTACAATAGAGATACTGAGAGATCATAGTGTTTGGTACTTTGTCTACTTGCAGCACACATCTCCGATCCCAAGTGATCCCTTCAACCATCATTGACTTGATGGTCCCTTCTCTATCCCAACTGCCTTCTCCTGAAGCACTTGAGGTAGGCTTCCAATCATGGAAAAATCCTCCTGGCCCTTGTCTCTAGTGTCCTTGGGAATTAGTCTCATATTATGTTTATATTCCACAAATGAGGGCAGTCATTCTTTGTCTGTCCCTCTCTTTCTGACTCATTTCACTTAGCATGATATGTCCATCCACTTATAAGCAAATTTCATCACTTCATTTTTTCTAACAGCTGCATAGTATTTGGTTGGGTAAATGTATTATAGTTTCTTTAACCATTTGTCTGTTCTCAGGCACTTGGGTTGTTTCCAGATTCTGGCTATTGTGAACAGTGCTGCAATGAACATATATGTGCAGATGCACATTTTACCAGGAGTAAGCCCTGATCACTGGGTGTGACCCCCAAACCAAAAATTTAAATCACTTGTATCACTTGTGATATTTAAATAAATATTTAAATTTAAAATATTTAAATTTAAATAAAATCAGTTATTACTAAGCTTCCTACATGGGAAGGTGGGAAGGAGTGGGAAAGATTTTTGATGCTCTGAGACAGTAGTGGAGAGAGCGGAACATTTTGGTGGACAGTATGGTATTGAGACATTGTAAGCATAAAACTATCATTAGCATTATTGTAAATCATGGTTTCTATATTTTTATAAAAGCTGTTTTTTCAATATTAGAATATGTGTTTAAAATGCTAAAGCAATACAAGAACGAAAGAATAATATAAAACATTAATAACATATTTCTTAAAATTTTATAAGTATATTTGGAAGCTTAAGATTTTTTAATTAAGGAAAGTATAAATTTTGCTACAGGTTGAGTTAACAGGAGAAATCAAAAAACTAAAGTTTTTTAATATCAGGGGAGATGAAAATGATAATATATCATCATTATATATATTTTAATTTCATACAACAAAATGTTCTGATAAGAAAACCTATGCTACCACAAATATCATTGGGTTTTTCAAATTAATGATATTTTCTGTATAAGTTCTAGTTCTTTTAAGTTTATACTTCACCTATATATTCAGAGCTTATAAAACTATGTAGTTTCCAATAGAAGCTTTTCCAACTCTGAGATTTAGTTATTTTTCTTTTTTTTTTCGGGGGGCAGGGGGAACCCAACAATGCTCAGGGCCTCTGGTTCTGTGTTCAAAGATCATTCTAATGATTCCTGATGGTCTCTGGAGACCCTCTGGGATTGACTGCATGTAAGACAAGCACCTTACCCACTGTACTATTCTTTAGCCCAGTAAATCTTTAAATATTTGCAGCCATTTTGGTTATCTAAAACTCAGTATTCCATAATTCTCAAAAACATAATTAGGGATCCAATATTCTTTGTTTTCATGCATCTTACTTATCATTTCTGATCATTTAATTAAGAGATTTGCTCTGATATAAAACATTTCATCATGTTAGTTCATTTTCCTTTGTATATCTTTATTATAGTAACCCTTCTCTCATAGTTTGCCTGCCAAAGTTTTATGTAAGATTAAGTTTCATTTTTAAGCTAACTTGTATTTTTAGTAAAGAAAAATGTCCCTTTAAAGTTTAATAATTTTCTCAGATTATGAACAGATTTATCAGATTATTTTTTACTTAGTTTTACTACTGGTAATTTTACTAATACAAAGTTTTCGATATGCAATTCCAATTTTTTTGTGTGTGGGGCGAGCTCTCAAGTGATGTGCGGAGCTTCGGAGGGGCAACTCTCCATTTCCTCAGGAACCTCCCGGACTGTACTGCCTCATTGGGAGATTTTGTGTTGCCAGGGATCTCACCGAGATAATAAATGGCTACAGGTGGAGTTAACAGAAGAAATCTAAATGCCCTAGTCCCTCACAGATTAATTATAAGGTTTTCTCAAAATATTTTGGAGAACATTTAGGATTTTCTTTATTTTAAAATTAATCAAAGTAGCATATTTGTTTCAATTTTCTATTTATCATAAATTCTAAAATCCTTTTTTTTAATGTTTTCTTTTTTTTTCTTTTTGGGTCACACCTGGCAATGCACAGGGGTTACTCCTGGCTTTGCACTCAGGAATTACTCCTGGCAGTGCTCAGGGGACCATATGGGATGCTGGGAATCAAACCCGGGTTGACCGAGTGCAAGGCAAATGCCCTACCTGCTGTGCCACTGCTCCAGTCCCAATGTTTTCTTTCATGTAAATTTTTATTTATTGTTTCATTGGGTTTTAGATCTAATAATACATTATCTAGTATTTCTCCTAATTTTATTTACATTTCCAAGAATGAATTTTGTTGATTTCTAATTATTTACTGAGATCTATAATTAAATTGTTTTTTGTAAAATACTCATTATCTTGCTTTATCATATAATCATTCTTTTTAAATTTTTAAAATTTATAACATCATTCTTAAATGCCCATTATCTTATTTTGAAATTGAATTTTCCAGTGTTATTATGTCTTTTTTTACTGTACTTTTTAATTCATATTTCTGTTATTCTGACCTTTATTTTCTTTTTTTCTCATTATGTTGTTTTATGGGATTTGAACTGATCTTTGCTTATTTTCTAAGCCATCATGATAGTGTACTTTCATTAAGGGATGAGACAGTAGATTCCTTTTATCCCCTTAATGTTTATGACTCCAGATATATCTGTCTCTCCTTCTCCTCTTCCCTTGTTAAAAAGAAAAATATAGAAACTTATTTTGAGATATTTAACTAACTTTTCCTTCTGCATTTTTATACTCACCTTACTGTTCATTGATTGCTTCTTTTCCGTTTTTGAACAGTTTCAAAAAACCCTTCCCGTTGGTTTCTCTTCAATGCAGAAAATTACCTTGGAGGGAATTTAAACTGGTTAATGTTGACAGTTCATTGAACTCAGATGGCACCTGTCACCCAAATCTCTCATGGACCTCTTATCCATCTGCCTTTGGAGCATGTAACATTCTCTCCTCTCTTATTCTCAGATTTAACTTTTCATTTTTATATTTTTGGCTTCTTTAGATGCTCCATTGTTAGTTTTTCCTGTTATATGCTGACATCATATTGGTCCTGTAGTTTCAGTCATTGCTTATGAACCACTTATAGTTCATAGTTTAAAAATTGTGGAGATAGCATGTCACTTAATTTTTACTTAGAATATATAAATATGTTAATTCTATAATTTTACTCTCAAAATACAAATTTTACTGAGAATATTAACATGTGTAAATATATATACATACTGTCACTGTCACTGTCATCCGATTGCTCATTGATTTGCCCGAGCGGGCACCAGTATCGTCTCCATTGTGAGACTTGTTGTTACTGTTTTTGGCATTTCAAATACTCCAAGGGGAGCTTTCCAGGCTCTGCCGTGCGGGCAAGCTGCTCTCAGCAGCTTGCCAGGCTCTCCAAGAGGGACAAAGGGATCGAACCCGGGTTGGCCACATGCAAGACAAATGCCCTACCTGCTGACAAATGCCCTACCTGCTATATACATATGTATCCATAAATAGTGGCTTTGCTTCCCCTTCTGAGCTGTAAAATGCAGAAAACTCTTTTAGGTATCTGTTGTCTACTCCTCAGGACCTGTAAGATTTATTTTTAATTGAGAGGCATGAATAACACTTCTTCACTACATATTTTTCTTCTTGGACTGGTGCAATAGCACAGCGGGTAGGGCATTTGCCTTGCATGCAGACAACCCAGGTTTGATTCCTTTGCCCCTCTCGGAGAGCCTGGCAAGCTACCGAGAGTATCTCGCCTGCAGGGCAGAGCCTGGCAAGCTGCCCATGGCATGCATATTCAATATGCCAAAAACAGTAACAAGTCTTGCAATGGAGACGTTACTGGTGCTGACTTGAGCAAATTGATGAACAACGGGAGGACAGTGTTACAGCGCAGTGCTACATATTTTTCTTACCTTCCAGAAGTTTTTCATCCCTTGCTATCTTTTGAAAATTGTAGTATATTTAGTTTTTTAAGTCCTTACAAATTATTACAATGTCAATTTATGAATATTTAGCCTATTTTTCCAAATATATATATATGTATATATATACATACACACACACACACACATATATATATATATATATATATATATATATATAGCCATGTGGAAGATACAAAACATCAGGGCAAGTGGCAGTAGTGTAAATTAGTTAAATAAAATGCAGAGACCATTTAAGAAATGTGTACTATAGAATAAATGTGTTTGGGTTTCAAAACTCATGGAAGTTAACAAGGCTTTAAGGAAGTCAGGCCCACATGCAGACAAGAAATTTGCAGAGGAACTAAAATTTACAAGTGTTAGGATGGTACATATATATATATATATACACACACATATATGTGGATGTATATATTCCACCACTCGTGAGACAAACAACAAATTATATATTCTTATATGCTTTTATTTAAACCATTTTCTATATTGCTATTTCATATGGTAAATTAAAACTATGAATTTAGTTATCTGAGAAATAGCACCTAGATTTTGTAGAAAATGTGCAGGGAATCAAATTATACTATATTACAAATATTTAATACTCATATAATGCATGCCAGGCAAAGAACATGTTTTTATTGTCAAGAAAATCAACACTTGGACTCTTAGCCCATAAGAAGGAGTATACTTCAGTTTGTATGCACGTGCACCGTTAGATGAGGTCCTTCCATTTATTTGTTTATAAGGAAGTCAGGGAAGTCTTGAAGCGAATCTCTGGTTTAATTTTGACTTGTTAAGAAAAATATTCATATCAAGCCCCAGCTAAAGACCTTGAAGTAGAGAGAATAAAAGAGGTGATAAAACATTGCCATAAGGAAGGCTTGAACTTCAAGAGAATTGCTCAGTTTCAAAGACAGTAAGAATCTACTCTCTTAAAGGCCTTATAAGAACCAGAACCAATGGTCTCTCATTGGTCGTTTCTTTTCTCTAGCAAATAAAGTCTATCTATATGACCTTGATCTTTATAATGAAAGTGATCCAAGTTGATATTGGGTTGGTTATCCACACATCAATTTCTCACTTTTTTATTTAAGAAATTGACAGTAAATCTTTATATAAATATCCTAGAGAGAAGGGATTAAGGCTTCTATTTGGAAAGTCTTGATCCTATAATGAAATCATCCACATATAAACAGGAGCATCACAACTTCTGCCAGGAGAACTTCAGCAGAGGAATGCAACCATACTCTGGTCTGGTTCCTTGGCAGTCATAGATGTGCAACCTTAGCTTATGTTTGAGAATAAAACACTTTTTAAAGTTATCAGAGGCGTTGACAGTTGGGGTTTGGTCTCCATGCCTGTGAATAGAAAGAGACAGAGGGAAGCTCCAATACGAATGTATTCCTGTTAAAAGCCATCCTTTCTCCTTCAGTAACCTGTGAATTCCAAGGAAAGGGTAAAAGTAAAGTACTGTTAATTAAAAATATGGAGGCCTGGCATTGTCCAATCCACAACCTGTAAAAGAGGGTATAAGGAAAGGTCTTAATTTGACCTCATTATGTTAAAGGAGCAAGAGGCCTTTGCTGCAGGTCTTCTAATGCTAGCTCCTCTTCTTTTTTTTTTCCCCTAAACCCCCCACGCCCCTAGCCCCCCCCACCTTAAGCCCCCCCCCGCCTGTGTAACTAATAAATTTCACTTTACTTTCACTTTGATTGCATACAATATTTCAACAAAACTCACTATTATTGTTTGGAGAGTCTCTCCCCTAAAGTCAGACCTGCTGAAAAGGAAGCATTAGATAATTTGTTTTCCATTGCTGAGGATGAAGAGGTATGAGGTCGAGTGACCACACTTAGCGGCCTCTCAGTTTTGGGTTTCTGTAATTTAGTATTTTAGTAACTAAGTCCAGAGAGATATCTGCCAGAAGTTGCATCGTTGCCAACTTGTACTTCTCAGTTCCATTATATTCCGCATATGAGTGCAATCTTTCTATGTCTGTCTCTTTCTTTCTGACTCATTTCACTCAACATGATACTTTCCATGTTGATCCATTTATGCAGAGAAAGCATTTGACAAGATCCAGCACCCCTTTATGATGAAAACTCTCGCCAAAATGGGTATAGAAGGGACCTTCCTCAATATAGTCAAAGCCATCTACCACAAGCCTACGGCAAGCATCATCCTCAATGGGGAAAAACTTAGACCCTTCCCTCTGAGAACAGGGACAAGACAAGGATGCCCACTCTCTCCTCTTCTGTTCAATATAGTACTGAAAGTACTTGCAATAGCGATTAGGCAAGAAAAAGATATTAAGGGCATTCAGGTAAGAAAGGAAGAAATCAAGCTCTCACTATTCGCTGATGATATGATATTATACTTAGAAAACCCTAAAACGTCTACCAAGAAACTCCTAGAAACAATAGACTCGTATAGTAAAGTTGCAGGCTATAATATCAATACCCAAAAGTCCATGGCTTTCTTATATGCAAATAGTGAGAGAGAAGAAAGCGACATGATAAAAGCTATCCCGTTCACAATTGTGCCTCAAAAAATCAAATACCTCGGAATCAGCTTAACTAAGGAGGTAAAGGACTTGTATAATGAAAACTACAAAACGCTACTTCAGGAAATAAAAGAAGACATAAGGAAATGGAAAAATATCCCCTGCTCATGGATTGGAAGAATTAATATTGTCAAAATGGCAATTCTCCCCAAAGCATTGTACAAATTCAATGCGATCCCTATAGGGATACCCTTGTCATTCTTCAAAGAAATGGAGCAAGTGCTCCTGAAATTCATATGGAACAATAACCCCCCACGAATAGCTAAAGCAATTCTTGGGAAAAAGAAAATGGGAGGAATCAACCTCCTCTTCTTTCCTTGTGATTTCCAGCTTAAATCAGTTTGTCAATGGCTTGGAGCTGGAATTTGAAGCGTTATGAGTCTCTGAAGGTCTGAGATCCAAATCTACTTCTGATGAGATGTAAAGGGATCCAAAATTTCTCAGTGGGGTTATCATCTGTTGAAACAGAAGCATAGCCTTTTCCTTTAATGAGGAGTTTTCCTGCTACATTCAATTGAGAAAATACCTCCTTTTTGTATTTGATTTAACATTCCATATGTCCACTGAAAATGCAGAGGTGGTGGGTTTAAAGCTGCAGTGTTCTCTATTGAAAAGGGGTTGTAATAACTGTATCAGGGCAGGAAATATCCAAGGCTGCACTTCCTGCCATCACTGGCTGCAGTGATTATACTGATTGGAGCTCTGAAACTCCACACTGGGGAAAGGGGCTGAAACTGGGAACAAACCCTGATTTTGCGGGGCCCCCTTGCAGGTGGCCTGAGTTGGGGTCACCTACTGCATCAAAATTAAAGCAACAATCTCTGGCCCAATGATTTCCCCTCTTACACCGGGGACAGGGCCCAGGAGGAGCAGGTCTGGCTCTGCAGTCTCTGGCCCAGTGGTTTCCCTTCTTACACCGGGGACAGGGCCCAGGACATGCTCACAGTAGCTCTACTTGGGGGCACTCTGCAATCTTTACGAAAGTGGCCTGGTTTTCCACAATTAAAACATCTTTTCTGAGCTTGTCTCTGTAAAGCGTAGACCTGCACCTTATGTTTAGCAGAGCCAACATTCTAGCACGCTTCCAAGTACCCGAATATGTCTTCCTTCCCCTTAATAGGGCGCAGAATGGCCTGGCAATCCTCATTAGCATTTTCAAAGGCCAATAGTTTAGTCAACAGCTCCTGAGTTCTCTTGTCCTTAACCTGCATTTCAATGGCTTTCATCAACCTTCCTATGAAATCTGCATAAGGTTCTGAGGCTCTCTGGAAAATCTTTGTAAAACTTCCCTTAAATTCTGCATCTGCATCAACCTTCTCCTATGCATTCAGGACATGAGCAAAAACAGCAGGAGGCAAGTCACCTTGCCTCTATGGGTCGCACAATTGCCCTTCACCAATTAATATCTCGTAAATCAACTCAATCCCTGAAAAGTTTTGTCCAGCATGGCCTAGGCCTTGAAGCTTTGCCTTGGCCTCATCACTGAGCCACATTCTCCACTGCAGGTACTGAGAAGGGCTTAAGCATGTCTTAGTAATCATGTGAAAATCTTAAGGTACCCAGTAGGCCTTTTTACTCCAGTCTGTAAGATACTCCCTACAGAACAGAGATGTAGGCTGGTACAAGACACAGACCTGTTTGAAATGAGGGAGAGAATCCATCCTTAACCTGCGATAAGATGGACGCTGCTGCTTCTCTGCCTGGACTGGGCGATTGGGAGCATGTCCTGAGCGGTCTGGAGGCCGATTGGCTGAGTCACTCTCAGACTCAGAATCTGAGTAAGTGGTAGCAGATTCATAACCCACATCACTTTCATCTGATGCACTGGAAGTAGAGCTATATTCACCAGCCTCAGAAATATTTTTATTATGAAAACCCTTTCAAGACTTAGGTGTGGGAGGAGCTAAGGCAGTATTATTTATAATATTTTCCTCCACATTAATTGTACTTTTCAAAAACTGGATAATAGAATTAACAATCTCCTATGTAATCCAGAAATCCACGGGGATCTTAGTCCCTTCCTTAGATGCCTTAGAGACATTATACTTAACTTTTTTCCAAATCTTGGTGTCTAGAGTTCCTTCATTTGGGAACCATGGGCTAACCACATAAACTACTTTAAAGCAGGACAGGAGTTGGTCTCTGGGAATGCAGAGTTCCAGGTCTCCTGTTCTGTGGGAGAGACCCTGAATCAAATGCATAAATGGCTTGCCCTGTTCAGTCTGGTTTGAGAAAATATGAAAGATCTTGGGAAGGCCAAGAGTTTGCCCCATCTTAGTAGGGGATTGCTGCTAGGATTCTAATTCCCAGCACACTAAAAAGTCCTGTTCTCCTACTCACTTTCTAGAGTGGGGATGCACCAAACGTTATTCTTACCCTTAGTTGGTCGTTTGTGCCCACTCCAGGGATGCCGGCTGTAAAAAACTAAGGTACGCCGACAGGCATGTGCACTCGCGGGCTCTCTGGGCGGCTCTGTCTCACCATCCGTGTTCGGTGCTCTTCTGGAACTGCTGAGCATGGACTAGATCTCGGGATGGCTGTTGGCCAAGGACAGTCAAAGGAAGAATGAGGACCAATCTGGTTGCTGATTAGTTACCATTTATTCAATCTTCCGTCTTTCTCATCTCCCTCCCGCACTCCTAGTTCCATCCTCTCTCTGGATCTACCTCAGCTCTGGATTCCCTCTCACAAGTCTTTCCCTTTACTTGTCTCTCCCACCTTGCCCTCTAGGCTACACCCAACCAGGTAGCAAAATCAATATAAGAAAGCCCTTCCTGAGGGCCATCAGGTTCAAAGGAAATACTACCTAAGGGCATTCCAAAGCCCTTCCCCACTGTCAGCAGGCAAAATACCTCTTAAGGTTTTACTTCTTTCCTTAGTCCAAGAACTTATTCACATCTTAATACTAGTAATTTTTGTATGGACATAGCAAAAGATACATTGAGGCTTGCAAGGCAGCTCTCCTGGCAACATCTTGCCACAGACTCAGACTACAGCACTCAGGCCAGATTAATCATTCCTAACCCTAGCAGGGTTTGAATCTAGTTATCACTGTTTAGATCATGACAGCATTTATCCATGACCAAGCTCTTAACTTATAGTTAAGCATTAGGCACTTTGGCCAGGCCCATCTTGATGCCAGGGTAGCACACCACTCACCCGCTTGCCCTGGGTCCGTCTCATCCCTCGTCAGGACCCTGCTTTGGGGGTTGCTAGGAAGTAAGGGCAGCTGAGGCTTATGTCAAGAGAACAGATGCCCAGGAAGAAAATATCATGTGGAGTCAAATGACTCCCAGGTTACAAAAGTGTAGCATTTGCTAAGTCTTCCTGTGTCCATACAAAAAGGATATGGCTCTGTATAAACTATGCAAAGGACTCAAAGAGAAGAGAAAAACAATATTTACAAGTCAACAGAACACTAAGAAAGAAGCTACAAATAAACACAGAGGAATGGGAGCACTATGATGGGAGTAACCCAATAAACCTAGACTATCAGAGGCTATGTTATCCTACACTTTGCAACCCTGTTTTCCTTAGCCCCTTCTTTCTCTTGTGAAGAAGTTTGTTATGAATGCCCTAGTTAGTTAACATACATAAATAAGTAGAAATATAATTCATTTATCACTTTTCAAAAATGTCAGTGCAATTATTAGATATATAACATGAAATTAAGCCAAAGATTAGGTTGGAGTATATATGTGGATCACGCAGCTTTATTTTGCTCCTTACCAGTTTTTGTTAAAAAAAAATTAGTAGAGTAAGCTAAAGTATTGGTTTTCTTTTTTTTTAATTTTTTAATTAGTGAGTCACATTGAGGGTATAGTTACAGATTCGCACATTTTCATGATTGTTTTTCCCTCATGCAATGTTTAAGAGCACATCCCTCCACCAGTGTCCATTTTCCACCACCCATGAACCCAATATCCCTCCAACACCCCCAGTCCCAACCCCCCCACCCCACCCCGCCTCTGTAGTGGGGCATTTCAATTTGATATCTATCCTTCCTTTTGGGTGTTGTGGTTCCAAATAAGGGTATTGAGTGGTCATCCTGTTCAGTCTCTAGTCTACTTTCAGCACGCATCTCCCTTCCCGCGCAGGATATCCAATCACATATTACTAGGGGTTCGCCTCTCTATCTGGGATGACTTTCCCCCAGCGTGTGAGGCCAGCTTCCAAGCTATACAGCCAACATCCTGGTATTCTATACTACTATTCTTGGGTATTAGTCTCCTACTCTGTTGTTCTATATTCTATCCCTCTCTTTCTGGCTCATTTCACTTAGCATGATACTTTTCATGTTGATTCACTTATATGCAAAGTTCATGACTTCATCCTTACTGACTGCTGCATAGTATTCCATTGTATAGATGTACCAAAGTTTCTTTAACCAGTCATCTGTTCTCGGGCACTCGAGTTTTTTCCAGATTCTGGCTATTGTAAACAGTGCTGCAATGAACATATAAGTGCAGATACCATTTCTACTATACATTTTTGTTCCTCCAGGATATATTCCCAGAACTGGTATTGCTGGATCAAATGGAAACACAATTTCTAATTTTTTGAAAATCGTCCATATTGTTTTCCAAAGGGGCTGGAACAGTCAGCATTCCCACCAGCAGTGGAGAAGGGTCCCCTTCTCTCCACATCCTCTCCAACAGCGATTACTTTTGTTCTTTTGGATGTGTGCCATTCTCTGTGGTGTGAGGTGGTATCTCATGGTTGTTTTGATTTGCATCTCCCTGATGATTAATGATGCAGAGCATTTTTTCATGTGCCTTTTGGCCATTCGTATCTCTTCCTTGGAAAAGTTTCTGTTCATTTCTTTGGCCCATTTTCTGATGGGGTTGGATGTTTTCTTCTTGTAGAGTTCAACCAGTGCTTTATGTACCCTTGATATCAACCCTTTATCAGATGGGTATTGGGTGAATATCCTTTCCGATACTGTAGATTGCCTTTGAATTCTGGTCACTGTGTCTTTTGCTGTGCAGAAGCTTTTTAGTTTAATATAGTCCCATTTGTTTATCTCTGTTTCTACTTGGTTGCTTAGTTCCGTGTCATCTTTGAAGATACCTTTAGCTTCAATATCGTGAAGGTTTTTGCCGACCTTGTCTTCGATGTACCTTATGGATTGTGGTCTGATTTTGAGGTCTTTAATCCATTTTGATCTGATTATTGTGCATGGTGTCAGGTCAAGGTCTAAGTCAATTCTTTTGCATGTGGTTGTCCAGTTATGTCAGCACCATTTGTTGAAGAGACTTTCCTTGCTCCACTTCACATTTCTTGCTCCCTTATCAAAGATTAGATGATCATACATTTGGGATTGTGTGTAGGGATATTCTGCTGTGTTCCATTGGTCTGTGGCTCTGCCATTGTTCCAGTACCATGCTGTTTTAATTGTTACTGCTTTGTAGTAAAGTTTAAGGTTGGGAAGGGTGATGCCACACATCATCTTTTTCCCAAGAATTGTTTTAGCTATCCGTGGGCATTTATTGTTCCGTATGAATTTCAGGATTGCTTGATCCATTTCTTTGAAGAATGTCATGGGTATCCTTATAGGGATCGCATTAAATCTGTATAATGCTTTGGGGAGTACTGCCATTTTGACAATGTTGATTCTCCCTATCCATGAGCAGGGGATATGTTTCCATTTCCTCATGTCCTCTTTTATTTCATGGAGTAGTGTTTTATAGTTTTCTTTGTAGAGGTCCTTTATTCTTTAGTTAAGCTGATTCCAAGATATTTGATTTTCTGGGGCATGATTGTGAACGGGATTGCTTTTTTCATGGCCCTTTCCTCTGTCTCATTGTTTGCATATAGGAAGGCCATGGATTTTTGGTTATTGATTTCATAGCCTGCGACTTTACTGTACAGGTCAATTGTTTCTAAGCGTTTCTTACTAGAGCTTTTAGGCTTCTCTAGATATAATATCATATCGTGTGCGAATAGGGAGAGCTTGATTTCTTCCTTTCCTATCTGAATCCACTTAATATCTTTTTCTTGCCTAATGGCTATTGCTAGTACTTCCAGTACTATATTAAAGAGAAGTGGTGAGATTGGGCACCCTTGTCTTGTCCCCGATCTTAGAGGAAAGGCCTTTAGTTTTTCCCCATTGATGATAATGCTTGCCATAGGTTCGTGGCAAAACCCATTTTGGTGAGAGTTTTTTATCATGAACGGATGTTGTATCTTGTCATATGCTTTCTCTGCATCTATTGATATGATCATATGGTTTTTATCTTTATTGTTGTTGATATGTTGGATTATGTTGATTGATTTCCGAATGTTAAACCATCCTTGCATCCCCAGGATGAATCCCACTTGGTCATGGTGTATGATCTTTTTGATGAGTTGTTGGATTCTATTTGCTAGTATTTTGTTGAGGATCTTCGCATTGGTGTTCATTAGAGATATTGGTCTATAGTTTTCTTTGTTAGTGGTGTCTTTGTTTGCTTTTGGTATTAGGGAGATATGTGCCTCATAGAAACTGTTCGGAAGGGTTCCTCTCTTTTCAATTTTCTGGAAAAGCTTGAGGAGAACTGGCAACAAGTCTTCTTTAAATGTTTGGAAGAATTCGCCAGTGAATCCATCTGGCCCTGGGCTTTTGTTTTTGGGAAGACTTTTGATTACAGTTTCGATTTCCTTAATATTAATGGGTCTATTCAGGTATTCCAAGTCTTCTTTGTTCAGTCTTGGGAGATTGTAAGAATCAAGGAATCCATCCATTTCTTTTAGGTTCTCTTGTTTTGTGGCATGCAGACTTTCAAATTAGTCTCTGATGATCCTTTGAAACTCCTTGGTATCTGTTGTGATATCCCCTTTTTCATTTCTGATTCGGTTTATTAGAGTTTTCTCTCTCTCTTTTTTTGTGTGAGTCTTGCTAGTGGTTTATCAATCTTATTTATTTTCTCGAAGAACCAGCTCTTGGTTTCATTGATCTTTCGGATTATTTTTCAGGCTTCCATATCAGTATAATTATAATTATAATCAGTATAATTTCTGCTCTAAGTTTTATTATTTCTTTCCTTCTATCTGGTTTGGGTTCCTTTTGCTGGTCCTCTTCTAAGATCTTGAGCTGCGAAGTCAAGCTATCTACATAGGCCCTTTCTTTCTTTCTGAGGAAAGCTTGCAGAGCTATAAGTTTTTTCCTTAATACAGCTTTAGCTGCGTCCCATAGGTTCTGGTAGCTTGTGTCTTCATTCTCATTTGTTTCAAGGTATTTTTTTATTTCTTCCTTGGTTTCCTTCATGACCCGCTCATTGTTCAATAGTGAGTTGTTTAATTTCCGGGTGTTTTATTTGGTTTTCTGTGTCTGTGTTTGATTAACTTCCATATTTAGCGCATCATGGTCTGAAAAGATAGTTGATACAATTTCTATCTTCCCGATTCTATTAAGGTATAATTTGTGACCCAGAATGTGGTCTATTTTGGAAAACATTCCGTGTGCACTGGAAAAGAATGTGTATTCTTTCTTTTTGGGTCCTATAGCCCTGTATTAGGTCTATTAGCCTTGTCTCCTCTATTTCTTCCTTCAGAGCCATTGTTTCCTTGCTGAGTGTTGTTCTTGTTGATCTATTCAGAGGTGATAAGGCAGTGTTGAAGTCTCCAACTACTATCTTGGTGCTAGTTATGTCCTCCTTAAATTCTGTTAGGAGTTCTTTTAAGTATTTTGCTGGTCGTTCATTAGGTGTGTATACTTTTAAGAGTGTGATTTCTTCCTGTTGTACATATCCCTTGATGAATAGAAAATGACCTTCACTGTCCCTTCTGATCTTTTTCAGCCTGAAATCTATGTTGTTGGATACTAGTATGGCCACCCCCGCTTTTTTTTTTTGAGGGAGCTGTTTGCTTGCAGGATTGTTTTCCATCCTTTGATTTTTGAGTCTGTTTTTGTTCTGACTATTCAGATGTGTTTCTTGTAGGCAGCAGAAAGTTGGGTTTAGTTTCTGAATCCATTTTGCCACTCTGTGCCTCATGATTGGTGCATTTAGACCGTTAACATTAAGATAAATTATTGTCATGGGATTTTTTGCCATTTTTCTGTAGGTTTTGTTGTTCTTGTATGTTTTTTTCCTTGTCTTATAGTAGCCCTTTGAGTCCTTCTTTTAAATTTGGTCTTGAGTCTATGAAGTTCTTGAGATGTTTCTTCTCCGAGAAATAGTGTATGGTTCCTTCAAGTTTAACTGAGAGTTTAGTCGGGTAGAGTTTTCTTGGTGAGGCGTTCATTTCATTAAGTTTTTTCACTATATCCCACCATTGTCTTCAGGCTTGGAAGGTTTCTTCTGATAGGTCTGCTGTGAATCTAAGAGGTGCTCCTTTGTATATGATCTCCTTCTTTGATCTTGCTGCTTGCAGTTTTGTGTCTCTATCCATGGCATCCATCATTCTGACTATGATATGCTTTGGGGATTTTTTATTTGGGTCCCTTTTAGCTGGTACCCTTCGGACTCCTTGGATCTGGATCTCCGCATTCTCTAGCCTTGGGAATTTCTTAGCAATGTCTTTAATTGTGTTTTTTTTTTCATTGAGATTGGTTCCGTGTGGTTCTAGTACTCCCATGATTCTTATGTTGTTTCTCCTGAGTTCATCCCCTAGGACTCTAATTCACTCCAGAGCCATTTTGAGGTCTTTTTCCATTATTCGTTGTTGCCTATAACTTTGTGCAGCTCATCTACAAGCTCACTGATTCTGTCTTCGGCTGTAGTCATTCTACTATTGAGGGCTCCTACCGCGTTTTTTATTTCATCAACTGATTCTTTTAGTTGTGTGACTTCTGTTCGTAGCTTTGAAATTTCTGCTCTCATTTCTTCCTGGATTATCTTGGTGGACCGTTCCAATGCTGCATCCATATCCTCCCTTAATTTATTGGATGTTCGTTCCATAGTTGCTCGATTTCGTGAACCATCCTCACGATTTCCTCTCTGAATTCTTTATCCAAGAGGAGGTTGTATTTCTGGGAAGTCGCTGCTGAGGTTAGTGAGATACTTTCTTCGATCTCTGCTGCTGGTGGGGATTTTCGCTGTTTCTTCATATTGTTCTGGGCTTTACTATCCGGTGCTCTCCTTTGCTTGGGAGGGGCCTCAACTGAAGATGTGGGGCTATGCTCTTTTTACAAAGGTCTTTTATGTGCAACTTGCTGTGTTCACTGACAGTTTTCGTGAAATTAGGATAGGCTAGGTTAGTTGACTATTAACATATAGTGACTAAGATGACCAGGGAATTCTTCAGAGGAGTAGATTCTATCAATTGTGGCCAAAGGACAATGCATGGAATGGTAAAAAACAATTGCGGCCGCTTCGGAAAGAGGCCACCCCCACTTTTGAGGCCACACCCCCTAAGGTGAGGACATGCCCCTAACCTGGAGATGAGGGAGGGGTCAGGGCCCAACGCTGTGGTGGCCAAAAGGTGCCAGGCGGGGGTGGGGGAGTCAGAGCGAGCCCCAAACCTTGGACAGGGGGCTGGAAAGGGCTTCTCCGAGATGGGCAGGGTCTCCGAGGGATATCCCAATTACCTGCAGAATGGGGAGGGGTCAGGGCCCGTCGGTGTGGTGGCTGAAAGGTGCCAGGCGCTAAAGTATTGGTTTTCAATACATTTATGAAAGGCCATTATCAGGAAATACATGATTATGAAATCTGAGTCTGACTCCAACATTTTTGAAGTATATCTGCAAGTCTTAGTGAAAAAATCTAAGGGAAGAGATTCCTTAGCATCATTATATTATACTCCTATGTACCACTTTTGAATATGCATGCCTCTTTATGCAAAGATTTAGTTCAGAAACCACAGTATCAAAGAATATAAGTGAATTGTTCAGGTTATGTAACAATTTTATTTATGTGTAGCTTTTTTTTATGATTGTGTGCAATTTGACTTGTGTGTAGATTGTTTATATATGCTATCTTCTCTGATTTATTTGGTGACTTTGAATAAGTGTACACATAAGTGCTGACACATGTTAACTGGATTTAGACACCAATTTTTTTTTTTTTGCTTTTTGGGTCACACCTGGCATGCACAGGGGTTACTGCTGGTTCTACACTCAGGAATTACTCGTGGCAGTGCTCAGGGGACCATATGAGATGCTGGGATTCGAACCTGGGTCAGCAGCATGTAAGGCAAACGCCCTACCCGCTGTGCTATTGCTCCAGCCCCTCCAATATTTTTTTAAGGTGGAACAGACAACATTGTTTAAGACTATCTGCTACATACACTCATTTCCTTTAACTCACAGATCACTTTAGGTTATTATCTTTTCTCCTGAAAATAACGAAATGAATTGAAGAACTAGTAATAACCTATTGGTAAACATTTAACATGAGGTACAGTTTCAGATATTAAGAATAGTTACTTGGTTTTAGTGAATCTTCTTGATGATCTAGAAACAATTTGATAAAATTAAAATATAAAATTACTTCACACCCCCGAGTTTCTGAAGCCACTCCCCGCCCGCCCTGCGCACCCCGTCTCCCGAACCGGCTTGTAACTGCGCAAGTCCTTCAGGTACGAGGACCATCCCTCGGCCACGCCCTCCCATCCCCCCCATCAACAGGAAGACACTGGGGGCGTGGCCTGTGTCTTAGTGGGCGTGGTCTCAAAGTGGGCGTGGCCTACTTTCGGAGCTGCCAACGCTAACGCGGCCGCAGTTATTCTTTGCTACCTCAGCTCAATCGGTACTGTGTATTCCTTTGAAAATTCACTTTTGCGATCTCAAACACTTACGCAAAATAGCCATTAGCTTAGGCTGACACTATAAAAGCTGTCAGTGAATAAGGGAAGTTTAGCACAATCGGAGCCCCTTCTTCCCACAAAAAGGAAGAGGAATAAATAACTACAAGGTTCCAACTCTATACTTCCGTGACAATATGAAGAAGCAGCGAAAATCCCCTCCACGAAGAGAGGGTGAAGAAAAGATACCAGAAACCTCAACAGGGGCTTCTCACATCTACGACCTCTCAGATAAACAATTCAGAGAGGAAATCTGGAGGAGAGTCGACCTACTCCAAGCAAATATGGAACAGACATCCAATAAATTAAGGGAGGAGATGAATGAAGCGCTGGAACGGTCTACCAAGAAAATCCAGGAAGAAATGAGAGCAGAAATGAGAGCAGAAATTTCAAACCTTCGAACGGAAGTCTCACAAATAAAGGAATCGGTAGATGAAATAAAAATCTCACTAGATGCCCTCAACAGTAGAATGACTACAGCCGAAGACAGAATCAGTGATCTGGAAGATGAGCTGCAGAAAGCTTATAGACAACAACAAATCATGGCCAAAGACCTCAAAAGGGCTATAGAGCGAATCAGAGCCCTGTGGGATGACTTCAAGAGGAACAACATAAGAATCATTGGAGTACCAGAACCGCAGGGAAGCAACCCCAATGAAAAAAACACAGTCAAAGATATCATTGCTAAGAAATTCCCAGAGCTGGAGAAGGCAGGCATCCAGATACAAGGAGTCCGAAGAGTACCAGCAAAAAGAGACCCGAATAAAAAGACCCCAAGGCATATCATAGTCAGAATGACGGATACCATGGATAGAGACACAATTCTGCAAGCAGCAAGGTCAAGGAAGGAAATCACATACAAAGGAGCACCCCTCAGATTTACGGCCGATCTGTCAGAAGAAACCCTCCGAGCCTGAAGACAATGGTGGGACATAGTGAAAAAACTCAACAAAATGAATGCCTCACCAAGAATACTTTATCCGGCTAAACTCTCACTCAAACTCGAAGGAACCATACACTATTTCTCGGATAAACAACAGCTCAGGAACTTCATAGACTCAAAACCAATCTTGAAAGAAGGTCTAAAGGGACTACTGTAAGACAAGGAGGAGCCCCATAAGAACAACAAATCCCACAGAAAGATGACACAAAACCACATCACAATAATCTCTCTCAATGTCAATGGCCTAAATGCACCTATCAAGAGACACAGAGTGGCTAAATGGATCCGGAAATTAAGCCCAACATTCTGTTGCCTGCAAGAAACACACCTGAACAAAGAGAGTAAACATAGACTCAAAGTCAAAGGATGGAAAACAATCCTCCAAGCAAACAACCCCCATAAAAAAGCTGGAGTGGCCATCCTGGTATCCGACAACATAGATTTCAGGATGAAAAAGATCAAAAGGGACAGCGAAGGTCATTTTCTGTTTATCAAGGGATATGTACAACAGGAAGAAATCACACTCTTAAACGTATATGCTCCTAACGAACTACCGGCTAAATATTTAAAACAACTCCTAACAGACTTCAAAGAGGACATCACTAACAGCACAATTGTAGTCGGAGACTTCAATACGGCCTTATCGCCTCTAGATAGATCCACAAGAACAAAACTCAACAAGGAAACACTGACTCTGAAAGAAGAAATTGAAGAGAGAGGCCTAATAGACCTATACAGGGCCTTATACCCCCAAAAGAAAGAATACACATTCTTTTCCAGTGCACATGGAACATTTTCTAAAATAGACCATGTACTGGGCCCCAGAACATACCTCAATAGAATCGGAAAAATAGAAATTGTATCAACCATCTTTTCAGACCACGATGCGCTGAAGATAGAAGCTAACCACCCACAAATACGGAAAATCAAATCAAACACCTGGAAATTAAACAATTCCATGTTGAACAATGAGTGGGTCAAGAAGGAAATCAAGGAAGAAATCAAAAGATACTTAGAAACAAATGAGAATGAAGACACGAGCTACCAAAACCTATGGGACGCAGCTAAAGCCGTGTTAAGGGGAAAATTTATAGCTCTCCAAGCATTCCTCAGGAAGGAAGAAAGGATCCACATAGATAGCTTGACTTCACGACTCAAGACCCTAGAAAAGGACCAGAGAAAGGACCCCAAACCAGACCGAAGGAAAGAAATAATAAAAATTAGAGCAGAAATTAATGACATCGAAACCAAAAAAACAATCCGAAAGATCAATGAAACAAAGAGTTGGTTCTTTGAGAAAATAAATAAGATTGATAAACCGCTAGCAAGTCTCACAAAGAAAGAAAGAGAGAAAACTCTAATAAATCGAATCAGAAATGAAAAGGGGGACATCATAACAGAAACCAGTGAGATTCAAAAGATCATTAGAGACTACTTTGAAAGTCTTTACGCCACAAAAAAGGAGAACCTAAAAGAAATGGATGGATTCCTTGATTCCTATAATCTCCCAACACTGAAGAAAGAAGACTTGGAATACCTGAATAGACCCATCAATGTTAAGGAAATTGAAACGGTAATCAAAAACCTCCCCAAAAACAAAAGCCCAGGCCCAGATGGTTTCACTGGCGAATTCTTCCAAACATTTAAAGAAGACCTATTGCCTGTTTTCCTCAAACTTTTCCAGGAAATTGAAAAAACAGGAACTCTCCCAAACAGTTTCTATGAAGCACATATCTCCCTAATACCAAAAGCAAACAAAGACACCACTAAGAAAGAAAATTACAGAACAATTTCCCTGATGAACACCGATGCGAAGATCCTCAACAAAATACTAGCAAATAGGATCCAACAACTCATCAAAAAGATCATACATCACGACCAAGTGGGATTCATCCCAGGGATGCAAGGATGGTTTAACATTCAGAAATCAATCAACATAATCCAGCATATCAACAAAAGTAAAGATAAAAACCATATGATCATATCAATAGATGCAGAGAAAGCATTTGACAAGATCCAACATCCTTTCATGATGAAAACCCTCGCCAAAATGGGGTTTGGAGGAACTTTCCTCAAGATAGTCGAAGCCATCTATCACAAGCCTACGGCAAGCATTATCCTCAATGGGGAAAAACTAAGGGCCTTTCCTCTGAGATCAGGCACAAGACAAGGATGCCCACTCTCACCACTCCTCTTCAATATAGTACTGGAAGTACTTGCGATAGCTATTAGACAAGAATAAGAGATTAAGGGCATCCAGATAGGAAAGGAAGAAATCAAACTCTCACTATTTGCAGACGACATGATACTATATCTAGAGAAGCCTAAAGCCTCTACTAAGAAACTCTTAGAAACAATAGACTTATACAGTAAAGTTGCAGGCTACAAAATCAATACCCAAAAATCCATGGCCTTCATATATGCAAACAATGAGGCAGAGGAAAGGGACATGAAAAAAGCAATCCCATTCACAATCGTGCCCCAGAAAATCAGGTACCTCGGAATCAGCTTAACCAAGGAAGTAAAAGACCTTTACAAAGAAAACTACATAACGCTACTCCATGAAATCAAAGAGGACATGAGGAAATGGAAACATATACCCTGCTCGTGGATAGGGAGAATCAATGTTGTCAAAATGGCAATACTCCCTAAAGCAAAAAAGTACAATCGAAACAATATCTGCACATGTATGTTCATCGCAGCACTGTTTACAATAGCCAGAATCTGGAAAAAACCCGAATGCCCCAGAACGGATGACTGGTTGAGGAAACTTTGGTACATCTATACAATGGAATACTATGCAGCTGTTAGAAAAAAGGAGGTCAAGAATTTTGTAGTTAAGTGGATGGGCATGAAAAGTTTCATGCTGAGTGAAATGAGTCAGAAAGAGAGAGACAGACATAGAAAGATTGCACTCATAGAATAACAGAGTGGAGACTAACACCCAAGAACTGTAGAAATAAGTACCAGGAGGTTGACTCCATGGCTTCGAGGCTGGCCTCACGTTCCGGGGAAAGGGCAACTCAGAGAAGCGATCACCAACTACATTGTAGTCGAAGGCCATGTGGGGGAAGGGAGTTGCGGGCTGAATGAGGGCTAGAGATTGAGCACAGCGGCCACTCAACACCTTTATTGCAAACCACAACAGCTAATTAGAGAGAGAGAGAACAGAAGGGAATGCCCTGCCACAGTGGCAGGGTGGGGTAGGGGGGAGATGGGATTGGGGAGGGTGGGAGGGACGCTGTGTTTACGGGTGGTGGAGAATGGGCACTGGTGAAGGGATGGGTTCCCGAACTTTGTATGAGGGAAGTATAAGCACAAAAGTGTATAAATCTGTAACTGTACCCTCACGGTGATTCTCTAATTAAAAATAAATAAATTTAAAAATAAAAAATAAAAATAAAAAATAAAATTACTTCACAACTATTAAATTAATCAACTTATAAATTTACTCATATATTCAATGTTTCAGTACTATGCATTTTAAATTGAAAGAAATATATGTCATTTTCCTGTCTGTTTTAGTGCATTCTCACATTGTTATTGTTGTTAATACCAATATTTCATTTGCAGGTTTTATTTTTGTTTCAGTAACTGAAAAATGTAGACTAATAAAACAATACTACATAAATAAATGTTATTTGTATATAAACACCAACACTATCAGATGGGGGGAAAAGCTTGAAAAGAATCACAGAAGAATGTTTGTATTTTCTGAACATTCTATGTAACACTTTATATTTTCTTTTCCCTGTAGCTATTATATAGGTGCTGATAAACATATATGATTTATCAGGTAGCTGTGGATCCTTCCTAATGCTACCTCTGGTTTTTGTAGTCCTGTGATCCACACACACTGCAGAGAAGAACCCGCCATCAGCTGAGACCCTCGCTGAGCTTGCGAAAATGTGCTGAAGACTCACAGACACAGCCTTGCCTGCTCAATGAAAACTGCTTCCAGTTCCAATATAATCTAACAGGTAAATTTCAAATTTATGGCCATGCCATGTTCTCTAAACATCAGCTAACATGAGCATGTTTGCACTTGTTTTTCATGCTTGGAATTCAAGACTGAAAGTAGGATGTGTGCATCTATTATTTGGAAGACTGAGGGCTTGACATTGTCATTGTCCATATACGTGCAAGAAAAGTTTAAGAGCTTATTCATGCTATGGATACCTGGGATCTCTGAATTAAAAAAAAACTAGGCAGAGTTTCAAAATAAAGTTTAATTAAGCTATGACAGGTTTAAACAACAAAAGTTAGGTCCAGGATGTGATTTGCTATTCACGGGAGAATGTAACCATGCTCTCATAGGCATTGCTCTTTTAAGAAATTTAAGCTTGCTTTTAAGTCTGTGTTCTCCCTTCAACATGTATCTCTCTTGCTTGTCTCCATGTCTCATTGCTCTTTCAAGTTTGTCTCCTCTCTTGAACACTTTCCTTCCACAACTCTATCTCACATCTTACAAAATTTTGTTCAGTGAAAACTACCTTGCTTCACACACACAAAAAAATAAATAAATGAATAAATAAATAATAAATAAATAAAAAGCTTGCGATGTACTTTTTTGGAAGTGTATTAAAGATGAGTAGGAGGTAGGTCTGATCACAAAAGTACCAGAAATATGATTCATTGTTCAGTCAGTGCTTACAATTTTCTGTGCTATGACCACCTATATCAAAGAACAGTTTTGTTGCATCGATCTGCGATCTGCCATTCTCTGGAGCAGCAGGTATGCAAAATTCCACAAAATGTTGCTCCATGTTAAGTCTCAACTTTGAATTCAATGCCAATGACCAAACTGACATGGGGATGCAAAAGCCAAGTAATAGTATAGAATTTTCTAAAAGAAACAAAGGAAAAAGAAAAAAAAGAAAAGATCCATAGCCGTCCCAGTAGCACTTCTCAAATTTCTTATGTAAAAAACTTCCTAATAAATTCTTAGGGGCCTCCTCGATTGTGTTTATAGGTGGAAGAGAAACTACTCTGTTTCCTCTTTTCCTTTATAATAATCAAGTTCAGATGCTTCATTTGTAATATTTAGAAGTTCAGTAGAATTTTCTTTAATGAAAGGCATGTGTCTAATATGTTAATATTACTTTACATGGATTTTACTAGTAGTATTAAATACTAAGATAACCTAGGTAGAAAGGAAAATCCACTTTATTTTTTTATGTTTTTTTTTTTTGCTTTTTGGGTCACACCTGGCAGTGCACAAGGATTACTCCTGGATCTGCACTCAGGAATCGCCCCTGGCGGTGCTCAGGGAACCATATGGGATGCTGGGAATCGAACTCAGTTCAGCCGCATGCAAGGCAAACGCCCTGCCCACTGTGCTATCACTCCAGGCCCCTGGAAAATCCACTTTAAAGGATTCTCACTACATACAATCAAGGGCCTTCCTTTTCTAACTGCACAAAAAATAAGAGTAAAATTTTTTTTAGCAAGCAATCAGTTTAATATTAATATATTTTCTTCTAACTCCAAGTTGTCTAGTAGGTAATGCTCTCTGACAAATTTATAAAACTTCTCTCATCAGAGAATAATTTGAAAAATTTAAGTTTTATAGCAGCTATATAACTTGCATAACAAACCCTGTCCTGACTCATCTGTGCAAAATAGAACAAATAGTTTAAATGATTGAATTTGGTTTTGCAAACATTTTCAAAGTCACATCAAACTAACCATTATTTATAGGCTAGTGCATCTCTAAATTATCTTCAGCAAATAGATGATTATGCTGGTTTTCCTTTACCACCGTGGTTAAGTTTCTTTCCTTCTCCAGCCAGTTGAGATAAATTCCCACAAAGCATTCAATTATTTTTATCTCTATAAACCAAACATTAAGAAGGCAACTTACTTGTATTTATGTTTGTTTGCAATAACATAAAGGTATGACTTTTTGAAATCTTCTGAACATTATTTTAGGTCTCTGTTTAAATAGGTTTTGCAATAAATCTGTATAATTAAGTACTCATTGTATTTGTAACACTTGACCATAATTTAAGACTCATTATGGTGGTAATTTTATGCCTGTAGAGTGGAGCACATGCCAGCTAAGTGAAAATGCTACCTGTGGGCAAGGGGTTCAGACTCGCCTTCTTAGCTGTATGCGCAGTGATGGCAAGCCAGTCAGCATGGACCAGTGTGAGCAGGTAACTTGTTGATGATCGTGCAACACTGTTTTCCAACTACCAGTTTGTGCACACCACAGTACTTGATAACAAGACTAATTAATTTTTATTGCAGCTTAGCTTGTATAATAAAACTAATATTGGACCTCATTAATTTCAACTTACACAAAGAGACCAGGAAGTGAATCATTTAAAAGCATTTAGGGAAATCAGTACATTTTAAAACATTATTTTTAGTATGTCTAAGAACATATTTATCTTGTTTCCCAGTAATATTTTTATTCTGTGACTTTAATGTTTGGAAACAATTCTCCTTTTTAATTACATTATTTGCATATATGATCAACTCTGATCCTAACTTGTATATGGGCATTGATATTAATTAGCTTAGAAAATTATTATTACACAAATATAATTTATATTCCCAATCTAAGTTAAAGTAGCTTTCTAGCAAGTTTCAGATTAGTGGGCTCTGATCCTAACTTGTACATGAGCATTGATATTAATTCGATTTTAAAATTATTACTAAGTAAATATATTTATGATTTTTATTCCCAATCTAAGTTAAAATATCTCCTTACTAAGTTTTAGATTACTGGGTTCTGAATTTTATGACTTTATTTTCACCTTATTTTTTTGTCTGTGACAAACTGTAGTTCAAACAAAAGAGTAGTCAAACCCCTTTCAAAGAAATCAATGTTTCCTTCCTCAGGTATGTGTGAAAAGCATTACTGAGGAATTTTATAGAAATAAAGTTGATTATATGCTATCAGATAATAAGAATCACTAATAATATAATTTATGATCATTTGGATTATATAATAGAAATAATGTGTCTGAGTCAATTTAAGTTTCTAGGTACTCCTTAAGTTGGAAAAAATTCGTTCATTTCTCCTAATGTAAATCAAGTCCACAGGAGGAAATTAAAGTTAAAATGATCAGTTAATTACTTGCTATGTATTCTCACAGCACCATATCTAAACTGCCAGTGTAGTCAGAGACTAACTCCACACCCAAGACCAAACCATCTGAATATCCTTTTAATTGAAATTCTAAACTCACTAATTCAAGGTATAATCTATCTATTGTGTCAATGATTTAATATTTTATTTCATGTAATTTGCCTCTCAAGTTGTATGCTCCAAGAAAAATAAACCACCAATCTATAATAATGTCAACTACAAAAATCTTACATTTACTGATATAAATCTTTGTCATATATACATGCATATACATAAATTGTTAATATAAAAAGTTTCTTTGATTTCCAAATAGCATATCCAACAATTATATTAAGAATATCAGCTTAGACACTGTATGACTGAAATGCAAACATGAAAATTCATAAGTTTGTAACTACCTCATGGTGATTCACTAATAAAAATACAAAAAAATAGAATATCAGCTTAGATAAATTCAAATTAATTAGTTCAAATGAAATATTCCTATATCTTGAATATATTATAGATACTGTGTGGAAATTTGTATTTTGTCCACATAGCAATTAATCTTGTGCATTGATTAATCTTAGTTTAGTATTGGTATTACTAAGATTTAATATATGTCAAATTTCAAATATTCCCTAGAGAAGTACATAATAGGGCATGTTTCTTTTTGCAATTTTCTTTTATTTTTCTTTCCTTTTGTCTTAGATGATTTGTTTTTTACTGTCTCTTTTACTTGATCCATTGGAAAATTTTTTACTTTTGCCTATAATGTTCAGAAATTACAAGATGAAAATAAACTCTGTCAACAACATTCCCCATGCTTATGCATTTAAATTAATTCTCTTTTAGGATATTTGGATAGATTGTTGGTTTTTTTGTTTTACTATTTTTTGGCAGTGACTACTGTTGAATTCTATTATTGAATTCTTTATGTACTATCAGCCCATCCATAAGTGCAAGCTACCTGAATTTAATACAAAAGCATCCTTCCAGTCCCATGATGGATGACCAGCAGTAACAGATCTCTGTGTCATGTAACTTCCTCTAATACATGGTACTGTAATATTGCAGGTCAATTCTAGAATTTTTAAAGTAAGGCTAATAATTTTTTAATGTAACCATTTTCATATTATTACTCATATCATTTTTTTATTGAAGTAGTAGTTCACTACTGGCTCTATTGTCTTATACTTGCATTGATGCCTCACATGCTCACCATAAAAGTGTCAGGATCTTTCCACCATTTTAAAAGGGATAAGAATTTTCCATGATAACCACAAATTTATATAACTAAGACTATTTTCCCCACCAAAATGTAGACATATTACCATAGAAGAAAGGACAGAATTCCCCTTAAAAGATAGTATTTGACTTCATTTCACCAGTAAAATATAATTTCATTTCCATCTGCAGCATAACTTGGAGAAGCCCCAGAGAATGAGCATACAGTGCCTGGTGGAATGTGTGGTGAATTGTCAGCTCTCAGGGTGGACAGCTTGGACAGAGTGCTCACAGACTTGTGGCCTTGGAGGTATCTAGGTTCCTTGTGTTTGTTTTACTAAAACATTTCTTTTAATTACCTTTCCGTATTTCATAGCTTATCAAATGACTGTGTGACCTGGTTGGAGGCTGACCCACAAGAAAAGATAGAATCTTGCCTCATACCAATCCCTTACCAATATACAAAGGTTGCAAAATGGACTTGTCACCAGTGACAGATTCCAGAGTGGTACACATTCTGTGGGACAGTCTTCAAAGGGTCATAAATTCAAACATTTTTTAAAAAATTAGGCCCCATGATTTGGGGGAGAAGTATTAATTATATAAATAGAGCTAATTTCTATGTCAGGCAAATTTCCAAATCATAGTGGCATAACACCAGAGAATATACAATTATTTTTACTCACAAAAATAAAGGCAAGAGTAGTTTCTCCTCAGATAATGTCTGTAATAGGGGTTGGGAGCCTCAACGGCTCTAACATATCCGAGTTTCCTTCTAGAGTAATAGCCACCTAGCCCTGTGGAATTTTTATTTTCTATGCAAATAGAAACATGCATGGCATTCCAGTAACTGGACAAATCACTTGTATCACTTGTATCATTTGTCATCCCATTGCTCATTGATTTTCTCAAGTGGGTGCCAGTAACATCTCCATTTGCCCTATCTCATGCTAGTATAGCCAAATGGCATCTGCTCGCTCCAGGAACACAAAGAGCCTCAAACCGTTCGTTCAGGGTCTTGACAAAGAAGTCTGAACATCTCATAGGTGGGCAGCCAGGTGTTCTTTTGACGACCCAAGCAATCCAGCTGGTAAGAGCTCTAGTCCAACAGTCTTCTCCAAATCACATTACGTGTCTGGCCCATCTGATTTTCAACACCTTGACAAATGAGACAGCGTCCCTGATTCTCATTCATCGATGGAGGTTGGGACTCCAGATCCTCCTCTCATGAGTGAAACGTGATATTCCAAGCATAGCTCTTCCAATTCCTCTTTGGAAGACCCGAATACCATTCTCATCCTATTTCTGGATAATAACTGGACAAATCAGGGAGCAAAACACATCTTCACAAAGAGAGAGTACTTAGAGCATTACAAGAAAACAAACAGCTATGATTTAAGATGTCCTTATGATCCTGAAAAAGCTTCAGAATTTATCATAAGGTAAATGTCAGAAATTGAGTGAGGGCCTAGAAAGTGTTTATTACATGATAGACCCTAAGCAGAAGCTATTATTACAATGTTTCACCTACTTACTTAAATGAGTGTTCTGTGGTTGTTCTCTGCTTTAACTGGTATTGTTTAAAGATCCAAGACAGAATGCACCATGGAAAAGGGTTCATCTGTGATCCAGGATGTAGGATCCTGGAAAGGCCAGAGTTCAACACCAATTTCCAGGCTAGGTACTATTTTTGATGTTTATTTTTTTGGGGGGAAACATCTGGTGGTACTCACATATTACTTCTAGCTCTTTGATGAGATCATCTTGCATATATCTTTCTTTTGATTACTGTTTGTTTTCTCATTAGCAACTTTTCTCTTAAGATTTTTCTCTTTTCATTTGATTCAGTCTATTTCTCCACCTGCTCCTTTCCTTTCAGCTTTCTGCTTTAAGATAGCCTGTCTTAGTGACATCCTTGAATGTAGATATTTTTTCCATTTTGGCAACTGTCCTAGTATGGAGCATCTTATCATCACCATACCACAGACTCCTACTACTTTGATTTTACATGAATTGGATAAAATTTAGTGTCTTTTTGGGGGCTTTATGACCCCATTTGTGTTCCTTCTGAATGAATTTCCCCATACATGAGTTCTATGAAGGTTAATGCATAGGAAAGTGGAGAAATTTGGATTAATATTGATCACTGTTCTTTTGATTTAAAGCCAAAAGGGAAATCTTGAGTGGCAGGTCTTGTAGACCTGAGTCATAAAGCAATCAGACCTTGCCAGGGACTCGTCTCCCTCTGATTAAATACATATGTTTGATATCATCACCAATAGCTGTGCTAATACCAGTAGATAGATGTGTATAGTATTACCTTTATCTGAGAGTTGTAAATCTGTCAGTGAAATAGAACATGTCTTGGTGCTTTGTCAACATTACAACATTTATAAGCCACGTTCTCCCATGAATGTATATTTCCTCTCTATCCTCTCTCAGTTTTGTTCAATAAAATGACCTTGCTTCATAATAGAAATATTCTCTATATTGTAAGTTTAGTATTATAATATAAAGTCAACTTTTCAAATTCAGTGAGTGTAGTGGAGCCGTCCTGTTCTGACCACTAAAATGCAAACAGAACATCTTCCTATTCTTGTAGAAGTCCAGGTTGAGTTTGAACTTAAATTTGACTTTTAATATTTAAAATGATAAAAATCAGTACAAAAATAAAGGTTACCTTTTTTAAAAAGTGCACATGATTAATGCACAGAGGGTCTATGGAATGAATGATGAAATTCATACAAGTAATACCATTGATACAAAATTATAGCACTGATTATAAGTCTCTTCCAACTATATTCTAATGATTTAATAGGGAATTCTTAATTGGCTTTCAAATATCCTACATTTCTGAACTTACAGATGTGACCTTTAGACTGTTTCCATAATTTTGGTTTTCAAACCCTGCATTCATCTATGTGCACACACACATACATACATATATTTTTGCCTTGTTCTTTTACTCATTTAACAGATTTTTTTAAGTTTATGCCTGATTTCATGGTATCCTCTTTCACAGTCACAAGTTGCAATGCAGTCAACAAGTTCTGTGGCAATTCTATATTTTGAATTTTATTCTTTTTTTATACGTGAGGCAAAATCATCCTATTTGGAAATATTTACGAATATGTGGAGTCAGAGAAAAAGCACATCCCATGCATGTTGTAATTCAGACAGTGAATGTGCCTTGAGTACTGTTTTTGAGGGCAAAATTGTAGCTCATTCCTATTTTAAGAACTTTCATTGGATGCTTTCTGAGGACCTGGAATTTTCCCTGATGCTGATGACACATTGTATGGAACTGATCAGACCTCCAGCAAGCAAAACTTCTAGACTCCATGAAACTAATATCCTAATGAAAAATTTTGATGGTTATGATAAGACATACAAGATAGCAAATAATAAGCAAAATATTAAATGCTTGTTTTTACTATGATGAAAGAATCCCCCCCTAAAATAATTCATGAGATACAGAATATCAAGTATTCTCTACCTACGTAAGAAATTGACTTTTGAGGCTGGAGCAATAGCACTGCGGGTAGGGTGTTTGCCTTGACGCGACCGACCCAGGTTCAATTGCAGCATCCCATATGGTGCCCCAAGCACCACCAGGAGTAATTCCTGAGTGCAGAGCCAGGAGTAACCCCTGAGCATTACTGGGTGTGACCCAAAAAGCAAAAAAAAAAAAAGAGGAAGGAAGGAAGGAAGGAAGGAAGGAAGGAAGGAAGGAAGGAAGGAAGGAAGGAAGGAAGGAAGGAAGGAAGGAAGGAAGGAAGGAAGGAAGGAAGGAAGGAAGGATGGATGACTATTGAGGGGGTGGAATTTATGTCAAACATAGAAGATACAGGGTGAAAAAACTCTTGTAACTGATATTTTCTCTACTACGCAGTGAAGTATCTTATCTCACAATCACTTTTGATGGCTTTTTGCATTTAAAGCTCTATGATATACCTAAGAGACAATGCTTTTAAAAGGCTAATGTTTTCTAGTTATATTTATTTGTATCTGACTTTAATTTTAATCACGATCACGATATCCCATTAATCACCGATTTCTCAAGCGGGCTCAGTAACATCTCATTTCGTCCTTTCCCTGAGATCTTAGAAGTCTATCTCGACTCGGCCCTCCTAACTATGTTGCACTGGGAGCTCTTCAGAGTCAGGGGAATGAGATCCAGCTTGTTACTGGATTTTGCATATGAATACACCATGGGAAGCTTGCAAGGCTGTCCCATGTGGGCAGGAAACTCTCAGAGGATTGCCAGTTTCTCCCAGAGGGAGTAGTAGGCTAAAGATATTGCCAGGGACCCTCTGTGCCTAAAGACTTTGATTCCAGAGACCTAACACATTCAGGCATCCAGCGCAGCATCTAATAGCAATGCACTGGGACTGCGAACTGGGCTACAACTCTGTACTGCCCGGGGGTGGATTTTTTCCTCCCCACCCTGTCTTCCTGCACAGAAAATGGCGGCTTGGCGGCACCCACGTGGCAGGCACCATCTTCTAAGAATCCTAACCCAGAGGTAGTCGATTTTTACACTTGGGGCTCCCAGGGACTCATGGGAAGGGGGTGTAACCAGCATGCCCTCAGCCCAGATAAATTCGGAGCTGCTGAGAGTGAAGCGGACCCTCTGCTTCTAAAGACTTTGATTCCAGAGACTTCTTACAGCAATGCACTGGGACTGTGAGCTGGGCTATGCAATTTCTGGCAGAATTTTCCCTGGACTTTATACAGAAATCCAAAACCGACTTAATATCTATAATTGTCAGCAATGTGAAACGGTTCCTTTTTAACAGGTCTGACTTGGGGAGGGGGACTCCAAATAATAACAGTAAGTTTTTGTTGAAATATTGAAGGTTATTAATGTAGCAGCCACCTCTCTGGACTATGAACTAAGCAAAAGCCCCACGCTGGCTGACGCGGCGTGGCATACACCATACTATGAGGCACGGGAAGGGGGATGAGGGGGGAAAAAAAAAAGGGAAAAGAAAAAAGGAAAAAAAAATAGTTATGTACTTGTAGCAGTGGGGCTACATATCTCTTCATTCCCAGCAATGGAAAACTAATTATCAAATGCTTCCTTGGTAGTAGGTCTGTCTCTCTTGGGTGGAAACTCCAACAACTATAGTGAGTTTTGTGTTGAAATATGGAATGTAATCAAGGTAAAGAGAAAAGGAAGTGAAATTCATTAGTTATACAGTAGGGGGCAGGGGGTGGGGGCGGGGGTATACTGGGGTTTTTGGTGGTGGAATATGGGCACTGGTGAAGGGATGGGTGTTTGAATATTGTATAACTGAGACATAAACCTGAGAACTTTGTAACTTTCCACATGGTGATTTAATAAAAAGTTAAAAAAGTATATATGTATATATTGCCAGGCCTCAAAGCGGCCATGCGCTTCTGAGAGCTTGCTTTAAAGTCTCTTTGGATGTTGGCCGTTGATGGGATTACACACACCTGGGTTCCTCTGCCTGCACCGTCATGCATGAGGCCTGTCCGAATGTGTGGAGAGGGGCCTCCAGCATGGCTGCAGCTAGGTTCCGGTGGTCTTCAGCCGCTGGGAGCTCTGCTCGGGGTGGGGAGGGAAGCTGGAGCCCATCCCCTCCGAGGAGCCCCGGGGAAGACAGTCAGGCGTGCAGGCAACAGACACTCTTATAGTTTGAGACAATAAACTCTCAATTTTAATATGGTCAATAAAAAGAAGAATCAGACACCAGATCCTTAAATTGTCAGTACATCCTCTCAGAACGCTGGGGAGATACACTATTCAGCTATAGTATTCCCTTGAAAACCTCCAAATTTTGCCAGCTTTCCAACTTAAGTCCTATGAGAGTGCTCTTAACTGATAATTCTCCCCACTGCAACCAGTAATGTTTCCCAAATGAGAAATTCCATATTGAAAACATTCCTTAATCCTCATGCTGTACAACCTAAAAATAATAAACATGGATAATCAAAGGAAATAATGTATGGCACAGATGAACTAGCTTAAAAGAACCAAAACTTTGGGGCTGAAATGTCACTGAGAAACAGCTGTGCCTTTTCTCTTCTAAGAGAGTGTGCCAGTAGCTGTCTTTTGTGTGAGTCGCTTTCTTTTATCCAAGCGTAGGTGGCAATGGGGCAGAAACCACAAAAGAAGATAGTTTATTTAGCCACATTAAAGGGGGTAAGCATGTTGCAGTGGGAATCAGACCAGCACCTGCAGATCTCCATTGAGTTGTTTATCAAAGATGAAAGTTCAAACCATTGTCTCTGGTTGTGAATTGTCTGACAAAACCAGTAGTGCTAGATGTCCCATATGTTTCCCTAGGTGCCACACTACACCATCAAATGCACAGATCTACACTGATCATAGAAGAAATTTTGAAAAGAATTGTTTCTTTATTTTCTAAGCCTTGGTATTTCCTTGTTATGTACACCTGATGCCTGCCATATACTTTCAGATTGTGTTAAGTACTTCAAGGTCAAAACAATTTGAAGCCAATTTATTTCTGCCCTTAGTGGATTCTAAGCTTCTACTAAGCGATCTTTTTAAATGATTTCAAAGATCAAAGTTTATAAGAGAAGAACTTAGTATTTGGTTTAGCTGCTCTCTTTGTTAAATTTTCATCAGTTCATTGGAATGTAGAACCTCTATACTTAGCATATCATGAATTAGTCATAGTGGAGCGATAGCACAGCAGTTGGGAGTTCGCTTTTCACAAGGCCGACCTGAGTTCGATTCCTCCGCCCCTCTCAGAGAGCCCGGCAAGCTACCGAGAGTATCGAGCCCAAGGGGCAGAGCCTGGCAAGCTACCCGTGCGTATTGGATATGCCAAAAACAGTAACAATAAGTCTCTCAATGAGAGACATTACTGGTGCCCGCTCAAATCGATGAGCAACGGGATGACAGTGACAGTGATTAGACTAATAACATAAGAAAATTATTAATTTCAAGCTATGATTATTAATTTCAAGCTTATGATTTAAGCTATGATTAAAATAAATTTCAATTTGTTTTAATCAATATATATGAGTTTACTTTCTTTTGTGCTACATAATATATTTTGATTCTTACATTTCCCAGATGACATATTTCATGGTCAACTCTAGACCATAATGAGAAATGTAATTTTGCATTAACTCCTAAACATTATGACTTTTTGATTTTTCAGAATATTTTTCTTTGTATATATTTTTGAATTACAATACAAAATCAAACATGTAACCTACAATTTTACTGTTTAAAATACAATAAATAATATCCTATAATTTCACACAGTAAAATTTAACACCAGTTTGGCAGGATTGAAGTCAGGTTCTGGGGCCACACTCAGTGGTGCTCATGGCTTATTTCTGGTTTTATGTTCAGGGAACATGAATAGCAGTGCTCAGAGGCCATATATTTTACCAGGACTTGAACTGGTATAGTTGCATGCAAGACAAGCACCCTAACACCTGTGCTCTCTCTGGTTTCCTTTACAAGTTTATTTATCAAATAATTAACTCCTGTGATTAGAACAGTAATTAAAATTTAAAAAATATAAGGAAAGAAAATTTAACAACTGACTTTTAGAGATAGCTTTTTCTTTGGCAATTTGTATAAAACTTAGGGCTAATCTTAGAAAACACTCTTTACTATTTTCAATCTGAAAACTAACAACTAGTTAGAGAAATATGTTTTAGTAGTTGTTCTTTAAGACAGAACTCTTGATTCCTTGAATTTAATGTTTTCAACAACTAGAATGTGTAGGAATACTTTTAAAGGTGAAGTAATAGGCAATAAATAATTTTTGTAAGGTAAAGTATGATCAGTAATGGAGGAAGTTAGGTGTTTCCAGAGTCATATTTTTCCCACTTGGTTGCTTTGACCTAACATTCTCCACAATTGAAAATGTTCCAGTTAGATTATCTGGAAGGATATATGTCACTCAGTTTATAACAATTCTTATAATTAGGGGCCAGAGACATAGAACTGCAGGAAGAGTTCTTGCCTTTCACATGGTCAACCAAGGTTTGATTCCTAGCACTCTTGTTCCCCACCACTTCTTGGTTCCTGAAGCCTAGTAAAAGGTAAGCCCTGTGCAATGCTGGTTGTGGTCCAAACCCTCTCCCCAAAGGAAAATAATTCCCATAATAATAGATAGCCTTAAGAATAAGCAGAAGAAATGGAACTCATATTGAAATACAAATAACAGTGGGTACTTTTAAAAGATACTATGAAGACTGGAAAGACAACTAAAAAGATAGAGTACATACTTTACATAAAGCACGCCCAATTTCAATACCTGGCACAAGGTCCTGTGAGTACTACAAGGAACAATCCTGACCACAGAGCCAGGAGTTGACTGAACAATGCTAGGTGTGGCCCCCTAAAAACAGCCTTACACTAACTGAAAAATGTTTGTAAATTTTAACTGTTATAAATATGTACTTGTTCCATAATACTGCTGAATATAATATCTAGTCATTCTAAGTGGAATTTAGAGGTAGAGAACCTATCTCATATAGAGAATGTGTGACTCTGGTAAATAGAGTAATTCCAGTATTGCTTAAATTATTCTCCTGGGGATCAAAAAGTTAGTACAGAGGTTAAACTTGGTTTGATTCCTCACCCCCTACAAGCATCACTGGTGAATTCAGTTATAAAAAAACCTTGAGCACTACCTGATATGATCCTGGTGGGTACTAACATGGAACCCAGCATGTGGTTCATAAGTCTGGGCAGTACCTCATCCTAGGAAGGTTACTGGGCCCATGAACACAGCTTCAGAGTTGAACACCTCAAAAATTAAAAATATATAATTTTCTCCCTGATATTCCCACGTTGTCTTTCACAGAATGCAGTATATTTCTACCCTGTATATCATATTTATAGTACTTCTCACTTCATTAGCTTCTTGTAGGACAAAAAAGTGATTGTTGAGAATGAGATTGGTAGTAAATGGTTACAACATATATTACAGTCTATTTAGAGGGGTTCAGAGCTCTGTATTTCTAAACAAAGACAAAATATTCTGCTTTTAAATAATTTTTATTTTATTTTTATAAAGTTGTTCACAATAAATTATTAAGTTTAATATTCCAACACCATCCCACCACCATTATACCTTCCTATCAATGTGTTTCTAATATTCCCACCCTGGCCTCCAAAGCCTGCCTCCAAAGCAGGAACTAAATAATTTATTTTGTATTCCTTCTTATGAATATTACACTAAAAATGATCCAAATAAAATTTCCTAAGAAGTAAAGTGTGAATATTGTTGTATATCACCCTGGAGCCATTAAGTCCATGTCTTGGTACATCCGTGGTGTATATTATGAGAAGTCATGGCCTCACACTCCAGAGATTTATTTCTGAGTCTCTGGATCATGGACATTAATGAGTTTACAAGGAGCCAGAGGCAGTTCATAGGCATGACTGCCAGGATACCAGAAGCACAGGAATAGGGGGGTAGGTCTTCAGTTTTCAGTTCTGTGTGAACCTGGAGAGTTCGGTCACAAGTCCTGCATACTTGGGTATGTAGATTCACTCATGGATGAGGCTCTTCTGAGCCTGTAGAAATTGGCTGTGAGCATGGTGGCAATTGAGTTCTATAAATTTTTGGTTGCCAAGGCTACTTGGGGTGGGTGGGAGGACTCACCTGCCCCACTCTGAATTGCCCCAGGTGAGACAGCCTGGCACAGGGTCTGGCGGCATCTCTGTGGCATGTTGTTCATGCATGTTGCTCTCTTCTGAGAGATATCTTTCTTTTTATTTCTTTTTGGGTCACACCCTGCAATGCACAGGGGTTACTCCTGGCTCATGCACTCAGGAATTATTCTTGGCGGTACTCGGGGGACCATATGGGATGCTGGAAATTGAACCCGAGTTGGCCGCGTGCAAGCCAAACTCCCTACCCATGCTGTGCTATCGCTCCAGCCCTGAGATTTATTTCTATGGCTCTGGATCATGGTCATTAATGAACTTAGATGCCAGAGGCAGTTTGTGGGCTCTTCTACTTTTTAATGACCTCTTCAACTCCTACAATATCAAGGACTCTCTTAATTAATCTCCAAGGCTCTAGTTTTGTTACTTCACTGCTTGGTTTTCAAAAAAAAATTAAGTGAAATTTATATTTAATAAATTGTGTGTTCTCTGGTGTTAAAGATTGTGTGCCTGGAAAATTTTTCCAAAAATAAAAGAATTTCTTTATAAAGGAATCCCATGTAATAACAAAGTAAATAAATCGTTTTTTTTCTAAATACATGACAAAAATCTGTCATTGGATTACAGATCTGGGCCCCAATGCTTCTCCACTCTATTCCACAGAAAATATCTGCCAAAGCTATGTGCACTACAGTATTACATGTTGAAAACAAGTTTTGCTTTTAAAAAGAACTTTTAAAAGTTCCAGGTAACACTTGTTAAGTAAAAAATACAGTTACAACAATTATGTGACCAGCATAAAGAACCAAACAAAGTGAACTTAAGTATATGCACTTTTACCTGTTACCAAAAATTAGGTGCACCATAGTATAATTTTTTGAATTTATTTATTGAATCACCATGTGGAAAGTTACAAAGTTCTCAGGCTTATGTCTCAGTTATACAATACTCAAACACCCATCCCTTCACCCGTGCCCATATTCCACCACCAAAGACCCCAGTCTACCTCCCAACCCCCGCCCCCCCAACCCCCATCCCCGCCTGCGTAATTGATAAATTTCACTTCATTTTCTCTTTACCTTGATTACATTCCATAATTCAACACAAAACTCACTATTGTTGGAGTTTTCCCCCAAGAAAGACAGCCCAACTGCCAATGAAGCATTTGATAATTAGTTTTCCATCGCTGAGACTGGAGAGATATGAAGTCCCACTATTTCAAGGACATAGAATTTTTTCCCCTCCTTAGCCACCAAGTTCATGCCTGCTTAATAAATAGTTCTCATATTATGGCTGACACCACGCCGCCCGACGAAAAAAAAGGATATTTTCCGTCCTCGACCAACATGGGGCTATGGCTTAGTTCACAGTCTAGAGACATGGCTACAAGCAGTTTCTGGAACCAAAAGTAGTTCCTCCGGATTCTGGTTGATCTGCAGCAATGCAGCCGCACAAGAGTGTGGCCTCCCGGGTCGAATCTTGGTGGACCATGCGCTGGTATCAGCCTGAGACTGCCCAAGTGTCCCGCTGTTCCAAGTACATAATTTTTTCCCCCTCCCATTCCCGTGCCTCTAAGTTTGTGCCTGCTTAGTAGACCTCATAATATGGTGGACGCCACACCACGTTTCTCCCAGAAAAGGGAAAAGAACCGTGAAAGGAGGATATTTCCTCTCCTCGGCCGGCGTGGGGCTATGGCTTAGTTCACAGTCTAGAGAAGTGGCTGCTACTTTGATTACCTTCAATATTTCAACAAAAAACTCAGTATTATTGTTTGGAGTTTCCCCCCACAGTCAGACCTGCTAAAAAGGAACCGTTTCACATTGCTGACAATTAATAGATATTCGGTCACGCGGCCGCTGTTGCTGTTTTTTTTTTTTTTGTATGAAGTCCAGGGAAAATTCTGCCAGTAATTGTATCCCTGCAAGCTTTTACTTCCCTTTTTTGGTGCTCATATGATGGAAAAGCCTGGAGACCATGGGCCAGGGGCTCCCATCACTGCCTGGAGGCCTCTCCAGGAGCTGCTCGTGTCCAAATTAGTTCACTTGCCTCTGGGGTCGAGCTCGTGCAGCCGCAGAAAGGCCATAGTATAATTTTTAAAACAAAAACAGAAAGTGTACAAAAACAGGTAGCATATTTATTGCAGGTGGTATATCTAAGTGCACTTTTCAAATGTGTTCAAAATAGTCTATAATACAACATAGCATCTGATTTGTATGAGTTTGGGGAAGATATGAGAGCTTTTGGAGAAAGATAAAGTTTACTCCTGTATGATTTTATAACTATCATCTAGCTGAGATTCTGTAATAGTAGTAATTATTAAGCAGAATTTGAGACTGGGATTCTTGTTGGAGCCACTTACTTGAGGAGAATGGGGATAACAGATGCTCTCAGATAAGGCGGATTTAAAAAAAGAATAAGGGGAAGGAGATGTGATCCCGGGGGCCGCACGTGTGTGGCTTCACCGCAGCTGCATGAGCAATATTCCAGAGGCCAGCTAAACTGCTTTTGGTACCAGCAGCTCCTTGCAGAAATGTCTCCAGACTGAGAACTAAGCCTCGGCCCCATAATTGCCCAGGAGGGGAAAGGTTTTTCTCCCTCACCTTTTCCTGGCCAGGGCAAGGGGGGAGGGGCGCGTGGTGACTGCCATATTATGAGGACCACTAATGTGAGGTACAAGCTTGCAATGATCCAATTTCTGGAAGAAATTTCCCTGGATTTAGTTGCTAAAATACAGAAATTTAAAAAAAAAGAATAAGGGGAAAAGATTTAAGCAAAGATTTGCTATATCATCTATGTGTCCTAATGCATCACGTTTATTCTGCTAATTTAGTCCTTCCATTCTTAATAAGTAAGGCTTAAATAATTACAAAGGACATTATATTATAGTTTTTCAGAGAGACATTTGCAAATAAAATTGCATAAAATAAATAAAGTTGACTTCTGTAACTGTTGAAAATGAGGTTTGAGATATCCTTTTGATGTTTCTTGCTTTTGTCACCTATTAATGTTTGCTAATTAATATTAAATAGTAGTAAATCAAAATTTAATAAAATGTCCATAAGATCAGATACTGAGAAGTCATGGATAGGGAGAATAAACATTGTCAAAATGGCAATATTCCCCAAAGCATTATACAGATTTAACATGATCCCTATAAGGATACCCATGGCATTCTTCAAAGAAATGGATCAAGCAATCCTGAAATTCATATGGAACAATAAATGCCCACGGATAGCTAAAACAATTCTTGGGAAAAAGATGATGGGAGGCATCACCCTCCCCAACCTTAAACTCTACTACAAAGCGGTAACAATTAAAACAGCATGGTACTGGAACAAAGGCAGAGCTGAAGACCAATGGAACAGGGTGGAATATCCCTACACACAACCTCAAATGTATGATCATCTAATCTTTGATAAGGGAACAAGAGATGTGAAGTGGAGCAAGGAAACCCTCTTTAACAAATGGTGCTGGCACAACTGGACAACCACATGTAAAATAATGGACTTAGACCTCGACCTGAAATCATGCACAAAAGTCAGATCAAAATGGATTAAAGACCTCAACATCAGACCACAAACCATAAGCTACATTGAAGACAAGGTAGGCAAAACCCTCCACGATATTGAAGATAAAGGTATCTTCAAAGATGACGTGCAACTGTCCAACCAAGTGGAAACAGAGATCAACAAATGGGACTACATTAAACTAAAAAGCTTCTGCACCGCAAAAGATACACTGACCAAAATACAATGACTATCCACAGAATGGGAAAGGATATTTACACAATACCCATCAGATAAGGGGTTGATATCAAGGGTATATAAAGCACTGGTTGAACTCTACAAGAAGAAAACATCCAACCCCATCAAAAAATGGGGCGAAGAAATGAACAGAAACTTTCCCAAGGAAGAGATACGAATGGCCAAAAGGCATATGAAAAAGTGCTCTACATCACTCATCATCAGAGAGATGCAGATCAAAACAACCATGAGATACCACCTCACACCACAGAGACTAGCACACATCCAAAAGAACAAAAGCAACCGCTGTTGGAGAGGATGTGGGGAGAAAGGCACCCTTCTGGTGGGAATGCCGACTAGTTCAGCCCTTTTGGAAAACAATATGGATGATTCTCAAAAAACTAGAGGTTGAGCTCCCATTTGACCCAGCAATTCCACTGCTGGGAATCTATCCCAGAGGAGCAAAAAAGTGTAGTCGAAATGACATCTGCACTTATATGTTCATCGCAGCACTGTTTACAATAGCCAGAGTCTGGAAAAAACTCAAGTGTCCTAGAACAGATGACTGGTTGAAGAAACTTTGGTACATCTATACAATGGAATACTATGCAGCTGTTAGAAAAAAACGAGGTCATGAAGTTTGCATATAAGTGTATCAGCATGGAACGTATCATACTAAGACAAATGAGTCAGAAAGAGAGAGACAGACATAGAAAGATTGCACTCATCTGTGGAATATAAAATAATAGACTGGGAGACTAACACCCAAGAATAGTAGAAATAGGTACCAGGAGGTTGACTCCATGGCTTGGAGGCTGGTCTCTCATTCTGGGCAACTCAGAGAAGGGAACACCAAGTAAAATGTGGTTGGAGGTCATGCAGGGGAAGGGTGATGCGTGCCCAATGTAGACTAGAGACTGAACACAATGGCCACTCGACACCTTTATTGCAAACCACAACACCTAATCAGAGAGAGAGAACAAAAGGGAGTACCCTGCCATAGTGGCAGTGTGGGGTGGGGGGAGACGGGACTGGGGAGGGTGGGAGGGATACTGGGTTTACTGGTGATGGAGAATGGGCACTGGTGAATGGATGGGTTCTCAAACTTTGTATGGGGGAAACATGAGCACAAAAATGTATAAATCTGTAACTGTACCCTCACGGTGATTCACTAATTAAAAATTAAAAAAATAATTAATTAAAAAATTTTTTTAAATACTGAGAAGTATAAATATTAGCATAATTTTGGGGTGCACATCAGGAAGGTTTATCATCATTAACTTGTACTTAGTGACATTGAACCACACTGTGGTATAAAACAACTAACTTTTAGTAGATGAATGTCAGTTATGGAAGAATATACCTACCAACAGGTTATCCTTGAAAATTTAATCATAATCAGAGAAGTGCCCAATGAAAAGTAAATGAATAAAAATGTTCATAGGACATGCTTTAAACTCAAAGTAACTTTACATGCTACTATCCCTTATATTACATATCTGAAATGCATTATGATTTATAGTAAGGTATACTTAATTTTATCAGATACTTTATTTAATTAGTGACCCATGTTTAAGAAATCATTCTTCACCGCACCATTATTATTTTTTTCATATATTTTACATATTACCCTGAAAACACAGTTTCCATTGACTGGTCATAAAGTTTTCCAGAGTTATCAAAACTACAATTTTCAGTTAATCATATGACCATATGGCAAAATTAGAGAAAATTAACTATTTTATGCTATAATAGTGTGTCTCTGTATGGATCAAGGTAAGTATCTAAATAGGAAATCAGTACAATTCATTTCTTTTCCTATTGTGAATATCTAGGCAATATTTCAACTAGATTTAGGTTGTGTTTCCTGCCTATGATGTCCCATATCACTTTTGATGGGTTTAATGGCAGTATAATATTTTTTTCTAGTATGTTTTGAGTCTAGATAGAGATAGCTAGGTTAACTTCTTTCTTAAGCGGATGTGTATGCATGTGCTCATATATGCACATATACTTTACACAGTCGAGTTACTCAATAACTCTTTGGTTTTCTGAAGTTTTCATCATGCAACCCTTTTTCATTCATTACAAATAAATGTTGCTAACTCAACAATATGCCCAATAGGACTGCTATTTATAATGAGTTCCCAATATTCCCCAAGGGAGGAAAGGGAAAGACTTATTGTTGCTAGGAAACTTACCATAATTTGGGCCTTTATTAAATTAGGAACAAATTGTGTAGGAAGTATATTGCTCTGTTTTATATCCTGAAGAATAGATGACTAGAGTCCATTTCTATTCCTACATATCACTGGTATTCTCTTTAACCATATTTTTATACATACAATTAAATTTAAGTTCTAAATAGATTTTGTGTTCCATAAATTATATTTTATTAAAATATGAAACTTCTCTAACTTACATTGGAATGGTACTGATATGTAGCATAGTAACCTATTACTCTAAGTGCAGAACAGTCAAATTGGAATGTTAGGGGTTTGTAGGTAGAGACCAACGTGAATTATTATAAATTAATATAGAATAGTACTTCTTAAAATAAATACCTAAAGGGTTAGGGATAGAGCAACCATTGTGCACTGGGGAAAATACCTTAAATAAAAATGTGTGTTATATCTTAGATAACCTTTAAGATTATTTATTTTTATTCATATAGCCATTGTGAGATAAATCCATGAAGTCCCTATCTTGTATGATTTATATGAGTATTTATCTGAAACCCCATAATATGAGATCAACAGAAGTTAAAGACTTTAGCAAAATATTAACAAATGGTATAAGAATTTGTAAAGTTATAAACTAATCAACAATTCCCCTCCACTGATACATGTTTTGTTGTTGCTTTGAGGGATTTTATTTTGCAAATCCTTTTTATTTCATCAAAAATTTAATTAAATTAGAAGAATCTTTAAGCACAAGACTTACATCTTATGGGCCATCAAGGCCTGACCTTTGAGGCTTGTTCTGACTCTCCCAGTCCTTAAAGGGTCTTAGAGGGAGAGACATTATTACTAATAGAAACCAAGTCAGACAGCTATGGGTCTTCCTTTCCCAAGCATTAGATAAGCTGCTCAATTTTTGTCCATAGCAGGAAAAAGCCAATATAATTGGGGCAGGGGAGGGGGGAATGAATAAATAATTTGACACTACATTATAAGAGCTATCAATTTTTTAATAGTATTGGTCCAGACATTGCTTCTGATCTAAATGTTATTTTGCTTTTTTAAAAAAATTTTTGGTGTGTATGCAGTTTGAATCATTTCATTTTCTGTGCAGAAACCAATCAATTCCACATCAAGAAAAATCCCTCAAGCCTGAATAGCCTCATCTTGCCCTTAGAAAGGAAACAGATTTTCCTGTTCCTCTTCTATGCAAGGGATGAACATACCCTCCACCTCCCTCCCCACAAGTTCAAATGTTTTTTCTGGCCTTGGAATGTGAAGTTTTTGATGGGCTGAGTCAAATCACTTGGAAAGGGTAGCTGGAACTATGATGCAGGCAACCTTCTTTGGAAATTTCTTCTTAAAATCAATTCCTGAGGACTATTTCACAAGCCTGTGTGGTGCAAATAACATCTGCTAGCCCATCTCAGGAGCTAGCAATATAGGATGCATTGGGATTGTCAGGAGCTAACATAGTTGTGGGGGACCCATGAGAGAGGTAGTTGGTAAATCGAGACATACCAACTATTGGAGCAGTCCAGTTTCCCTCTTCCACAGTGCAATCATCCATGATTGGTGGCCCTCTCTGTACTTTGAAGATTTGTTTTGGAACAAAAGTGAACTGACTGTTCTTAGGTAGAAACATGAGCAGTCCTCCAGAAGTTTCAACAGAGGTTCTCTGAAGGAGGCCAAATTGGCCGCTGGCCTTGCTGATGGCAGCCATATTAGCAATGATTGGCAGGTTATGAATGACAAAGTACACTTCATTTCTTTGTGGTTTTGCCAGGTTCTGAGAATGTCCTACAATGCCAAAGGTGGTGATATCTGTGGCCATATGTGGGCATTAAATGTGTGCATTAACCCAGCAGCTGTTCTATATTATAGCTGTAAAATAGCCAGATTGAACATGGCCTCTTGATTAGCCAGTTCTGCTTCCTCTCTGGAGACTACCGCCTTTATATTATTACACCATTCTGGGTTATCCAGCCACTGGTGGGCATTGACAGCAACCTGGGCTCCTAAGGGTTTGGTTAACATGGACACATAGGCTAACAAGTACATTGTCAGGCGTTAGAAATTCAGTGGGCTGATACGACATGGTGGTGACCCCATCAACAATAATCCAAAGGTTCACCACCGTCGGTCTACCAGTCACTGCAGTGCCAGCTTCTTCAGGGGTGTTCCAGAACCCTTTAATCATAAGTGGCTTATCTATTCTCATTCCTCCTCACTCATACTTTCGCTGGCACTTAGCAGCATCAATGTGTTGTCACATTCAGTTAGGCCCATGGCTTAGATGTTGCTCAGGACGTTGGCACAAGCTGTGCAACCCATTGTTTAGGGAACCTTCCACCAAGGGATAAAAAGAAGTCTGTGGCCTACACCAGGGACAGACCCTTGTGCATCAGAGGAATGACACAGGAATCCAGGCTGATGCCCAGGAATGACACAGGAATCCAGCTTTCACCCCAGGTAGACCACCTTCCTGTGATACCTCTTCAGCACCTCCAACAAGGGCTGGGCACAGAGGGGGCCACCCAGCAAGCAAGATTGTCCCTCCAGGAGTTTGAGCAGTGTTTCCAGAGAGTCCTTGCAGCCTCAGCCCTTCAAAGCACAGAAGGCAGCTAGCGGCCAGCTCGGGCTGAGGCCCAATGCTTAGGGCTTGAAAGGCCTAGCCCAGAAACAAGCCTGCTGGTCTGAGGAGCCTTCTGTGATCTCCATCACCTTTCTGCTGGTGATGCCTCCCTGGAGCCAAGAGACTGAGGAAAAAGGACAGGCCCTTAGGTTACAGCTCTGCTTTAGGGAACCGACAATCAGATATTACAGCAGACATTCTCCCTGGCACCACTCACCCAGTGCACTGACTCCGTTCTGACACCAGGCCTTCCTGAGGGAAATACCCAGCCTTCCTGAGGGAGATACCAAGCCTGAGGGATATCTTTCATTTATTTTTCCCCCACTTTATGTAAATACTGGGGTTTACAAAATTTTTTGTGATGATTTACTACAGGCATTTAATATTCCAACACCAATTCCACCAGGACTGTCACTTTTCCTCCATCATTGTCTCCATAAATTATTGTCGGCCTGCTACAGGGGCAGGATTGAGGGTTAGTTGGAAAAATCGAGGGATTTGTTGGTCAGTCTCTAGCTAAAAATGTAATATACACCCACAATAAGAATACAAAATAGAGCAATCTATATCCCAGAGATTAAATGAGGGAGATCTTAAAAAATTTCTTAAAGTATTTTAAAGGATCAAAGATGCTTAATCAGAGAAGTCAGAATTGAAAAAGTGGCTTTTTTAGGGTAATCATAAAATTATATAATATTAATGATTAATATTCTTTTTTATCCTGAGTATATAGTTTTAATTATAAAACTACCTGGTCATTGATGTTAAACTTAAATACTTACATTTAATCTAAGACAAAATCCCATTTTAGGAACTTTTATTTATTAAAATTATAATTCTAAGTTAATTTTAATGACATTTCCCCAGTAATATTCTCAGTTAATAAGGACTATATACTAAATTTCATTTTTTTAAAAAATGGAAAATTCATGCTTAGGGGAATTGCAATACTTCCAGATAGTCATATCAACTAGTAGCTGTAAGTTTGAGAGAGCTGTTTCCAATTAAAGAATTTGCATGCCACATCTAGGTCTCTTCACTTGTATCAACTTTTTAAAACTATCTTTTTTTCATCTTCCATATCACATACTTTCACATACCTATAATTCAGCCTCATTCTTCATTGTTCTTCCTCTCCCATAAAAAAAAATGTTTTATCCCCTAAAATATTCCTTCAAGCTCCTGACTTTAAGGATCTCTTCGAGATTACCCTGGGTGAGAAATAGTTGTTTGATTAGATTTTTCAGTCTGTGGTTTGGTATACCGGGTAATAACAATTGTTTAATTGTTACCACTTGAATGAGAGATCTAGTAGACTCTATTTGTACCTCATATTGTTTAGTTTTATATTCACAAATTCAGGAGTTGTAAAAGAAATCATTGAAAGAAATGTTTTGAAGACAATTTCTCTGATTATTGAATTTATTCTACCAAATGTCTGAACAAAAAAGAAAGTATGAAAATACCCAAGTATTCCACAAAAACATCAAGTCCAGAAGTTTCATTTTATAACTCATGTTTTTTTGGCATATTTTATTATTCTGGTTGAACTTTAATATTAGACAATTAAGTATTCTATTCTTCAAACTGCATATTTACTGTGTGCACCTTGGTTTTAAAATATATTATTGGTAGTAAGAAATATCTTGTTTTGATAGCAAAAAGGCAAGTATGTCATATAAAACAGGAAATAGTATAGTGATTATGACACAAGTCTTATATTCACTCCATCCAGTTAGGTATGTGAACCACACAGTCCCCAGGGAACTACATGTGCTTCCTGCAAAGCCTCTGACACATCTGGTGTGACCCTGGAGGTCTCCAGCACTGATTAGGTACCCTGGGTGTCCCCAGCATCAGAACCTGAGCAGCATAGCATCCTTAGCACCCTTGGCCCTTTCAATTGAATCTATATTGAGTCTACAACCCAGTTTGCCAAGACTTCTGGTAGAGGCCTGCTTAGGAGGTTCCCCGCCCCCCCCCAAAAATAATATAATGGTATTTGCAATAAAAATTTTAAGACTATGTTTCAAAATGTGTTTGTGTGTATGTATATATATATATTTATATAGCGTTATTAAGTTATTAAGTTGCTTTTTATTGCTAGGGCTAACAAAAGTTTTCTGTCATTTTACTATAAGTAAACAGAATGTAAACAGAATGATTGCAAACGAAAGTCAGTCCTCATATGATCAAGTTAAGAACAAGCTATTTTTTAATTATAAAATAGTATCCCCTTTTGCTATTATAGAGACAGCACTACACTGTCATTATACTTATAAAGGTAGGTGAAAATAACGTAATTAAAATTACATGGTAATAGGTATTTAGGTCAAGGGAATATACATAAAGAGTATTATAAAACTGAAGAGTTTATAAGCAAGAAATTATGAAAAATGCTGAACTATCAGTGTTCATCAATCAAGGACATATTTTCTATGAATGAATTTGTGTTCAAGCAAAATGCTCTTGAGGGATGTGCACACATTTGTCTATAAAATTATTCTGCAAGTATGTTCAGTACAATCACTTTCAGATGCCAGAAAATATTCGGTGCTTACTTTATATGAAGTACATTTTAAAGACAAAACCTCAAGGAAAATTATTGTTACTATTTTATAGTATTTGATTCATATTTTATTAGAATGCCTTATTCTGAGGAATAAAGAAATTAGAGCACACTATTTAGAACATCGTGGTTTTCTTTTATAGTCTTCTCAGGGAGAATTAATTTTCCACAAACACATGATAGGGTTTGGAGGCCAGAAAGAGCTCTAATCTTGAAAATGTGGGTCACTCTTACTTAGTCCTGAACTTGAAGGTAACTGAGGATTAGTCTGCAAAAGGTGTCCAAATGAGGGCTGGAGCGATAGCACAGTGGGTAGGGCGTTTGCCTTGCACGCGGCCGACCCGGGTTCGATTCCCAGCATCCCATATGGTCCTCTGAGCACGGCCAGGGGTAATTCCTGAGTGCAGAGCCAGGAGTGACCCCTGAGCATCACGCTGGGTGTGACCCAAAAAGCAAAAAAAGAAAAAAGGTGTCCAAATGAATTGCATGTAGAAATGAAGTCATCACTCACTTTCCACTTATCTTAGATAAATAAATATAGATTCATTGACTAAAAGACCACTACACTTTAAATAGATTTAACAAAATTGTCTCAAACAATTTTCCTGGAGTTTTTTACTGTTGTAGTCACATCAGTCTTCTTGTTAGGTTCTTAAATACGTCCTAGTCCTTTGCATTTTATGATCTCTTTGCATACTCTTCTGTTTTCTGTGTAGCACTCTGTACATCATAGATGACTTAGGCTCCTTCTTATTCCTTCTTCTTGCTCAGGAGAATTTTATTCTTTCCCAGAACATAACCAGACCATACTCTCACCCATCCCTCCACTATTTAAAAAGTATGTATCACAATTATGACTATAATAGTGATGTTAGAACAATAACATTCTTTATATATAAACAGCACTGTACCACTGTCTTCCTGTTGCTCATTGACTTGCTCGAGTGGACACCAGTAATGTCTCCATTGTGAGATGTTACTATTTTGGGCATATAGAATACACCATGGGGAGCTTGCCAGGCTCTGCCATGTGGGTGGGATACACTCAGTAGCTTGCTGGGCTCTCCAAGAGGGACTGAGGAATCAAACCCACATTGGACACATGGAAGGCAAATGCCCTCATGCTGTGCTATCACTCCAGTCCATGGTAAATAAATAATATGATTTGCTGCCTTATAAATAAAAGAAGAGTGTGAGAGAAAAGACAAGATGGAATGAAAGAAATAAAACCATTTTCCACCCGGAGCCCCGCCTACCGGGCCGAACCAGCGCTCGCTAGGGATGGCCGATTGGGATTCCCAAGCCCCCGCAAGCACCCTGCCCCCACCCCTGTCGCCAGGCCTCTCCGCTCGCACCCTAATGGCTGGTCTGCCACTCAGGGACTCATCCCACCTGGAGCCCCACCTACCGGCCCTAACTCGGTAGCACTGGCCTGGGCAAGCCCCACCTGAGCAAGCCCCACTTGGGCATCCCAGAGTCCCAAGAGGTTACTGGGGCGTGACCTGTATCTCAGGGGGCATGGCCTCCAAAGGGAGCGTGGCTTTCTGCCAGAGCAGCAGCTAACGGGGCCGCAGTTATTTTCCTTTTAGGGTACAATCTTTATAACCTATTTCTTTGAAAATCACCTGGGCATGTCTATCATTCTATGCCAAATAATCCATTAGCTTATCCTACACTCACAAAAACTGTCAGTGAACAATAGAAGCTGCACAAACATAAAGAGAGCATCACCTTAAGTCTTCACTAGAGGCCACATAAACTTGGAGGAGTGCTTGAGAGTGAGGAAGTATTCTAGAATAGAAACAAAGCTGCCATCAACAAATTAGATTCCCCCTTCAAAGAGGGAATAGGGATAGACAACTAGAAGGGTCCAACTCTATACTTCCATAACAGTTTGAAGGAACAGCGAAAATCCCCTACACAAAGAGAGGATGAAGAAAAGATCTCAGAAACCTCAACAAGGGTTACACATATATACAACCTCTCAGATAAAGAATTCAGAGAAGAAATCATAAAGATAGTTGACGTACTCAAGGCATCCATGAACAGACATCCAATAAATTAAGGGAGGATATGAATGAAGCATTGGAACGATCAACCAAGAAAATGTGGGAAGAAATGAGAGCAGAAATTTCAAAGCTACGAATAGATGTCACAAAGCTATGAACAGAAGTCACACAAATAAAATAATTGGTAGATGAATTTAAAATCTCAGTAGGTGCCCTCAACAGTAGAATGACCACAGCCGAAGACAGAATCAGTGAGCTTGAAGATGAGCTGCACAAAGCTTATAGACAACAAAAAATAATGGCAAAAGACCTCAAAATGGCCCTAGAGAGAATCAGAGTCCTAGGGGATGACCTTAAGAGGAACAATATAAGAATCACTGGAGTACCAGGAGCACAAGGAAGTAACCCCAATGAAAAACAGAGTTAAAGATATCATTGCTAAGAAATTCCCAGAGCTGGAGAAGGCAGGCATCCAGATCCAAGAAGTCCGAAGAGTACCAGCAAAAAGAGACCCGAATAAAAAGACTCCAAGGCACATCATAGTCAGAATGACAGATGCTGTGGATAGAGACATAATTCTGCAAGCAGCAATGTTGAAGAAGGAAATCACATACAAAGGAACATCCCTTAGATTTACAGCAGATCTATCAGAAGAAACTCTCCAAGCCTGAAGACAATGGTGGGACATAGCGAAAAGACTCAATGAAATGAAAGCCTCACCAAGAATGCTTTATCGGCTAAACTCTCACTCAAACTCAAAGGAACCATACAATATTACATGGATAAATAGCAGCTCAGGAACTTCATAGACTCAAAACCAAACTTAAAAGAAGGGCTAAAGGGGCTATTGTAAGAAAAGGAAGAACCCCACAAGAACAACAAACCCCACAGAAAGATGATACAAAACCCCATAATAGTAATCTCTCTCAATGTCAATGGCCTAAATGTACCAATTAAGAGACACAGAGTGGCAAAATGGATTCGGAAACTAAACCCAACATTCTGCTGCCTGCAAGAAACATACCTGAACAGTCAGAGCAAACACAGACTCAAAGTCAAAGGGTAGAAAACAATCTTGCAAGCAAACAACTCCCTCAAAAAAGCTGGGGTGGTCATACTAGTATCCGACAACATAGATTTCAGGTTGAAAAAGGTTAGAATGGACAGCAAAGGTCATTTTATATTAATTAAGGGATATGTACAACAGGAAGAAATCACACTGTTAAACATATACACACCTAATGAACGACCGGCTAAGTACTTAAAATAACTCCTAACAGACTTCAAGGAGAACATCACTCGCACCACAATATTAGTTGGAGACTTCAACACCTCCTTATCACCTCTGGATATATCAACAAGACCAAAACTCAGCAAGGAAATACGGACTCTGAAAGAAGAAATGGAAGAAAGAGGGCTAATAGACCTATACAGGGCTTTACACCCCCAAAAGAAAGAATACACTTATTTTCCAGTGCACACGGAACATTTTCCTAAATAGACCATGTACTGAGCCACAAAACATACCTCAATAGAATCAGAAAAATAGGAAATGTATCAACTATCTTTTCAGACCGTGATGCACTGAAGATAGAAGCTAATCACACACAGATGCAAAGAATCAAAACAAACACCTGAAAATTAAACAGCTCAGTGTTGAACAATGAGTGGGTCAGGAAGGAAATCAAGGAAGAAATCAAGAGATACCTGGAAACAAATGAGAATGAAGACACGAGCTACCAAAACCTATGACTCAGCTAAAGCTGTGTTAAGGGAAAAATTTATAGCTCTGCAAGCATTCCTTAGGAAGGAAGAAAGGGCCTACATAGACAGCTTGACTTCACTGCTCAAGATCTTAGAAAAGGACCAGAAAAAGGAACCTAAACCAGACCGCAGGAAAGAATTAATAAAATTTCAGGCAGAAATTAATGACATGGAAACCCAGAAAACAAATCGAAAGGTCAATGAAACCAAGAGCTGGTTCTTTGAGAGAATAAACAAGATCGATAAACCGCTAGCAAGACTCACAAAGAAAGAGAGAGAGAGAACCCTAATGAACTGAATCAGAAATGAAAGGGGTGACATCACAACAGAAACCAATGAAATTCAAAAGATTATCAGAGACTACTTTGAAAGTCTGTAGGCCACAAAACAAAAGAACCTAAAAGAAATGGTTGAATTCCTTGATTCCTACAATCTCCCAAGACTGAATAAAGAAGACTTCGAATACCTGAATCGACCTATTAATATCAAGGAAATTTAAACTGCAATCAAAAGTCTCCCCCCAAACAAAAGCCCAGGTCCAGATGGATTCACTGACGAATTCTTCCAAACATTCAAAGACCTGTTGCCAGTTATTCTCAAACTTCTCCAGGAAATTGAAAAAACAGGAACTCTCCCAAACATTTTCTATGAGGTACATATCTTCCTAATACTAAAAGCGAAAAAAGATACCACTAACAAAGAAAACTATAGACCAATATCCCTGATTAACACCGATGCAAAGATCCTCAACAAAATATTAGCAAGTAGAATCCAACAACTCATCAAAATGATCATATACCATGACCAAGTGGGATTCATCCCGAGGATGCAAGGGTGGTTTAACATTCAGAAATCAATCAACATAATCCATCATATCAACAAAAGTAAAGATCAAAACCATATGATCATATTAATAGATGCAGAGAAAGCATTTGACAAGATCCAACATCCATTCATGATGAAAATTCTCACCAAAATGGGTTTTGGTGGAACTTTTCTCAAGATAGTCAAAGCCATCTACCACAAACCTACGGCAAGCATTAACCTCAATGGGGAGACACTAAGGGCCTTCCCTCTAAGATTCGGGACAAGACAAGGATTCCCACTCTCACCACTGCTGTTGAATATAGTCCTGGAAGTACTTGCAATAGTGGTTAGGCAAGAAAAAGATATTAAAGGTATTCAGATAGGAAAAGAAGAAATCAAAGTCTTACTATTCGCAGATGATATGATACTATATGTAGAGAAGCCTAAAGCCTCTACTAAGAAACTCTTAGAAACAATAGACTTGCACAGTAAAGTCGCAGGCTATAAAATCAATACCCCAAAATCCATGGCCTTCCTATACGCAGACAGTGATTCAGTGGAAAGGGACATGAAAAAAGCAATCCCATTCACAATTGTGCCCCAGAAAATCAAGTACCTTGGAATCAACTCAACAAAGGAAGTAAAGGACCTCTACAAAGAAAACTATAAAACTCTACTCCTTGAAATAAATGAGGACATGAGGAAATGAAACATATCCCCTGCTCATGGATAGGGAGAATCAACATTGTCAAAATGGCAGTACTCCCAAAAACATTATAACAACAGAGAGAACAAATGGGAATACCCTGCCACAGGGCGGGGTTGGGGGTGGGGTTGGGGTGGGAGGGATACTAGGTTCATTGGTGACAGAGAATGGACACTGGTAGAGGGATGGGTTCTCAAACACTGTATGAGGGAAATACAAACACATAAATGTGTAAATCTGTAACTGTACCCTCAGAGTGATTCACTAATTAAAAAATAAATAAATTAAAAAAAATTGACATCAAATGTATTGAATTTCTAAACAGCATTTTTTTGTACTTTTCCCATCTCATATGCATTCTAAGTACTTTTTACCTCCCCAAACTGAAATTTTTATTATTATCTGTGTGCAGAATATTCTAAGGTAATGTTGTTAACAAAGGCATGCCATTCTTATTTTTATATAAGATGAATTTTGTAGTGTAAATACCCTTTACTGTACAACATGTCAGTTTAATCAACAAGCTTAAAATGTCTAATCAAACAGTGACAGTTTTCTTTTACTAATTAAATTCCATCTTAGTCTCTCTTAAAAAAATAAATGTACACAATTGTAAAACCTAAAAAAAAAAGAAAGAAAACCATTTAAACTGCATCTATTATTCCACTTATACTTATTACTGAGGGAGTGGGCATACCACATTTCACTACACAGTCATAGCAGATTTTATGACAAAAATTTGGCAAATAACTGTGATGAAACCATATGTGAAACTTTTTAAGAAAAGATGTGCTAGTATTATTTAAAAAGAGGTCATACTTGTATGCAGTTTGATGATTATTCAGTAAAAGACAGATGACTTAGTCACTGAGATCCTATTAACCAATTTTCTCTTATTATAAAATTGGATACCAGAATTTTAACACATTTTTCCAATTGTGTGCCTCCTTCACACACAAGGAACAACTTGATCTTGTGTTCAGTAAAAACAGAAATTGGTCCTCAGACTAAGGTGATAGCTCAAAAGGCATATGCTTTATATGCAAATGACCTGGGTTCAATCCTTGGCACTGCATTATCCTCCAAGAAACACCGGGAGTGACTTCCAAGCTCTAATCCAAGAGCAGCCCCTGAGTAGTTACAGATGTGCAGCCACCACCCTTCCCCCCCAAAAAAAAAAATCATTGAAATGCATTATTGGAATTTGATAAGGTATATTCCTAGGGATATTTTTATGGTAATTTTATTTATGTCCAATTTTACTTTCCAATTTGAAAGTTAACAAAGAAAATAAGTTGTTTTTATATATTTGTAATTCAGATATAAAGTACAAAGTCTGTAAGGGCAGAGACTAGTCATAACCTGCAGTAGGTATTCCTAGCATACAGTAGGATAGCCAGATCTTACTGGAGCTCACTGAATAAATATCTGTCAAATCAACTAACTTTCTGCCAGTGTTTATTAGCAACAAAATATACTGAATTCAGTATATTAGCAACAAAACAGAGTTTGGACTTAGAATGATTACAGAATAAAAAACATGACTAAAATTCTGGCCCACAAGCATTCTGCAGACCTTTGATAATTGATGTTTTTGTAAAAATTTAAATTTGTGGGAATACTGAAAACTAGATATGACAAAGTTCAATTTGTTTTCAAGTAAACACATATGTAAAGCAATGGTCTTTCTTTAATTTGCTTCTTTAAACCAAACTCTAACCAAAAATCTGACATCTCTCTTATAATTTTAGGTCGAATGAGCCGGACTCGATTTATCACTATGCCAACCCAGGGAGAAGGACGGCCATGCCCCTCAGAACTTACCCAGCACAAAACCTGTCCAGTGACCCCCTGCTATAGCTGGGTCCTTGGCAACTGGTCTGCTTGTAAATTGGAGGTAGGTGATGCAGTCACCCTTAGAGAAACTTTTATCAGTATGTCCGAAGTTCTTGTCTGGTCAACGTACATTTTGATGGAAGAAATTTCACAGAATTTAGGCCTAATGCAATACAATTTTTATGCCATGGAAAAATAACCAAACGACTTAATCTCCTGTGAAGTGTAAGTGCTGGGAAATAAATAGCCATTCATTACCCACTGATTATATGGGCCAGGATATGGAACTTTCAGTCTCCTTGGATTCCTTGAGAATTACTTTACTTGGTTTACTGGAAATATCAAAGAATTATTAAGGTAAAATCTAGGTGCTATGAAAATGTAGTTTGCTATAGATTGTATTTCTTAAAAAGACATTTTTAGCATAGGAAAAAATCATGCGTTGGGATAGAAAACCAAATATATGAATGTTATATCTTTATATTGTTACATGAACTAAGATTACATTTTACACAATGATTACTTTTTTATTGGTTTGAGGTATAAATTCTTAGAAACATAATATATCACAAACCCATAGATTTCATTATATCAGCAAATATCCACTGCTGGATTTTCCATTTTACTTCTTGTGAATGAAAAAACACGTTGATTTCTATTTTCTTATTTTACCAGTTTATCTTTTAGTTTATAGTCCAAAGCATATTTTAATTGTGTAGTAATAACTTTCATTATGCATTAAGAAATCTTCAGAGTACTCTCAAGAAGATGTTTAGTGTTCCAGTCAGGATGACATTGTCATGCAGTATTATTATCACGCAGAAGTTAAATGCCCATGTATTTTAAGAAGTCTCAAATGAACAAAAATGTGTGGTACATTAGTTTAGTCTCCCTTTTACAGAAAATATGGTAAGCATGCTAATTAATTCAATAGCAACTCAATGATTCTAAATATGAATACCTTGTCTACTAATCTAAAAATCTGCTTTGCTAAATCTTCAGCATTTTCAAAATGCTGCTTAGAATCACATTTTAAATAATACAAGGAATATTTATCATTGTGATAACTATTGACAGAGTAGAGAAAATAACACCAAAGCATCTAATAATCTAATAGAAGAGAAAGAAGAGTAAAGAAGGTGAAGAAAAAGGAAAGGGAGGTAGGCTGGCTGGCTAATGCTTGTCGCAAGTCTTATCAGGGAAATAACAGCTACTACATTCTACTTGAACTTTATCTTTTATCTTCTCAGGTGTCAGAACCCCTTTTATATTATAAACAGCTTTCCAACTGATGCCATAGGAACATAAGGAGGGAGTGACAGATGCAATATTTCATCTTTACTGTCATGTATTGAGTTTTACCAAAACCACAGAGGGACAAGTGGGTGGCTGGGAACATTCTAAGTGCTGGTGGGCTTGGGGGTTGTGCTGAAGCTACCCAACTTTGGAAATTCTAGACTCCGAGAAATGATCCTTTGTGTATCTTGCAACTTGAGAGCATCCTTAGATTTCTCAGTGAGGTTAATTTCACTCACTGACATTTGAGTAAACTCTGGAGTTAGGTTTAACCCAGGGAAGGCCGTCAAACAGCCGTTTCTGTCACTTACTCCCATTGAATTTGGAATGAAATTAGTCCAGAGACACTGTACTCAGGAATTTTAACTGCTACAGCTCCCCACCTTGCCAATAAAATCATTATTACTCAAAAGAAGAAAGAACAAAGGAGATACCAAGAAAGACAGAGACAAAAGAGAAGGGGAAATGTTTCAGTTGAGCTTTGGCTGAGTTTAACTGCAGTCCGGTTTCATTAATGCCTAATTGTGAGTACTTTGTGATAGAGATGGTATAGTATCTTTTCAATGGGTGTCTTCTCTAAAGCTGTTTGCTGAAATTTCAAGTAGCTGATCAAAATATAGTCTTTATACACAAAATACACTTCGCTCATGGCTGTACTTCCCTGCTTCTCTTTGTTACCGTATTCTAACCTGCCAAAGACAGACGTGGAGCTCATTTACAGAATGTGGGAGTGACATGCTAGTGACTAATTGGCCACAGAGTATTATGTAGTAACAAGATAAATTGTATATAATGTTTGCCTTTACTTTGTATGAAACAAAATTAGGAGCAAAGATAAGTGTTTATCCTCAATCCTTACTTTTCTGAATGTTCCCAACTCTCTCTAAATTCCTTAGCTGATAACACTCATTCGAACATGTTTTTCTAAATATGTTTTAAAGCACAGATTTTTAAAAACTGAGTCTAATTTTCGCCAACTCTTTACCAGTTCAAAACTCTGCAGTTTTGTCAAATCTTTTAATTTTTTATTGTTTTTTATATGCATTATGGAGTAGCAGCCATACTTCTTTTTCTTTTCTTTTTTCTTAATTTTTTCATACTAGTTAGATAATTCAGCTATATCCTCAGCATATAATAGATACTAAATTTTGAGTTCAATAATTTGTAATCATTAGTATAATTATGATAAAAAGAACTATGATGATGATAATTAGCATCAACAGCTCGTTTATGTCTGGTTGATGCCAATTCAAAGTACACAAAATGGTTATTAATTAGCCTGGCAATGGAGAGTTACATAACCTTGGCTTTTGAAAATCTTCTAAGAAACGATATATTTCACTGCCTTATATGTAAATGTTTTCCTTATGAATGAAATTCTTTCTGATGTCAATTTTATAGCATGGCTCTTAATGTCAAAGATTTAAGAGATAAAAGTTGAATATAGATATATATTTGTCTTTATTTAAAAGTGGTCACTGATGTAGTGTAGACATGTTACATGTCATTTCTTTGCACTCTACTTTCTTGAATGTCAAATAAAATTTATATCAATTGCATCTGTTGCATAAGGTTCTAGATATCAGGAATTTGGGATTTTACATATACTACACTACCTTAAAACTCTTTTTTCAATTATACAGTTTCCTATGGTCTATACCAAAAAATAAACCTTCATAAATTCTACATTGTTTCCATGATCTAGAACACATAATTATGAGGGGAACCTTCTCCAAAAATATTTTAATGTAACTAGTTATTTTAGGAATTAAACATGTACTCAATAACTTGTTTTGAATGACTCTACTGTAAACTGATGTTTATTTCACTTACTACAAACATGTAATTGGATTCAAAATTAGGTTACTTGGTGGGGTTAAAATTTCACCACAGTCACAGAAAAGTTAGAGCAGTTATGAGCTCCTGGTAAGTTGAGTGTGAGAATTTTGATCTTGGATAAACATATCATAATTTTGTTAAAGAATCTCTAGAAGAGGAAATGATGATCACATCTGACTTGTCAACTCAGAACCTGTAAGCTTTAAACTTCTAAAACTCAGGTTATGTGAAGATTGTACTTTATCTCTTTGCTAGTATGTCTGAAGCATGACTTCGTGTGTCAGCATTTTTCTCTCAGAAGTCTGTTTGCTTACCTATGGACTGGAGCGATAGCACAGCAGGTAGGGCATTTGCCTTGCACACAGACGACCCGGGTTCAATTCCTCCATCCCTCTTGGAGAGCCGGGCAAGCTATTGAGTGTATCCCGCCCACACGGCAGAGCCTGGCAAGCTACAAGTGGCGGATTCAATATGCCAAAAACAGTAACAACAAGTCTCACAATGGAGACGTTACTGATGCTCGCTCGAACAAATCAATGAACAATGGGATGACAGTGCTACAGTGCTTACCTATGATCTTGATTCTCAGCAGTCAGTACCATGGCAACGTTTCCTGCTCAGCAGACCCAATAGTCCTGCATCACCTACTCAGTGCTCTGAATCAGGGCCAGGGCTGCTTTAACTGATCACTTTGTCCTTCAATCCTCCCAGTTCAAGAGTCATGGCAGCTCCACATTGTATTCAGTGTAGTTTGTTACCACAAGTAAAATGATAAAAATGAAGAGGTCACTCAAATTCCAATGCAGAGCACATTTTTCTGTCACCCAATAGCAGGTTATGTGTCTGGCATCCTTTGATTGCAGAAATAAAGGTACAAAATCCTCTTTCTGTAACTTTTGATTTTCCCTCTCTGCTTCTACAACTACAACAATATTTCTAAAGGCTTTAGCTCTTCTACAAACTTCTGAAATTGGTGGAAGCTAAAGGATACATCTAAAAAGTACAGGAGAATTAATGTCCTCTGATATAAAGGTTGATTAAGGAAAACTAGATAATGAGTGGGAACTGGCATTTAAAATCCTCTCCAGTTTTTCCTATCCCCTCCTCCCCATCATGATGTCCCTGTTTATATTGTGTAAACTAAGAAGAAACTGTGGTTCACCAAGAAACTAGTTGTGTTTACTTTTGAATTTGAGGCCAGTTTGGTAACACTTCAGATGTGCTTTCTTTTTACTTCTGTTTCATTTCTTTTTACCTTTTTTTTGTTTTTGCTTTTTGGGTCACACCCAGCAATGCTCAGGCTTTGCACTCAGGAATTACTCCTGGCGGTGCTTGGGGGACCATATGGGATGCCAGGGATTGAACCCGGGTCAGCCGTGTGCAAGGCAAACGCCCTACCCGCTGTGCTATCGCTCCGGCCCCATCATTTCTTTTTATCTTTGGTCCTGCCATCCTGGGAATTCACATTTTTAGCAAAGCAATATTTGCTTAGCCCGATTTTGTAGATATTTATGCAGAAAAGAGTGCCCAATAAACTTTTCCAAATATTAAATGAACTTCTGTTTGAAGTATGAGCCCCTAACTAAAACCAAAAGGAAAATACTCATGAGAATCTGCCCAAAATGTTATAGTAAAAACCTTTAATCAGGCAGATGGCTGAACCAGATAACCACTAAGAGATTTCCAATTCAGAGCTTCTGTTTCTGTGAGATACTGCACAACATTTATCTAATTGCCTAGAATAATCTAAGTAGGATGTGTATGAAATACCTTCAAAGAACATTATACAGCTCAGACAACATACTGAGAAAACAACTTTTGGCAATAGTAAAAAACAATTTTTTACTGGAAAACCCAACCTAATCCATATGAGAAAGTACTAAATTTCCTACAAAGGAGAGACAAGCTAAGCAAAAGAGAAATTCATGCCCAGTGGCTGTACATGCTTTCATGGGGAGTGATTATGAATTAACCCATTTTATCACATACACCTTGACAAATTACATATTGTTTTTGTTTTTTCAGTCAATCCTGGATAAATTCCAAAATCAATCATCATATTCTGAATATTTAAATAATATTGCATACCTTTTCATTTCTACTTCATATTCCTTATCAGTTCGAGGAGAATTTCTTAGTGATGCTTTATTGTCAACAATTGAAAGAGAACTCCTAAGAGGAGGAAGCTGCTGAAAGATGCAGTAAGGATTTTCCTATGTAAAAGGTGGCAAGAGTCATAACCCTGAGACTCATTTTATTTAGGTAATTCTGACACCTCCTTTCCTTTCATAGGGTGGAGAATGTGGGGAAGGAGTGCAGATCCGCAGTCTTTCCTGTGTGGTCCACAACGGTTCTATCTCTGACATGGCTACACATGTGGACGAAGCTCTGTGTGGAGAAATGCCCTTACAAGACTACACCCTAAAGCAGACCTGCTCTGTGCCTTGCCCAGGTATATAATTTTAGATCACTATATCACTATCACTGTCATCCCGATGTTTGTCCAATTCTCAAACAGGCACCAGTAACGTCTCTATTACACTCAGCCCTGAGATTTTAGCAGCCTCTCCTTACTCTTTCCCAATGATTGGTGGCTCTTTCAGGGTCACGGGAATGAGACCTATTGTTACTGTTTTTGGCATATCAAAAACGTCACGCATAGCTTGCCAGGCTCTGCTGTGCGGGCAGGATACTCTCGGTAGCTTGCTGGGCTCTCAGAGAGATATGTATAATATCTGTTATGTAATTTTAGATAATTTGTTAAAAATATCTTTTACTGCAAATTTATTTTCTGTTTTCTACTTTACACCGAGGAGAAGAGCTGTCTAATTAAAACCAGAGTTTTAAAAATGAAGTAGAGTTAATTATTGTGTTTATCACATTAGAATACATATACCTACAACATCAATGGAGACAAAGTAGTATAGGGACATGGATAGGGCTGCAAACAGATTTGGAAATTTAGTATCAAATTAGAATATTTTTTGTTTTGTTTTGTGTCTGAGGGGCCACACTTGGCCCCTGCCAGGAGTGATTCCTGAAAATAGCCTGGAGTAAACACTGAGCACCACAAGGTATGCCAAAAGAAATATTAAAAATGTGTTGAGGGGCTGGAGTGGTAGTACAGCAGGTAGGCCATTTGCCTTGCACGTGGCTGACCCAGGTTTGATCCCTGACATTCCATATAGTCTCCCTGAGCACCACCAAAGGTAATTCCTGGGTTCAGAGCCGGGAGTAATCCCAGAGCATCGCTAGGTATGATTCAAAAAGAAAAAAGACAACAAAAAAACAAAAAACAACAACCACACAAAAAAAGCAACTTAAAAAAAATTATTGACTGAATCTTCATCCAGATGAAGCCTTGGGTGGTAGCAGTGCGGGAATCAGTAAGATGACAGATTTGACAGATTTGAGAACAGACACTGTGTTTACAGAGTTGTTTGTCATTGATAATTAAATGAAATACATAGGTGTATTTTAATACTAAAAGCACGTTGGCTTGTATGGTATATGTTTAAGGTGACTCATATCCTCACAATATGACATATAACATACACATGTACAAACACATATGCATACATGTGCTCATAAATACACATATCACTGTCAACATCATCACTATTATCCTGTTGCTCATCGATTTGCTCAAGCAGCTGCCAGTAACATCTTCATTGTGAGACTTGTTAATGTTTTTGGCATATTAAATATGACACTTGCAGCTTGCCAGACTCTGCCATGAGGGCGGGATACTCTCGGTAGCTTGCTGGGCTCTCTCAGAGGGATGGAGGAATTGAACCCGGGTTGGCCACATGCAAGGCAAACACCCTACCCAATGTGCTATGGTTCCAGTCCCCAAATATACATATTATATATATAAACAAATATGTATATTCGGTATTAAGATGAAGTATTCTTTAGATCTCACTAAAGGTATTACTCTTCAGTGATTTCAATCCACTTGGTTTCTAAGAACAGCTGTTAATAATGGTTTTTTTGTTCTTGGAAAACTAAGTTGCTATAATCTTTATATTTCCCTTTAACAATTTTTAACTCTAGAGACACATAGGATTCTTTAGATAAGACTACTGCAATTTGAAGCAGCATAATGGCAATACCATTTGCCACTGTCCTACTAAGCTATACTAAAGCACATTACTTCATCAGTTTTGTACATTCTGATTGGAAAATTTGAGTGAAATGTGTAGTACCTAGAAACTTGAACATTGTACCAAACATATTACTGCAGCACCAAATCTCACCGTGGACTCTGTCATGTAATGCATGTAACATTTTTCATGTTGTTTCCACTGTTTTGTACCACACTCCATTCAGGAGACTGTCATTTAACAAAGTGGTCAGAGTGGAGCTCCTGTGAATTAACCTGCATCCAGGGAAGAAGCTTTGAGACAGTGGGTCGCCAATCAAGGTCAAGAACATTTATCATTCAATCTTTCCAGAACCAAGACAGCTGTCCCAAACAGGTTATAGAAACCCGTCCTTGTACAGGTACCAGTATTTTTCTTTGATTAATCAATGCTTACTCTATTTTTATATGAAGCATAATAGAATTAGTACTGTTATATTTTACTTGCAGGAGGCAAATGTTATCACTATATATGGAAAGCAAGTCTTTGGAACAATAATGAACGAACTGTATGGTGTCAACGTTCAGATGGCATTAATGTCACAGGTAATTCTGCTTAAAATTTGTGTAGAACCTTGAAAAAAATCTGAGAACTGTGTGTTAAAAGAATTAACTCATAAATTATAAGCAAGTTAGACTTGGCAATGACCTTAAACAAACTTAAGACAAAATTTTATAGAAATAAATCATCATAAAGTTACATCTTAGAAAGCAAATATTTCTGGAGCCAGAGCAATAGTACAGGAGGTAATGAACTTGCCTTGCTCGTAGCCAAGCAGGTTCAATCCCCAGCACTCCATAAGCTCACCACAAGTGACCTCTGAGCACACCACAAGTGACCTCTAACCACAGAGCTAACAGTAAGCCTTGAGTACCACAAAGTGTGGCCAAAAAAACAACGCAAAAAAGTAAATAATTCTCTCCGAATATGCATATCAGTCAATGTGCAGAAATCAGCTGAAACACACACAAAAAATCCTCAAATAGCATTATCTGAAACAGGATCTAAAGAGTTCCTAAAAGACAATGGTAGCTTGGAACAATGGTCTCTAAAAATTTTAAATAATATAAATTTCTCCATGAAAAGTTTTTGGTACTATATCTCAACATGTACTAAAACATAAAGAAATAGAAATTAAGGGAGTTTTTCAAAATTTTATTAAATTCTAAAGAAATTAGTTTAGGGGGTAATGTACTTGCCTTGTATGTGGGCAACCAGGTTAAACTCCTGGCACACCATTTTGTTCCCTGATGTCACCAGGAATTACCCCTGAGCACAGAGCTAATAGTAAGCCCAACTACTGTTAGGTAATAGGAAACTAAAATATTTTTGGTAATATTGTAAAGAACTCTTGCAGTGAATTATAGATGCTTGTGTTCATGCACTGGAAATGGGTTTTGAATATTGTGTTATTCATGATTATTAATATTTAAATATAGATTGAGGAGAGGTTTCTCATTATAGTAGATAAAATTTAATTGAGAATGCTTAATAATTTTAAAGGTTTTTAATTACTTTTAACAAAGAAAATTAATTGTCATTGTTTTTGTTTAGTTTGTGGCTGACAAAGAGCTTATTACAATAGTAGAAGAATTTCTGTTCTCTAGGCATAAAATTGTCAGCTCTACCTTTTTCTTTTTTGATTTTACATTAGTGATATTTTCTTCTATCTCAAGTTTATCCCTGCAATAATTTATCTTAAGATACTTTTCCAAATTTCTATATAAATAAAGTTATGTAAACTATAAAAATACTAAAATTTCTTTCCAGTTCTCAACAGATCCCTCCCTGAAGGGATACATACACTGATTTTGGAGACATTGGGTTAGAGGGAAAAGACCCAAGTTATCAATTTCACACCTATGAGCTAAACTGGATCATGAGGGATGTATTTATTTTCCTTTCTTTGTGGACTGTATTTCAAGTAACAGTGAAAATGTAGACCTGTTTTCTATACTACCTTGGGCATAATATTTCTGCTATAAATTGTATTGTTGAAAATTATAATAATGTAAAGACAAAACTCCATAAATGCAATGAATATTGTAAAATAAAGTTTAATAATGCCCCAAAATAATGAATTTTATAATTTAGTATGTATAATTCTGAGACATACAGCTAATGTGTAAAAGCTTAAGAGATATGGTATTGTCACTCTCACTGTCACTATTCCACTCAGTTATCTAAAGTTACTTGCTGAGCATCTACAAGTACCATATCAGCTATATGACTATCCCTTCTAGTATTTTTACATAAAATTTTAAAAATATGTGAGGGGGGAGATATTGCAGCAGGTAAGGCACTTGCCTTGCACACAACCTATGTAATTCTCTGTACTACATGTGGTCTCCTGAACACAATTGGTGGGGACCCCAGACAAACCATAATGGTAGAAATCTGTATGTTACTTGGTATGTGTCTATATTCTTTTTGAATGTATTACAATATTACCAAAGCTTTTGATATTTTGGTCTTATGAATTCATCAATGTCATTCATTAACTTTTGCTATATGGAACCAGCTCAGTGCCTAGTAGAGCTGGTGTAAAATATACACAGAAAAGTTCTTTGAGAAAATATCTCTTTTACTCCTGAAATTAAATTGAGATTTGATTCATTCTTTAACGGATCCTAGCATTCAGTCTTTCCAAGCATGGCCACATGATAGAATTGCATTGTAGCAAATGGATCTAAAGCTACTGAAAACATCTTCTATCATTTAAGCTTATCTCAAACAATCCAGCCCAGAGTAATGGATAAAGTAAGACAGAGATACAGGTCAGCAAAGAGATTTTTTTTAATGATGTGCTTGGAAACTAGCTGATTTAAGAGAGATACATGTTTGTCATAAAAGTCTGAACAAACAATGATGTGACTTCCTTCGTAGGAGGCTGCTCTTCGCAGGCACGTCCTGCTGCTATCCGACACTGTAATCCTGCCTGCAGAAAACCTTTCTCTTATTGCACACAGGTGAGTCAAGTGCTAAGAAACTTCCAGGAGTATAGTAAGTGTTGCATTTAGCATATGCTGTCAGAGAGTTCCCAGTCTGCTACTGCTACAGCTGTTGCATGTATCCACTATACCATCTAGAGGCATCTGCAAGAGTCATTCAGAGCTATTAAGAATTTTTTTGTAGGAGCCCAATTATCTGAAAACACTCTTCTTTTTATTTTTTTTTACTAGTTTATTTTTAATTAGAGAGTCATCGTGAGGGTACAGTTACAGATCCATACATCTTTGTGCTCATGTTTCCCCCATACAAAATTCGATAACCCATCCCTTCACCAGTGCCCATTCTCCACCACCAGTAAACCCAACATCCCTCCCCCCCTCCCCAGTCCCGTCTCCCCCCCACCCCACCCTGCCACTATGGCAGGGTATTCCCTTTTGTTCTCTCTCTCTGATTAGGTGTTGTGGTTTGCAATAAAGGAAACACTCTTCTTTTTAGAGCCAGATTGATCAATCTATTTTAGGTTAGCCAATAAAAGCTCAGATTATTTATTATCCTTTTCTTAGTCTGAACTATTTTGAAAAGTCCAAGTCATGTCCATTTTTACTATTATTTACTGAAATTGATTAAATTTATGATCAATGATTAATATAAGTATTTAGGTAAATTTCAATGACTTGCATATTTGTCTGTAAGATTATATAACTATATATTATGTCTATATTCTGTATTATAATATATCAAAATATAAAATGAGTTTTAAAATATGTAAACACATATCATTTTTTAGAAGAATTTTTTTTACTTTCTTCCCACTAACTCCTTCTCTCTCTGAATCAAAACTATATAATATATTTTAATCATGGTGTGCATGTGTATAAAGTTACATTCTTAGGGTAATATCAATGGTACAGTGGATAGGGTAATTGCCTTGCACACAACTGAACAGGTTTGGTCCTTGGCATTCCACATGAACATCAACAGGTGTGGCACAAAAATAAAATGTGGTGTTCCTTTAACAATTATCTTCTTATACTAATTGATTTCCAAAAAAATTAGTTGGTTAAAAATAATTCAAACTCAATTCTAATGTCACTGCTACCTCAATGTGAGTTATTTGATTTACACACACAGATATATTTTTGAGGTAAAAATTAATTACATAAAGGTAAGTTTGTACATGATTTAGGGCACAGTATTAACATACTATACTCAGTCTACTACTACCCTTTATAATCTTTGTGATTATAATCTTAAATTTTTTATGGGATATTGACATTTCCCTTCCTTTGATTACTAAATGCCACACATGAATGAAATATGTTACTTTTTTTATACTTGCGTCTTAGTTTTTATATCATGACCCCCCACTACCTTTATTCACGCTAATGCAAAAGGCAAGATTTCATCTCTTCTAATAGCTGAGTATTCCATTTGTGTATACATACCTTGTTCTTTATCTACACATCTCTGCTTGGGGATTTGGGTTGTTTCACATCTTGGCTACTAGAGTGGGAGTACTCCTGACAGTTAGGGATCAAGCCCAGATTGGGTCTGGGCAAGGAAAATGCTTGCCCACTAGACTATCTCTTTGGTCCTTAGTTATTGTAAAAAGTGCTACACAAAACATAATTACTCTTGAGATAGACACCTAGGAATAGAATTGTGCGAATCATATGGAAATTTTAACTTTTAAGAAATATTTATATTTAATTCTTCACCTCAGAAGAAAAATAGTAAATTATCTTAACAGTTCAAAGAGGAAGTTGCAAAAAGATCAGCAACAACTTCACTGGGCTAATGACTTTTGAAAAATAGGAATATCAGTTCTGGTAATAAATAAAATATGAATTATATTTCCTTTTGTACTGCTATTGTACGTTGTTATACTCTGGTTTAATTTCATAAATTTTAGACAAATTTTAACTTAGGTTAACAGAGATTATTTTGAAAATATAATTTTAAGAGATGAGATATACATACTATTATCTTAATTTGTTCTCTCCATGAGCACCATGTGATAGTATCATTTAAAAGCAACTAGAGAGAATTTAGTGGCCTAGACCTCATACTTTACTTAGAGGAGTTCTGTGCTACTCTCCTGAGCACAGTCAGATGTGGCCCCAAACAAACAAACAAACAAAAAAATAACAATTGGAAACACTGCAACAATAAGTATTATGACATAAAAAATACAAAACTATGGACAATTATTAATTACACAATCTTTTTCACACATTTCTGGTTTGTTTAAAATTTTATGCTTGGGGGTCAGAGAGATAGTACAGAGGGCAGGGATCTTACCTTGAATGAAGCTGACATGGTATGATCCTCTACACTCCATATGTTCCCTTGATCACTGCTTGGGGATCACCAAGCCAGGAATAAGCCCTGAAACATGCTGGGTGTGGAAAAACATAAAATAAGATTTTGAATTTGATTAATAATGATAAACATGAGTGACTCTATGAGGTAAAGTCCTGTAAAGAAATTGCCTGATGAACAACTTTAGGTGGAGTCCTAAATGTAAAATCATAGATTCATGTATTCCCTCTTATTTTTTCATTTTTCTTAATTGTTTTTAATCTTTGTTAGATAATGAATAATTATTTCTAATTTCACTTCCAGAAGTAAAATTCCTTTCCCATTATACTTCATAATATTCAGCCTTTTGAGAGGTCTCTTTTACAGAAAAGAAACAAGGAATGTTTAGACAAATATGAATAATGCATTGTCACAATACCAACTGGAATGTGAAGGGGTGTGATACTCAAATATTTCAATAATATATATATGTATATTCATTCTTATTAGACAGGAGAAAGGGACTTGGTGGAGTCTTTTTTCCACACAAATGACTTCTTTAAGCATAGAAGCTAACCTATATGTAAAAAGTTAGTTCAGAGAAGTTACTAATAAATAGTAGAGGCAACTGGTACATCTACAGACAGAAGCAGCTTTATATCTCAAAGATGTTCATTAAATCCTCATTACTTGACTTCTCAGTATACAGGGAATATTGGAGTGAATGGGCAGCAACCTGAAACAATGCTAGAGTTGAACATAATAAATTAAGTATTTTTATAAATACTTTTTATACTTTTATAAATACTTTTATAAATGCCTTAAGTATTTTTATAAAGGAAAAAGGGATATAATCAACTCTATTAACAAAGAATTGTAATTTTACATTTAAACCATTGAAAAATGTGACGAGGTTAAAAAAAATCTGATGATACCTTTGAGACTTTACTGTAAAATTCAGAAATATAAAAAAATGCATTGGATTATGATCTGTGTGGTAGTTTGTTGATGAAAATTCTAAATGTCCACAAAATATCTTAAAGTTATAAAATTCAACATTTTAGAATGTTCGACTTTCTCATCCTCATAACTCACTGTGTAACCATAAAAACATGTTTTATGCTATAGGGTGGAGTCTGTGGTTGTGAGAAGGGCTATACAGAGATAATGAGATCAAATGGCTACCTGGATTACTGCATGAAAGTGCCTGGTTCAGAGGATAAAAAGGCTGATGTTAAAAACCTTGCTGGGAAAAACAGACCCGTGAACTCAAAAATACATGATATTTTTAAGGGATGGTCTCTTCAACTCCTTGATCCAGGTGCGTTTCAGTAATAAGTAAGGTTTTAGAAGCTGGGGATACCTCAGCGGTAAAGTGCAGCCATGAGGCGACAAGTTTGATCACCAAGCCATCTGGCAAGCCAGTTGTGATCCTGATACCACTTGCACCACAATTGTATGTAAAGCATGTAGCTCCTGACAAGCACCAGAGAAAGTGTATGACCTCTAATTCCAATAACAGCAATAACAAAAGTTTATCTGTGACAGGAGTTGGGGTTCATATTATGACATTCATATTATGATCATCTTATTTTGGGGAGAATGGACAGGATGAAGAGGCAATGCTCCAGATTAAGGCTACTCAGATATGTGTGGTATATAATATGTGACTCTCTTTAAGTGTAAAATTTTCTTAAAGATGATTGAAGGTAATTTGCACAATAACAGCTGAATTAAGTAAAAATTATCTCTGCCAAAGATCATACTTTTATAATCACAAATTTGTATATTTAAAATTAAAAACAAATACTGGGGTTATTCACAAACATGCATATGTTTTAAGAAAAGGCTCCAAAACTTAAAAGGTTTGAGAAAGACTGGTGAAATGGTGGTGTGTTAGAGATATACGTCAAGACTTTAAATGTACCTGTCTTGTGTCTAAATATAAATTCTTCGCATCTCTGGATCTGTTTTCTCATCATGAAATCAGTGTAAAAGGACCATTCCTTCAGGGTTGTCATGGTTATTAACACAGTAAGGGGGCCTGTTGGGCTAAGAGTTGGTGTTTATTGTAGAAAATAGTAACTGTTTGATTAGATACTTTCTGTATATCTTATGTTTCTGACCTGGTGATTTTACATGAATTATCTCTAAGTTCTTGAACCAAATGAGAAGGTAACATTTAGAGATTAGAAAGCACAACTTGCATCATCAATAGATAACAGGAAAGTTTGAAAGTGGTTAGTAAAGCTTGTTCTGTAGATATCTCTTTGAGGAGACAAAAGTTCTACAAGTGACTGAATGAATGGTAAAAGTCATGGCGCATGGGGAGGGCAAAAACAGAAAAAGATCAGGAAAAATATACCTTCTGATTCTCTGCTCAGATACTAGGTTCTTTTACCATGCCAAGTATATGTTGATGAAAGTTTAAATAAGGCAAAAACTAGAGCCTAGGTTCAAAGAACCCTAGATCTAGCAGAAGAAATATTTAAGAATAACACTGAGGGGCTGGAGCAATAGCACAGCGGGGAGGGCGTTTGCCTTGCACAAGGCCGACCCGGGTTCGATTCCCAGCATCCCATATGGTCCCCTGAGCACGGCCAGGGGCAATTCCTGAGTGCAGAGCCAGAAGTAACCCCTGTGCATCGCCAGGTGTGACCCAAAAAAGCAAAAAAAAAAAAAAAAAAGAATAACACTGAGGCCAGAGCAATAGAACAGAAGGTAGGGAGCTTTCCTTACACACAGCTGACCCAGGTTTGATCCCCAGGATCACAAATGGTCCCCAAGCCCTTTCAGAAGTGATCTCTGCTGGGTAAGAACTCAGAGCAAACAAAAATGATACTTATTCAACTTTTGATTTCCATGTATATATGAATATGCCATGGAAATTTAAAAGAATCTCTCTCATTTTATGTCTAAGATAACAGGATTTAAATTTGAGGAAGACATAATATGAAATGGAACCAGACTTACTTATTATTTTAGACCCAGAAATATAATTAGGGTGAGGTCTCAGGGAAATTAATCTACAAATCCATAATTAAGTCCCTATTGGGAGGTGTGGCTAGAGCTTCATCAGTGATATTATATGTACATAATGAGTATATAGGTATCCATATAAGTATGTGCATATATATGTTTTTGTGTGTATGCACATACAGAGGGAATTTAAAAATTTCATTAGCTTCTCATGATGAATATAAATTGGAGCAACCTTTTGGGAGGAAAGTCTGTTAATCCCACTATTTAATTTAACCTAAAATCTCTCTCCTGGGAATTCATCATAAAAAAACATTTACACAGGGCCAGAGTGATAGTACAGTGCATAGGACGTTTGCCTTGCATGCAGCTGACCTGAGTCCAATCCCAGGCATCCATATGGTCCCCCAAGCACTAACAGGAGTAATTCCTGAATGCAAAGCCAGGAGTAACCCCTGAGCATTACTGGGTGTGACCAAAAAAGCAAAAAAATAAAATAAAAATTTACACATACATTAATGTGTAAATATTTATTATATTACAGATTACTATGTAGCAAAAGAGTTAAATCAACCTAAATACCTATAAATAGGATGAAAAACTGTTTTTGGCATATCGAATACTCCATGGGTAGTTTGCCAGGCTCTGCTGTGTGGGCGGGATACTCTTGGTAGCTTGCCGGGCTCTCCAAGAGGGAAGGAGGAACTGAACCTGGGTCAGGCGCATCCAAGGCAAATGCCCTACCCACTGTACTATCGCTCCGTCCCTATCTTAGTTCCAGTATCATGCAGTTTTGATTATTATATCATGCAGTTTTGAAGTTAGTATCTCACTTCTACTGAAACAGTGGACAATAAAACTTTCTGCCATTCTGTTTCTTATTACTGCTACCAGTTTCCTTGTAAATCATTTCATAATTTCCTATGCATATGAAAATTTATGAGTACATAGACAAATAATGTAATTTTAAGAAGATACAAATGGTTCAGCCCATGAACTGACAGACCCTCTGATCAATGGGTCAGAACTGAATACCTTATGATAAACCATACATATGGGCAGTTAATTTTCAATAAGGGAACTCAGTGCATGAAATGAAGTAAAGATAGCCTCTTCAAAAAACGGTGCTGAGAAAATTGGATAGTTATATGTGAAAATTAAAGCTGATTCTATATGTTACACCTTACACAAAAGTCATTTCAAAGTGGATCAATGACTAGAAACTATAAAGTACATTGAGGAAAATATAGGCAGAACAATTCAAGATTTGGGCCACAAAGGAGCCTTCAAAAACCTGCAAAGGGCAATACAATAAAAAATAAACAAATGGAACTATATAAAATTAAAGAGCTTCTGCATGACAAAAAGAAACATGGGTTAAAACTAAGACAGCTACTGAATGGGAAAAAGTATTTGCATTCAATATATCAGGTTAAGGTTTGATCACGATCACAATCACGAAATCCCATTAAGCATCAATTTCTCAAGCAGGCTCAGTAATCTCTCATTTGGTCCTTTCCCTGAGATCTTAGAAGTCTATCTCGACTCGGCCCTCCCAATGATGTTGCACTGGGGGCTCTTTCAGGGTCAAGGGAATGAGATCCAGTTTGTTACTGGATTTAGCATATAAATACACCATGGGAAGCTTGCAAGGCTGTCCCATGTGGGCAGGAAACTCTCAAAAGATTGCCAGTTTCTCCCAGAAAGAAGTAGGCTACAAGCTTGCTTTTAAGTCTCTCTCTGAATGTTGGCCTTTGATGGGATTACACACACCTGGGTTATTCTGCGGGTACCTTCATGCATAAGGCCTGTCCGAACAGGTGGAGAGGGGCCTCGAGCATGGCTGTAGCTAAGTTCCGGTGGTCTTCAGCTGCCAGGAGCTCAGCTCGGGGTGGGGAGGGAAGCTGGAGCCTATCCCCTCCAAGGAGCCCCGGGGAAGACAATCAGGCATGCGGGCAAGAGACTCTCTGCATCACTCTCTTCTGAGAGCTTGCTTTTAAGTCTCTCTCTGGATGTTGGCCGTTGATGGGATTATACACACCTGGGTTCCTCTGCTGGTACCTTCATGCGTGAGGCCTGTCCAAACTGCCAAACACAGGCCTAAGGTTTAATATCGCATTGCTCATCGATTTGTTCAAGCGGGCACCAGTAACGTCTCTCATTGAGAAACTTATTGTTATTGTTTTTGGCATATCCAATACGCACGGGTAGCTTGCCAGCTCTGCCGTGCAGGCTCCATACTCTCAGTAGCTTGCCGGGCTCTCCAAGAGGGGCGGAGGAATCGAACATGGGTTGGCCACGTGAAAGGCGAAAGCCCAACCGCTGTGCTATCACTCCAGCCCAAGGTTTGATATCCAGGATACATAAATTATTTGTGAAGATCAACAACAAAATAATTCAAAAACCCTATCCAAAAACTGAGAAAAATGAATAGATACCTCTCAGAGGAAGAGAGGAAGGTGATCAGTAGCACATGAAAATATTGCTTAGCACCGCTTATCAGCAGAGAAATCTAAATTAAGGTGACAATTAGATACCATCTCACACCAGTGAGAATGACACATACCAAAAATAGTAGGATCTATTGTTGGTGGAATGTGGTGAAAAAGGAGCTCTTATCTGTTGGTGGGATTATCTTCTACAGTATGTATGGAAAACACTATGGAGAATTTTCAGTAAATTTAGAATTGAACTGCCATATGACCCAGCAATTTCACTTTGATTTTATGTCCTGGGGGTAGATGCCCCAATCAATCAATCAATCAATCAATCTCTCTCTCTCTTTCTCTGCATACCATTATTCATTGCTGCTTTCAGTACAATAGCTAAGATATGGAATAAGCTTAGGTGTCCAATAACAGAAGAATGGATTGTAAAGATGTGATAGATATATATACAATGATGTGATGAATATATACATAAAGGAATACTATGGAGTTGCAAGGAACGATGCAACCATGCAATTTACCGCAACATGGTTGAAACTGAAAGATATCAGGTTTCACGTTAAGTGAAGTAATTCACAAAAGAAAGACAAATACAGGATTATCTCAATGATATGACGTATACAGAATACTGGATGAGGAATTGTGCTACAGTAAAAGGAGAATGTCTAGAATGCCCTTGACCTTAGTGTTTACAGAAGAGAAGGATGAGAAGGAAAGAAATCAAGAAAGAGGGGGTAGAAGAAGAGAATGGAAAGTGATGAGTGAACAGTCATCAGCTCTTCAGTTATACTGGTATTATGGGTGAGTGATATAGTAATATGGGCTGGAGTGATAGCCCAGCAGGTAATGTGTTTGCTGTGCACGCAGCTGACCTAGGTTTGATATTCTCTGTCCCTCTCGGAGATCCTGGCAAGCTACCAAGAGTATCCCTGCCTGTACAGCAGAGCCTGGCAAGCTCCCCGTGGCATATCCAAGATGCCAAAAACAGTAACAAGTCTCACTATGGAGATGTTACTGGTGCCTACTCGAGCAAATTGATAGCAATAGTGCTACAGTGATAGAGCAATATATCCAAAATACAGACTCAACAAAACTGAAAACATGATAGCTAAGCCACAGTCAATGAAACTCTACAATGTGTCTGTCAACTTAAACAAGTAGCAATGATGTGAGGGTTGGGGTGGAAGGGAATATGAGAACACTGGTAGAATGAAGTTGACACTGGTGATGGAATTGGTGCTGAAATATATGCCTAAAAACCAACTAATGATAACTTTGCAAATCACAGTTCTTCAATTAAAAAAAAAGTGAGATGCTGCTTTGTTAGTGTGAAACTATACTTACTCTTAATAAATTGGCTTAAAAGTGTGTATGGATTAAACAGAAATATAAGAGGGATTGGGTAGCATTGAATCATCCCAACACTTTAGTCCTAAATTTCAGAAACAAAATAGAAAAAGTAATTTTAATTCAGTGAAGTCTATTTTATTGCCAAAGTTAAAAAGTAAGGTATTTCATCATTAATGTTTCAAAGAGAGCAGAATCAAAGCTTTGTTAAAATATTTATGATCATATAAAAATATCATTACTAGATGGAAACCTCATTGTAAAAATTGATTAAGGCTTGAAAATATCTTGTAAACAAGAACTTTAATAGGCAGTCTTAATACTATTAAATGTAATTGTGATTTTTATTACAAACAAGTATTGTTTACAATATATTTTTAATGTTGTTCATCACACAGAAGACTTTAGAAAAGATGCTTATCGGGGATATCACATTTGATTATATTCAGAAGTGTAACTCTATATATGTATTACTTTCAGAAAGAAATGCAGTTCCTTAAAGTGCTTTAAGAATGAAGGCATTCCCATAGAAAGAGCTCATTCATATGTGGAATATAAAGTAGCAGAATGAGACACTAACACCCAAGTATAGTAGAGATTAGAAACAGGAGGTCTGCCCCACAGATTGGAAACTGGCCTCACATGCTGGGGGAAAGGACAGCAGTGACAGAGAAGGGAACACCTAGTAGAGAATATTGGGAGGACCTACTCAGGTTGAAAGCCGAGTACCAAAAGTGGATTATAGACTGAACATGATGGCCACTCAATACCTCTATTGCAAACTACAACATCCAACAGGAGAGAGAACAAAAGGGAATGCCCTGCCACATATGCAGGGTGGGGAAGTGGGGGTTGGGGTGGGGGTGGTGGGAGGGATACTGAGAAAATTGGTGGAGGAGAATGGGCACAGGTGGAGGGATGTAAACCAAATACAAACATGAAAGTTCATAAGTTTGTAACTGTATCGCACCATGATTTACTAATAAAAACTGAAAAAAAAAGAATGAAGGCATTCCCTTTCTCAGGCCATTTATAAATGTAACTAACTAAGGATTCATAAAATAGAGTGAAATCCACTGTATTGCCAGTATGCTTCTCAAAATCAACTAATCTATCTTATGTATAAATATTCATAAACCCAAGTTATAACATCCATAGAAGATAGCACAGAATAGAACAGGCTGTGGTTCTGTTTTTCTTAACTCTGGCAGATCTAAAATCTGTAATATTTGCTTGAACACATAAGCTTATAACTGTACAGTAACTTGGTGAATTATCATGTCTGGTTGTGCAATTTTGTTTAGCCAAAATTACTTGGGATACTAAACTACCAAAATTCTTATTAGCATTTCATTTGTTCTATTTCTGTTAGCAAATGTTTTAAAATACTTTTGTATTATATGTATGACAGGGCTGGAGCGATAGCACAGCGGGTAGGGTGTTTGCCTTGCATGTGGCCAACCTGGGTTCAATTCCTCCATCCCACTCAGAGAGCCCGGCAAGCTACAGAGAGTATCTCGCCCACATGGCAGAGCCTGGCAAGCTATCCGTAGCATATTTGATATGCCAAAAACAGTAATAACAAGTCTCATAATGGAGAAGTTACTGGTGCCCATTCAAGCAAATCAATGAACAGCAATACGACAGTGCAACATTGCTATATATATGACATTACAGGCATATTAATTCAAAATGTCTAAGTATTTTGACTTTTGCAGTGCAAAATTAAGCTGAGAAGTACATTGTGAATTTAGATTATTAATTTTTATGCCTGCTAAGATTGTTATTTTAACTCTCTTTTAAACAGATGGCCGAGTAAAAAATTGGGTTTATGGAGTTTCAGGTGGTGGTTTTCTTATCATGATTTTCCTAGTATTTACTTCCTATCTTGTTTGGTAAGTACTAAACTCTGTTCAAAGTCTATGATTATATTTTTATAAAATTGCACGTTATATTAAAGAAAAATATGTTTTTCTTTGGTTACTATAATAAGACCGTTTAATCTATCAATAATCACCAACAAAATTATTGAATAGCTGAAATAGGAGATAACTACTATTTATTATTCTCACCTGATAGTTTTCTTTACATTTTCAAAGATTCAGCTAGGAATATGGGAATTCCATTTTGTAAGCAACAATTTCCAAAAATGTCATTATTCTCAGTAACTGAAGATTTTCTGATTGTATAAAATATATTTGAATGCTTTTAGGTGTGCTAAGAATATTTTATTGACTTCTTAAGAAGAACTCTCTACTTTTTTTATTTGGTATCTTTTTCGACTATTTTCTTTAAAATTTTACTAATTTAAATCTTAATTCAATTCTAACCTTTGTTTATTTAGCCTCAGATTGTTTCTAAGAACACATAGGCTTATAAATCTATGAACTTGCTCAGTAAAAATACAGTGGAGAAATTTAGATGATTTTTATTTTTTCTATCACCCAGAGTGTTAGAAATGGAATGCCTAGAAATTAGATTCAACTAATCTTTCTGCAGTATTATAGTAAAAAGTAGTATCTGTAAAAAATTACAAAGGTGGAGCATGCGGGAGGGGGAGATGCAATGATGTGTGGTGTTGTCCTCGGGCACTCCGGGCAGTCTCGAACGCGCCACACTTGTTTGGTGTTCTCGAGCCACTGTCTATGGACTGGATCAGGATGCTCCTCCTTGTGCTCTGCTTCTGTGTGTGCCACTGTGCTCTCTTCTGTCTGTCTCTCTGTCTCTGTCTTTGTGGTCTCTCCTCTGGTCTTTTCCGACCTCTCTCTGTTTCTGCTTCTGTGTCTTCTTCTGTCTGTGTTGTCTCCTTCTGTGTCTTCCTGTGTGACTTCTGTGCCTTCTCTTGTATCGTCTCCCTGTTTCTCTGTTCTTCTCCCATGTCTTCTTGTGCATCTCCCCCTCTATCTCCTCTGTCTCCCCCATCTTCCCCCACAGTCTTTCTTAGTTTATATAGCAAATTACATAGGGCAGTAACACAAAGGTGGGTTGAACATTAACAAATCAACAAAGAAGGGTAAGACCATTTCTCCAGGAGATTAACAAAATCTCATCTAAGGAGATTACTAGGAGATCCAGTCAAGGGTAGGGTCCAAACAAGGGTGTGTCAGGGTATGTCCTTTTCTTCCTTCCTCAGCTAGTAATATGCTTAAATAGTTATAGTAAATTTACTTATAATATTTCTAGCAATGTCATTCTGTATGAGCACAGTAAGAGATATATCAGACTTAAAGTTTGGTTCTTCCTGAGGACATATATATTCCAGAAAACAGTCCTCAGGCCAGATTAGTCTTCCTAACCACAGCAGGGTCCTAGTCTCATTGTTAATTTTGGACCATGACAGCATTTGTCTATGACCATGCTCTCAACTTAGTTGAGTATTGTGGCACTTTGGCCTGGCCCATTTCGATGCCAGGGTAGCTCACAGCTTGCCTGGATCTATTCTGTCCCTCGTCAGGACCCTGCTTCTGGGGTGCTAGGAACTAATACAACTGAGTTGAGAAAGCAGACACACGGGAGTAAATATTATTGGAGTCAATCGGCTCCCAAGTTACAAAGCATAACATTAACTGTCTTCCTGTATCCATACAGAAAAGCCATTGCTCTAAGGTAAACTAAGTTCCCTGTGGCAAGACTGAAAGGACAAACACCATGTAATCCTACAAATATCTTTGTTTATTTATCCTATAATCAAATGATTTAATCAATTTTTATGCTTGGGTGATCATTTTTAAGTATTGCTTAGGTCTTCACCAAAAGGGAAGAGACTTGAATAAAGTTTAGAGAGCGATAGGATGATAGGAATAAAAAAGGAAAGGAATTAAATTAAAGGTAAAAAAGGGCATGAAAATTTGGCAGATGCATTTATTATTGATAAAAGGATCTGTATGACAGGAAGAACTAACAATACTAAATATATATGCACCTAATGAAGGACCAGCAAAGTACTTAAAACAACTACTCATAGACTTGAAGAAAACATCAATAGCAACACAATTCTAGTGGGAGACTTCAACACTACTTTATCATCTCATGATAGATCAACCAGACTCAAGCTTAACAAGGACATACAGCATCTGAGGGAAGAAATGGAAGAAAGGGATTTAGTAAATATATACTGGACACTTCATCCTCAAAAAGCTGAATATACATTCTTCTCAAGTGTGCGTGGAACATTCTCCAAGATAGACCACATGCTGAGCCACAAAACATACCTCCATAAAATTAAGAAGATAGAGATTGTATCAACAATCTTTTCAGACCATGATGCGCTGAAATTAGAAATAAATCACACACACGAACAGAAAATGAAATCAAACACCTGAAATTAAACAGTTCACTATTGAACAATGAGTGGCTTAGAGAGGAAATCAAAAGATTCCTGGAAACGAATGACAATAAGGACACGAGTTACCAAAACCTATGGGACACAGCAAAAGCTGTGTTAAGAGGAAAGTTCATAGCTCTACAAGCATTCCTTAGGAAGGAGGAGCGAGCCCACATAAGTAACCTAACCTCACAGTTTAAGAGATGGAGAATAACCAACAAAAGGAGCCCAAACCGAACAGGAGGAAGGAAATAATAAAACTCAGAGAAGAAATTAATGAGATGGAAACCAAAAAAATCGATCCGAAAGATTAATGAAACCAAGAACTGGTTCTTTGAGGAAATAAACAAGATAAATATACCTCTAGCAAGACTCACAAAAAAAGGGAGAGAGAAAACCCTAATACATAGAATTAGAAATGAAAAGGGGGACATTACAACAGAAATTACAGAAATTCAAAGGATTCTCAGAGATTACTTTGAGAATCTTTATGCCATGAAACATGAAAACCTCGAGGAAATGGATAAATTTCTAGACTCCTATAGTCTCCCAAGGCTGAACCAAGAAGACCTGAAATACCTGAACAGACCTATCACCATCAAAGAAATTGAAACAGTAATAAAAAGTCTCCCCAAGCATAAAAGTCCTGGCCCAGATGGATTTACTAGTGAATTCTTCCAAACCTTTAAAGAGGACTTATTCCCAATCCTCTTTAAGCTTTTCCAGGAAATTGAAGTATCAAAAACACTTCCAAACAGTTTTTTTGAAGCAAATATCACCCTGATACCAAAAACAGACAAAGATACCACAAAGAAAGAGAATTACAGACCAATATCCCTGATGAACACAGATGCAAAGATCCTCAACAAAATACTAACAAATAGAATCCAACAACTCATCAAAAAGATCATACACAATGACCAAGTAGGATTCATCCCAGGGATTCAAGGATGGCTTAACACTTGCAAGTCAATCAACATAATTCATCATATTAATAAAAGAAATCATAAAAACCATATAATCATATCAATAGATGCAGAGAAAGCATTTGACAAGATTCAGCAGCACCCGTTTATGATGAAAATTCTCAGGAGAATGGGCATCAAAGGAACTTTCCTCAATACAGGAAAAGCCATCTACCAAAAGCCCATGGCAAGTATCATTCTCAATGGGGAAAAACTGAAAGCCTTCCCTCTAAGATCGGGAACAAGACAAGGTTGCCCGCTTTCGCCACTCCTATTCAATGTAGTATTGGAAGTCCTGGCCATAGCAGTGAGACAAGAAAAAGGATATCAAGGGCATACAGATAGGAAAGTAAGAAATCAAGTTATCACTATTTGCAGATGATATGGTAATAGTACCATATAGTACTTGGAAAACCCTAAAGACTCTACAGAAAAGCTCCTAGAAACAATAAGTCAATATAGTAAAGTGGCAGGCTACAAAATCAACACCCAAATGTCCATGGCTTTCTTCTATACAAATAATGAAAGAGAAGAAAGAGACCTTAAAAAGCAATCCCATTCACAACAGTACCTCAGAAGATCAAGTACCTTGGAATCAGCTTAACCAAAGAGGTGAAGGACCTATACAAGAAAAATTACAAAACACTACTTCAAGAAATAAAGGAGGACACTAGGAAATGGAGACACATCCCCTGCTCATGGATGGGAAGAATTAACATTATCAAAATGGCAATACTGCCCAAAGCACTATACAAATTTAATGCAGTCCCTATCAGGATGCCCATGACAGTTTTCAAAGAAATAGACAAAACACTCCTGAAATTTATATGGAAAAATAACCCCCCACGAATAGCTAAAGCAATCCTTGGAAAAAAGAAGATGGGTGGTATCTCCTTTCCCAACTTCAAACTCTACTACAAAGCAGTATTAATTAAAACAGCATGGTATTGGGATAAAAACAGACCTGCAGACCAATGGAACAGAGTTGGATATCCTGTCACAGACCTCCAAATATATGGCCACTTAATCTTTGACAAAGGAGCAAGAAATGCAACGTGAAACAAGGAAAGCCTCTTCAACAAGTGGTGCTGGGAAAACTGGATAGCTACCTGCAAAAAAATGAACTCTGACCTCTGTCTAATGCCAGGCACAAAAGTCAGATCAAAGTGGATTAAAGACCTCAATATCAGACACGAATCTATAAGGTTCATAGAAGAAAATGTAGGCAGAACTCTCCACAACATTGAAGCTAAAAGCATCTTTAAGGACGAAACAGCACTGACCATGCAAGTGGAAGCAAACATAAACAAATGGGACTACATCAAACTAAGAAGCTTCTGCACTTCAAAAGAAACAGTGACCAAAATACAGAAAGAGCCCACACAATGGGAAAGAATATTTACCCAATACCCATCTGATAAGGGATAACTATCCAGGATATACAAGACACTTGTAGAATTGTATAAGAAAAAACCTCAAACCCCATCAAAAAATGGGGAGAATAAACGAATAGAAGTTTCTTCAAAAAAGAAATACAAATGGCCCAAAGGCACATGAAAAAATGCTCCACATCCCTAGTCATCAGGGAGATGCAAATCAAAACAACAATGAGATATCATCTCACACCACAGAGACTGGCACACATTCAAAAGAACAAAAGCAACCAGGGCTGGTGTGGATGTGAGGAAAAAGGGATACTCCTTCAATGTTGGTGGGACTGCTGACTGGTCCAGCCTTCTTGGAAAACAATATGGACAGTCCTTCAAAAACTTGAAATTGAGCTTCCATATGACCCCACAATACCACTTCTAGGATCCCGAGGATGCAAAAGAGCACAGTAGAAATGACATCTGTACCTATATGTTCATTGCAGCACTGTTCACAATAGCCAAAATCTGGAAACCACCCGAGTGCCTAAAACAGATGACTGGTTAAAGTAACTTTGGTACATCTACGCAATGGAATACTATGCAGCTGTTAGGAGAGATGAAGAGATGAAGTCATGAAATTTGCTTATAAATGGATAAACATGGAGAGTATCATGCTAAGTGAAATGAGTCAGAAAGAGAGGGACAGACATAGAGGGATTGCACTCATTTGTGGAGTGTAGGGTAGCATCACATGAGGCTGACACCCAAGGACGGTAGATACAAGGGCCAGGGGGATTGCCCCATAGCTGGAAGACTGCTTCATGAGCAGAGGGGAGAAGGCAGATGGAATAGAGAAGGGATCACTAATCCCTTCTGATGGCTAGAGGAACCAGTTGGGATGGGAGATGCATGCCGAAAGTAGATAATGGACCAAACATGATGACCTCTCAGTGTCTGTGTTGCATGCTGTAATGCCCAAAAATAGAGAGAGAGTATGGGGAATATTGTCGCTTTAGAGGCAGGGGGAGGGTGGGAAAGGGGGGGTATACTTGGGATATTGGTGGTGGGGAATGTGCACTGGTAGAGGGATGGGTGTTAGGTTATTGTGAGATTGTAACCCAAGCATGAAAGCTTGTAACTAACTCATGGTGATTCAATAAAATTTTAAAGGTTAAAAAAAAATTGACAGATGAAAAACTACTCTCAAAGCAATAACCTGGTATATTGTAATTATATTGCAAAGGAGTTTGTAAATAGCTTACATGCCACTGCTTCTTAATACCTGTATCTCTGATTCAGCATTGTATTTTTCACTGAAATACACAAGCAATCCAAAATTAACATTAAATGAAGCTCATAAATTTTATCTTTTTACATTTCCTCATTCCTTCTGACTTAAAATTATATTTACCTTAATTCCCATAGCAATAAGCAACTTTGAGGCTTTTCAGCAGAAATATTTTCTGATGTCCTTTAAGGCACTGGGGATTAATTACACCATTGCATTTTGCTAACAATGTTCTAGAGATGTTTTCATATGAAAGATCAATGTTATTTTCCTTTTTTATGAAACTAAATTGAATTAATATTTCTGTCATTGCTCAGATCTATTTTTTTCATAGCCACCTCAATTTATACTCATATTGCTCTTCCTCAAATATAGTCATTTGTTTAGCCTCTCTTCTCCTCAAAATAGTAGCATCCTATTATTAAGAAATCAAAGTTCCAGGGACTGGAGAGATAGTACTTATTGGGTAGTGTGCTGCCTTGCACATGGCAAACCCCCAGCATTGCATATGGTCCCCTGAGCACTACCAGGTATAATTCTTGAGTGCATAGCCAGTAGTTATGTTTGAGCATCACTTGGTATAACCCAAAAACAACAACAAAAATCAACGTCTCATTCTATTTCTTGCCAGTTGACTAAGATCTCTCAAATGAACTTAGACAGTAGTTAAAATTTACTTTCTATTATGTTTATCCCCCTTTGTGATACATAAAAACAAATATTTTAATATCTATTTTATTGAATTTAATTAGAATAGTAAATTGATTAAATTGATGTATACAGTATGCACTAAATATGCTTAGTCATAAATTCACATTATCGACATTATATATTCACTATACTTTATTTAATTTTGTACTTTTTAAAATTCACATTCAGAAGTCATACTGCTATTGCTTTCATTCACATTTCCAAACTCAAAATTACTCTTTTAAGATAGAGCAAGTTTTGTGAATCTGCTTGCTTTACTGTTTCAGAGATTTTCTTCTCAGATCCAAGGACTTATTCATATATATTAGTGAAATTACACTTTTGGGTGCTTAAATTAGTTCTATATATATCTATGATGTGGGGGTGGAGCTAGAGCGATAGCACAGCAGGTAGGGCATTTGCCTTGTATTCGGCCAACCTGGGTTTGATTCCTCCACCCCTCTCAGAGAGCCTGACAAGCTACAGAGAGTATCTCACCCGCACGGTACAGCCTGGCAGGCTACCTATGGCATATTTGATATACCAAAAACAGTAATAAGTCTCACAATGGAGATGTTACTGGTGTCCGCTTGAGCAAATCGATGATCAATGGGATGACAGTGCTACAGTGCTGCATATCTATGATCTCTATTTTAAAATATATCTCTGTATTATAAGGGCTTTGTGGTGAAAGGATATGAGGGATGTTATGGCTAAGCCTTACCAATAAAGCACAATTTTGATGTTTTTATTTATTTTTCCTTATTCACTTATTTGTTAAATAATCTATTGTCCATGATTTCTAGAGACAAAGGCCAGAAAAAAATCTAATATTTCAAAAAATAACAAAAAAGGATCTCACACAAATTGCTTTGTTTAGCCCTCACAATAACCTGATGAGGTGTTTCTGTTATCAATACTTAAATAACTTATCTTTTTTAACTTACTGTCTCTTATTAAAGTCTGATAAAAGTCGACTTTTTTTTTAATCATATACCCAAGAGTATATGTTCACTTAACTGCTCTCCTGGAATAATCCTAAACATAGTATTCATGTTTATCAAATTAAATAAGACTAAGAACAAACATATGCATATCAAAACACACATTATTTACTAATATATATTAACTGCCTATCGAAGTCAAGTGATATTTATCTCAGGGCCACTACTATTAAATAGCTTTCAGAAACAGAGGAGGTGACATTTTGATGACTTTTTTTTAACCTCCAAAAGAAGGCTGTTAGGACAAGAGAACTGTAATAAAATACTAATTTTAGGTGTCTATTTTGGATAAAAACTGTTAATAATGCGACTGGTAAATTCTCTTTAGAAAATGTATCTTCTTAGAAGACTTCGCTCATCAGCCAGTTGAGTTCAGAGTTTTGAAAATATTACCAATGTACCTAACTCCCCTGGCAATGAAGAGCAGGAGGGAATTTAGTGGAGGTGACCACTGAATGAACATATAGTTAGTCTAGATATAGTGCCAGAAAGTCACTCTGGAAAAGTACATCAATTTTGCCCTGCACAGCACATCTAAGAAAATGAGCTCCCATTATGTCCAAGTTTGAGTGGCGCCCATGTCTAAAGGATGACACTTTCATGTTACTTCTAAATGTCTATTTTCTGTTTTCATCAAGATAATCTTTACTGGCCTGGGGATACCTCCTATAGCTTGATTTCAAGTGCTGAGAAATGCCAGCAGCTTACCTGTCAGTTCATAATAAGCTCGCTTTTCTGGCTTAATGGGTTTATCCTTTGCTGAAATGCAAATGACTGGGGAAGAGGTCACTGAAAAATATGCCAGTCAATAATATCTTACAGCCAGGGATGCCTGTTGGTTTATTCCTGTGCTCAGCTAATAGTAACAGTAAGTGTCAGGATAGTGTCAGGAGTGCTCCATTAAAAAGAGTGATGAGATTGCACCTGGGCCTAACTGGAAGGAGCAGTGTGATAGATTAAAGATGTTCATGGTGGCTAAAGGATGGGTAGTGGCAGGGTATGGATGAAGCTCTGCCCCAGACCTTTGTGGGTTCGTAGTTATTGAGGCAGCTACCCCTTGTCTGATATCTGAGTTGAGGGGGGGAAAATTTTTTTAAGTATGTATTGAATTTTTAAATGAATGACAGAATTGAGAGAAAAGGAACTTGGGAAAATTAAAACCAGTTTTCCTACTGTTGATTTTACCAAGGGTAGCCCTGCCACTCAACTTCTCCCTTAGAATCTTTATAGCTCTACATGAAGCTTCGTAACACTTATTGAACTAGCATTGTACCATATTCTTCAGTAGTTTCCAATACTAGAGACCCTTAAATTCTATGAAAGGTTTATATTCACAGTTGTGCTTTTAGTATCCATAAAGTCAGAAGTTAAAGATACATAGGAAACTTAGATCTTCAGCACAGAAACACAAGGTCCATGGTAATCAAAGGACTACATATAAGACACCCCATTTTTTCTTTCTATTCATAATTTCATATATGAAAAATAGCATAAAATAGCTCTGTAGGGCTAGGGATTTGACTCAAATGATTGAGAATATGCTTTGAACATTCCAGGTACTGGGTTCAGTTCCTGATATAGCAAGAAACCTAAAAAATTACCAGGTTTGAAGGGGAAAGACATAATTTGTAAAAAAAAATTCAAGCAGAATTTTCTACACTCTCCTTATAGAGGCTGGCTAAGTTTAAAAATCTCCCAATTTCCCCATTTCTCTTTGCCCGATAGCCCAAGCAAATTCCAATCTAGACTGTACTGAGAAAAATCTCTGGTGGCACCTATAGTTATCCTCCCTCTACTTACCTCCCAACTACAAAAACAAAAGCAAACAACAACAAACGTGTGACTTTGAACATGTGACTTTGATAGGGGCAATTTCTGTTCTCATTTCAGAGTTTCCTGTTTTCTGATGTTAGGACCATTCTCCTCTAGCACTACTGTCACCGCTGGGGCAGGTGCACCATGTCATTCCCAGTTGCCTTAAACTATCATTTTTTTGTAATTTCTTAGTGCTGTTAGAGTTCTGTGAATTGCTTGGAACCTCATTTCAATCTGGATCCTTGTTAGAGATTAGGTTCAGCAATTTACCGAGTTATTCATGTAGAGTTAAATTGAATGGTATTTAGAAAATTTTTCAGTCATTTCCCGTTGGAAAAAAATAGAGCCTGGGAAGCATCAGAGGCCAGACATTATTGCATAGGATGTAAAATCCTCTTTCTGCCCGCCTCCTCAGCTTCTGTTTGGAAGGTATCTTTTGACAGCCTATACCCGGCACTGGGACAATCATTTATTGAACACCTCCATCCCAGGGGCTGGGGTTGGTTACTGTCCCCTGTGGTTTTTTCATTTTACTGAATCATTGTAGTTCATTTAATATTTAATTTCAGTCACCATGATTCACAATTTTACATTACTGTCCATGACAAGGTTTCCCGTATTCAGCATTCAAATAGCACAACCCCACTAGAGTGGTTTTTCTCTTTACCACTGCCTCAGTTTTCTCTCCCTTCATCCCTTCATTTTAAACTTATCCTTTTAGCTCAAATATTTGCTTCAAACAAGAAAAATATTTATCTTTGAACTAGAAATAGAACATTTTATACTAGGAAATTCCACTTTACAGCCATTTCATCAAACAGTTTTATTTTCATGATGGTAAAGTTCAAGAATCATAAATTTTCTATTAACCATCCAGTGAAAAAGTTAGATACAAAGACCATGTAGGAAATGATCGTGTATACAAGTACACAGATAAATAAATAACAAGAATAGGCAAACCTGAACAGACAGAAAGCTGAAAAATGAGTGGCAAGGTGTGTGTATAGGGAAAGCATTGCTTCATTAGTAGAGAATTTCCTTTTGGGGGGATAAAAATGCTCAGCAACTACAAGAGGTGATGGTTATGCAAACTTGTGTATGTTCTAAAATGGAATTGGAATGCATGTTAAAAATTTAAATTTAAATTAAACATATAAAAAGTTATTCAACCCATTGCTGTCTGGTTTATTGAGACAAAGAGTTCAAAAGCATGCAAGCATATTCAAGTGTATATCATACTTGTCACTCACTGACTTTTGAAGGTCACTGACCCCTTTAGTATGTATCTGTAAGGTAGTAATAATCCTGTGCTTCTTTCTCAGAGTTGTTCTAAAATTCATTGAGATATTTGATTTAAAATACTCATCACTGTATTTAAGACTGTATATGCTTAATGAAAAATAAGATGTTTCTGTAAAACAATTAGTATAGAAAGAAGACAAGGAGCAAGGGTTTCTGTGGTAGGATATAACCACAAATATTCATACATAAAATGAGAACTGCCCATACCAACATCAAAGCAGCACATTTTGCCCCTGATCTGGAATATCACTGTGTGACTTGGGAATGTTACTCAGCTTCACTCTCTCACTCTGAGAAGCAGTAACAACCCTCCCTGAAATGGTAAAGTTGCAGACCTAAGTGAAAGAGTTTAGGTCAGACTGTTTGATGTGAAGTCAGTGAATTCTTGTTTGGTGACTTGGCAGCTAAATGTTTCAGGCCAAAATAGAAGCATGTTTGTTTAAAATATAAGCCAGTGTTAAGGCAGGGGACAGTCTGTCTGGCTTCTCCAGCTGCTTTTGGTGTCAGACATCTGTGGTGGGAAATTTGTTAACTTAGGAGTTGGTGAGCAGCAGATGTTCACATTACTACACATAAATAAGAACAAGAAAATAGGCCTAAATAAACTCATTGTTTCCAATGAATCTCATAGGTTTTGAAAGAATGATGGATTTTTAAACACACAGAAACACACACATTCACACACATACATGCACACACGCTTATATATGCACTAGAAAAGTAATAAAGATACTGGTCCAGAGAAATAAATATTTTGACATTTAACCACTAGTATTTCTGTCTCAAAAATGACTTTGACAGAGTTCTATGTATTTTCTTTATCTGAAAAATTATTTTCTCTTTGCAGCAAGAAGCCAAAACCACATCAAAGCACACCTCCCCAACAGAAGCCTCTGACCTTAGCCTACGATGGAGACTTAGACATGTAACCTGAAAAAGAAATCCAAATGTAGACATCAACTGCCTTAACTGCTTTCTCTTTTGTAGCTCTCAGACTTCTCAGTTTTTTGAGGAATCTCACAATGTGATATATTGGGCAGAATACAAATACTACAAGTATTGCCTCAACTTCATTTGGACATGGAGTCAAGGATTGTTAGGTCTGCCATTTGCTTTCAATTTGTGGGTGTGAGTGTTATTTTTTTTATTTTCCCAAGCGACCTGAAAATCCTTCTCTTCCTACTTGGAATCAGGAGGAAGAAAACATGATGAAATTCCCACAGACTTGAGTAAATTTATCTTCAGCAGCATGATGACAATCTGGAGGAAAGTGAAATCAAGGCATTTTCTGTAAATGAGTCTGACACTGTATTGTTATGCACTATATTAGTGCAAGTCTTTATTCTTCCCATATTTCAACACTGAGTTTTCTAGCGTTTACATTGGTTCAAAGACTTTCAAATTGGATTGCCTATTTTCATGAACACAGAGAGAATAGGGTACCATTTCAGAAGTTCTCTGAGTTTATACTTTTAAATATTGCATTTTATTTTGTAGCCAGGGGTTGATGGCACTGTGGCTTGCATCTACTGAAAAATGGAGTGATTGTAATTGTTGGGCTAGGTGAAAGATAGGTTTCTGAATGAAATGTGTTTTGAATGTTAGGATGTAGAAATGAAATAAGTGGTTATGTTGGAGAATGAGATAGATAATTTGATTAATAAATTGTATATTAGAAAAAACTTAGCCATGTAGATACATCATTAACCACACACAGTTGTAATTCAGTTCAATGATGATAAACTCTGCTTTTGTAATTTCAATTTTCTTATCTTGATATTTATAAATTCTTTTTTTAATTTAATTATCTGGCTTCATTTAATATACATCAAACACCAATCCTGTTTGTAGCAAGTCTTGGTTTTATAAGGTTTCACTATCTAAAACAACATATTAAAAAGCTGAAATCATTTTATGAAGATAGTTGTTTGCAATTGATGTTGAAAGAAAGAAGATGCCATCTTGTGGTAATGACTTGTATTTATAACAAATAAAGTTCTCAAGAGACTGTGATGTTGGCTTTTTAGATTTACTCACTTTTAATGAGCTATAGTTTTAGTAAGATAACCTATGTCACTGTTTTGGAGTTGAAAATCATAAAACACTGTCAGAGAAAAGAAATCTTAAGCCACATTATTAACACTAGAGGTGTTGATACATTTTAAAATAGTATAAACTACAAGTATAAGGATTAGATTCTAAGACCTGTAACTCTTAGATATTAGAAAAATTGAACTAATGCAAATTCTAATATATGAATGGCCCAAGAAAATAAGAATGTTAGACATGTTATACAATGAGTTCTAATTTATACTATGATTTCTAGTAACCATTTTAACACTGAATATTTATCCAGTGGCACTGTGGATTTGAAATTAAATGAAAGCTATTAAATTCTTTCAATAGTATGTTTGAGGAAACAATAGTATTTGGGCAAAAGATTCATCTTGGTTCAAGAGACCCTGCTTCAGAAATATAGCCTGACTGTGCCCTATTTTATTCTGCAAACATTTTTCCCTTATATTTTTCTGTTCAACAAGTTTGCCACAAAAGATAAAAATAATGTTTAGTAGTTTACTTTTAACTGTTTAACATGATGCAGTATGCCTATTTTGGTCTTGTTTGGGGGATTTTCAGGGCTTATTCTTGACTCAACACTCTAGAGTCACTCCTGGTGGAGGGATGGCCTTTGAAGAACCATACGCTATACAAAGATCAAACCAAGGTCAGCTGTGTGCAAGGCAATCTATGTTCTATATCCCTGGCCCCACTACTTCTATTTTTATATAATAAAAATGATGGAAATATGGTTGAGAGGAAACATGCTTTACATATAATTATTACACCCAGCTCTGTTAAGACCATATTTTTAATGTCCCCCAATTGGTTACAGGCATGACACTCCCAACCTTCAAAGCCAACAACTCGATCCTGGAGTGTAGGAGGTTTGGCTTTAAACTGACTAGGATTCCAGCTTCCGTCCAACACATTCTTGTATATAAAAAAGAGTCTCCTATAATATCCTTTTGGCTTCATGCCAACACATGTCTCACATGTGATATCAGTATCTCAAGTTTACCCTCAGTGGTAGGTTTTCAATACTAAAATGAGTATGACCCTTCTTCAGTCTGTGCTATATATGTGGGCTGTCTGAGATTACCTTTCCTGGTATGGTCCCTGCCAATACATCATCCTATCTTGTCAACAGATATCAGTTATGAATTGGGTCCTAACGGCCTTTAATACTGCTGAAAAGAAGCACAATTATCCCTTTTTGGATAAAAATTTACAAAGTATGCCAAATATTAGAGAAGCAGGCAGTAATTCACAAGTGTTTGAGAATATTAAAGATCAATATTTTAGCTAATTTATATGCAGTAACTTTTTTCTAATGCTGTCTTTAGAAATTAATAATGAAATATGAGAATTTGGAGGGAAAAGAAGAATCAAGATTATCATAACCACTGCAAAATGCCTCTCCAAAATAGCTATTTGATAGAGAAGAGCATGATATAGATAAAAGAACATGATATAGATAAAATGCTTGAATTTAGCATAGAATTAGGCTTAGATATATGAACTACATATTATATGCATTATATATAATAAGAAATAGTACCATTACTCATCTGTCAATCAATACTGTATGTTTTCATATTATAATACAAAACTTACTACATAAGTTTTTATATACCCTAGTAATTGGAAATGAAAACTGCCTATAATGAAGTAATTTTAATAAGATAATTAAGTGTTATGTAATGGCTTTTAAATATCTTATTTTAAATAATTTTATTATGTTTTCATGATAATATTGCCTCAGGTGATTAGTTATATGACTTAAAGCTGAGAACTTATGACAGAATTATTTAGAGCCCTCTGCCACAGTTGTCTTGAGACATAATATAATCAATGTCACTGTGATATGCAATTTTCTTAAAAGAAAGAAATCTGAAAGTAATTCTTTCCTTTCCTGGAAAAACTATCCCATTGTGTAGATAATGCAAAGCTTAACAACTAAAACATTCTTTTATCCCCTTAAGCAAACATCTCTTTATTTATACAAGACAAGTTACTTTTATATCCTGTCCTTTCAACAGATCAATAACTAAAATCTCCTAATTTCATCTCCAATCATTTTTTTCTTGAAAACCTTCATACAAAGCATAGAGAACAGATTAGGGTAGGGTATTAGCTTTGCATACAGCTGAACCAGGTTCCATTATAGGTCCCCAGCACCACCAGATGTAATTCCTGAGTGCAGAATCAGAGTAACGCCTGAGAATGATCATGTGTGGCCCCAAACCAAAAACAAATTAACAACTTTATGTTCTTCACTTATCTTTCTCTTCTTATCTATAGTGAAATCAAGAACTCCTGGGACAGAGGTTACAGTTTTAGCCTTGAGAGGGTTTTCCTGAAACAATCTGACTGAAAAAAATGTAAATAGTATCACTTTTAAGATAAACATTAATTTTAAAAAAGGCTTTGATTCACAATTCACAAACAGAATAGACTACTAATAGACTGCTTACATAGGTACACCAAATCTACAATTTCATAGAACAATTCTCTGTGAAAGAAACTCCTGAAAATGGAATAGCTGAAAAGGCTGAAATGCAAGCCTTGCAAGAGAAAGAGTTCAAAGTTCTGTTTCTGGCACTTCATGGTCCCCACAAGTATATTGTTCACACCAATATGGCCCTGGTGATCTCCAGGAGAGCTGGACCAAGTGTAACTATATAACTGGACCAAAGAATTGAACCAGTTTTCCTGGTTAGCAGGGCATAGTCTTGGGTACTGAACATTGCTTGGGAGACCCACAAAATGATTTAAAAACTAAACTTTCAAGACAGCTCCTATCAGGCAGAAAAGAAAGGGGAAGGAGCAGGAGTGTGGGGAGTAAGACCATATTAAATCAAATCAGTAGAAGCTACAGCACCAGCTGAAAGAAACTGCACAAAACGTTGTCATGTCATTTAAATTTTTTTTTTTATTGAATCACCATGTGGAAAGTTACAAAGCTTTCAGGCTTAAGTCTCAGTTATACAATGCTCGAACACCCATCCCTTCACCAGTGCACATATTCCACCACCAAGAACCACAGTAAACCTCCCCCCACCCCCCACCCTGCCTGTGTAGCTGATAAATTTCACTTTACTTTCTCTTTACTTTTACATTCAATATTTCAACAAAAAAACTCACTATTATTGTTTGGAATTTCCCCCCACTCCCCAAAGTTGGACCTGCTGGAAAGGAAACAGGGAATACTATGCAACTGTTAGAAAAGATGAAGTCATGAAATTTGCATGTGAGTGGATCAACATGGAAAGTATCATGTTGAGGGGCTGGAGTGATAGCACAGCGGGTAGGGCGCTTGCCTTGCACGCGGCCGACCCGGGTTCGATTCCCAGCATCCCATATGGTCCCCTGAGTACTACCAGGGGTAATTCCTGAGTGCAGAGCCAGGAGTGACCCCTGTGCATCGCTGGGTGTGACCCAAAAAGAAAAAAAAAAAGAAAGTATCATGTTGAGTGAAATGAGTCAGAAAGAAAGACACAGACATAGAAAGATTGCACTCATATGTGGAATATAAAGTAGCAGAAAGGTACAAGTTAGCAATGATGCAACTTCTGGCAGAAATTGCTCTGGACTTAGTTACTAAAATACTAAAATACAGAAATCCAAAACCTCACGGCTGCTATTGTGGCCACACAACCTCATATCTCTTCATTCTCAGCAATGGAAAACAGATTATCAAATGTCATGTCATTTTTAAGACTTTTATATTAAAGATCCTAAGAGATCTAGCTTTTACTAGTCCGTGGGACTCTTGCTACAAGATCCATAAATCCATATCCCTCAGGAATTCATGTCAACTAACTCCTAAGACACAGCACAAAGGCATAATGAAACCTATTAGTGTTTGCATGATAGAGGACATTTACATATGTATGAAGCTTTGGTCCTAGAAACAGATAATTTTCACTCTCTTTGTGTGCCCTCTCCTTCTGTTTCCAGGTCACCAATATATCCTGGAAAGAAACTTGTTCACACAGGTGTGGTTCCAGTTCATTTTCACTATGGTCACTCATGGATGGTCTTTAAATCATGTATTGGTGTTGGTAGTTAGTAGGGCTTGTGTCTGCTGTTAAGTGAGAGGTATTAATAACAAAGAAAAAGGTATTAACTGCCTGCTTCCCCAGAGCTTACATGCTAATTTCACAGTATTTTCCTAAATTTACATTTACATACTTTAATTTGAGCCTGAGAGTCTGGTTTCCTAACATCCTGGAACCAGGTACTGACTGAGATCTTCCTATTTAAAATAATGGTAATTACAGCATAATCTTATTTATTGGGAACCAAGAAGAACATAGTAGGTTACTTAGACTATCCAGAAAGGTTAGAGAGACAAAGAAAAGTTAGGACAGGCTGAATAAAAGGCTTTATCTCCTTCACAAAGCTACTCTATCAAAGTTGGGAGGTGGTTGTTTTACCACTAATGATTAAAACCAGAACATAGACAAGAGGAAAATGAAGAGCTAAAAAGTGTGCTCCAAATTAAAAATAGACAAAAAGTAGATCACCAGAAATTGTCTCAATGGGGATAAATAACTGTATTTATCAACCTTATCTGTATTTTGCCTGAAAGAGACTAATTTTGAGGATTGAAAAATATTTTTAAGCAAATGGGAACAAAAGGAGACTGTGATAACTATAATCAGACAAAATATATTTTAAGACAAAGACTATAATAAGGACAAAGAAGAGCATGTGCTAATGATATTCTGATTATGATAACACAATGCTGAAGGGATTAATCAAACTAGATGACATTTGTAAATGTTGTGCACTCCAAACTTAAGTATGCAAACTTATTAGTAGACATAAAGGGAATGATACAGAGAAAAACAATAATGGTAATGTAAATTGATGCTCACTCTTTCATAAGTTCTAGAGCTTCCAAACAGAAAATCAATAATGAAATATTTGTTATCAACAACACAGTAGAATAGAGGAACTTAAAAGACTTCTTCTTGGGACATTGCACTCAAAAGCAGAAAAATGAATTCTTCTCTTGTGAACATGGAATATTCTCCAGAATATATAAAACAGCAGTTTTTAATATATTTAAGAGTCAGTTTGTAGATAAAAAGAAAAAAACATTTTAGAGTGCATTGGTTATTCTTAAATTCAAGTTTCTTTAAAGTCTTTAATGGTCTCTGACATTATTCTTTAAATTCTTGATTGATTGTATATATCACCTTATGGTTTAGTGGGAAATTAGTAGTTCACTTTATGTCCATATGGTTTAGTAGAAAATTAACAATCATTTACCAATTTTCTTACCACTTTCTTCTCTTTCTATGTTTATTCCAGGATTTTTGTGTTGAATATTCACTGGTGGTTTTAGTTGGTTTTAAGCCAAACTTGTGTGCCATGATTTTTTTCAGAATGTACCATCTAACCTTGCTGTTGTTGATAATTAATCCTCTTAATTAATGTGGTTGCAAAAATTTAATCAGATTGTGCATGGGCTGGAGCGATAGCACAGTCGGTAGGGTGTTTGCCTTGCACTCAGCCAACCGGGTTTTATTCCTCTGCCCCTCTCAGAGAGCCCAGCAAGCTATCAAGAATATCTTGCCCGCATGGCAGAGCCTGGAAAGCTCCCTGTGGCGTATTCGATATGCCAAAAACTAACAAAAACGGTAACAACAAGTCTCACAATGAAGACGTTACTGGTGTCTGTTGGAGCAAATTGATGACCAGCGGGATGACAGTGATAACAGTGATATAGAACAGATTGCATATTAGGCCATTAAACAGGTCTCAATAAATTTAATAATATTGAGATGCCAAAATCTTTTCAACTACAATTACGTGACCCTAGAAATCCAATATAAGGAGAGAATAGGATGATTCAAAGATTTACAAATATGTAAAGCTGAAACAACATGCTGACCAACTAATGAGTCCAAGAAGAAATCATAGATCACATGAGAAATTAAAAATTACCTTAAGACAAAAAGACAGAGGATTACATTATTCCGAAATTTTTGTGATACAATAAAAGAACTTCTGAATAGATCCTGAAGCCCTCTAGTGGAATTTATATTTTGTAATTTAGAATGATTGCTCTAATTTCAGTGTTAACTAGGAGATATATCTTATATATAAACAAACAGTTTCATAGGATGTTTCGTACTAAATCTAGAGCATCAGATGAACAGAGATTTGAGGTAAGAAAAGAAAAATCAAATGATGTAAGATTTTTTTTTCCTGAAAAAGTGTACCTCTTTAAGGTATACCTTATAACTTTAAGAAATAGTTGGTACTACTCCTTAAAATAAGAATGACTGTATGGACTTAAACTCTTCAGCTTTCACTTTGTAATGTAGCTTTCAAATATTATAACACAATACCAGAATCTTGCCTTAACCTATAGTTTAGAAAGATTCCAAAACTATCAACTTTTTAAATGGTAATCAAATTCCTTAGCTTCCTACATTGGACTTAGTTATACTAGTATCCTATCAATTTATAGAAATACAAAATGAATATATAATATAATGTAACATTTTTTGCTGCCCCTGATAAAAATGATTTTAGCATTGTGTTATCACTGTGAGTTCACTAAGGCCATCTTACAGATGAAATGAATAAATTTATAAGTTAAAAAATTTCATAGTTGCACCTAACTAGAAATTGGAAAACAAAATAATGTTTACATTAACTCACACAGAAATTTTTAATTACATCTAAAATGAAGCCTTTCAGTTGAAGAAAAATGGGAAGCTTATGCCTCTTTTCAAACAAGTTTAAAACTTTTCAAATAATACTAAAAAGCATACTTGTGTATTGCAGAATATAGATAGATGCTGCCAGATTATTAGAATTTAATTCTAATACAGAAATAGTTTTCCTTCCTGGAAATTTTCTGAAGTATGTATTATGACTTTGTTTAGTTAAGCTAGTTATAATACATAAGCCTCTGAAATTTTAATATACCTGCACCCAGCCACTGATGGTGTTGATTTTGCTTCTTTGGTGGAACAAATTTCAATCCGTTTTGAGCAGAAAACTCAGATAAGCAGAAATGTGTGTAATAAACATGTTAATTAAAGTATACAGTTCTCAGGAGACTGGAGAGCAAAGCAATATTATGGTAAGTAATTCAAAAGAAATATTCACTTATAAAGTTTGAAAGCAATAGGATGGTATATTGCTAGTTGATATAAAATGGCATATGAAATAAAAGTCATGCTTTAAGATCCAAATAACTTTTTCATCAAATATTATTTTCTGTGTATTATTAGTACATCATCATTGCTTTACATTTTGATTTTTCTTCCCAGCTATGATCAGCCTGCTACTGATGAGTTTTCATCACCATGAAAGATTAACATTTTCTATATGTTAAAATTATAATCAGGCTTCACAAGCTTACTCACTAGCAAACCACGGATTTATGCATTAAGAAGAGCCATGTGACAATGGTGGAGAACTATTGACTCTATCATGTTGTATGACAATGGTATTGTATGTCTAAAGTATAAATACTTATAATATTGTAAACCATGATATCTCGACTTAAAAAGAAGGCAGTGAGGGGCTGGAGAGACATAGCAAGTAAAGCACTTGCCTTGCACATGATCAACCTGGGTTCCAACCCCATAATCCTATATGATCTCCTAAACCACAAAGACATGAGTGATTGATTCCTGAGTGCAGGAATATACATTTACTAAAAAAATATTTAATGCATGTACTAATAAAATGTACAATAACAATTCATATCTACTTAAGATTCGTGCAGTTGAAGATTGCGTGAATAGTAGGTGAGAGCAAAATTTCATTAAACCAAAACCTATTATAATCAAATCTTTACAATAGGAATTGTAAGTAGCTAAACAGTAGTACAGACATTTGAAAAAGCAGGCTCATTTTGACAATTATCTTTCTTTTATGAATTTGGTGAGTAACTGATGGGAGTATTTGGAGGACTATCCCAATTACTTAGTTTTCATTATAAAGGAATCACTAATTTTTTAGTTTAAACATTTCCAATAGCTCTAGGAAGACAATAATAAACATCTTAGGATAAATTATAAGTTAAAAGCATTATTGAATCCTTTGCATTTCACTCTCGTTTGCTTAAATTATCAGGCTGGGTTACAATAGGGTATAGATGAGGCATTGATTGTTTAAGACATTTTGAAAATTACTTTGACTTAGGCATGATTTCTAGAGCAGCAGGAATCTAATAGCATTGGGAAGTAAGGAAATCTTACTTGTTTTGTAAAATACATAATTTTTATACGTTAGACTATATGGGTCATTTAAAGTGCAGAGAAGATATTTTCATTTCTGTCCTAAGTCTAGATCATGGCAGGACAATATCAAGGCATAGAATTCTGTTCTAGTGGTGATCTTAAGACCTAAACTCAGAGTGAATCTCTAGTTTGTAAAGATTGTATCTCAGATGTTATTAATCTCCAGGCAGGTTTAACCTCTGATGTGCTATAACCTGAGGAGAAAATTCCTTCTTTTATAGGTAAATAGAGTCTCTTTCTGGAATGAAGCGATTTTTGTTATTTATTTTTTAGCTCCTTTTTGGTACTCCCAAAAATTTCTCAAGAGGTCTGAGAGGCAATTCAGTCAGTTACTTCTGTCTCAGTCTTATAATGAGCTGTTTCTTGTCCTAAAGGCACTGAAGGTGGGGGTGGGGGTGAGGCATTATATATTGTATATATTGAAGCATAATTCAATATTATAAAGTCAGTAAAATATAATAATTCAGTAGAATAAAATTTATGTCCTAGAAATAGTATCATCTTTTCCTTTCTGTTATATGCAAAATGTGTTTTGCAAGCATCCTTTAGCCCCACTGCATGTGCTCCTTATGGTATAGCAAGTAGGCATTCTGCTGCCTTAGTTTAGCCTACTCTCTGCTTCCTTCTTTCTAATATTCTTGAAATATAGTTTACTTTGATTTTTGTGTATCTTGCTAGATTCTAAACTCAGTGGGATTAAGTGTTTCATCCCTGATTTTCTTTTTTTTTACTTCTCTGCCTGATAACTAGCATAATGGTGGTAGCAATAACACCATATTTTCTGTAGAAATTTAATTACTTCAGTCAAGATGGAAGTTTATATACAGTTCATCAGGTCCACATATTACCAATAGACTTGACCATGTAACCTAAGATATCGAGTAGGCTGTATTATCCAGGTTCGTGTAATTAAATTTAGTGATGTTTGTACAACAAAATTGTCTGAGGACATATTTCTTTTGTTTTAATTGAATCACTGTGAGAACAGTTACAAAGCCTTCAGGTTTAAGTCTCAGTCATACAGTGATAAACACCCATCTCTTCACCAGTGCACATGTTCCACCACCAAGAATCCCAGAATAACCCCCATCCCACCCCCCACCCTGCCTGTATGACATGATTTTCACTTTACTCTCTCTTTACTTTGATTACATTCAAGTTTTCAACAGAAGACCCACTATTATTATTTGAAATTTTCTCCCAACAGTCAGACCTGCTGAAAAGGCATCATTAGATAATTTGTTTTCTATTGCTGATAATGAAGAGCATATGTTGTCATGCAGCCACAGTTGCAGAAGCGCAGTTTTGGATTTCTTGGTATTTCAGTAATTGAGTCCAGAGGGATTACTGTTAGAAGCTGCTGGGTTCCAAGATTGGTTTGTGTGCCTCTGGGATCATGGCCATTCAGGAGCGGAGGAGCCATTCATGCGCAGCCACTTGGGGTCTCACCTGGGTGGGGAGCAGGGCCAGTTCCGCCCCTCCATCTCAAGATTTCCCACGTGCCCCATTACTGCAAACTTGTACCTCTCTGTCCAACAGACTTGAAAGATGTCAGTCGCCATGCTACCGCAGAGGGGAAAAGGTCGAGGGACAAAAACCTTTCCCCTTCCAGGCTGGCACGGGGCCATAGCTTAGTTCACAGTCTAGATGCATTTCTGCCAGAAGCCACTGGGTTCTGAGATTGGTTTGCGCCATGGCCATTCAGGAGCAGAGGAGCTCTTCATGGGCAGCCTCTTGGGGTCTTGTCTGGGCGGGGAGCAGGGGAGGACATATTTCTTAAAACATATCTTTGCTATGAATCAACACAAGATAGAAATAAATTTTCCAGTCCAGCTTTTCAATTGTGTCAGCTGTCTTAGATTTTGTGACTATCAATATGGAGAATTAAACAAAATGGCAATAGTCCAAAATTAAGGCAATTAATTATAAAGTCAATGGTGTATAGTGGTCAGTCTTGATTATTCCAATTGCATTGTGCTCCACTAGGGAAGAAAACTAGTCCATTTTTTGAAACTATAATTTCTGAGCATAATGATACATTATTCCTAGAGAATCTGAGATAATTGCAGAGGCAGAATTTAACAGGGTCTATAATTTTTATAAGTCTAAGAAAAGAATGGCAGCAGTACACGTAGAAATTTGAGGAATTCAGACAATGACCTTCACTGTTATATTTGTCTGCTAGGACTACTATAGCAGAAAAAAACACAGTTAATGGCAATTTAAACAGAAATTTATTTTCTCAGAAATGTAGATGATGGAATTCCAAGATCAACATGTGAGAAATTTAGTTTGCCCTAAGTCCTTTATCTTTAGCTTGCAGACTGCTGCCATATTACTATATCACATAACTTTTTATAAACTTTACATAGTTTATGAACTTTGCATAACTTTTCTGTATCACATAACATTCACATAACTTTTTCTGTGTGTCTTCTGGTATAAATTTCTCTTATAGTGACATTAGTCGCACTGAATTATAGTCCATCTTTTAATCTCATTTAAACTTAATTATCTCCTTATTGGCCCTAACTTCCTCACTCCAAACACAATTACAGCAGAAGCATAAAGTTTTAACATTATGAAGGGTCTGATATCTAGTAAAGGCTGAAACATTCTACTTCCGTGGGTATCTATCTGCTTTTTCAGGAAAATGGAAAAAATAATAAAGAGCATTCCTTAATTTAGTATTTTTATTATATCAATACAATAGATGTATAAAGTATAAATAATAATTATATGTATTCATGTGTATCTATTTTCATAAGTCTGAGATAAATATAAACAATATTTTTATTTTGTCCTTAGGATTACACAATCAATTCATTATCAATACATATAACTATTTTAAAAAATATTTTAAGGGAAATTAGTAGTTAAATAATATTAGTCATATATGTGCATATATATTCACATATTTTACACACATATATGTATATGCATATGTACATACATACGTATATATATGGACAGCTAAACTCTTCTGCATATCATAAATTACATTTGAGAGAATAAAGGAAATTGTCAACTTTGCCACAAGTCAGCTCCTTTGGTCCCTTCCATATAAGAATTTATGGACCATTTATGGACCACTGATGGAGCCCTTTATTTTGTATGTTGATATTTACTGATATGAAAAACTTAAAATCATGATTCTTTTTCATATATTAATCTTAAATTATTAGCATACTGAATTTATTTTTTCTTGTTTTGTCCTAATCTGTGGTTTTAGATAGATTCTCACTCTATTTCTGATCAAAAGTATTTGCTTTGAATAGCATATTAAAGAGCCCATTTTATCTACAGGAAGGTTTAAAAAAGCTTAACCAGAGAAAACAACTTTTCTGTATGACTAGGTTTCTCTCTTTTTTTACAGGAGAAAATTCGATCCTCCTTCTAATCAGTCTGAACTGTTTGAATTGGAAAACTGTTATGACAGCTATAACATCTGTCACATTAGATTTGCTTGTCCTATATATCTCCCCCTAGAAAAATAGTGATTTAGACAAACTGCTTCTTGCTTCAATTTATATCGGCATAAAGACACTACCAGAAATATGGTGGTAGATTTCATTTGCTTCAAACTGAATGGCTGTTTAATTGTATTTGCCACTAAATGAAAACACTACCCTCCGGGATATTTGTTTTGATATAACGGTTAACTTATTTCATGTGTTTACAACATCAGCTCTCCCATTTGTTAAAATTTTTTAAATATGACTGTTTGGGAAGTAATATACTCATATATGGTATCTTCATTTCACAAATATGGTGACTATATATTACCCTATGGGCTTCCTTGCCTTCATAGTTTCTGTAGAACAATCCCCAAATCTGGCTACATTAAACTACAGAGTATTTTTTTAATGAAGGGAGATTGGACCATGCTCATTGGTGCTCAGAGATCACAACTGGCATGACTCAGGGTGGTGCCAGGTGGCAGGAATCAAACCAGAGTTGACTACATTCAAGACAAGTGCCCTACCCACTGTACTATCCCTCCAGCTCCAGAAATAGTCCCTAAAGTGGGGCCTAATGGACGATCTTTTCCCTCATCTGATAGTGCATAACGAGAATTTTCAGTGGTCACATATGTTGAAGAATACTGCTAATAGGGTGGATGCTGCTAAGTATATGGCACATTACGGAACATCCCTACATAAGAAAAATATTATCCAATTTAGTGATGCCTAGAGTGATAAATATCAAATGAAATATTAGTTTCCTTTTTGTGTGTGTAATTTTGTAACTTTAATGAATCATCAGTTTAATAAGTTCTTACCCATACTAAGTATACATTTCTGAAGGTGCTGACAGGAACAGAGATAACCAATGAATCCAATGTGTTTGGTAAATCTTTATACTCTTCACATTTTCTGGACAAATGTTCATGAATATATTAAGGGATGTTTGCTATTCCTTCAGCCCAGACAGCTCTTATGAGCCTGGTGTCAATGTGAACCTCTTGTGTACCTGTTTCTTTCATGAAAAATCTCCCAATCTCTTTGAGGTGCCTGTATCTTGAAGGTCTCTAGTGGAAATCAGTGAGGAGGTTTCCTGAAATGCCAAAAATGAATCTACCATCTTATCTAGAAAGCCCACCATAAACATCTACCAGGAGAATTCTTTAAACTCTCTTTTGAAAGATACATGCATGCTCCTGAAATTGCAGCAATACTTACAATAGCCAAGATGTGGAAACAAGCCAAATGCTAATGACATAAGTAAAGACATGGATTATACAAAATGGAATACATGTTAGCTATTAAAAATCATGAAATCTTGCCTCTTAATCAATGGACTAGGCTAGAGATTTCCAAATTTGTTTGGCATGCTATCCCTTTTTCAGAAAAAAGAAATTTGAAAACCGCTATAATTCTAGCTTCTTTAAGAGAACAAAGTCACTCCTCCCAATTGCATACATCGCCATCTCTACCCCACTAGATGGTTCCAGCACCCTCAATTGCATCTGACTTTACTACTCCCCCCACCATCCACATTGTTATAGTGTTCTCACTAAAGTTCACTCAGTTTGGGGAGCTCTGACTTAGAGAGTTTTGTGCTAACTAAAATAAGTCAGATGTATAAAGGCAAATAACAGATAATATTACTCAGACATAGCATAAAAAGAAACAAAGAAAGGGAACAGCTAATGCTTAACAAAAACAAGTCCTAAGACTTTTATCAAGGATTTAAGTTTACCAAAATGATAGTGGGTGATGACTGATAGGAGAGGACCCAGAAGAATCAATGGATGTGGTTGAGGATATTGGTACTTTGGTGGTGGATGTAGTATGGTAACATTGTAGCCCTAGCACATGCACAAACATTCCGTCTAACAAACTCATGTTGCCTCAATAGAAATTCATTTAAAAATAATAAAATGTATTATATCTCCAATGGAATATCATTCAACCATAAAATAGGGAATTGCTATTTATAACAATTTGTATCGGCCTAGAAGCATTGTATTAAGTGGTATGTCCCACAAGGAACGATAATTACTTTACTTATATATAAATCCATAATTTTTTAAAAAACCATTGATACAGAAAATAAATTGGTGGGAGAAAGGAGTAGGGGTTATAAGCAGCAATAAAATTGGTAAAAATTTCTGATTAGGAAAAAAAATGAGAGGCAGGTAGATTGGGACAACTCTAGAGGTAAGCAAAATTTACTTCTTGCTGTGCTCTGGCATCACTCTTGGGATACCTAGTGTACTCTCAGCAGTTCCAGAGATTGAATTAGGGTCAGCTCTGTGCAATAGTCAAGCTTTGTACTATCTCTTTGGAATGTCACAAAGTTACAAAATAAATTAAATTTTTTATTAAATTTTTCTGATTTATGTGTGGTTCTTTAGAACTTTGAAATGATCTAGTATAAAGGATGAATCTTGACTATTGGCAGAAGCTGAGTAGCTTGATGCTTTATAGGTATAATAGATTCATAAGTCTCTAATGTCTCCTCAGCTCTGAGACCAAGGCAGGTCATTATTTCTGGTAGTTTTATTGGCATCTTGTCTTTAATAGTACATTACTTTCCTCTAAAAGTAAAATACTTCTTAACATATTTAATAGTTAGAAAATATAAAATAGAATGGCTATTTATTAATCACTTGTATCACTTGTCATCCCGTTGATCTTCGATTTGCTCTAGTGGGCACCAGTGACGTCTCCATTTGTTTATTAATACATGAACAAATATATAAAAAAGGTAATTTTCTATATAGAAAATTGTCTTTGCTTAAGTCAATAATTTCTTGTCACTGAAATGAATGAAAACAAATACAATTAAATAAGCAAATAAGTATACTTGAACCCTGTGCTAATCCATTTCAATATGTGATTCCATCAAATACTTGCCAATTCTTTTGAGAAAAGAGGTCTGGTAAGAAACAAAGCACCTGGGGCAGGGGCAATACTAAAGCAGCTAGGGCATTTGCCTTGCGCTCAGCCAACCTGAATTGGATCCCAAGTATCTCATATGTCCCCTGAGAACCACCAGGAGTAATTTCTGAGTGCAGAGCCAGGAGCAACCCCTGAGCACCAGGTATGGCCCAAAAATTAAAAAACTAAGCCAAAAAATATGGCAATGGATGCTTAGAGAGAGCCAATAAGTTGTCCACAATCACAGAAACATGTATCTACTTAGTATGAACAGGATATAGCTATGTCTGATATCACTGAAAAGTTTAATTTTATAAAATATCAAAGGCCTTCCAATACAAATGCCACATTATTAACAGATTGATTAATGATCTAGTTAAAACATAACACAAAAGTTACAAGTTATCAGTCTTTTGTGCCTATCTTTTACCAACCTCTTCTTTAAAACTCACACTGGTACAACATATGGTTCCATGAACACTGCCAAGAATGACCTCTGAGCATAGGGCCAGGATTATGCCCTGAGCACCACTAGGTATGGTCCAAGACTTCCCCCCACCCAACACCCTCAAAAAAGGTAAGGGTTTAAATATTTTCTTAGCTAGTCATTAAATATTTTCCTGTTTACCTCTCCACCACCAAATTGTATTTTATTAAAGCACCATGAGTTACATAATTTTTATAGTTGGATTTTTGACATAATATTCCATCACCAATGCCACAACCATCACAGTGTTCAACTTCCCTTTTTCAGTTTTCCCATACCCCTTACCTACACTCCAGCCTCAGCCTGCCATCTTGACAGACATCTTTTACATTTGATTATTAATGATTTCTTGCTATTTGGTCTCTGTGTTTTGGATATTTTCTACCTACCCTTTTTTATTAAGTAATCTGCCATTTATGGTTTGACTAATCTTGGAATTTAATTCTTTTGCCATAGTCTCCTTTATTATATAAAATCCTGAATAGCATAATAATTAGAAGCTTGTGGTTGATCAGTTCTTACCATAAATTCCTGTTCTGTTACTAAGTAAATATGAGAAAATGAATATCTATAAACTTCAAATTCTTTACTAAGAACACAGATATTGTTCTTATCTTAAGAAATAGTTGACTAAGTAGAGAGGAAAACAGAAATTTTGCTTTCAAACTCCGAAAAGCAAACTAGAGTTTCATCATCATCATTCCGTTGATTGTCGAATTTCTCGAGCGGTCTCAGTAACGTCTCTATTCAACTTAGCCCTGAGATTTTAGAAGCCTCTATTTATTCACCCTTTCCAACAGTGCCACATTGGAGGTTCTTTCAGGGGAATGAGACCCATCATTGTTACTAGTTTTGGCATATGAATACACCATGGGGAGTTTGTGAGGCTAAAACTCTTGGTAGCTTGCCAGGTTCTCCCAGAGGGAGAACTAAGCTATGATAAAATGCTTCAGGGAGCTTGGTTTTCTAGTTATAGACTATAAACTAGAGATTACTGAGAGTAAATACTTTAATGATCAAAACTATAATATAATCATAAAAGTTAAAAAGTCATTAAACTAAATTATAAATTATAAAAGTTCTACTTTTTATATGTTAATAAAAATTAAAAAAAGTTTTAATCAGGATAATCTGGGTTCCTTTCTTCCCCAATTTCACTGAGCTTTACCTAAGATGCTTATCTCAAAAAACAATTAAGAGGATGATACCAAATAAGAAATAATATTGCTCTGGGCACCTAGAACGGTACAATTCATGGTAGTAGTTTCTGTTAATCCTGTAGTATTTCTGCTATTCTTGAAAAAAATTATCAAACAAACTTCTTTCTGATATTTATTACAAAAGCAACCAGCAAAATGTGAGTGGAAAAGCTTCCAGTACATTTATTGTTGAAAGACACAAGAGAGAGAACACCTAGCTGCAAATAAGAAATGTTGGGCCACATCAGAAGTACAGTGATTTGGAAGTGACTTATGTGAAGTAGGGGGACTCCCATATTCCTATGCACACCTCAATCATCTGAAAAGTGCAAGGGCAGTGAGTGGGACTAATAAAGTTAGCTATGAGCACCCTTCATGATTTTGATGCTTTCACCTCACCAGCTCCACCATTCACTCAAGATATGCTGAGGCCTGAGTTTCACCTGATGTTCTTGACACAGAAACTAATACCATCACCTGATTTTTCACAGAGTCACTGCATTATACTTGAGCAGAAAATTTATTCTTTTCAAAACCTTTGTTTTAGGCTACACCCAGTAATACTCAGGGATAATTACTGGCTCTGCACTCAATAATTGTTCCAGGTGATGTTGGAGGGACTATTTGGGATGACTAGGTTTGAACCCAAGTCAGCCATGTGCAAGGAAAATGCCCTACCCACTGTACTATCTAGCCCCACATTTTCTCTTTCTAGAAAACGTAAAATTCATTGCTGACCTTGCACAGGTTGGATCTATCATCTACCCTCACAGAAAAGAATTTCAGAAAGGAGACAAATAGTTAAGTATGTTAAGATTATTTGGGGAATATCTGGTGAAAGAAATACATGCTCTAGAGACAAAAATAGACTTGCTTTGCAGTGGAGAGACACCCAAAACAAAGATGCACATGGAGCCCCTGGTCCCCCATTTTGTAAATCACACCATAAGGTAAAGAAAGGAATTGCCATTTCAGGTAAAGGCGTGGATGACCAGATTGGGGAAATGTCATAAAGAGAAAGAAAAAACTTACACATTCATGCAGAGATGCCAGAATCCCAGAATGGGGAAATGCTATCTTTTGCCTCTACAAAGTTAATGTTTATAAGATTTTCCTAAACCATCCCCAAAGGTTTGTTTCTAGGGAAATGATAAGAAAATAGGTTTAAAACTGTTGATGTTTTTTCAACAGAGAAGAAGCCAGGCGTTCTGGTTAGCAACGCGGCCAGAGAATGCTCCGGACCCAAAACCGGGCCAGCAACACCGGGGAACCAGATGGAGAAGGTGCAGCCACCACACCTTCTCCAGATGGAGCCCTGGTGACACTGAGCAGCAACTAACACGGCTCTGGGATGTGGGACTGGGACACATCCTAACCGCACGGCCGCGTTAGTGGCCGCACGACCTTTAATGAAAACTGAAAACATACAATCTTTTAATGGAAAACTAATTATCAAATGCTTTCTTAGTAGGGCTGTCTTTCTTGGGGGGAACCAACAACAATAGTGAGTTTTGTTTTGAAATATGGAACATAATCAAGGTAAAGAGAAAATGAAGTGAAATTCATCAGTCATACAGTACAGGGCGGGGGCCTGGGGTATACTGAAAATGAAGTGAAATTCATCAGTTATACAGTACAGGGCGGGGGCCTGAGGTATACTGGGGTTTTGGTGGTGGAATATGGGCACTGGTGAAGGGATGATGTTTGAATATTGTATAACTGAGACATAAATCTGAGAACTTTGTAACTTTCCACATGATGATAAAATAAAAATTAAAAAAAACTCTCCAAACAATAATAGTGAGTTTTGTTGAAATATTGTATGCAATCAAAGTGAAAGTAAAGTGAAATTTATTAGTTACACAGGCGGGAGGGCTAAGGGTGGGGGGGCTAGGGGCGTGGGGGGGTTAGGGGTGTGGGGGTGCGGGGTGGAGCTATACTGGGATTCTTGGTGGTGGAATATGTGCACTGGTGAAGGGATGGGTATTCGAGCATTGTATAACTGAGATTTAAACCTAAAAACTTTGTAACTTTCCACATGGTGAGTCAATAAAAAAATTAAAATTAAAAAAAAATCTGTTGATGTTTTTCTTTGATATTCCTTGCATATCTTTTGCTCCAGCTTTGGAGCCCCTCTTAGATTCCAACAGATTCTCTGAGCCTGGAATTCAGCGTCTTAAAGACTTTTTGGTTGCTCTGTATTTGAAAGACCTTCATGCCTTTGTTTTGTTCCTGACTCTGTTCAGGTTTTAGTCCTACTACGTTCACGGGACCACATGGTGTGCAAGGGATTTAAGCCATGTTGAAAGCATGCAAGGAAATCACCTTGCATAGTTGTGCTATCTTTCTGGTCCCAAAGCCTTCATGCTTTTGGGCTTATTTAGGTTCCAAACAGCATCATTCCCAAAGCATATAATCAGAGCACCCTACATAGTGGTTCATAGTTTTACTCACTAATACTCACACATAAAACTGATTTGTAACCAAGATGAACAAGACTTTGTTCTCACAGAATTTATTTATATTCAACATTTTTCTGGAGCTCAAAATCCACACTCACTGATATTATTCTGTTTATGATGCAATATTAATTTAGGTGAACTAAATGAGATACTGGCTAATGTGTTTCTTTTGGTTAAGCCAACCTGGTGAAAGTTCTAGCTAAAAGGATAACTTCTGGTTCTTGTGGAATATGGAAGGAAGAGAAAAACTGACCCAGGCTGGTACCTGAATTGGGTGGCAGAGAGCGCGTGGAACGATTCAGCTTTGGATGCAGCACAGTGTCCCTCAGTTCCTGTCCCCCGCAGACCAAGGATGAAAACCAACTTTCCTGGGAACCGGGCAAAAACGCGGCCCCAGGCAGGAGCCCCGACCCTGGCTGGTACCTGAAGTGGGTGGCATATAGTGTGCGGAACCCATAGCAAGCTTTCTAACACTGCTGTAGAAAATATTAGTAGATTCTGACACAGTAAAAGGGATCTCACTACTTGTATTCTTTTGTTTTTTGTCTTTGACTTTGTTCTTGGGACAACACCCACCAGTGTTCAGGGATTTCACCAAGTTTGGTGTTGGGGGACCATGTGGAATTAGGGATCAAATCAGGGATTCCTGTCCTTTGAGCTACCTCCCAGACCCAGGATCTCACTTTTCAAAAGTTCCAAATTACTTGGCTGGTTTTTTTGCTTTGTTTTGTTGTTCAGTGGGATTATTGTTTGTGCATGTGTGCGCGCGTGCGTGAACCCATGTGTGTGTGTGTGTGTGTGTGTGTGTGTGTGTGTTGTTTTAAGAACCCACCCAGAAGTATTCAGGGTATACTTCTGGCTCAGTATTCAGGGATCACTCCTGGCAGGGCTTGGGTGATCCTATAGGGTTCCAGTGATCAAACCCAATGATCAGCAGCAAACAAAGCAAATGCCTTAGGTGCTGTCTCTCTGAACCTCCATGTTACTTGCTTTAATTCAACAGACTGCAGAATTTAACCAAATAACAGAAGAACACAGTCAAATAGCTGACTAGTTTATTGCTTTTAACTAATCAGCCTATTATTCAGGGGTTACAAAAATCTATTTTTTATGTACTAGTTGACTGCACTTGAGGAATACTTTGTCAACACTTCTTTTACAGTGAAGGTGGAGAAGAGGGGTACCAGGAATATTGTTAAGACAATTGGTCATTTTAAGTCTTGCAAGGGCTGGAGTGATAACACAGCAGGTAGGGTATTTGCCTTGCACACAGCTGACCGGGGTTCAATTCCTCCGCCCCTCTCAGAGAGCCTGGCAAGCTACTGAGAGTATCTCGCCCACACAGCAGAGCCTGGCAGCTACCCATGGCATATTCAATATGCCAAAAATAGTAACAACTAGTCTCACAATGGAGACTTTACTTGTGCCTGCTGGAGCAAATTGATGACAGTGACAGAAGTCTTGCAAACAGGAGTGATAGCCAGTGAGACAGATAATGGAAATAAAGGCTAAGGAACTAGAAAAAAAGAACACTTGGAAGGGGAAATATTGAATAGATAAGTTCCTCTTTGACCTCAAACCAACCTCTAGGACAGAGGGCTGAAAAGCAGCAGTTTTCCCCCAGGTGGTTTGGGATCAAGGGAAAGCCTAAGGTACAAAGTCCACCCTCATTTGGAATGATGGCCTTGAGAGGCAGTTTGTGGCATCCCAGCCACAAACTACAGTGAAGCAGACAATGATGGGCAAAAGAACTCTCTGAGCAGCCTGGTGTCAGACAGGTCTTAACACTGAAAAGGTCGGTGAGAGGACAGGACAAATGACTTCATAGATAGTGAAATAGAAAGATCTGCACAGACAGGAGAACCTACCAACTTAAACTGTAAAGAAACTTTCATGTCACCAGCTTCACCAGTTAATTTTATGTACAAAAATCAAGGGCATACTCAGGGGCTGTTTTCCTGATAATACTTCCTTTCAGAGTATAACAATACGAAGCCGCTAACCTTCAAAATGAACTGTGTACTTAAGAAGCATATTGCTTTATATTTTTAAAATGAAAATTTGTATTTTTAAGATCACGATGCACTGATAATAGAAGTGAATCACACATACATAAACATAAAATCAAATTAAAATCAAAATGAAATTTAATTTTACCGGATGCCAAAGAGCCTGATGGGACTAAAGTAAACCAGGATACAAGGGAACCAATCACTCCACCAGAAACATTCAAGTTCCATTGAGAAGCTTCCTTAATTTATTGCTCTCCTGTACTGCCAACTTGTTAGCAGAGACTTGAATATGGTCTTTGGCTGAAAGCTGTGTTTTTATAATACACATTTAGGAATTTAAATTGGCCACTGCATTTGTAGTTGAAAATCAGCACAGTTAGCAAATGGTTATTTATAATCAAATTAAGTGCCTTGATGGCATTGCTAGACTGAATCAAAATCTAATGGTAATGAAGTAACTGTGATAAATTATAAATGCTATTACCAAAGGGGAAAAGATTCTGCACCTCAGTCTCATTTATGTGCCAGGGATTTGTGGCAGGAATAAATTCCAACGTCATCTTCTGTGGTTATATTTTAAACAGTGTATAAAGGGACAGAAACATCTTATTTTCTTATGCAAAAGAATAAATATGAATACAAAGGAGAATATGGAGGAACTGGAACAATCTTAAAGATAAGTGTATCATACTGAGTGACTGGGATAATGTGGAGTGATGATCTGTCTCAGAATTCACATATTCAAAAAACCCAGAAGCCATGAAATTTGCTTCCATAAAATGTGGCAAGATGCATTTACACTAGACAATGAATTATATGTTTTCAAAAGAACTTGTGAGTTGATATTCTGAACACAAATCTGTAAGAATGTAGCTCATTAAGTACGTGTCTCAAAATGCTCTTTAAAATATTGATAAAGAAAAATAAAACTAAATATTTGGTCCTGTGAAAAATAGTTAATGCTACTTTTATTAGATAATCCCATAATATAATGAAACAGGAAGACCTTAAGTCACCAGTGTCAAAATAATATTACTGGTTTATGTGGAAGAGTTTTTGTGTCCATGCACCTGTAGTAAGAGAGCCATTTTGTTGTATTGCCTATAATTGATTTTTAAATATCTCAATAAAGATAATCGTTTCTGGGTTTTATATTTAATCTTAACCTGAAGGCAATAAGAGAATAATGTTCTTTGACAAGAAATGCACACAAACCTATAAAACCCCGAAGTTTCCAGCTCAAAAGTACCGGCTATCTTTTTCTCCAATTAGCATCAGAGTCTGTAAAGTTAATATTGTAATTTAGATGAAAAAGTGAACAGAAGGACATTTTGAATGCAAATTAAATGTACCTTCCAACACTAAGAACAGAATATATGAATCGGCAAATTCAATAGTCTCAGCCCTGCACAATGTTATCTTAAAGTTAGAATTTAAAAATTAGTCATCTCTTTTTGCCCCATATTAGCATTCTCCAGAGGAACAGAGCCAATGAGGGCTTATAATATATAATTATTACAAGGGAGGAAACTAGAGAAACTGAGAATATCCCAGATCCGCAGTAGACAATCTAGAGCTACAGAAAAGATAGCGATGCAAATACTAGTTTGAGGTCTCAGACCTGAAAAAGGGTAATTCTTCCGTCTTGAGTTTAAAGTTAGGATAAAAACACTATTGTAACTCAGTAAATTATGCAGAAACGATTATGTCTTATTAACAAAGGATCTGCCTTTTTTGATGACAGTGTGAGGTTTACTCATGTCACACAGAATAATCTTTAGTCAGTCCCCAATTTGCATATCAAATTCCCCCAATATTATTTTCATAAAAACAATCGGGATAACTTTGACTATGACACCACATAGTTTAGTCAAGTTGGCATGGAAAGTTACCAAATATAGCCAACTGTCTGAACTGTTGATCAGGTACTCTCAGAGGATCATGACCCCACCCACTGATCCCGGGACATTCTCCCAACAGCTCCTGGGCAGCGGGGGTTCCCCTGGAACCCCGCTACCATTCCGCACTGCGTGGACACACCTCTCCGCTCCCCTATAACAACCGAACTGTCGATCAGGTACTCAGGAGGAGGATCATGACCCCTGTTTACCCCGCCCTGTGCCCCAAGAGATTTCTGGGGGCGTGGCCTGTATTTCAGGTGGTGTGGCCTCAATAGGGGTGTGGCTACTTGTCAGAGCAGCTGCCTCTTATGGTGCTGTGGTTTAATTATCCTTACATTATACTTTCTATAACCTATTTCTTTGAAAATCACCCTGGCCATCTAAATCATTCTTTGCCAAATAGTCCGTTAGCTGACTTGAACTTAACAAAAGCTATGAGTGAACAATAGAATCTGCACAAACTCCTCGTACAGACAGCATAGCCTTAAGTCATCACTAAAGGCCCCACATAAACGAAGTGGTGAGCCTTAGAGTAAGGGAGTATTCCAGAATTGGAACAAGGCTACCATCATCAACTTAGCACAAACAGAATCCCCTGCAGAAAGAGGGAACAGGGATAGACAACTAGAAGGTTCCAACTCTAGACTTCCATAACAATATGAAGAAACAGCGAAAATCACCTCCACGAAGAGAAGATGAAGAAAAGATTCCAGAAATCTCCAAATGGTCTACCCACATACAGGACCTCTCAGAAAAAGAATTCAGAGAGGAAATCTTGAGAGAGTCGATGTAATCAAAGCAACAATGGAACAGACATCCAATAAATTAAGGGAGTAGATGAATGATGCTTTGGAATGGTCAACCAAGAAAATGCAAGAAGAAATGAGATCAGAAATTTCAAGGCTACGAACAGATGTCACAAAGCTATGAACAGAAGTCACACAAATAAAGGATTCGGTAGATGAATTAAAAATCTCAGAAGGTGCCCTCAACAGTAGAATGACTACAGCCAAAACCAGAATCAGCGACCTTGAAGATGAGCTGCAGAAAGCTTACAGACAACAACAAATAATGGCAAAAGATCTCAAAATGGCTATAGAGCGAATCAGAGTCCTTGGGGATGACTTCAAGAGGAAAAACATAAGAATTATTGGAGTACCAGAAGCACAGGGAAGTAACCCCAATGAAAAAAACACAGTGAAAGACATCATTGCTAATAAATTCCCAAAGCTTAAGAAGGGAGGCATCCAGATCCAAGAGGTCCGAAGAGTACCAGCAAAAAGAGACCCGAATAAAAAGACTCCAAGGCATATCATAGTCAGAATGACGGATGCTGTGGATAGAGACACAATTCTGCAAGCAGCAAGGTCAAAGAAGGAAACACATATAAAGGAGCACCCCTCAGATTTACAGCAGACCTATCAGAGGAAACCCTCAGAGCCCAAAGACAATGGTGGGACATAGTGAAAAAACTCAATGAAATGAACGCCTCACTAAGAGTACTTTACCTGGCTAAACTCTCACTCAAACTCGAAGGAACCATACACTATTTCTCAGATAAACAACAGCTCAGGAACTTCATAGACTCAAAACCAAACTTAAAAGAAGGACTAAAGGGGTTATTGTAAGTCAAGGAAGAACCCCACAAGAACAACAAACCCCACAGAAAGATGACACAAAACCCCATGAAAATAATCTCTCTCAATGTCAATGTCCCAAATGCATCAATTAAGAGAAACAGAGTGGCAAAATGGATTCGGAAACTAAACCCAACATTCTGCTGCCTGCAAGAAACACACCTGAATAGTCAGAGCAAACACAGACTCAAAGTCAAAGGGTGGAAAACAATCCTGCAAGCAAACAACTCCCTCAAAAAAGCTGGGGTGGCCATACTAGTATCCGACATCATAGATTTCAGATTGAAAAAGATTAGAAGAGAAAGCGAAGTCACTTCCTATATATCAAGGGATATGTGCAACAGGAAGAAATCACACTCTTAAACATATATGCACCTAATTAGAGACCTGCTAAATACTTAAAACAACTCCTAACACACTTCAAGGAGGACATCACTAAGAGCACAATAGTAGTCAGATACTTCAACACTGCCTTATCACCTCTGGATAGATCTACAAGAACAAAACTCAGCACGGAAACACGGACACTGAAGGAAGAAATAGAAGAGAAATAGAAGAAATAGGTCTAATAGACCTATACAGAATATTACACCCCCAAAACAAAGAATACACTTATTTTCCAGTGCACATGGAACATTTTCCAAAATAGACTATGTACTAGGCCACAAAACATACCTCAATACAATCAGAAAAATAGAAATTGTATCAAATATCTTCTCAGACCATAATGCACTGAAGATAGAAGCTAATCACACACAGATGCAAAGAATCAAAACAAACACCTGTAAATTAAACAGCTCAATGTTGAACAATGAGTGGGTCAGGAAGGAAATCAAGGAAGAAATCAAGAGATACCTGGAAACAAATGAGAATGAAGACATGAGTTACCAAAACCTATGAGACACAGCTAAAGCTGTGCTAAGGGGAAAATTTATAGCTCTGCAAGCATTCCATAGGAAGGAAGAAAGGGCCTACATAGATAGCTTGACTTCACAGCTCAAGATCTTAGGAAAGGACCAGAAAAAAGAACCCAAACTAGATAAAAGAAAAGAAATAATAAAAACTAGAGCAGAAATTAATGACATGGAAACCCAAAAAACAATCCGAAAGGTCAATGAAACCAAGAGCTGGTTCTTTGAGAGAAAAAACAAGATTTATAAACCACTAGAAAGACTCACAAAGAAAGAGAGAGAGAGAACCCTAATAAACCGAATCAGAAATGAAAAGGGGGACATAACAACTGAAACCAACAAAATTCAAAAGATCGTCAGAGACTGCTTCGAAAGTCTGTATGCCACAAAACATAAGAAAATAAAAGAAATGGATGAATTCTTTGATTCCGACAATCTCCCAAGACTGAACCAAGAGGACTTGGAATACCTGAACAGACCCATTAATATTGAGGAAATTGAAACTGTAATCAAAAATCTCCCCAAAAACAAAAGCCCAGGTCCAGATGGATTCACTGGTGAATTCTTCCAAACATTTAAAGAAGATCTGTTGCCAGTTTTCCTCAAGCTTTTCCAGGAAATTGAAAAAACAGGAACTCTCCCAAAAAGTTTCTATGAAGCACACATCTCCCTAATACCAAAAGCAAACATAGACACAACTAAGAAACAATATTATAGACCAATATCCCTGATGAACACCGATGCGAAGATCCTCAACAAAATATTAGAAAATAGGATCTAACAACTCATCAAGAAGATCATACATCATGACCAAGTGGGATTCATCCCAGGGATGCACGGATGGTTTAACATTCAGAAATCAATGAACATAATCCATCATATCAACAAAAGTAAAGATAAAAACCATATGATCACATCAAAAGATAAAGAGAAAGCATTTGACAAGATCCAACATCTGTTCATGATGAAAACCCTCACCAAAATGGGGTTTGGAGGTATTTTCCTCAACATAGTCAAAGCCATCTACCACAAACCTACGGCAAGCATTATTCTCAATGGGGAAAAACTAAGGGCCTTTTCTCTAAGATCAGGCACAAGACAAGGATGCCCACTCTCACCACCCCTCTTCAATATAGTACTAGAAGTACTTGCGATAGCTGTTAGACAAGAAAAAGAGATTAAGGGCATCCAGATAGGAAAGGAAGAAATCAAACTCTCAGTATTCACAGACAATAATACTATATCTAGAGAAGCCTAAAGCCTCTACTAAGAAACTCTTAGAAACAACAGACTTACACAGTAAAGTTGCGGGCCATAAAATCAATACCCCAATATCCATGGCATTCCTATATGAAAACAATGAAACAGAGGAAAGGGACATGAAAAAAGCAGTCCCATTCACAATCGTGCCCCAGAAAATCAAATACCTCGGAATCAGCTTAGCCAAGGAAGTAAAAGACCTCTACAAAGAAAACTATAAAATGCTACTCCATGAAATAAAAGAGGACATGAGGAAATGGAAACATATCCCCTGCCCATGGATAGGGAAAATCAACCTTGTCAAAATGGCAATACTCCCCAAAGCATTATACAGATTCAACGTGATCCCTATAAGGATACCCAAGACATTATTCAAAGCAATGGATCAAGCAATCCTGAAATTCATATGGAACAACAAACACCCACAGATAGCTAAAACAATTCTTGGGGAAAAGATGATGGGAGGCATCACTTTTCCAAACCTTAAACTTTACTACAAAGTGATAATAATTAAAACATCATGGTACTGGAACAAAGGCAGAGCAGCACACCAATGGAACATGGTGTAATTTCCCTACACACAACCCCAAATGTATGATTATCTCATCTTTGATAAGGGAGTAAGAAATGTGAAGTGGAGCAAGGGAGGCCTCTTTAACAAATGGTGCTGGCACAACTGGACAATCACATGCAAAAGAATGGGCTTAGACCTCCACCTGACACTGTGCACAAAAGTCAGATCAGAATGGCTTAAAGACCTCAACATCAGACCACAAACCATAAGCTACATTGAGGACAAGGTCGGCAAAACCCTCCACGATATTGAAACTAAAGGTATCTTCAAAGATGACATACAACTGGCCAACCAAGTGGAAACATAGATAAAAAAAAATGGGACTACATTAAACTATAAAGCTTCTGCACCGCAAAAAATACAGTGACCAGAATACAAAGACAATCTACAGAATGGGAAAGGATATTCACTCAACACCCATCAGATAATGGTTTGATATCAAGGGTATATAAGGCACTGGTTGAACTCTACAAGAAGAAAATATCCAACCCCATCAGAAAATGTGCCGAAGAAATGAACAGAGACTTTCCCAAGGAAGAGATACAAATGGCCAAAAGGCACATGAAAAAGTGCTCTGCATCACTAATCATCAGGGAGATGCAGATCAAAACAACCATGAGATACCACCTCACACCACAGAGACTGGCACACATCCAAAAGAACAAAAGCAACCGCTGTTGGAGAGGATGTGGGGAGAAAGGGACCCTTCTACACTGCTGGTGGGAATGCCGACTGGTTCAGCCCTTTTGGAAAACATTATGGACACTTCTCAAAAAATTAGGAATTGTTTATTGGTGTTGGAGAATGGGCACTGGTGAAGGGATGGGTTCTCAATCATTGTATGAGGGAAACACGAGCATGAAAATGTATAAATCTGTAACTGTACCCTCACGGTGATTCACTAATTTAAAAAATTAATTAATTAAAAAATAAAAAATAAAGGTGAAAGCATGTCAAACAAACAAACAAACAAACAAATATAGCCAACTGTCAAAGAATTTTGTCTTTGTACTATTGGGCTAATTCTCCCTCTAGAATGATGAAACGCGTTTCTAGTAATCATGTAAGTTGATGCTAGAAAAATGAAAAGAGCAGAGACTTGTGATCAGTATTACTGAATGTTTCTTAAGATTATCTTTAGGTGTGCTTGTTAACAAATCTTGATATCTACATCAAAATGTGTTATCATAAACTACTAACTAGTAGTGGTATCACAAAGAAGATAACTGTAACTATCAAGTATGACTAAACTACTGGAGACTTCCCAGTATCGACTAAAGAAAGAATTTTACCACATTTTCAATTCGAGCAGAAAATGACTCGCCCCACTGAAAAGGTTTTGAAGTGCCCTACCCATAATAATAACATCTAGTATAATATTGATCTCACAGAGAAGATACCAAAATGACAGATCACAGAGAAGACTGACTTCAATCAAGCACATGGAAGAAGCTTGTGAGGATTCACAGCTATTTTTGATAATGTGGAAAACAAGAGCTAATATTAAGTATAATCCATAGGGGGAAAATGTAGCTTCTAAAGAAATTAATTGCTAAATTTATCCCTTGAGCACAAATATAACTAAAGTAATACATAAAAGCCCAGAGAAAGAAGCAATTATTGGAGTACATCCAAAAAGAGAATACAAAAGATCAGAACTAGTCCTTTATCATATGATTAGATATTATTTTAAGATCCATGGTAGTTAAAATTGAAAATAGGCATTAAAAATCTTGTAATACTTGGAGTTTATTACATTTATATAAAGAAAATAACAGATTTTTTTCTTTTATCCTCTCATAATTACCCAACTAAAGAGCCCTTCATATTTGTACTAAGATGAATATCAAGCATCTTTTAAATTAAGGATATTTGATGCCTGTGTGAACTAAACCAGTAAGCATTTTGTTTGTTTAGAATATAGGCTTAGGGCTTTAGAGAGGACATTGGGTAGGGTCCTTGCCTTGCATGCAGCCAATTCTGGTTCTATCGTTAGCATCCTATATGGAATCCAAGTATTTCCAGAAGCACTCCTGAGTGCAAAGCCAATAGTAACACATAAGCATTGCTGGGTGTGCCAAGAAATAGTAAGAGAGAGTAGCAAGATACAGACAGACAGACGCAGACAGACAGACACAGACAGAGACAAAGAGAGAATATTAGCATAATGAGGTCTAATTCTGACTTGTCAAGTTTATCCAAATGAAAGAATAATATAGTCCCTATATCAAAACTCAATAGCTATTCTAAAAAAAATATTTTGTCTAAGACTGTATTTTAGTTCTCTGGGGAAAAATATTTTCCAAAATAGTTTATATATTTAGAATTTATATTACTATGTTTATAGATGAAGTCTCTTTGATTTGATGGAACACATTGGAAAGATTTGGAAGAAAACTATATAATATCAACAGCATTGCATATTTGTTCTAGTAAATAATTATCAACATCTAAAATAGCAATAGTCAAATTTTAGGATGAAGTTGCTTTCCATAGTAGCCTTTTGTGTACTTTATGTTCATGTTTGGTCTACATCCAGCTTTTTACTCATTTTTTTCATATCTTATCACCTGAGGGCAATTGGGACATATTTAAATTCTTAGTCTTTTTTTCAGGGTTGTTATCCCTAGGAAGCTATTTCTTATTCTGCTCTCAGCTTATAATACTGACCTAAACATAGGTGCACCATTGACATTAAAGAAGAACCTATTCAGAAAACATACCCATGAAACCAAGTTTTTTAAAAAATCATAATGAACACATGCTTTCCAATCATTTATTCATAAGCCAGAGATATTTAAGTTAATATTTAATGTTAAAATTAAATATTAATATTTAAGTTAGTTGTATTTATTTGTGTGAAACTTATTCTGAAAACTCATAACTAATGGGTCTATATCTCTATATTGAGTTGAAACTTCAAACATACTATGAGTTCTTTTCATTCTAACTAAATTATGTATCTAGTCTAATTTCCTCAGAAAAGTTCTGTTTTTACATAGAAGCTTACACATGAATTAGAATAATATCAGAAATACTAAAAATGCACCTGAGTATGTTGATAGGGCCAAAAGGGAAAATGCAGCTGAGGAATAGGAGGGAAAAATAATTTCGAACAAAATTAATTTTAAAAATTCAGTTTCTCTTGGAATGAGTTAATTGGGTTCTGTCATTTCTTAAAATTTAAGGCTCTCTATCCTCTCTATCCTTTTCTATACCCAACTGTCACTAATTTATGCCAAAATGTGGAGAAGGGAGGGAAGTAAATAAAATTCACAAAACTGTTGGTTTCCTTAATAGCAACCACTAAAGTCATTAAATGTACAAAAGAGTGGTTTCTCAATAAAAAACTAATTTGACAAAAAGGCCTTTAATGAATTCATACTTATTATATAATTTTTCATCCACTTATTACCAATAGTTATTTTCTTTTACAATTTATTTCAGATTTCAGTTTTTCCCCTTAAGCACTCTAATTATTTATACCAAGAAAAAAATTATTACTCTCTCTTTTATATATCACTGACATGTAAATATATCAAAACTGATTTAAGACTTATATTTAGCTACCCAAAAGAGTATGCATATGGCTTATGAGGATGTCAAGTATAGATTAACTCGATGTGTAAAATGAATTTCTGTGAAATATAGCTGACTCTTTTATATAGTTTGAGCATTTCAATTTATTGTTTTCTGCAATATACTTTACATAAATATATATTTTATTATTTGGCACTTATAATCTATTTGGCTATCTGGTTTTCTGCTATTCTATTCCATTCTATTTTAGGCCAAAATATTTTTAGTTTTCCACTTTGAAACCTCTACTATTTTTTTACTACACTTCTTTGCATTATTTGCCTTAGCATTTGTTCTAGAGATTATGAGTTGTTAATAAATACAACATACTTGTTACTTTATGCAAAATATAGAAATTGCAACAATAGCCCATTTCCATATAACCCCACATTTTATACTATAGTTAACACATATTTGTATTGTGCATTGTATATATGCAATTCTAATTTTGCCTGAATATGTCTCATTTATAAAGAGATACATATATATCTCACATATATATCAGTCTTAATTATTCACATATTTACTATTCCCAGGAATCTTCATTTCTGAGATTTCAATTACTATTTGATGTCATGTCCTCCAGATTTAACAATTGCCTTTAGTGTTTATGCATTGTAAATTGTTTAAGATGAAGTTTCCTTTATCTAAAAATAGTTTTTTGTCCTCTATTTAAGATTTTTTTCTAGATATAGAAACACTTTTCCTTTCAGCAATTTAAAGATTTTTTTTCATTTCCTTCTAATCTTTGTTTTGACAAGAAGTTGGCCACCATTGTTATCTTTTTATCATGCATTACATTTTTATCATGCACACCCTTTGGCGTGCAGGCAGGATACTCTCAGTAGCTTGCCAGGCTCTCAGAGAGGGATGGAGGAATCAAACCCAGGTCAGCTGCATTCAAGGCAAACGCCCTATTCGCTGTGTGGCAAGCTACCCGTTGCGTATTTGATATGACAAAAACAGTAACAGCAAGTCTCACAATGGGGACGTGACTTGTGCCCACTCGATTCCCACTCGAGCAAATCAATGAACAACAGGATGACAGTGTTGCAATGCTACTAATATGTTTGGGTTTTTCTAATGACCACTTTGTAAATTATATGACTATGATTGATGAGTTTAGTAATTGGATCCCTTTGCAAAGAAAGCAGCCTCTATCTGAGGGCTTCAGACAGTATCTCTTTGACATAAAAACCTACATAAAATCAGGTGCTGGCTTGCTGTTTGGCTCCAACTGATACTAAACATGGACCTGTGTTTTTAGACTTCTGCTACTCTGGCATATGTCAATATAAATTCAGTGCCAAACAAGGTAAGAAAGTCCTATTAAATTTCACTTCTCAAATGGACCTTGTGCGTTTAAGAACACTATCAACCTTAGCAATTTGGCTTTACATTAAAGAGAATTAAACATGATTAGAACAATAAGTTTGGGTATTTTTACCCCTCTACTTTCATACCAAACATAGCTTTTTATTTCAATTCCTTTTGGGGATACCTGAATAGCGTTCTCATCCTGTTTTCATAAGGCCCAGGTCTCTGAGGTATACGTTAGTGCAGGAAGAATGGTGGAGTCGAAAAGATGTGCCCGGAGCCGGAGATTCTTTGTCATCTTAACCACTTCTTCGACGCTCTTGAAGGCGTTTCATGATGCTCTTGCACAGTTCTGGTGCCATGTCATTCCTCATGTTGAGTTCTCGACCCAGGTACACATAGCTGCTGCATTCAGAGATATTCGTTCCATTGAGAGAAAATGGAACGTCAGGGACTAGTTCATTTTTCATGAACATTGTCTTGGTGAGATTCAGCTGCAGTCTGACTTTCCCACACTCACGGTTGAAGTCAGCCAGCATTTGTGCCGCTTGGCTAATGTTTGGTGTTATTAGAACGATGTCATCAGTGAAGTTGTAGTTGCCAACTGTCTATATTCACTCCCATTCCTTCCGATTCTAGTCATTGCATGATGTTCTTGAGAGTACTGGAGTTTCAGTGAAATGGTGCCACCCTGCGGAACCCCTCTTTTTAAATCAATGATCACTTCCTTATAGAATGGTAAGATCCAGGTGGTGAATCCATAATACAGCTCAAGGAGGATCTTGATGCACTGAATTTGAACACCCTGTTTGGCTAGGGCTTCAATGACCACTTTCGTCTGAACAGAATCAAAGGTCTTCTTTAAATAGATGAACGTTAGACAGAGCGGCATCTTGAACTCTCACGAAACTTCATTGAGCTTGGTCACTGTGTGTATGTGGTCGATTGTGCTGAATCCTTTTCGGAACCCGGCTTGCATGGTTGTCCTTTGTCTAGTGTTCTGCCTATTCTATTCAGGATGACTCAAGTGAACAATTTGTAGAGGATGGACAACAGGCAAATTGGGCAATAGTTGCTGATGTCGTGGATGTCTCCCTTCTTGTACAACAGAACTGTCCTGCCGGTTTTCCACTGGGACGGAACCTTGCATATGGACAGGTAGCGTGTGAAGAGCCAAGCCAGTGTATTGATAAGTACTGGTGGCAGATTCTTCAGGTGTTCGGGTCTGACCTTGTCTGGACTGGGTGCTGTAAGCATCTTTACCGATGAAATGGCATGTTGGATTTCAGAAGGAAGGACGTTGGGAACGACATATCCATCCTGAGGAATTTGGTATGTTGGCAAGTGGACGTGGCTGTGAAAGAGATATGAGTAGATGTCATGAATAATCCTCTCCATTGCCCTTCTGGAAGATGTGATAGATACATCAGGATGTCAGAGTGCAGTCATCTTGATTTTGTAGTTGGCGAAGGACAGGCAAGAGTTGCAAATACTTTTCCCGGCTTCTGCCGCATCGGCCAACACTGCTGCTCTTCTCTTTGAGGTCTTCCTTTATCACTTCTCTGCACAGCTTTGCAAGCTCGAATGTTAGCTTGTGTTTGCCTGAGGCTCGTGCCAAACCACATTTGGTATTACAATTCACTGAAGTGAGAGAAGGAATCAGAGTTCTGACCTCCATTGACAATCAAGAATCAGGGATGGCTTTTTTCTGCCGCTGCGCGAGCTCGACCCTGGAAGCAACTGAACTACTTTGGACATGAGCAGCGCCCCCAAAATGCCTCCAAACTGTGTGATCGGAGCTACTGGCCCAAGCGCCTCCAGCGGGGTATGGTCTTTTCTCTCTCAACTCTTTCTTATTGAACACAGCGAGGCAACTGCCGGTTTTTAGAGCATGCAGGAACCCGCAGGAAGCCCGGGAAAGCCGAGGGGGTGGGACTTCCGGATCCACACTGTGCCAATATTTAAGCACAGCGCCGTGTGGGTACGCTCCTTTCTGCCGCCGTGTGGGCTCGACCCCGGAGGCAACTGAACTACTTTGGACACGAGCAGCGCCCCCAAAATGCCCCCAAACTGTGTGATCGGAGCTACGGGCCCATGCGCCGCCAGCGGGGCACGGTTCTTCTCTCCTGGCTCCTCCATCATGTGAGCACCACAAAAGGGAAGTAAAAGTTTGCAGTGATGAAATTACCAAAAGAATTTTCCCTGGACTTAATATAGAAATCCAAAACCGCGCGGCCTAATATCTCTTGATTGTCAGCAACATGAAAAGGTTCCTTTTTAGCAGGTCTTACTGTGGGGGAAAACTCCAAACAATAGTACTGAGTTTTTTGTTGAAATATCGAAGGTAATCAAAGTAGCAGCTGTTTCTTTAGACTGTGAACTAAGCCAAAGCCCCACACCGGCCGAGGTAAGGAAATATCCTTCTTTCTCGGTTCTTTTCCCTTTTCTGGGAGAAACGCAGTGTGGTGTCCACCATATTATGAAGTCTATTAAGCAGGCACGAACTTAGATGCGCGGGAATGGGAGGGGAAAAAAAAAACTATATTCTTGGAACAGCGGGACGCTTGGGAAGTCTCGGGCCGATACCAGCGCATGCTCCGCTGAGACTCGATCCGGGTGGCCACACTTTTGTGTGGCCACGATGCTGCTGATCAACCAGAATCCGGAGCCCAACTAGACTATTTCCGGTTCCAGAAACTACTTGCAACCATGTCTCTAGACTGAACTAAGCCATAGCCCCACGCTGGCCGAGGACTGGAAACATCTTTTTTTCTCGTCGGGCAGCGTGGTGTCAGCCATAATATGAGGACTATTCATTAAACAGGCACGAACTTGGTGGTGTGGGAAGGAAGGGGGGGAAATTCTATGTACTTGAAACAACGGTACTTCATATCTTTCCAGTCTCAGCAATGGAAAACTAATTATCAAATGCTGCATTGGCAGTAGGGCTGTCTTTCTTGGGGGAAAACTTCAACAATACTGAATGTTGTGTTGAAATATGGAATGTAATCAAGGTAAAGTGAAAATGAAGTGAAATTTATCAACTAAGCAGGCAGAGATGGGGGCGGAGGGTGGGAGGTATACTGGGGTCTTCGGTGGTGGAATATGGGCACGGGTGAAGGGATGGGTGTTTGAGTATTGTATAACTGAGACATAAACCTGAGAACTTTGTAACTTTCCACATGGTGATTCAATAAAAAATAAATAAATAAATAAATAAATAAATAAATAAATAAATAAATGAATAAATAAAATCTCAGGGCTAGGACGAATGGAGACATTACTGAGACCGCTCAAGAAATTCGATGATCAACGGGATGATGATGATGATGATGATGATTGTAAAAAACTAAAAAGCGCCGAGGGGGCGCGTGCACTCGCGGGCTCTCCGGGCGGCTCTGTCTCACCACCCGCGTTCGGTGCTCTGGAACCGCAGTGCGTGGACTGGATCGGGACGGCCGGTGGTCAAGGACAGGCGAAGGAAGAACGAGGACCAAGCTGGTTGCTGATTAGTTACCGTTTATTCAATCTTCAATCTTTCTCATCTCCCGCACTCCCAGCTCCGGCCTCTCTCTGGATCTACTCTCAACTCTGCCGCCTCTCTCTGGCTTCTCTCTCTCTCCTACTTGTCTCTCCCGGTGGATCTGCCCCGTGGATCCGGCCCCCAGAAAGAAGATACAAAACCAAAACCGAAGCCTTCTTTGGGCTGAAAGCACTCGGATTTACATCCCAAAGACCAGGCTGGGCTGCAGCAAGAAATCTACATGTCAATTACAAACTAGACAGCACCTGAAATTTACATCCCAAAGACTAGGCTGGGCCAGAGCCTGGAATCTACAATGTCAAGTCAAGCTGGCTAGCACCTTAGATCTGCAGGTCAAAGATCAGCTAGGTTTCTGTGACAAAAGGTTTCTGACAAAACTCCAGAAGGCAGCTGGAAAAGGGGAAATATTCCAACAGATGATGATGATGATGATGATGATGATGATGATGATGATGATGATGATGAAATAAATAAATTTTTTAAATTTCAAAAAAAAAAATCAGGGATGCTGTCTTGTTTGCCAAGGCGTCAAAATTCAGATGGGCCTCCAAATAATAACAGTAAGTTTTTGTTGAAAATATTGAAGGTTTTTAATGTAGCAGCCACCTCTGGACTGTGAACTAAGCAAAAGCCCCACGCTGGCCGACGCGGCGTGGCGTACACCATACTATGAGGCCCAGGAAGGGGGATGAGGGGGAAAAAGAAAAAAAAAAGGGAAAAGGAAAAAGAAAAAAAAAGAGAGAGAGAGAGAGTTATGTCAACTATAGTGAGTTTTGTGTTGAATTATGGAATGTAATCAAGGTAAAGAAAAAATGAAGTGAAATTCATTAGTTATACAGTAGGAGGTAGGGGGTGGGGGCGGGGGGTATACTGGGGTTTCTGGTGGTGAAATAAGGGCACTGGTGAAGGGATGGGTGTTTGAATATTGTATAACTGACATATAAACCTGAGAACTTTGTAACTTTCTACATGGTGATTTAATAAAAATTAAAAATAATTAAAAATAAATAAATAAATAAATAGAAAATCAGATGGGCCTGACATGTAACACAATTTAGAGACAACCACTGGACTACAGCTGTTACCGACCGGATTCTACTGGACGTCAAAAGACCACGTGGCCACCCACCTACGAGATGGTCAAACTTCTTCATCAAAACACTGAATGAATGGTTTGAGGCTCTTCCTGTTCCTGGAGCAAGCAGATATCATTGGGCTAAACTAGCACACGACAGGGACAAATGGAGACATTACTGGCGCCTGCTCAAGCAAATTGAAGATCAGTGGGATGACAAGTGATACAAGTGATACTTTCATATCAGAAGCAAAGTTGTTGTCTCAGTTGTACTCTCAGTAAACTGTCTGGGCCTGTGTACTCCAGGTATGATGGCACAATTTAGCTAAAACCAGATTATGTTCATTGCACTGCTGGTGTTCAATCTCAGACATTAAAAATCAAAATTTTATTTGGTAAGTAAAACTTCTCAGTGTGTAAATAACCCTCCTGGGGCGGCTGGGGGAGAGCCACAACAGGTCTCCCCCCAGAAGTGGAAACGAGGGCCAAGCCGGTTGATTGATCAGTTGTCGTTTATTCCATTCTCTCCATGCACCTATTCCAGTTTCTCTGAGCCCCCCATTCTAGTCTCACATTGCGCCTCATTCCTGTCTTCTGTCTCTACCGCTCATCTTTCCACGCTCCATCTCACAGCCTGGGCTCTCTCTCTCTCTCTCTCTCTCTCTCTCTCTCTCTCTCTCTCTCTCTCTCTCTCTCTCTCTCTCTCTCTCTCTCTCTCTCTCTCTCTCTCCCTCTCTCTCTGCACTCTTCCTTCCTATCACCTCATTCCTAGATCCCAGCTCTGCTCATTCCCCTACCCCTCACTTATTTCTCGCCTCCCCCCAATTTTTCTCTCTCCCCTTACCCTCTGGGCCCATGCTACACCCAGTCTAGTAGCAAGATCAACATAAGAAAGCCCTTCTTGAGGGCCCACCAGGTTCAAAGGAAACACCACTTAGAGGTATTCCAAAGCCCTTCCTGACTGCCAGAAGGCAAAATACCTCTTAAGGTGTTTATCTCCTTTCCTCAGTCCAAAAACTCAATCAATATCATAATACTAAGTTATTTTTGTATGGATACAGTAAGAGATACACTGAGGCTTGTAGGGCAGCTCTTCTGGGAACATCTTGCCACAGACTCAGACTACAGAGCTCAGGCCAGATTAATCATTCCTAACATTAGCAGGGTCCGAATCTAATTATTACTTTTTGGATTATGACAGCATTTCTCCATGACCAAGCTCTTAACTTATAGTTAAGCATTAGGCACTTTGGCCAGGCCCATCTTGATACCAAGGTAGCACATAACTCACCACTTGCCCTGGGTCCATCCGTTCTTTGTTGGGTGCTAGGAAATAAGGGCAGCTGATGTTTAGGTGAGAGAACAGATGTCCAGGAGGAAAATATCATGTAGAGTCAAATGATTCCCAGGTTACAAAAGCATAGCATTTATTACTGTCTTCCTGTGCCCATACAAAAGGACGTTGCTCTGAACAAACTATGCAAAGGACTAAAGGAGAAGATAAAAACAGTATTTACAAGTCAACAGAGCACAAAGAAAGAAGTTACAAATAAACACAGAGGAATGTGATAGGAGTAACCCAAATAAACCTAAGCTACTTGTGGCAATGTTATCCTACGTTTATGAACATTCTTTTATTTATTTGTGTTGGGCTCTTAACAGTGGTCTAGTGAATTGTCTGCCACTTTGAAAACTATAGATTGCAGATTAAAACAAGCCTGTTTTAGGTGCCGGGGGCTATAATACAGTGGGGTTGGGTGCTTTCCTTGCATGCAGCAGATTTGGGCTCAATGCGTAGCACCCCTGGTCTCCTCTGAACCTACCAGAAGTGATTCCAGAACACAGGAGTAATCCCTGAGCACTTCTACGTACAGCCAAAACAAAACAAAAAACCTGACTTTGAGATCATAAAATTTAAAAGCATTAATAGTATCATGACCACAAATGAAGCCATTTTGATTACTGGAGATATATTTGACTGATCCAGGTTGCACTTTCAGATTGCCACTATTTCTGCCTGGAATTCATATATAGTAAGCAGGGAGGGTACAACTTAAGGAACATTTGTCTGAGGTAAAACTAAAGAAAGGACAGTTTAGCTCTCACCAACTCTTGAGTATATCAAATTTTTTACTCCTGATAGTTAAAAGTTGTGCTTCACCACTGTATACATTTCTGTTATATTCCTATATGCAGTCACAATAGTAACCCTTGAAAATAATCCTTATCAGATGTTCGGTTTCTCAAACTATTTGAAGTGCAGAAGCTAAATGCAAAAGCAAACTATTTGCTTATCACAAAAATTGCATGATAAGGAATTATAAAAATTCTTTAATATAAATGCATAGAAAGAACATATATCCTACCATGTTTTACTATCTCTTCTCACTTCTCTCTATTCTAGACAGTTTGAACACTGAGTACAACTATCTCCAGCAAAGAATCATCGCCTATAGCTTCCTGTTGGATAATGATCAAAGGGGTGGCAGTTTACATAAACTTAAGTTTGAAAGCTCAGGATTTCTGCCTTAGAATTCCTGGCATGAAGTTTTAATTTTCCTGTAATACAGCGGTGAGAAACCTTTTGTTAGCCCAGGGCCATTTAGATATTCATATCATTCATGGACCACATAAATATTATCAACTTAAAAATTAGCCTTATAAATATATTTGGTCAAACATTTATTTTTATTTATTTTTGCCACCCCAATGTGATAAATAGGGTTGATTTTCTGTGTTGAGGCATGTGCTGTTAGCTGGTATTAATAAGTATTGATAATGTAGCTCCTCACAACTGCATTTTCAGCTTTGTATCAGTCCGACTAGAGTCCTTTGCCATGGCAAGACTTTAAGCAAGTATATTTGAAAGTCAAATGCATATTTAAATGCAAATCTCCTCAAAGTGGGAAATTCATCATTGTTTTTATAATATTTTTAGAACTTAGGGGACAATTGTTGTTCAGTTTTCAGGTTCTCATTCATTGATTTGCAGATGAATGATTTCATGTTGTAGGTTATCAGGCATATCAGCTGGTTTCACATCCATGAATCCTTTATTTAAAGCCTCAATTAGTTCTGCATATTCACCAACATATTCAAGTATCATAGAAGACTTTAGTACTTCCAGAGCGAGAAATACACTATGCTATTCCTTTCAAAGTTGCTCTTTACTTAGCCTTAATTTAGAGAAGCGTTATTTCACATTTTATTTTATTTTTTTATAAATTTATTTATTTTTTAATTAGTGAGTCACCATGAGGGTACAGTTACAGATTCACACATTTTCGTGCTTGTGTTTCCCTCATACAATGTTCGAGAATCCATCCCTTCACTAGTGTCCATTCTCCACCACCAATGAACCCAGTATCCCTCCCACCCCCAACCCCGTCCCCCCACCCCACCCCGCCTCTGTAGCAGGGCATTCCAATTTGTTCTCTCTCCTTTTGGGTGTTGTGGTCTGCAATAAGGGTATTGAATGGCCATCATGTTCAGTCTCTAATCTACTTTCAGCACACATCACCCTTCCCGCACGGGATCTCCAATCACGTTTTACTTAGTGTTCCCTTCTTTATCTGGGATGCCTTTCCCCAAGCATGTGAGACCAGCTTCCAAGCTATGGAGCCAACCTCTTTGTATTATATACCACTATTCTTGGGTATAAGTCTCCCACTCTGTTATTTTATATTCCACAGATGAGTGCAATCTTCTATGTCTGTCCCTCTCTTTCTGGCTCATTTCACTTAACATGATACTTTCCATGTTGATCCACTTATATGCAAAGTTCATGACTTTGTCTTTTCTAACAGCTGCATAGTATTCCATTGTATAGATGTACCAAAGTTTCTTTAAGCAGTCATCTGTTCTAGGGCACTCGGGTTTTTTCCAGATTCTGGCTATTGTAAACAGTGCTGTGATGAACATATGCCTGCAGATGTAATTTCGACTATACTTTTTTGTTTCTCCAGGATATATTCCCAGAAGTGGTATTGCTGGATCAAATAGAAGCTCAATTTCTAATTTTTTGAGAAGCATCCATATTGTTTTCCAAAGGGGTTGACCAGTCGGCATTCCCACCAGCAGTGGAGAAGGGTCCCCTTCTCTCCACATCCTCTCCAACAACGATTGTTTTTGTTTTTTGGATGTGTGCCATTCTCTGTGGTGTGAGGTGGTATCTCATGGTTGTTTTGATTTGCATCTCCCTGATGATTAGTGATGTAGAGCATTTTTTCATGAACCTTTTAGCCATTCGTATCTCTTCCTTGGAAAATTTTCTGTTCATTCCTTCGGTCCATTTTCTGATGGGGTTGAATGTGTTCTTCTTGCAGAGTTCAACCAGTGCTTTATATACCCTTGATATCAACCCTTTATCGGATGGATATTGGGTGAATATCCTTTCCCATTCTGTAGATTGCCTTTGTATTTTTGTCACTGTGTCTTTTGCAGTGCAGAAGCTTCTTAGTTTAATATAGCCCCATTTGTTTATCTCTGTTTCTACTTGATTGTTTAGTTCCGTGTCATCTTTGAAGAAACCTTTAGCTTCAATATTGTGGAGGGTTTTGCCGACCTTGTCTTCGATGGACCTTATGGACTGTGGTCTGATGTTGAGGTCTTTAATCCATTTTGATCTGATTTTTGTGCATGGTGTCAGATCGAGGCCTAAGCCCATTCTTTTGCATATGGTTGTCCAGTTGTACCAGCACCATTTGTTGAAGAGGCTTTCCGTGCTCCACTTCATATTCTTGCTCCCTTATCAAAGATTAGATGATCATGCATTTGGGGTTGTGTGTAGGAATATTCCACTCTGTTCCATTGGTCTGTGGCTCTGCATTTGTTCCAGTACCATGCTGTTTTAATCATTATCATTTTGTAGTAAAGTTTAAGGTTGGGGAGGGTGATGCCACCCATCATCTTTTTCCCAAAAATTATTTTAGCTATCTGTGGGTGTTTGTTGTTCCATATGAATTTCAGGATTGCTTGATCCATTTCTTTGAAGAATGTCATGGGTATCTTCATAGGGATCACATTGAATCTGTATAATGCTTTGGGGTGTATTGCCATTTTGACAATGTTAATTCTCCCTATCCATGAGCAGGGGATATTTTTCCATTTCCTCATGTCCTCTTTTATTTCATGGAGTAGCGTTTTATAGTTTTCTTTGTAGAGGTTCTTTAGTTCTTTAGTTAAGCTGATTCCGAGGTATTTGATTTTCTGAGGCACGATTGTGAATGGGATTGGTTTTTTCATGTCCCTTTCCTCTGTCTCACTGTTTGCATATAGGAAGGCCATAGATTTTTGGGTGTTGATTTTATACCCTGCGACTTTACTGTACAAGTCAATTGTTTCTAAGAGTTTCTTAGTAGAGGTTTTAGGCTTCTCTAAATATAGTATCATATCGTCTGCGACTAGTGAGAGTTTGATTTCTTCCTTTTCTGTCTGAATGCCCTTAATATCTTTTTCTTGCCTAACGGCTATTGCAAGTATTTCCAGTACTACATTGAAGAAAAGTGGTTAGAGTGTGCATCCTTGTCTTGTTCCTGATCTTAGAGAAAAGGCCCTTAGTTCTTCCCCATTGGTGATAATTCTTGCCATAGGTTTGTGGTAGATGGCTTTGACTATCTTGAGGAAAGTTCCTCCAAAAGCCATTTTGGTGAGAGTTTTTATCATGAATGGATGTTGGATCTTGCCAAATGCTTTCTCTGCATCTATTGATGTGATCATATGGTTTTTATGCAAACTTTTGTTGATATGATGGATTATGTTGATTGATTTCCAAATGTTAAACCATCCTTGCATCCCCAGTATGAATACCACTTCGTCGTGGTGTATGATCTTTTTGATGAGTTGTCGAATCCTGTTTGCTAATATTTTGTTGAGGATCAGTGTTCATCAGGGATATTGGTCTATAGTTTTCTTTGGTAGTGGTTCTTTGCTTTTGGTATTAGGGAGATATATGCCTCATAAAAACTGTTTGGGAGGGTTCCTGTTTTTTCAATTTCCTGGAAAAGCTTGAGGAGAACTGGCAACAGGTCTTCTTTAAATGTTTGGAAGAATTCACCAGTGAATCCGTCTGGACCTGGGCTTTTGTTTTTGGGGAGACTTTTGATTACAGTTTCAATTTCCTTGAATGGGCCTATTCAGGTATTCCAAGTCTTCTTGGTTCAGTATTGGGAGATTGTAAGAATCAAGGAATTTATCCATTTCTTTTAGGTTCTCTTCTTTTGTGTAATACAGACTTTCAAAGTAGTCTCTGATGATCTTTTGAATCTCATTGGTTTTGTTGTGATATCCCTCTTTTCATTTCTGATTCGGTTTACTAGGGTTCTCTCTCTCCCTTTCCTTGTGAGTCTTGCTAGCGGTTTATCAATCTTTTTTATTTTCTCGAAGAACCAGCTCTTTGTTTCATTGATCTTTCGGATTGTTTTTCGGGTTTCCATGTCATTAATTTCTGCTCTAAGTTCTATTATTTCTTTCCTTCGATCTGGTTTTGGTTCCTTTTGCTGGTCCTTTTCTAAGATCTTGAGCTGTGAAGTCAAGCTATCTATGTAGGCCCTTTTTATCTTCCTGAGGAAAGTTTGCAGAGACATAAATTTTTGCCGTAACACAGCTTTAGCTGCGTCCCATAGGTTATGGTAGCTTGTTTCTTCATTCTCATTTGTTTTGAGGTATTTTTTGATTTCTTCCTTGATTTCCTTCATGACCCACTCATTGTTCAACAGTGAGTTGTTTAATTTCCAGGTGTTTGATTTGGTTCTCCATGTCTTTGTGTGATTAACTTCCACCTTCAGCGCATCATGGTCTGAAAAGATAATTGATACAATTTCTATCTTCCCAATTCTTTTAAGGTATGATTTGTGACCCAGAACATTGTCTATTTTGGAAAATGTTACATGTGCACTAGGAAAAATGTGTATTCTTTCTTTTTGGAGTGTATAGCCCTGTATAGGTCAATTAGCCCTGTCTCCTCCATTTCTTCCTTCAGTGCCATAGTTTTCTTGCTGAGTGTTGTTCTTGTTGATTGATCCAGAGGTGATAAGGCAATGTTGAAGTCTCCAACTACTATCTTGTTGCTAGTGATATCCCCATTAAATTCTGTTAGGAGTTCTTTTAAGTATTTAGCCAGTCGTTCATTAGGTGTGTACACGTTTAAGAGTGTGATTTCTTCCTGTTGTACATATCCCTTTATGAATAGAAAATGACCTTTGCTGTCCCCTCTGATCTTTTTCAGCCTGAAATCTATGTTGTTGGATACTAGTATGGCCACCCCACCTTTTTTGAGGGAGTTGTTTGCTTACAGGATTGTTTTCTATCCTTTGACTTTGAGTCTGTGTTTATTCTGGCTATTCAGATGTGTTTCTTGTAGGCAGCAGAACGTTGGGTTTAGTTTCCGAATCCATTTTGCCACTCTGTGCCTTTGTTTGGTGCATTTAGACCATTAGCATAAAGAGAAATTATTGTCTTGAGATTTTCTGCCATCTTTCTGTAGGGTTTGTTGTTCTTGTAGGGTTTTTCCTTGTCTTATAGTAGCCCTTTTAGTCCTTCTTTTAAGTTTGGTCTAGAGTCTATGAAGTTCCTGAGCTGTTGTTTCTCCGTGATACAGTGTATGGGTGCTTCAAGTTTAACTGAGACTTTAGCTGGGTAAAGTATTCTTGGTGAGGCGTTCATTTCATTAAATTTTTTCACTATATCCCATTGTTGCAACAATGTTGCAATTTTACCAGAGAGTCAGAGGCACTTTCCTCGGAGAATAAATATATTTTGGGGGGAGGATCACAGGACTGCCTCTAAATCTAGATTGAATTGTTCTACATTTTTTGGCTTAAACCAATGACAATACTTTTTTATCCTCTCAAGGAGGCATCTTATTATCTGTTTCTTTAAGGGCAGACCAGCTGCTTCTGTTAGAGAGTTCAAAGTGTCAATATAGGCATCCTGCTGAGAAGTTACTGAATTGCCCATTGCCCCTTTTTCTTTTTTCTTCCTTTATTTATTCTTTATTTCTTTTCTCCCTTTCTCCTTTTTCTTCTTTTCCCTTTCTTTATCTATCTTTCTTTCTCCCTTTCTTTCTTTTTCTTCTTTTCCCTTCTCTATATTTCTTCTTTCTCCCTTTCTCTTTTTTCTTCTTCCTTCCTTATCTATATTTCTTCTTCTTTCTCCCTTTCTCCTTTTCTTCTTCCTTCCTTATCTATATTTCTTATCTCTCCCCTTCTCTTTTTTCTTCTTCCTTCCTTATCTATATTTCTTATATTTCCTCTTTCTCCCTTCCTTTCTCTTTTACTTCTTCCTTATCTATGTTTCTTCTTCCTTCTCTATTTCTTTATGCCCTTTCTCTTCTTCTTCTTTCCTTCCTTTCTATCTCTATTTCTTTATTCCCTTTTTCTTCTTTCCTTCCTTTCTTTCTCTCTATATTTCTTCTTAATTTATATCTCTTTATTCCCTTTATCTTTTTCTTCTTTCCTTCCTTTCTTTCTATCTATATTTATTCTTTTATATCTCTTTATTCCCTTTCTTTTTCTTCATTCCTTCCTTTCTACCTCTATTTCTTTATTCCCTTTTTCTTCTTTCCTTCCTTTCTTTCTATGTTTCTTCTTTTATATCTCTTTATTCCCTTTTTCTTCTTTCCTTTCATTCTCTCTCTCTTAATTCCCTTTATCTCTCCCCTTTCTCTATTTCTTCCGCACCTAGCCTTTATCTTCGAGCCCCAGAGTTGGGCGCCATATGTTGCAACAATGTTGCAATTTTACGGGAGAGTCAGAGGCACTTTACTCGGAGAATAAATATATCTTTTTTGGGCAGGCCATAACACAAAACCTCCGGAGGCAGTCCTGTGATCCTCCCCAAAAAAGATATATTTATTCTCCGAGTAAAGTGCCTCTGACGCTCCCGTAAAATTGCAACATTGTTGCAACACCCACCATTGTCTTCGGGCTTGGAAGGTTTTCTCTGATAGGTCTGCTTTGAATCTAAGGGATGCTCCTTTGTATGTAATTTCCTTCTTTGATCTTGCTTCTTGCAGTATTGTGTCTCTATCCATGGTATCCATTATTCTGACTATGATATTCCATGGGGATTTTTTATTTGGGTCCCTTTTAGCTGGCACCCTTCAGACTTCTTCGATCTGGATGCCTGCATTCTCTAGTTCTGGGAATTTCTTAGCATTGATGTCTTTAATTGTGTTATTTTTCATTGGGATTAGTTCCCTGTGCTTCTGGTACTCCAATGATTCTTATGTTGTTTCTCTTGAGGTCATCCCCTAGGACTCTAATTCACTCTAGAGCCATTTTGAGGTCTTTTGCCATTAGTTGTTGTTGCCTATGTGCTTTCTGCAGCTCATCTTCAAGCTCACTGATTCTGTCTTTGACTATAGCCATCCTACTATTAAGGGCTCCTACTGAGTTTTTTATTTCATCTACCAATTCTTTTAATTTTGTCACTTCTGTTCCTAGCTTTGAAATTTCTGCTCTTATTTCTTCCTGGATTATCTTGGTGGACCGTTCCAATGCTGCATCCATATCCTCCCTTAATTTATTGGATGTTCGTTCAATAGTTGCTTTGAGTTCGTGAACCATCTTCACGATTTCCTCTCTGAATTCTTTATCTGAAAGGAGGTTGTATTTCTGGGAAGTCCCTGTTGGGGTTTCTGATATCCTCTCTTCCCTCTCACCTGGCCGTGGGGACTTTCGCTGTTTCTTCATGTTGTAATGGACCTTCCTGTCAGATGCTCTTTCTTAGTTTGTGAGGGGCCTCAATTGAAGATGTGGGGCTATGATCTCTTTACAAAGGACTTTTTGTGCAGCTTGATGTGTTCACTGACAGTTTTCGTGATGTGTTCACTGACAGTTTTCGTGAAATTAAAATACGATAGGCTAGTCGACTATTAGCATACAGTGACTAAGATGACCAGGGTATTCTTCAGAGGAATAGGTTATAACGATTTTGACCAAAGCGCGATGCATGGAAGGGGAGAAATAACTGTGGCTGCTCCAGAAGGAGGCCATGCTCCCTTTTGTGACCACGCCCCCTGACGTGAGAACATGCCCCCAACAACCTGAGCAAGAGGAGGGGTTCAGGGCCGCTTGGTGAGGTGATTGAGAGCAGCAAGGCGGGGCTGGAGGCTTCAGAGCCTTAGACCTTGGGCGGGGGGCGAGGGGAGAGCTCCTCCATGCTGGGCAGGGTCGTAAAAGGTTATTTCACATTTGAAAGCAGGAGGCTGAGAAGCATTTTAGTGGTGGCATTTTTTTTGTAGAGAAATTCTCATGAAATCACATGAGAATTTTATTCAAAAACACAAATAACAAGTGTTGAAACTTTAAAAAACGGGAACAGTAGAACAAGGACAAATAAAGAAACCAGTAACACACGTGGCAGATTTTAATGAATCTATATAGATAATCATCATAACAATTGATAACCTGAATGCATGCACATCTTTCATGGATTGCTAAATATCATGATTCAAACCACAATTGACATAAAACTATTCAGAGAATATGAAATTTAAAGATGAAAATTTACATTGACAAATTTCCTTACTATAAAAAGTGATTTAAAAATAAAATAGAGATATTACCCCATATATTTTCATTCTGTTCAATGTTTTAATCCTCTTTCTCAGCCACTATGTCATAATTTATTTGTTTATGAACTGCTAGTTTGATGTTCTGCTCTAAGAGGCACTTGGTGATGTCCACCATGCATTCTAGGTCACAAAGCCATTTACTATCATTGAGTTTCCTAAGAAGTTTTTCTTAACCACGATGAACAACTTTACTTTATCCTGCAGTTCACAAAACCTCTGATTTTGATAAAATACATATATGACACTACTGTTGACCTCAATGGTATGCACAGAGGCTTTCTTGGTACATACTGCAGGCATATAATTAAATCACTTCATCTAAGATTGACGTGATTTTGTTTTTTCTTGACAAATGCAGTTATAATTACTTATGCAAGTCAACCATGGGTGGAGCTACACATGGAGTGAAGCAGTTTACCTTTTCAAATTTTAGCTCAAACGTTTTCATGTACAAAACAAACCTCTCAAAAGTCCTCACTTCATATAGCTCTGTGTATGGCTTCAATTCCTGTTATGTGTGAAATTCTGCAGTTACCCCAGGGATATAAATGGCCTGTATTTGTTATGCTCATTGTCTTCATACAAGTCAAAGAGAAATATTGGAAATCTTCAGCAGAATCTTTCAACTTTTTTTTTTCAATATCTTGAGCTAAGAGTAATACAAAGATGGTTTCTCAAGACAAACTAACATTCAGAAACAACTTTACTTTGATAATATCATCTCCTCAGCATAAACCATGCATTTTCTCAGACTATTTCTACATGAGGTTTTGACTTCTTTGACATTAGCTCACTCACTAAATAACTCATCTGAATACCATCTCTGTCACAGGGCAAGCTAAGAAAGCAGCTTGCTATGATTCCAAATGCCACTGTAGAGCACTGATTTAATTCAAATGCTTTTAATCTCACAATTCATTGAATTTATCATGTCTTGAGCTGTAATGAGACTCCTGGTTGGATTCTTTCATTTTGTTTTGTTTTCATTACTAAGGCATTGCCACAAACTGGGCATACAGATTTACCTTTAAATTTAATAAAAAATAGTCATTTGTCCATTTTGCTTGTAAAAAGCAACACTATATCAATTGTTCTTTGTAATTGCCATTTGTCACACTTACAGTTTTAATAACTACATAGTGTGTGTGTAATGTCTTGCCAGTGACACTGTTATTTTGCTTTTATTGCTATTCTAATCCTGCAACTTGAATTTGGAAATCTAACATTCACATTGTTAGATTAGCCAGTAACCAGCTGAATCTCATTCCCCTGACCCTGAAAGAGCCTCCAATGCAGCATCCTTGGGAAGGCTGAGAAGAGAGAGGCTTCTAAAATCTCAAGGATAGGATGAATCTAGAGGGTACTGATACTGTTTGAGCAACCCGACGATCAATGGGATTTCGTGATCGTGATCATGAACATTCATATCATTGTCTCTTGAGGTCTTTTCTGTGTATTATGTTTTCCTTAACCTACCTCTGAAATTCAGTTTTTTGTGAGAATTTTTGGTTGTAGACATGTGAACAAGGGTTGGGCTGGAGTTATTTTCAGTGTTGACAAAGAAATCAACAACATTGTTATCAGTCTCACAGATGAATCATTTCACGGCATCTTATCTTTGACTGCTTGGCATAGTTTCTCCACCATATTAACACTTTCACAGTATATACACTTGCAGTCCTTTAGGCTCTGACTGTCTTCTGTATCACTGCAATACAAGCATATAGACTGTGTCCACGGACAAGTGGCATATATGTCTTGTTCCTTCATGTACTCATGTGTCCTGTCTGTCCCATTATGGCAGTTCTCTGAGGGTCCCTCAGATTTATATAAGGACAACATTATATAAGTGTATGTCTCTATAAAAAAAGTGATAAGAGTCATTGAATAGTGAGTCTGACCTGCAGTTGCCTTAACAGAGCCAGGTCAAGTGATTTCATGGGGATTTATGTGGCCCATAAACAAGGCATAACCTACCTCTATCCTAATAAAAAGCCCAAGTGAGTTTCATTGTTTTTCTTTTTGCTTTTTAGGTCACACCTGGCGATGCACAGGGGTTACTCCTGGCTCTGCACTCAGGAATCACTCCTGGTGGTGCTCAGGGTACCATATGAAATGCTGGGAATCAAATCTGGATCAGCCACATGCAAGGCAAAGTCCCTACCCACTGTGCTATGGCTCTAGCCCCCCAAGTCAGTTTTACTGATATAATTTGTTATTGCTGCTTTGCTGTTTATTTGGGGTGGGAGCTGGGGGACTTTTGTGTAAAATTGTGTGCATGTGTGTGCACATATTTAGATCATAACCAGCAGTGCTAAAGGATTACTCCTCCTTACTCTTCCCTCAAGGACCTCTCTGGGATCACTACTGGTAAAGCTCTAAGCATTATATGTGCTTACCTTTATACTATATTTCTGGGTCCTTAACTGTTATATTTTGGGATATATAGCAACCAAAATGGGGCTGTACATCTTTTTCTGGTTTTGTTCAGTATATTCTGAATATACCTGTAGTATCTTATTGTATTGGCACAGTTCTAGACCATAAGATAGAAATCTGTTGGTTAACTGTATTGCTTGGTCTGTCCTCTAGCAGTGGACTAGACAGAAGAGCAAAATATGTATCTGTAACCTTAATAAAAATTTTCCTCTTCTCTCGCTCCAGCTTGACATTTCTTAAAAGTATGGGTATGACCAAGAACTGTAGAAACAACTACCAGGAGGTTGACTCCATGGCTAGGAGGCTGGCCTCACATTCTGGGGAAAGGGCAACTCAGAGAAGGGATCACCAACTATAATGTAGTCGAAGGCCATTTGGGAGAAGGGAGTTGTGGGCTGAATGAGGGCTAGAGACTGAGCACAGTGGCCACTCAACACCTTTATTGCAAACCACAATAGCTAATTAGAGGGAGAGAACAGAAGGGAATGCCCTGCCACAGTGACAGGGTGGGGTGGGGGGAGATGGGATTGGGGAGGATGGGAGGGATGCTGGGTTTACTGGTGGTGGAGTATGGGCACTGGTGAAGGGATGGGTTCCCGAACTTTGTATGGGGGAAGCATAAGCACAGATGTGTATAAATCCGTAACTGTACCCTCATGGTGATTCATTAATTAAAAATAAATAAATTTATTAAAAAAAAAGTCTGGGTATGAGTAAAAAGTTGATTGTAGAAATGATGAGGTTTTGACACTAATATAAGGCATACTCACTCTGTGGTAGTGAAAAAAATACTCTGGAGACTAGAAGATATTGAAGATGCACATTAGTACTTTCTGGTTTGGGGGATAATGTTTGGATACTTTTTCTACAAGAGAAAACACCCTGATTTGGGACTTCATTTTTTATGTTCTTTTAATTTAACTGCTTAGTTCCCCATCTGCGATCATGATTTGAAAATATTGCCCTTAGTCTGACCAAGTATATTAGGGGAAAAATCTGTATTTTGCATAAAAATAGGGATTTTTCCCCATCATCATTTTTATAAATCTTGCTCATTTCTGTTATCTAGGCTATGGTAACAGAGTCAGGAAGGACCAGTTGGACATATTTTCATCAATTAGTTCCCCCAACATTAAGATTTTATCTGTGTGTGTGTATGTGTGTGTGTGTATGTGTGTGTGTGTGTGTGTGTGTGTGTGTGTGTGTGTGTGAGATCCAGCAGTGCTCAGGATTTACTTCTGGATCTGTGCTTATGGATGACTCCTGGTGGTGCTTAGGATACTGTCTGTGGTACCTGGGATCAAATCTAAGTAGACATGCAAGGTAAGTGTTGGAACCCCTGTAATATCTCTCTAGCCAGATGCAGTTTTCAATTGAACTAAGTAAAATACAGAAAAAAATCAATCACAATCACATTATTTTATTACAGTACATTATTAAATGTTGTTATTAGTTGTTATAAACTTTTAAACTATTGTCAAGATTATAAATTAATGTTTATCATAAATTCTTTCAAGCAACATAATATCAAGCCCAAGATACAGTCTTTGGGTCATATGGAAGCTCAATTGCTAGATTTTTGAGGAATGCTCATATTGTTTTCCAAAAAGGCTGGACCAATCAGCATTCCCACCACCAACAAAAGAGAGTCCCTTTCTCCCTGCATAAGCTCCAGCACTTGTTCTTTTGGATGTGTGCCAGTGTGTGGTGTAAGATGATATCACATAGTTGCTTTGATTTACGTATTCCTGATAATCCTGATAATCAGTGATGTAGAGCATTTTTATGTGACTTTTGTCCATTGAGTTTTTTCTTTGAGGAAGTCCCTGTTCATTTCTGCTCATTTTTGAATGGGGTTGGATTTTTTTCTTATAGTTTTGCCAGTGCCTTATGTATCTCTGATATTAACCCCTTATCAGTTGGGTATTAGGTACACAGGATTTCCCATTCCACGGGCTGTATTTGTATCTTGATCACCATTTCTGTTTAGTTGCAGAAGTTTCTTAGTTTATTGTAGTTTATATGTGCTGCTAAAGATTTCATTAGGATTTTTAAACTTGAGGTTTGGGTGCAGGATCTCTACATCTCTACATTTTAAGGTAATGCTTTATTCTATTTGATGGCTAAGAAATTTATATCCCAGGTTCTTGACATTTCTGCCTATTATCTTAGCTTTGGATTTTAGATTGCTTCCAAAATCTATTTTCCATGATACTGTTTAAAAAATGGAAATATCTGAAGGGCTGGCAAGATAGTACAGTGGGTAAGGCACTAACTCACTTTGCATCCTGTAGACTGTATTTGATCCTCTGTATCACTTATAGTCCCCTGAACACCACCAAGAGTGACTCAGGATAGAGTCAAGAGGACTAAGCCTTGAATACCAGCGGGTGTGACCAAAAACAAGCAGACAAAATTAAGCCGTGTGTGTGTGTGTGTGTGTGTGTGTGTGTGTGTGTGTGTGTGGTAGAGGTAGGGGGGAGTGGAAATCTCAGTTTTTCCTGATTCAGAAGCTAGTGTTAATAAAATAATGTACACCAATATCTCAAGCTTGATTGGCATGAACCAAAAACTTTTAAGCTATTAGGATGCTTGCCAACTCACCTGTTATTTATCATCTCGTTGCTCATCAATTTGCTTGAGCAGGTGCCAGTAACATTTCCGTTCATCATCCCTTTGATGTGCTAGTGTAGCCCAATAGCATCTGCTTGCTTCAGGAACACAAACCGTTCGATCAAGGTCTTGACAAAGAAGTCTGACCATCTCCTAGGTGGGCAGCCAGGTTCTTTTGATGTCCAGTGGAATCCAGTAGGTAATGGCTCTAGTCCAGCGGTTGTCTCCAAATTTCATTACATGTCAGGCCATCTGATTTTTGACACCTTGGCAAATGAGGAAGCATCCCTGATCCTGGACTATCAACGGAGTCAGAACTCCAGATTCCTTCTCTCACTTGAGTGAAACCTGATATTCCAAGCATAGCTCTTTTCATTTCTATTTGGAAGACCCAAATAGCGTTCACTTCCTGTTTTCATAGGGTCCAGGTCTCTGAGGCGTATGTTAGTGTAAAGGGGTTCGGCAGAGAGGGATTCAGCAGGGTGATACCATTTTACTGAAACTCTTCAGTGTCACCCTTGAGAACGTCATAGAACAACTGGAATGGGAGTGAAGATAGATGGTTGGCAACTATATCACCTCTGCTTTGCTGATGACATCATTCTAATAACACCAAACATTAGCCAAATGGCATGAATGCTGGCCGACTTCAACCATGAGTGTGGAAAGGTTGGACTGCAGCTGAATCTCACTAAGACAATGTTTATGAGAACAGAACTAGTTCCTGACGTTCCATTTGCTCTCAATGGAACAAACATCTCCAAATGCAGCATTTATGTGTACCTGGATTGAGAACTCAACATGACAAACAACTTGGTGCCAGAACTATGCAGGAGGAAGAGAGCAGTATGGAACATCCTCAAGAACGCCAAAGAAATTGTTAAGAGGACAAAGAACCTCCAAGTCCGGGCACATCTTTTGGACTTCACTGTTCTTTCTGCGCTAATATACGCCTTCCCAACTCAAAAATATTCCATGGAAGAAAGTAGCGATGTCTCCAGAACTGCAAACACTTATTTGATGACGATCAATGGACTTTGGGTATTTTCTTTCATTACATTTTAAAATTGGAGAGAACTACTTTGACTTTTTCGATAAACTATAAAATTCTTTTTTTTTACTGTGCTGCTTTGGAACCACACCCAGTAGTGCTCAGGGCTTATTTCTGAGAGGCTCAAAAATCATATGGGGTGCCAGGGATGGCTGTGACATGTTGACTGTGTACAGGACAACATCCTACATGTTGTAACAAACTATAAAATCTTTAATACTTTTTTTAAAAAATAGCACTGAATTTAAAAGCATCTAAATTAGCTATTAGAGCTATGAAAAATTTACTAAACTCAAGTGTTCTTTTTTACTGGTAAATCATTAATTTGATATAAAAAAGAAAAATGGAAAATGTAAAGAAGTATGTTGAAAAGCCTTGGAAAAACTTTATAAACATAAAATCAGGTTTTAATAGTGATTATTCCCCAAGAGGGAAGAAAACATTCTTGTCAGGTGGGTCCCAAACACTGCCCCTGCCCCTGACCATGACTCTGACCCTAATCCTAATCCTAACACTCACCCTAACCCTAACACAAATCAACCCTAACCGTAACCCTAAATCCCTAATGGTAGCCGTAACCCTAACCCTAAGTCAAACCCCTAAACCTAACCCTAATCCAAATCCTAAACCACTCTAACCAAAACCCAAAACCCTAGCCCTAACCCTAATCCCTAGCCCTAACCATAGCACTAGCCATAGCCTAACCCTAACCGGAACCCTAAACCCTAACCCTAAAACAAGCCTAACCCTAACCCTAAACCCAAACACTAAACCAACCCTAACTCTAACAATAAACCCTAACAATAAACCTAACACTAACCCATAACCCTAACCCTAACTGTAAACCTAACCCTACCCAATTCAAACGCTAACAATAACCCTAACCAAAACCCTAACCCCTATCCTAAAACTACACTAACTCTAACTCTAATCCTAACCCTTACTTTGACCTAACCCAAAGCCTAGCCCTAACCTGCTTACCCACTAACACAAACCCTAACCGTAGCCCTAACCCTAACCTCGAACCCTAACCCCTAACTGTAATCCTAATCCTTTCCTAAAACTAACCCTAAAACTAACCCCTAACCTTTACACCTAACCCTAACAATAACCACAACCCTAACCCTTACCCTCACCCTAACCCTAACCCTAACCCAAACCCTAACCCCTAACCAGTGACTCTGACCTGGAACCTGACCCTTAACCTGACCCTGCCTCAATTCAAACCCTATCCCAACACTAAACTCTAACCCAAACCCTAATCCTTATACCTGACCCTGACCCTAACCCTAACCTAACCCAAAACCTAACCCTAACACTAACCATAAAACCCGAACCCTAACCCTAAGCCTAAACCTAACTAAACCCAACCCTAACCCTAAACCCCTAACCCTAACCCGAAACCTAACCCAACACAAACCCTAACACTAACCCCTACCCCTACCCCTAATCCTCATCCTAACCCTAACACCTAACCCTAATCCTAACCCCAAACCCTAACCCTACCCAAACCCTAACACTAAACTAATGCTAACCCTAAAACTAACCCAACCCTAACCATAATCCCTAACCAATAATCCAAAACCATAACTATACTTATACTAACACTAAACTAATGCGAACCCTAACACTAAAACCTAACCCTAACTTAACCCTAACCCTGAACCCCGAACACTACCCTAGCACTAAACTAATGTTAACTCTAACCCTAAAGCTAACCCTAACCCTAACCAAACCCTAACCCTAACACTAACCCTAACCCTAACCTAACACTATCCCTAACCCTAACTTTAACCCTAAAACCCTAACCCTAACACTAACCCTAACCCTAACCTAACACTATCCCTAACCCTAACTTTAACCCTAAAACCCTAACCCTTACCCTAACCCTAACCCTAACCCAGGCCAAAACACCTGACCCCTGACCATGACCCGGACACGTAACCTGACCCTGCACCAGCCCCAAATTCTAACCCTATCCCACCCCTACCTCTACCCTAACTGTAAACTTAAACCTGAACCTGACTCTGACACTGACCCAAACCCAAACCCTAACCCAACCCAATCCTAACCTAATCCGAACCTAATCCTAACCCTAAACGTAAAACATGAACCCTAACACTAAACCGAACTCTAACCCTTACCCTCTAACCCCCTAACCCTAACCCTAACCCTAACCTCTAACCTTAACGTTAACCTTAATCATAATGCTAACCCTAACCTAATCCTAACCCTAACCAATACCCTAACCCTAACCCTATACCTAACCCTAGCCCAACACAACACAACCCTAAACCCCTAGCCCCCTAATGCCAAAACCCAACTCTAACCCTAACACTTACCATAACCCTAACCCTAACAGTAAACCTAATCCCTAATCCTAACCCTAACCCCTAACCCTAACCCCTAAACCTTACCCTAACCTTACACTAACCTTAAACCTAACCCTAACTCTAACCCTAACCATAAATTCTAACCTTAACACTAACCCTAACCTCTAACCCTAACCCTAACCGTAACCCTAAACCTAATGCTACCCTAACACTAATGTCTAGCCCTAACCTTGACCCTACCCCTGACCATGATAATGACTGTGACCCTGGCCCTAACCCCTAACCCTAACCCAAAACCCTAACCCTAAAACCTTAACCCTAACCCTAACATTAACCTTAACCTTAACCCCTGATCCCTGACCTTGAGACTGACCCCCTAACCCCATAACCCTAGCCCCCAACTATAACCCTAACCCCTAAACATAACTCCTTAACCCACTAACACTAACCCCAACCCTAGCCCTAACACAACCCTAAACTCTAACCCTTAACTAAGCACTAACCCTAACCCAAACCCTAATTGTATATCTAACACTAAAATGCTAACCCTAACCCTGTAACCCACTAACCCCTTAACCCTTTAACACTAAGTCTAACCCTAACCCTAAGCCCTAACCCGAACCATAAACTTATCCCTAACCCTAACCCTAACCCTAAACCCTACACCCTAACCCTATCCCTGACCCTGACCCAAACCCTAAACCTTAACACTACACTTATCCCTACCCTTACCCACAAACATACCCTAACCCTAACCCCTAACCCTTAACCCCTAACCCCTACCCTAACTCTGACCCTAACACTGACCCTAACCCTGACCCTGACCTTAACCCTAACCCTAACTCTAACCCTAACACCTAATCCCAAACTAACGATAACCCTAAAACTAACCCCAAACCCCAACCCTAACCCTAAAACTCTAAGCCTAATCCTAACACTAACACTAACCCCTGACCCTGACTGGACCCCTACCCCTACACCTGACCTGACCCTAACCTAATCCTAACCCTTACCCAACCATAAACCTAACCCTAACCGTAACCCTAAAACTAACCCTAAACCTAAACCTAACTCGAAACCTTAACCCAAAAGCTAACCCAAAAACCCTAAACCTAACCCCCACCCCCAACCCCTGACCCCTGACCCTGACCCGGACCCTGACCCTGCACAGACCCTACCCCTAACACCGCCACTAACTCTAACCTCAAACCCTGACCATGACCCTGACACTGACCCTGATGCTAACCCTAATGCTAAAACTAACCCTAACCCTAACTTCAAACACTAATCCTAACCAAAACCCTAACCCTAAACCATAACCCTAACCCATAAACCCTAACCCCTAATCCTAGCCCTAACCCTAACCCAGACCCTAATTCTAACCCGAACCATAACCCTAAGCCTAATACCAAATCTAACCCAAACCCTAACACTAAAATCCTAGGCCTAATCTTAACACAAACACAAATAACGGACCCAGACGTGACCCTTACCTGACCCTACCCCTACCCTTAACCCTAACCAGACTCTGACCCTAACCCAAATCCTAACACTTACCTAACGGTAAACCTAACTATAGCTCTAACCCAACTCCTAACCCTAACCCTAACTCCAAATCCTAACCCTAACTCCAAACCCTAACCCTAACTCCAAACCCTAACCCTAACTCCAAACCCTAACCCTAACTCCAAACACAAACACTAACCCTAACCCCTAGCTCAAACCCTAAAATTAACCCTAACACTAACCTTAACTCCAAATCCTAACCCTAACCTTAACCATAAAACCATAAAACTAACCCTAACCCTAACTGCTGACCATAGACGCGACCTGGACTCGAACCCAGATCCTGACCCTAAACCATACCTCTACCCCTACCCCTAACCCTACTCCTAAACCTAACCTCTAACCTTGACCCTGACCCTCATGCTAAGCATAACCCTAACCCTACCTTCACCCTAACCCTAAATCAATCCCTAACACTAATCCTAACCCATAACTCTAACCCTAACTCTAACCCTAACCCTAATCACTTACCCTAACCAATAACCCTAACCCTAACTCTAACTCTAACCCTAATCACCGACCCTAACACTAACACTAACCATAACCCTAACCCTCTAACCTAATCCTAACCGTCTAACCCTAATTCTAACCATAACTCTAACCCTAACCCTAAACCTATAATCCTAACCATAACCTTAACTCCTAATCCCTAATCCTAACCCCAACCCCTAATCCTAACCCCTAATCCTAACCATAACCATAACCCCTAACCATAACCATAACCCTAAATCTAACCATAACCCTAACCCTAATACTTAACCCTCTAACCTAATCCTAACCCTCTAACTCTAACCATAACCCTAACCCTAAACCTATAATCCTAACCATAACCCTAACCCTCTAACCTAATCCTAAGCCTCTAACCCTAACCATAACCATAACCCTAACCCTAAACCTATAATCATAACCATAACCTTAACCCCTAACCCCTAATCCTAACCCCTAACCCCTAATCCTAACCTCTAATCCTAACCATAACCATAACCCCTAACCCTAACCATAACCCTAAATCTAACCCTAACCCTAACCCTAATGGTAAACTTAACCCTCTAACCTAATACTAACCCTCTAACCCCAACCCCCAACCCAAACCCTAACCCTAACCCCTACCTGTGTAAACACATAAAAGGGGGCACAGGGCAGTGGTGCACTATCTCTCGCCTGCTGCTCGCGCTCGGTAGTCTCATGCCGCTTTCCCCACCCTGGGGAGGCCAATGACAATGAGGAGGTGAAGGAAGGAATGAGGGCCAGGGAGGTTGGTCTCAGTTGCAATTTATTCCATTCCCATCTCTATGATCTTCTGATCCTTCTGCTTCTTCCTCCCCCATGCTACTTTATTCTCCTTCTTGATCTAGATCTGGATCTGGATCTGGCTTCCCTGGATCTGGCTCCCACAGCCAACTCTTAGAGCCTAGTTAAATCCCTAAACATGAAGGTAGGCGTGGTCACAATTCTTTCCCTCAAGGGATGTTGCTTCTAGGACAGATTCTCATACAGCAAGATGACCCACCTAAGTACAAAATACCATGGGTGTGTTTCTCCTCTCCTTGTCCAAGTAACATATAAGCATTCATAATATTAATCATTTTGTATGGACACAGTAAGAGATACATTAAGCTTATAGAATTGCTCTCCTGGGGCCATCTGGATTTCAGACTACAGTGCTCAGGCCAGATTAGTCTTTCCTATCCCCAGCAGGGTCCTAGTCTCATTGTTACTTTTGGATCATGACAGCATTTGTCCATCATCAAACTCTTACTTATAGTTAAGAATCGTGGTGCTTTGGCCTGGCCGATGTTGATGCCATGGTAGCTCACAGCTTGCCCTGGGTCCCTTCAGTCCCTCATCAGGATCCTGCTTTTGGGGTGCTAGGAACTAAGGGCAACTGAGGCTTAAGTAGAGAAAGCAGATGCCTGGGAGTGAATAATATTCAAAGTCAATTGAATCCCAAGTTGTAAAGCATAATATTAAATGTCTTTCTTTGTCCATATGAAAAGGACATTGCTTTAAACTAAACTATTCAAAAGACATAAGGAGAAGAGAAAGGCAGTATTTCACACATACATACAAAATCATAGATTTCTGAGAAATCTGACCTTACAAGTTAACAAAGTCTGATTAGGGGGAAAAGGTGATACACCGGTTGGGGAAGAAAGAATGGAGAGGAGTTTACAGATAAACACAGTGGAATGGAAGTGCATTGGGAGCACTGTGATAAACCTAAGCTTCCTGTGACAAGGGGAACAGGACATACCAATGTTGTCTTAAAATGTTTAGAGATAATTACCAGATAAAATAAACTCTTTGTGGCAAGGGAGAAAGGACAAATCAATGATCTACTACACCTACCCTCACCCTCACCTAACCCTAACCACAACCACATCCCTAACCCTAACCCTAAACCCTAACCCTAACCTATACCCCTGACCGCTGACCCCTTGATGTCTGACACCTGACCCAGCCCCTAAACTGACCCTAACCCTGATTCTGACGCTAACCCTAACTCTAACTCAACCCAATGCAACCCTAACCCAACCCTAACCCTAACCCTAAAAGCCTAAACCTAACCTATCCCCCTATCCCCTAACCCTAATTCCTAGCCCTAGTCCTAGCCCTAAATGTAACCCAACCCTAACCCTAAACCCAACCCTAAAACCAACCCTAACTCTAACCTTAACCCCAACCTAACTCTAAGCTAACCCTAACCCTAACTGCTAACTCCTAACCCTAATCCTACCCTAGCCCTAACCCAACCCTAACCCTAACCCTAACCCAACCCTAGCCCCTAAACTCCCTAAGCCCCTAACCCTAACCCTTACCCTAGATTTTTGTGGCTAGTATGGAGACTCCAGATACAAAATGGAATCAATTCATGCAAAACCTTATGCATGCAGAAATATAAAATCTAAAGGTAAACTTGCCAGAGAGTCCAAATATCTAAGTAAATAAATCTCAAAATAATTGGTTTCTTGGAGATTTTTAGTAACTTAAAACCTTAACACTAGTTTAACAACGAAAAAAATGAAAGAAAATATTGTTTCAAAGTAAGATAATCTTACCAGGGTTATTCCAGAATTACTTGTTTAGATTTTTGTTTCATGGAGAATGTTAATCTGTAAATCTACAAATCTCAGAGTTAATATCAATTTATACAGAGAATTTCATATTTTTTAGAGTAAAATAGTTTATTTAGGACTAGAATAAAGATAGAAGGAGAAAAAAGAATGAACAAAATACTACAATTTTCTACATGAGACTAGATAAAATTTATGGAAGATAAATATAATTTTAGTGACTTTCATTTGAAAAATATATTTCTATTTTTTCATATTTAAGGTTTTTCCTCATTATTTGAATCAAATGTTACTAGCAGAAGAAATACATGAAGCTGAAATATTTTTGACAAAGCGGTAGCATGGTGGGTAGGGCATTTGCTTTGCTTGCGGTTGACCTGGGTTTGATTCTCCATCCCTTTCAGAGAGCCTGGCAAGCTACCAAGAGTAACCCGCCCACATGGCAGAGCCAGCAAGATACCCGTGGTGTATTTGATATGCCAAAAACAGTAACAACAAGTCTCACAGTGTAAATGTTGCTGGTGCCCTCTCAAGCAAATCAATGAACAATGGGATGACAGTGCAGAAAGTGTAGAAATATTTTAGAGAGTTTATATTTCTCTCATTAGAATAAAAAGATTTATTAGTAATTTTTGTTCTCATGAAATGAGTTTCATGACTCAAAAGAATTTGTTTTCGATGTATAAGACACTTGCACACAGTGTATTACTAAGACTTTGGAATATCAGAAATCATAGTGCTTCAGAAATTAAGATATATCTCAAATCAGAGACAAATTAATATTTGCTTCCAAGGTTTTGTTCTACTAAGAGAAGAAATGCTTTGCCACATAGATAGGCTCAGTAATTCCAGGAAACGTTGGTAACCTTGGAAACAAAAGAATTATTCCTAAAATATAAGTTAGAGTCTGATGGTGAAACTTCGGCATAAATCCTGATCCCTGGGAGATCGGAGGAGTTTAATCTGAGGTATGCTAGGAAAGTTCCAAATTGCATTTTGATCAGTCACAACTCAACATCCAGATCTGTTGTGGTACATAAGAGAATTGCGCTAAACTATTTTTGTGAGACTGGAGTGATAGCACAGCAGGTAGGGCATTTGCCTTGAACGCGGCCAACCCAGGTTCAATTCCTCCATCCCTCTCAGAAAGCCCGGCAAGCTACCGAGAGTATCTAGCCCACATGGCAGAGACTGGTGAGCTACCCATGGTGTATTTGATATGCCAAAAACAGTAACAAGTCTCACAATGGAGATGCTACTGGTGCCCACTTGAGCAAATTGATGAACAACGAGAAGACAGTGCTACAGTACAGTTCTACTTTTGTGGGATATGGTTAAATCTGCATAATCACTGAAGTATATACTTGGGTTAAGATTTGAATCAAGTAAAAAGGTTAATGTTTAAACTCAAAAGAAAGTTACCTGTATTTCTATAAGAACATATTAATTATGAACATTTTAACTGCTTTTTGTTCAACCATGAGTGTTGCTTAATGGTGCAGATAGTTTTCTTTCTACTGCTAGTATTCCTGGTGGTAGATTATGTTTTGTTTAGTTTTTGATTTTTTTGTTCCACATCTGCAGTGCTCATAGCATTACTCCCAGTTGTGTGCTCTGGAATCATTCCTGGGGAGTGCTGGAGTCTATGTGGTTTGCAGGACATTGAATCAGGGTTATCTGTGTGCAAGGCAAATGCCTTACCCACTCTATTACCTTTCTGGCACAATTATTCCTGGTGATAGCATTCGTCAAATGATATATAAGACAAATCAATAAACATTTTTTTCTGTCCATGTGGTCAAATTACTCACTAGTAAAATCATCAGAAGTCAAAACAAACTGTCAAGTGGAGGTACTTATCCAGGAAGGCTATCCTATACTTTTGCATACTTTGTAAGAGTTACTTACTTTCTCTGAACTATGATGTAAGTAACTGAAATAAAACAGGGATAGTGTTTTTCTCTAGAAGAATAGCAAACATGTTTATTATTATATGTAACACTTCTCTCAGGAACCAAGTAGAGAAAGCTTATTTTCTTTATGATATATCTATTTCACGTAGTGACTTTATGTTATATAACTCACAGCTTGAGCAAATACATTCCATCCCTTTTCACATAAACATTTGAGAATTTGGATTGGAGTTATGTTTTAAAAAATGCTGCTACCTGTTCACAATAGCCAGAATCTGGAAAAACTGAGTGCTCGAGAACAGACAACTGGTTAAAGAAACTTTGCTACATCTACACAATGGAATCCTATGCAGCTGTAAGGAAAGATGAAGTCATGAAATTTACTTATAAGTGGATGGTCATGGAGAATATCATGCAAAACAAAATGAGTCAGAAAGAGAGGGACATACACAGAATGACTACACTCCATCTGTAGAATATATAAAGACAGAATATGAGACTGACCCCCAAAAACAGTAGACACAAGGGCCAGGAATATTACTCCATAGTTAGAAGCCTATCACACAAGCTGGAGGAGAAGGCAGCTTGGATAGATAAAAGATCATTAAATCAATGATGGTTGGAGGAATTGTTCGGGATGGGAGATATGTGCTGAAAGTAGACAAAGGACAACATTATGGCCGCTTAGTATCTGTATTGCAAACCAAATGCCCAAAAGTAGAGAGAGAGTATGGGGGAAATAGTCTGCCCATAGAGGCAGGGGGAGGACAGGGAATGGGGGGAGGAGATATTGGGGACATTAGTGGTAGAAAATATGCACTGATGGAGGGATGGGTGTTCTATCACTGTATGACTGAAACTCAAACATGAAAGTTTTGTAACTGTATCTCACGGTGATTCAATTTAAACATTGTAAATCACAGTTCTGTAATTAAATTTTAAAAATTTAAAATAAAATGATTAGTTGACATTAAAAAATGCTGCCACTCTACCTACCACTACAAGTATAAGTAATGAACGTTCCCTTTGTGAACACCAAGGCTCATATAATTTATTAGTGGCTAATTAATTATTAATAATTTATTAATTTGTTAACATCCATAAAATGTTGACAGAGTAGCCTGTTAGCTTATAAGAAGAATTAAACTTTGATGCTTCAGCATTTTTGACAAGTGAATAAAGTATACATAAGCAACAAATATAGCTTCTGGTATAATTAATGACCTTGGTACTAAGAGCTCTTAGATATCATTTTGATTCATATATCACTCAGAACATAGTAAATGCTTTATATATACTAACAGAAAGACATTTGAATTTCTAATTAAAACATTACTATAATTTGTCATAGCTAAAATCATAATGCCAGAAAATAATATAATTATTTAGAGCCATTTCTAATGGAGCATATATCAGAACTACAGTACTTCTTTTTATAATTTATTTATTTTTTAATTGGTGAGTCACAGTGAGGGTACAGTTACAGATTCACACATTTTCGTGCTTGTTTTTCCCTCATGCAATGTTCGAGAGCCCATCCCTCCACTAGTGTCCACTCCATCACTTATGAATCCAGTATCCCTCCCACTCCCCTATTCCATCCCCCCCACCCTGCTCCGCCTCTGTGGCAGAGCATTCCAATTTGTTCTCTCTCTCTCCATTTGGGTGTTGTGGTTTGCAACAGGAGTATTGAGTGGCCATCATGTTCAGTCTCTAGTCTACTTTCAGCGTGCATCTCCCTCCCCGCTCAGGATTTCCAATCACATTTTACTTGGTGTTCCCTTCTCTATCTGGGATGACTTTCCCCCAGCATGTGAGGCTAGCTTTTAAGCCATAGAGCCAACCTCCTGGTATTATATACTTACAGTACTTCTTAAATACCTGAAATTTTTGTTTATTTTTTCATTACCAGTAGATGTCAGTGTGACATTGCTGTGCTAACAAGACTAGTCTGTTTCCTTCTAAATTTAATGCTTTTCCTAAGTATCGCTGCAGCCTACCCTTTATGTAATAGAATAAAATAGATTCTGTTTCTCCAACTTTTTCAAAATTATTTAGTAGTTAAAATAAGTACTTATATATTATTTTATATAAATATATATTTATTTTAATATAATATAAAATTATATTTTATTTTATAATAAATCACTGTCACTGTCATCCCATTGCTCATCGATTTGTTCGAGTGGGCATCAGTAATGTCTCTCATTGAGAGACTTATTGTTACTGTTTTTGGCATATCCAATACACACGGGTAGCTTGTCAGGCTCTGCCACACAGGCTCGATACTCTTGGTAGCTTGCCCGGCTCTCCAAGAGGGGCGGAGGAACCGAACTCGGGTTGGCCGCGTGAAAGGTGAATGCCCAACAGCTGAACTATTTATAAGTGGTCATGTTTATTTATGGTCATGCTAAGTAAAATCAGAAAGAGAGGAACAGACATAGAATAACTTCACTCATTTGTGGAATATAAAATAACAGAATATGAGACTGACCCTGACCTTGACCCTGACCCTACCCCTACCCCTAACCCTGACCCTGACCCTAACGCTAACCCAACCCTAACCCTACCCTCTGTGCTACTGCTCCAATCTGATCATAAAACTAGAGATTTTAAATGGCTATTTTAGATGTTTTTGAAAAAGTTGGAGAAACAGAATCTATTTTATTCAATTACATAAAAGGTGGGCTAGAGCAATAGCACCGTGGTAGGGCATTTGCCTTGCATGCAGCCAACCCAAGTTTGGTTCCTTTGTCCCTCTTGGAGAGCCCAGCAAGCTACTGAGGGTATCCTGCCCGCATGGCAGAGCCTGGCAAGCTATCCATGGTGTATTCAATATGCCAAAAACAGTAACAACAAGTCTCACAATGGAGATGTTACTGGTGCCTGCTCGAGCAAATCAATGAGTAACAGGATGACAGTGACAGTGTAGTGACATAAAGGGTAGGAGATGTGAATCAGTGGTGAAGTGCAATGCCTTGCACATAGGAGACATATAAGGCATATATATGTATAATTTATATGTATTAAGACTAGAAACTTATTAGGCTAGAGAGTTAGTAGAGCAAGGTAGGACATCTACCTTGCATGTAGCCTTCTCAGGCTCAATCCCCAGCACCTCATATGATCCCCCATGGACAGCCAAGTGTGATCCATGAATGCAAAGTCAGGAAAGCCCCAAACACAACCAGGTATGGCTCAATAATCAAATATAAACAGCCAACTTATTGACAAAACATAAGCTGACAAAACATGTGACATTGGTGGCTAGAATTTTTATCATCATATCAACACCATATCCCACCATATTTTACAATATTAATTTATATATCAGCATCATATATGATTTTATTATCATCTCAGCATAATTTACTTTTGATTGATTATCATAGATCTTGAAGACTTGAAGATTATTGAAGACTTGAAGTTTATTGAAAAGAACCCATCCCGTATGTAGTTTACTGTTGGATTTCAATTGTTTAACTTACTTTTCTTTGTTTGATTAGGAGCCATATCCAGAAGTACTCAGGAATTACTTGTGGCTCTGTGCTCAGGGATCACTCCAGGTAGTGTCAGGGGAACCATATGTGGAATTAGGGATCAAACCCTATTCTGCTGTTGCAGCCAACTCCCTTAATCACTGTACTAGCTCTCTGACCCTTCAATTAAATGTTGTTATTATTATTATTATTATTATTATTATTATTATTTACTTATTGAGGTTAAAATCGGTTTGTAAAAATGTTTATAAAGGAAGTTCACAAGAAAACATCAGATATTCCACTTTTTGTTGGCTGAGGTATAACTCCCTGGCTCTGTACTGAGACAGCTGACAGTGCCAACATGATTAAACAAGCTGAGGAATCTGAAGAGCCAAGCAAAAAATTTTGAATATGTGAACTACTTGTCAAAATTTATAGTAATTAGGAGCTGAGTGAATAATAAAAGAGTGTGACTGCTTGGAAATTGGAAGAATTTCAATGTGATACATATCTCTTTGGAGATTTTTAAAAGGCTTGAATTTGTTAAGGTGAATCAAAAACTTCAGGCTCTAGTGGGAGAATTTTAATTTATGTCCTGAATTCTTATGCTGACCTAGGTAGTGTCTTTTTAGATATGCAACTCTGTATAGAAGTAGTGAGTTGTTGACCCGATCAAAAAATGGGGTGATGAAATGAACAGAAACTTTCCAAAAAAAGAAATCTGAATGGCTGTGAAGCACATAAGAAAATGTTCAACATCACTAATAATCAGGGAGATGCAGATCAAAACAACAATGAAATACCATCTCACACCACAGAGACTGGCCCACATCCAAAAAGACAAAAGCAATTGCTGTTGGTGTGGATGTGGGGAGAAAGGGACTCTCCTTCAGTGCTGGTGGGAATGCCAACTGGTTCAGCCCTTTTGGAAAACATTATGAGCGATTCTCAAAAAATTAGAAATTGAGCTTCCATTTGACCCAGCAATACCACTCTTGGGAATATATCTTGGAGAGGGAAAAAAGGTATAGTAGAAATGACATCTGCATTTCTATGTTCATTGGAGCACTGTTTACAATAGCCACAATCTGAAAAAAAAAAGAGTGCCCCAAAACAGATGACTGGCTAAAGAAACTCTGGTACATCTACACAATGGAATACTATGTAGCTGTTAGAAAACATGAAGTCATGAAATTTGCATATATAGATCAACATGGAAAGTATCATGTTGAGTGAAATGAGTCAGAAAGAAAGAGACAGACATAGAAAGATTGCACTCATATGTGGAATATAAAGTAGCAGAGAGGTAAGAGCTAGCAATGATGCAATTTCTGGCAGATATTTCTCTGTACTTAGTTACTAAAATACAGAAATCCAAATCCGTGCGGCCACTAGTGTGGCTGCTCCACCTCATATCTCTTCATTCTCAGCAATGGAAAACAAATTATCAAATGCTTTCTTTTCAGCAGGTCCAACTTTAGGGGGTAGAAACTCCAAACAATAGTAGTGAGTTTTTTGTTGAAATATTGAATGTAATCAAAGTAAAGTAAAGTGAAATTTACCAGCTACACAGGTGGGGTGGGGAGCTGGGGAGGTGGAGGGGTGGGGGGAGGTATACTGTGATTCTTGGTGGTGGAATATGTGCACTGGTGAAGGGATGGGTGTTCAAGCATTGTATAACTGAGATTTAAACCTGAAAGCTTTGTAATTTTCCACATGGTGATTTAATAAAAGAATAAATTTTTAAAAAAAGGAAAAGAAAAAGCAGTGATTACTCATGTAAACAAAGTTATACTAGTGAAGAAAGCTTTGCCCTAATTACTGACTCTTAAAAAGTATTTCCTATATTTTAGGTACTGAATAAAGGCTATCTATGTATGAATTAAAAAAAAGTGGTGAGTTGAAACTGACCTTCAGGGAGATAAAAGGGATGAGCAGCGGAGACCACGCATTTTTGGATTCTATGGCTAACAAGTTACTTAGGACATTTTATTACATGTTTTTTTTAATAAGAATTTTATTTTATTGAATCACCATGTGGAAAATTACAATGCTTTCAGGCTTAAGTCTCAGTTATACAATGCTGAAACAACCATCCCTTCACCAGTGCCCATATCCCACTACCAAAAAAAAAAAAACAAACAGTACACCTCCCATCCCACCCCCTCCATACCACCCCCCCACCTCGTAACTGATAAGTTTCACTTTACTTTCTGTTTACTTTGGTTACATTCAATATTTCAACACAAACCTCACTACTATTGTTAGGAGTACCCCACTAGAGTCAGACCTATTATGAAGAGAAATGAAGTTGCGCGGCCACAGTAGCGGCCGCACAGTTTTGGATTTCTGTACTTTAACAACTAAGTCCAGGGAGATTTCTTCCAGATATTGGATCATTGCAAGCTTGTAAACCCCATCTGTGGCCGTCATAATATGGCGGTCACCATGCCCTTCATCCCTGGAAAGGAAGAGGCAGAGAGAGAAATACCTTTCCCCTCCTGGGCGGGCACGGGCCGTGGCTTAGTTCTCAGGCTGGAGACATTCTGTGAGGAGCTGCCCATGCCAAAAGTAGTTTAGCTGGGTCTGGATTCACACTCATGCAGCTGCAGAGAGGCCGCACACGCGTGCGGCCCCCGGGGTCACATCTCGGCGGTGGGAGGGGCCGGTGTCACCCGCCTTCCCAAGAGCACCCTCGCGTCCTTTTGCTGCAGTTTTCGTTGTAAATCCCATCTGCGGTTGTCATAATATGGCCGTCACCACGCCCTTCATCCCCGGAAAGGAAGAGGCAGGGAGAGAAATACCTTTCCCCTCCTGGGTGGGCATGGGGCTGCGGCTTAGTTCACAGGCTGGAGACATTCTGCGAAGAGCTGCCCATGCCGAAAGTAGTCTAGCTTTATTACATGTTTTTATTACATTACTTATAACCATTCACACAGCATAAGCTTCATGCTCTCCAAAAACTGAGAGCTGCCATTGTTTACATTATTTTTTCTTGGAAGTATTAAAGCTACTTCAGTTTTTTAATTAATAAATATAACCTGAGAAAACGTTGTCCTTATGTCTTTATTCATTTTATCAAAAGCAGAGTTTGGATGTTAAAAAAACCTCATTTAACATACATTTTGATCCAATTTATCAAAGTAATTTTTTTAATAAGAGAAGAGTCAAGTATAGTTTTGATCAAAGGTAGTAATTTAAAAGTTCAACCATAAAGTATAAAGTACAGAGAAATTACCTTAACTTTATATTTGGAAGATAGGTAGATGATTTATTTTTAAAATTAATTGGGTTCTTTTGCTTTTTAAAAAATCAAAAGCCTACTTTAGTTGCACTATTTATAGTTGTAAACTATAATCATTGATGTTTGCTTTGTGTGACTGTATTACAACAAATATTTACTTCAGCCTTTGAGACTCTAAAATAATTTGGAAATGAAAAATAAGAACCCTTTGAAAATTCTGGATTATAATGGCAGAAATCTGCAAAGAATACTTGTGGTGGTCCCACTAGGAATTTTCTAGTTAGTAATTAGAATAGAATGAAGTAAGTAACTGTTCTTATGAAACTAAAAAAAGGTGTGAGGACTATAGAATTAAGACAAAATCCAATATAAAATATACGTTGTAATACCAAGGGAATAATAATCCAGATTTTAAACCTTAACAAAGTGAAAGGAGTTTTATAAAACCAACGTTGATAATCTGTTCTTGTAGAATTACTCTGTTCTCAAAAGTAATCAGCTCATCCAAAGTAAAGTTAGATAAATTAAATTTATGTCTTAACTATTACTATTACAGAAGTTTCAAGAAAGAGCTATTTTAAACGTAGGATACATACTACATAAACTATCCTTTAATCTATATCTTTGAAGCTTCCTCAAATTTTAGAAAAATAAGAATAGTATATGCTAAAAATGAGGGAGGGAATACATATCTAAGGAATGGTCTAAATGTTAACCATAATTTATCAGTTCATAGAGAATATGTAACTGGATAGGTGACAGGATAGGTTATAAATGTAAAGTTGAAAGAAGAGCTAGGAGAGATAGGAAAGGGAAGGATAAAAACGAATAGAGAGAAAATGGAAGGAAGAAAGAACTGGATCATCAAGACATGGCTATCTAACCTTTACCATTTTAATTCGGACTTATACTTTGTTAGTTTTATGCTGAAACTGGTAGAGGCACAAGACATTAAAAAGGGGCTGGAGTGATAGTGAAGCAGGTAGGGAGTTTGCATTGCAAGCAGCAGGTCCGGGTTTGATCTCTGACATCCCAAATGGTTCTCTAGGCTCCACCAGGAGTAATTCCTGAGTACAGATTCAGAAATAACCTCTGAGCATTGGAGAATGTGACCAAAAAAGCTGAAAAACAAACAAAAAACAAAAACTAAAGCAATACCCAAGGCATTAAAAAAAAAACAAACCTATCTCCTTAGAAAAGAAACAAAGAGCTGTCATTTGCCATAAGTATTCATGCAAAAGAAATTCCAGCAGTATGCAAGCCATTATAAACATTTTTGTCATAAGAACTAGAATTAAATTAAACGTACTGTCCATGCAAAATGTTCAAAATAAGGTCATACTGATAGAAGAAATTATCTTAATTTCTTTGAATTATAAAATCTTGTGCAGTGAGAGTTTGAAGAAATGTAGCACTGTAGCACTGTCCTCCCATTGTTAATCGATTTGCTTGAGTGGGCACCAGTAACATCTCCATTGTGAAATTTGTTGTTACTATTTTTGCCATATCAAATTCAACACGGGTAGCTTGCCAGGCTCTGCCATGCAGGCAGGAGACTCTCAGTAGCTTGCCAGGCTCTCTGAGAGGGATGGAGAAATCGAACCCAGGTCAGCCGCATGCAAGGCCAACACCCTGCCTGCTGTGCTATTGCTCCAGTCCTTAAAGAACAATTAAAATTATAAATGACACAAAAATGTAATATGATATTACCTATAAAACCAAAACTATTATGAACACTATGTAAATTAGAAGCAGAAGAGAAACAAAATATTTGTTACTGAATATGCTGACACATGAAAACCATGAGATAAACATGCACAGTGAGTACAGATAACAGAAGGTATAGATGGTAAAATACAAACAAGCAAATTCAGCAGACAAAAAGATAATACAATGTTAAGTAGCAGAGAACTATAAATTAACATATGATATAAGAAAATAGAAGTAGGATATTTCCACAACAAATAAGCATTTCATGCTTAAGATAAATCAATCCTAATTTTGTTGTTGCCTTCTTCCAAAATCATACTTTATTTTATCTGTAAAAAGTCAGGAATAGACAGAGAAGCGGCAGGCATTCTGGTGAGCAACGCGTCCCGGACAATGCTCCGGACCCGAATCGGGGCCAGCAACACTGGGGGGCCGGAGGGAGGAGGTGCCGTCAGCACACCTTCTCCAGATGGAACCCTGGAGACACTGAGCAGCAACTAACACGGCTCCAGGATTCGGGACTGGGACAGATCCGAGCCGCAGGGGCCACTGGAGTGGGGCGGCGCCAGTCCAAAACTCCAAGTGGTCCCGGCCGCCGGAAGTCGCGCCCTCGACCCACCCTCGGCGCCATCTTGATGCCACAATCCACAGAGAAGCAGCAGGCATTCTGGTGAGCAATGCGGCCCCGACAATGCTCCGGACCCGAATCGGGGCCAGCAACACTGGGGGGCCGGAGGGAGGAGGTGCCGCCAGCACACCTTCTCCAGATGGAACCCTGGCGACACTGAGCAGCAACTAACATGGCTCCAGGATTCGAGACTGGGACAGATCTGAGCCGCGCGGCCGCTTTTCTAAAACCTGAAAACATACAATCTTTGAATGGAAAACTAAGTATCAATTGCCTCCTTATTAGGGTTATCTTGTTTGGGGATATAACTCCCACAACAATAGTGAGTTTTGTGTTGAAATATGGAACGTAATCAAGGTGAAGAGAAAATAAAGTGAGGTTCATCAGTTATACAGTTGGGGTGGGGCGCGGGGGGTATACCAGGGATTTTGGTGGTGGAATATGGGCACTGGTGAAGGGATGGTGTTTGAATACGGTATAACTGAGACATAAACCTGAGAACTCTGTAACTTTCCACATGGTGATAAAATTTTTTTTTAAAAAAAAAAGGTCAGGAATAGATTTTTTTTATAAATTCAGGTATAAGGTTCAGACTATTGCAAAATTGAGATTTCTATAAACGAGATCAATAAACCACTAGCAAGACTCACACAGAAAGAGAGAGAGAAAGATAGAGAGATAGAGAACCCTTATAAATTGAATCAGAAATGAAAGAGGGAAGATACTTTACAGCAGAAACTACAGAAATTCAAAAGGTCATCAGATACTTCAAGAGTCTGTATGCCAGAAAACAAGAGAACCTAGAAGAAAGGGAAAAATGCCTGAATTCCTATAAAAATCTCTCAAAGCTGAACCAAGAAGATTTGGAATACCTAAACAGACCTATCATCATTGAGGAAATTGAAATAGTAATCAGAATCTTCCCAAAGTAAAAGCACAGGCCCAGATGGATTCAAAAGTGAATTCTTCCAAACCTTTAAAGAGGACCTACAGCCAGTCCTTTTCAATTTTGTCTAGGGAATTGAAGAAACATAAACACTCCCAAAAAGTTTTCTATGAAGCAAATATCATTGTGAATCCAAAAGTAGAGATGACATTAAAAAAAAAAAGAATTACTACAGGCCAGTTGCCTGATAAACACCAATACAAAGAACCTCAATAGAATACTAGGAAACAGAATCCAATGACTCATGAAAAAGATCATACACCATGACAAAGTAGGATTCAGCCCAAGTTTGCAAGGATGGTTTAACATTTGTAAGTTAGCCAACAAAATACGCCATAATAACACCAAAATAATAAAATAACAAAAAGCATATAATCCTATCAATAGGTGCACAGAAAGCATTTGACAAGATCCAACAGTCATTAGTGGTATACATTCTCAACAAAATGGGAGTTGCAGGAACCTTCCTCAATACAGTCAAAGCCATCTACCACAAGTCCACAGCAAGCATTATTTTTAACGGGGAAAAACTGAAAGCCTTCCCTTTAAGATCAGGAACAAGTCAAGATTGTCCACTCTCTGCACTTCGATTCAATATAGCACTTCACATAGCAGTAAGGAAGAAAACTATATCAAAGGTATCCAAGTAAGAAAGGAAGAATTCATGCTCTCAGTATGTACAAATGACATGATGTATATTTAAAGAATCCTGAAGACTCCATAAAAAACTCCTAGAAACAATAGATTTGTATAGTAGATTTGCTGCTTACAAAATCAATATCCAGAAGTCCATGACTGTTATTTATACAAATAAAGAGATGACAGAGATATTAGGAAAACAATACCATTCACAATCATGCCTCAGAAAAACAAAGTGAAGGATCTATGCTGTAAAATGACATTACTTTGTCCTTCCCCGCCGCCCACCCCCCCCCCCCCGCCTTGCCTCAAGGAGCTCATCTCAGTTTTTTCAGGAGTTTAGGCTTACCCCAGTCACACCCATCAAGGTGTTCCCAAATCACTCCCATCCCTTTGTTTAGCTGTAATCACTTCTCTAAAACAGTTAATCAGCTTTCCCCTAATCTGACTCTGCTAATTTGTAAGGTCAGACCTTCCTAGGACACTGAATATTATAATATTGCTTTTCTCCTCTCCTTATGCCTTTTGAATAATCTACTTTAAAGCAATGTCCTTTTTGTATAGACACAAGAAGACAGTATTATGCTTTTGTAACTTCGGACTTAATTGGCTTCTAATATTATTCATTCCCAGACATCTGCTTTCTCCACTTAAGCCTCAGTAGCCCTCAGTTCCTAGCACCCCAGAAGCAGGGTCCCGACGAGGGATGGGACGGATCCAGGGCAACCGGAGAGTTATGTGCTACCCTGGCATCGAGATGGGCCTGGCCAAAGTGCCTAATTCATAACTATAAGTTAAGAGCTTGATCATAGACAAATGCTGTCATGATCCAAAAGTAATGACGAGACTAGCATCCTGCTAGGGATAGGAAAGACTGATCTGGCCTGAGCACTGTAGTCTGAGATTGAGATGGCCCCAGGAGAGCAATTCTATAAGCTCTAATGCATCTCTTATTTTGTCCATACAAAATGATTAACATTATGAATGCTTATATGTTTGCTGGACAAGGAGAGGAGAAACACACTCATGGGACTCCACCCTTGGGTGGATCCTCCTGCTGAAAGAGAATCAGTCCTAGGAGAAGCATCCCCTGAGGGAAAGGAACCTCACCCCTATTGATGGTGACCACACCTATGTGTATACCCCAACCCCCTCATGCTGGGGGGATTTAACTAGGCTGTAAGAATGGGTTGGGGGGTGAGATCCAGAGATCCTAAGAGAGATCGAGAGGAGAGCCAGGAGAGAATCGGAGAGAGAGAATGAAATAAACTGATTGAGCAACCAGTTTGGCCTTCTTCCTTCTGTTGCCTGCCCTTGACAGCACACACAAGCAGTTCCAGAGCACCGAACGTGGGTGGTAAGGCAGAGCCGCTCGGAGAGCCCGCAAGTGCACACACCCCTGGGCATGCTTCAGTTTTTTATGCTATGCAAAGAAAACTACAAAACACTACTCTAAGAAACAAAAGACAACATGAGAAAATAGAAACGCAACCATGCTCATGGATTGGGAGAATTATTATTGTCAAAATGGCAATACTCCCCAAAGCAATATACAGATTCAGTGAAGTACTTATAAAGATATCCTTGACATTTTTCAAAGAAATAGATCAAACACACCCGAAATTCATATGGAATAATAATCCCTCAAAAATAGCTAAAGCAATCCGTGGAGAAAAGAAGAAAGGAGGCATCACCTTCCCCAATCTCAAACTGTACTACAAAGCAGTAGTTATTAAAACATCAGGGTATTGGAATAAAGATAAACCTGCAGATCAATGAAACAGAGTTTAATAATCTGTTACAAACTCTCAAATACATGATCACTTATTCTTTGATAAAGTAACAAGAAATGTAAAGTGGAGCAAAGAAAACCTCTTCACCAAGTCCTGCTAGGAAAACTGGGTGGTTACATGCAGAAAAATTAACTCAGACCTCTTTCTTACACCAGATACAAAAGTCAGATGAAAATGGATTCACTGTATCACTGTCATTCCCTTGTTCATTGATTTGCTGGAGTGGGTGCCATTAGTCCCTGTCACATGCTAGTGTAGCCAAATAGCACATTAGGGGCTCTTTCAGGGTCAGGGGAATGAGGACCATTATTTGTTACTGTTTTGGGCATATTGAGTACACCATGAGCAGCTTGCCAGGCTCTGCGGTGTGGGTGGGATACTCTTGGTAGCTTGCCAGGCTCTCTGAGAGGGACAGAGGAAATACTCTGTCGCTCTTTTGGGAGCTTTGTTTTATAGTCTCTGGATTGTGGCCGTTGATGAGATTACATGGCACTGGGAGCAGTTTGTGGGTGTGACTGCCAAGCTACTGGAAAACGAGGGATCTGGGTGGAGGAGGCCCAGTCCCGATCTGAGCAGGCTTGTAGATCTCAGCCGTGGGTCCCGCATACCTGGGTTCCTCTGTCAGTTCCTTCATGCATGAGGCTCATCTGTGTATGTGAAGAGTGGCCTTGAGCATGGCTGTGGCTGGGTTCAGGTTTTGGGCTACTGGGGTTCTGCTTGGAGCAGGGAGGGAAATTCAACCTGACCCCCTCCAAGTTTCCCCGGTGAAGACAGCAGGAGGTTCTGTGGATTAAAAAACCTAAATATCAGACCTGAATCCATAATTAACGTACATGGAGGAAAATGTAGGCAGAACCCTCCATGTCATTGATGGTAAAAATATCATCATAGATAAAATGCCACTGACCAAGCAAGGGAAAGCAAAGATAAACAAATGGGACTACACTAGTCTCAGAAGCTTCTGCACCTCAAAAGAAACAGTGGGGAAAAAGTATTTTTCCAATATCTATCTGACAAGAGATTAATATCCAAGATATATAAGGCACTGGTGGAAATTTTTGAGGAAGAAACACCCAACCCCATCAAAAAAATGGGGGAAAGAAATGAACAGAAACTTGCTCAATAAAGGAAGAAATACAAATGTCCAAAAGGCACATGAAAAAAATGCTCAATGTTGCTAATCATCAGAGAGATGTGAAACAAAACATCTTATATCACAGAGACTGGCACACATCAGAAAGAACAATAGCATGGTGCTGGCATGGATATGAGGAGAACGGGACTCTCCTTCATTGTTGGTGGGAGTGCCACCTTGTCCAGTCTTTCTGGAAAACAGTATGGGCATGCCCCAAGAAGCTAGAAATTGAGCTTCCATATGACCAGCAATATCACTTCTGGGAATATACCCTGGTTTCCAAAAAACACACTGAAGAAATGCCATCTGCACTTCTATATTTATTGCAGTACTATTCACTGTCACTGCCATCCCATTGCTCATCGATTTGTTTGAGCGGGCACCAGTAACGTCTCTCATTGAGAGACTTATTGTTACTATTTTTGGCATATCCAATACGCACGGGTAGCTTGCCAGGCTCTGCTGTGCGGGCTCTATACTCTCAGTAGCTTGCCGGGCTCTCCGAGAGGGGAGGAGGAATCGAACACAGGTCGGCCATGTGAAAGGCAAACGCCCAACCGCTGTGCTATCGCTATTCACAATAGCCAGAATTTGGAAATGACCCAAATGCCTGAGAACTGATGACTGGTTAAAGAAACTATGGTACATATACACTACAGAGTACCTTGCAGCAGTTAGGGAAAAAGAAGTCATGAAATTTGCTTATAAGTGGATGGACATGGAGAAAACCATGCTGAGTGAAATGAGTCAGAAGGAGAGGGACAGAAAATGATTGGATATAGAATGATTGGACTCATTGGACTCCAATAAACAGAATATGAAACTAATATCCAAGGACAGTAGTATGAAGGGCCATGAGGATTGGCCCAGAGTTATTGGAAGTCTGCTTCAAGTGCTGAGGGAAAAGGCAATTGGGGTAGAGAAGGAACCACTAGCACAAAGATAGTTGGAAGTGATCACTGTGGATTACACCTGTGCATAAGTCCTAAAAGTAGGTAAAGGAAGAAACATGATAACCTCTCAGTATCTGCATTGCAAACTATAATGTGGAAAAGGAGGGGGTGGGGAGACGGAGAGGGAGAGGGAGAGGGAGAGGGAAAGGGAGAGAAGGAGATAAAGTGCCTGCCATAGAGGCAGGCTGAGAAGAGGGGGTGGGAGGAAGAAAACTGGGGTCATGATGGTGGGAAATGGATGGTTGGTGGAGGTATGGGTTTTGGAACATTTATGACTGAAACCCAATCATGAACAGCTTTGTAACTATGTTCTAATAGTTACTCAAAAAAACTTAAATAATTAAATAATTAAATAATTTTTAGTTAAAAACAAAATCATAAACTAAGAAGCTTCTGCACCTCAAAAGAAATGATGACCAAGATGCAAATGCATCCCTCAACATGAGAAATCTATTTACCTAATACCCAACTGATAAGGGGTTAATATAAATGATTTATAATTAATTGGTCGAACTTTACAAAAATAAAATATCAAACTGATCAGAAAATGGAGAGAAGAAATAAACAGAAACTTCCTCTAAGAAGGAATTCAAATGGCCAAAAGGCACGTGAAAAATACTTTCTATCTCTAATCAGCAGGGAAATTTAAATCAAAGCAACAGTGAGATATCTCACACCACAGAGACTGGCATACATTCAAAAAGAACAAGAACAAACACAAACTGTACTGGTGCAGATGCAGGGAGGATTCTTATTGTTGGTTGGGATGCTGGGAATGTTGACTGGTCAAGTCATTCTGGAAAACAATAAGTGCATCCCTCAAGAAACTAAAAATTGAGCTCCCATTACCACTTCTGGGCACATATCCTTGGGACCCAAAAACACATAGCAAAGACCCCAAGTGCACTTCTATGTTCATTGAGCACAATAGCCAGAATCTGGAAACAACCTGAGTTCCCAAGGACAACTGGTTAAAGAAACTATGATACATCTACACAGTGAATACTGTACAGTTGTTAGGAAAAAATTAATTTATGAAATTTGTTTATGAATGGATGGACATAGACTATCATGCTAAATGAAATGAGTCAGAAGGAGAAGGACAGATACAGAATTACTGCATTCATTACTGGGATATAAAAAAAGATAGTATGAGACTAATATTTAATGCCAGGAAAAACAGGGGCCAGAAGGACTGGTTGGTGGTTGGAAGCTTACTACAAGTGTCTGAGGGGAAAATTGTAGTTAGGATAAAGAAGGGACCAGTATGACAATAACAGCTGGAAATGATCACTTTGAATAGCAACTGAATATTGAAAGTAGGGAAAGAGACATACCTGATAAACTTTCACTATCTGTATTACAAACCATAATACCCAAATGGAAAGAGTCAGAGAGAGAGAAATAGAGAGACAGAGAGAGACATTGACAGAGAGACATAGACAGAGAAAGCCTGAGAAGGAGAAAAACAGAGAAACAAAGAAAAGAAAAGCACTGGCCATAGTGGGTCAGGGACATTTGTGGTGGGAAATGTACACTGGTGAGGGGATGGATGCTGGAATGTTATCTGACCAAAACCCAATCATGAACAACTTTGTAACTGCATCTATGATTCAATTAACAAATAAATTTTTTAAAAAAATATAAGACTGAAAAGCTGATTAAAAGTAAGTTCACATGCAAACCATAGAGCTGCACCAAAGAAAGGCATGCACCTGACCTCTGTTCCATCCCAGCATTCCATGTGGTGGTCTGAGTCCCATCAGAAGATCCCTGAGCATGGAGACAGGAATATACCCTTTCTAACACCAAATGTGGCTCAAATACAAAAAATGTAAATAAAAATTAAAAGTGAGTTCACATGATCATGTAAGTAAATGAAGAGATCAAAATACCAAATTTTTCATTTAAAATTATTTTCCATTATTATCTTTTAAAAGCATTAGGTCAATGAAATAATTTATATGAAATTTTATGAAATAAGTCCTGAACAAATAAATTCTTCCAGTAAAGACTGTAAATTGCAGCATACTAAATCTGTTGTCATGACTACATGTGAATACCATCAGAGGTTTATTAATTTAGAGATTCCTAATTTCTCAGGATTAACATTTTATGACAGATTCTCAAACTGGTTTGGCCGACGATATGTTCATGAGGGAGAAAAGCTCCTCAGGTCTCTCATTAAACTAGTAAACAGAAAATGTCTCCCATTTAATTGTACAAGAGTCCACACCCCTGGACTGTTGTCTGAATAAATATATCTGGGACTGAAACAAGCAAAAAGCAAAGCAAAAACAGACTTGCAATTCTATGTCGGAGCACCTTGCTCCAGTCTGTACCACAGAAGCTTCCAGAAGGTTCGCACTTGAATGAGGTTTAATTTGCACACATTTTAGCCTCCAGAGTCAAGGTGTTAAACACTTGAAAATCAAACACAAAAGTAGAGGGAAGTATAGGCATTATAGCCTCTGACTAATGCTTATTGTGAGAAGCAGAAAATTCCTCAATATGATCATAGAGGAAATGTAGGAAGCAGAAAATTCCTCAGTGAGATGCTAGGAAAAGGGAAATATGAAAAGCAGCTAGCTCACCTCTTCTCACCCTGGTCGTAATAGTTGTAGGAGGCAGTTCTGGCCAAGAGGGATAAATGATTTAACTGAGTTAACTAGTTTACAGTAACAGATCCAGAGAAGCTCCTGCAGGAACATAAGTCCAGGGAAGGAATTTCAAAGAAGATCGTCACCATTCCCAAGCCCCCTGGCAACCGCCTTAGCAAAGAATTTGTGTCTAGGTAGAAGCCCACTGGGGCCAGGTTGAAGAAACCCTATAAAGGCCACCTTGAACAATTGAAGGGTGCGCATATGCTGCCCAAGCCCATGTGCTCCTTGTGCCCACGTGGCCAAGCACATGTGCCCGAGCACATGTGTTGCCCACATCTCCCCTCTTGAGATGTGTACTTTCATGCTTCTGTGTCTAATTGATAAGATGCTTTCTTGATGGGAACTGGGAATGTATTCTTAACTGGGAATGTTTGTTTTCTTGATAGTTTGCTTTTGTATGCCTTTGTTTGCTTTGGACTCTTTGTAAGTTACTTTTGCCTTTGAAATTGTTTTTCTTCGAGCTCTGACCTGACTGTGAAGTCAGGACGCTTGGCCCCAGCTAGCTGGAATAATAAAGTCTCGGTGTGGGGTTTTCGACCTGCTGGACTCTTTGTCTCTCTGAATACTGAGGGGTGATCTCAATCCTAACACTTATAAAGAGAGCTATGCTTACCATAAGGTGGATTGCCCTGGAGTCTAAGGACGTGGGCCTCTTTCTCGTCAAGATTCACTATATATTCCTACAACGGCTCTCATTAAAGATTTTAAACACAGTTTATATCCCACTAGCATTCAGATAATTTTCTGCTTGATAATTCTTATTGTTTTGTATGTTAAGCTGAAGAAATCACCTTAGTGAAACAGAACATCTAGTTATTAAAGGCCTAGACTCCAGGCATTATCAAAGGCTCAGCAATATTTGCTGCATAACAGTTCTAAAATCCAAATTTAATGCTTCATCAAAAAGCCTAATCCCAGGATTTCACAAAATCATGTAACATCTGCCCTCCTAATTCAAGGTTTCAGGACAACAATGTCAGGAAATTTGTACCTGACTCCTCAAAGTTCAACAGAAATATTTTCACAAGAAAGGAAAAAGCACAGCATTCTACATTTGATTTGAAGACTAGGCAAGTCCTAAAAATCTAATTGTGATCAGAAATGCTACAGAATTTGATAAACCTGAGTCAACCACAAAAATCTATCCTTGTTTCTTAATGTGCCCCAAAGCAGAGAGAATGTAAAACTTCTATAGATTTTTTTGCTTTAAATTCTTGTAATGAATTGAAAATATTAGAAATTTGAGACACAAAATGTATAGTTCAGCTAGGAAGATAGTTTTAGCGGTAGAGCAGAGACCTTGCATATTCTGAGCTCTAAGTACGGTCCCCACATCACAGCCCCCACCCCCCTGCAAGCGCCATGGAATAAGCACCCTGCTCCCTGGTGACCCCTGAGCACCATTAGATAGTAGCCTTGGTTACCCTCATGTTCTACACTCAAGTGGGATCCTAGCATTTAACCATCAATCCCACAGGTTTCAGCCAAGAATCCTGAAAATCTCTGAGAGTGGCCTCTACCCCTTCCTGCACCACTGTAGGCAGATCCTATAAAGAGGACAAACAGGAGTAGAAAAAAAACTGAGCTCAAGAATTCCTAAGTCACTGTTCATATTGAATGATTTTTTTCATGCCCAATTTAACTGATGAGCCTCGGTTTCTTCATTATAATACAGAAAGGAATAGAGTGAAGAATTTTTTGTAAGTCTATAAACTTGCCTTAGTACCCAGCACTATAGGTACAAAATAAGTGGTGTAAATGTTCTTTTGAAGACAGTTCTAGTAAAAAAAAATAGAAACAATTTTTATTCAGGAAACTTAATAGGTTAAATCTAAAAAAAGAAAAAAAACCTGCAAAGTATTAAAAGAGAAAGCCTTAGTGTCCTCCTTGCTCACTGTTGCTGTAGGCTTCGTTTTGTTTTAGCTGACTTAAGTATACATTTTAAACATCCCTGCAAAATTTTGGTCTCTCTGAGACTGGGTAGTTTATACTTTTCAAAGATTAAAAATTCTGCCCCTGGACTTGGACTCACAGAAAACCAAGAGATAAAGGATAATACCGAGGTAGATGGTCAATAAATTAAAAGATGCTAACTATATACAGGATGTGAATATTACAGTAACAACAGATGTGAAACAAATGGGAATCCTGTCATACTTTGTTTGATAAGTAGCACAAAGACCCAGTTTTCCTACTAAAAACCCACAAAATATGCCATACTAAACTTTTTCCTATACCAAGTTTCTCCACCAGAGGGAGTTTCTTTCTCTCCTACTTACTTTCCAATAAACTGTTCTATTTTCTAGTTCTGAATCTTAACATCTTTAATATTAAATTTTTATTCTTGAAAATATTGGAAATCTTAAAACTGTGAACAACACAGAGACCCGCCTCCACCAGTCCTGCATCAGTATGGACAGAAACCTGAAGAGCTACTTCTCCAACTTGTTGGAAGATCTATGAGCTTCTAAGGCCAATGACTAAGACAAAGAAACAATTTAAATATGCACTCATAGATGAATGGATAAAATACCAGTCTGTGAACTATAGAGATTATTGGATGAATTATGGTCTACCAGTATAATATATATAAGTCAGGTATTGTAGGATAACATAGCGTCAGGTAATTTAGGTTTACTGGGTTACTCCCATCACAGTGCTCCCATTCCTCTGTGTTTATTTGTAGCTTCTTTCTTAGTGTTCTGTTGACTTGTAAATATTGTTTTTCTCTTCTCCTTGAATCCTTTGCATAGTTTATTCAGAGCAATGTTCTTTTTGTATGGACACAGGAAGACTTAGCAAATGCTATGCTTTTGTAACCTGGGAGTCATTTGACTCTACATGATATTTTCCTCCTGGGCATCTGTTCTCTCGACCTAAGCCTCAGCTGCCCTTACTTCCTAGCACCCCCAAAAGCAGGGTCCCAACGAGGGACGGGACGGACCCAGGGCAAGCGGTGAGTTGTATGCTACCCTGGCATCGAGATGGGTCTGGCCAAAGTGCCTAATGCTTAACTATAAGTTAAGGGCTTGGTCATGGACAAATGCTGTCATGATCCAAAGAGTGATGACTAGATTCGGACCCTGCTAGGGTTAGGAATGATTAATCTGGCCTGAGTGCTGTAGTCTGAGTCTGTGGCAAGATGTTGTCAGGAGAGCTGCCTTGCAAGCCTCAATGTATCTCTTGCTATGTCCATCCAAAAATCACTAGTATTAAGATGTTAATAACCTTAAGAGTCAGAAAGGGCTTTGGAATGCCCTTAGGTAGTGTTCCCTTTGAACCTGGCTGCCATTGGGAAGGGCTTTCTTATGTTGATTTTGCTAACTGGCTGTGTATAGCTTAGAGGGCAAGGTGAAGGGAGACAAGTAGGGGGAGAGACAGTGAAGGGGGCGAGATCCACAGATCCAGAGAGAGAGATCCAGAACCGGGAGAGAAGCAGAGAGAAAATGAAATAAACTAATCAAGCAACCAGTTTGGCCTTCTTCCTTCCTTCGCCTGCCCTTGACCAACAGCCACACACAGCAGTTCCAGAGCACCGAACATGGGCGGTGAGACAGAGCCACCCAGAGAGCTCGCGAGTGCTCACACCCGTCAGCGTGGCTTAGTTTTTTACAGGGTATTAAAAAAAAGTGTTATGCATAGGTCATAACCATGCCACCAGACCTCACACCAGGCTGTTTCATTCAGGGCACCCCAGAGAGGGGTGGGTGAGACTCCTCACAGCCACTCTCCACAGGCTCAGACCAAGCCTCACCCACAAGTGAACTTATTCTTGGACCACGTGACCATATTCGCAGCCATGCATCAACTCATAGCTCACACCATCCAAACGCCAAGAGTATCGCACCACATTTGATGGGGTTTTAAGTAGGAGGCAACAAATCTTAGAGGGAAATATATATTTTACAGATACATATTTTTTACAGATACATATACAGATACATATATGTATGTATCTGTAAATAAATATATATATATGTATGTATATATATGTATGTATATATATATATATATATATATATGCACACAAGGCTCAACCTTTAACAACATGTTAGTGATCTCCTATAGAAGGACTTAATGGCCCCATGGGTGAAATACAATGATCTTCACATTGTTTTCTCTAAGGAAACTTTTTTGGAGCATTTTCAGTGGTATTTCATGACAAACAATACAAAATAAATTATTTTGAATAAACAATTATTCTGCTTTGGGATAGAGATTAGGGTTTGGGATGGAAACATCCAAAATATGGTGGTGGGAAGGTGCAATGGTGGCAGAATCGGTGTTCAAGCATTAAATGTAATCAAATATTGTGAACTACTTTATAAAAAAAATAGACAGTTTTTTTTAATGTTGTCTTGCCATTTGCGAGAAGATTGGTGGAACCTAATGTAATTATGTTAGGCAAAGTCAAAAAAATAAAATAAATGACTACTCTCATATGTCAAATATAATTAACTAAAGCAAATAAATTAATAAATAAAACTTTTAGACTTTGAATATCATGCTGCTTACTGGTTGAAAGGGGAGAGGGGACAATTAGTTCGAGTAAAACAAAAGGTTTGGTGGTGGGCGCAGTGAATATACATATACATAGATATTCAAGTGCAACTACTCCTGAAGCTTATAGTAATGTAACCCAATGGTAAATCAATACATTTTCATATTTAAAACAATGTACTTTCAAAAGATAGGAAGTGTTGCTTACTGTCTTATAAAGTAAGGGATACCAGCTGAAACACCAATAAAAATAAAAATACACAAAGCTAAAGATCTTATTTAAATGAGTTCACATCAACTCATTTAAAGACGTGAGAGAGAACAAGAGGTGATTTCTGAATAATTTTGCAGTCTTACCTTATAATTACATTGTCAGAGAGAAAGAGTACCAGTGGTCTTTAGAAATTTCCTTGAGCACTGTTATAGACTAGGTACCCCAAAAATGCTCCATCAAGTCATAATTTTGTCTCAAATTAAGGAACCTTTATTCGTTGGCTGGAGGCTGCTCTGTCAAGCCCAGCCTGGATGAGAGAGGCAGCCCTGAGTGTAAAAAGCAAGGGTTTCTTAAAGAGCCAAACCACTTCCTTGGAATTTCACTAAGTAAGCAAACAAATTTGCAGAAGCCAAACAAAGCGATTAGCTAAACATTCATTGGTTAGTACAGAAATCAAAAATAAAGCAAGAAGGTTAAACAGAAACCAAAAATAAGCTAGGAAATAGTTAAACAGAAGCCAAAAATAAAGTAGTCAAACACTCAGTATAATAAATAACCAATAAAATAGTCAAAAAAATCAATATAGTAGTCAATTGGTTGAGGCAGGAACTAAAAATAGTTACCAATTCTTTCCTATCTCGCCTCCTGAGAATACACAAATTCTGGATGCCAAAGTTAAGAGTAAAGCAATGTCTTTCTTTCTCAAGGGAACTGGGTCAGTCTTCCACAGCACCACATTTCTTATGCCTTTAAATCATCCTTACTCCCATATGGACCATAAATTTTGGGACTATTATAGATATATTTAGCTCCAAGAAGTCAATACCACAGCATTATCTTCTCCTAAGACCAGTGCTTTCTACTTGGCACACAGGTTAACATTTGCCCAACAAAGAAGAAAAATAATCCGGGTTGGAAGAGAATCAGAGCATGCATGTATGGGACAGAAATTTAGATTACTCCTTCCTCACTACTTATCATTTGAATCCAAAACCTTTCTGAGAGTGGCAACACTCCAATCACTAGGCCTCCCTGCTATGAAATGCCTCTGGAATACTCAGTTAGAATACAAAGTAAGCGAAACTGTAGGGAGCCATTTTACAAGCCCGGCTCTTATCCTCTAGTCAAGTGGAGGCTTACTTGGGATTTCTGTAAGAAGGTCACCACTGCTGACCTTACTGATCTTATCAGTTCGCCATTCCTCTCACTAGCCAACGCCCATGCCTGATCTGCCCAACGCCCATGCCTGATCTGCATTTTACTATTGTTCCTATGGGGGTCCAAGCATGCATACTGCCCCCCTCCCACCAAGAGGTATAAGTATTGTAACTGCTGTGAATAAACTCTCTCTCTCCTCCTCCTTCTGGCTCTGCGTCTGTTCATTCGGTTACGTCCCCTCCTTAGCCCCACGAAGGGTTCTCCCTGCGGGACAGGATGGGACCCCACATCTGGCGCCCAGCGTGGGGCACTAGGGGACCACCGAACGCCCGGTCAAGTTCACGTCGGCTGACGAATTCACGGAAAAGTGAGTGTCTCTTAGGGTCGCCTCTCTCTTGGCGCACACCCTGGTATGGGACCGGGCTCGAATACAGTCTCGTGTTAAGGATGAGACGGTCACTGGCGGAAAGGCTTGAATTCCCTTGTCTTGTGTGTATGTGTGAGTGATTGTGCAGTCTTGGACGTCCTCGTCCTTGTACTGAGTCTGTGGCTCCACAACTTGGCATCCTTAAGATCCCTTTAAGGTTACGGAGTCCGATTGGGCTGTCTGCGATTCCACGAGGAACATATGGTCTAGGGTGGTGCTGGTTTAGACACCGGCCGCAAGTCACCTCTCAGGCTGATCCACTATGGCTAAGTTCCTCACCGGCCAGACATGCATCTGAGTGGTTTGTTATGAGTGTCCCCATCCCTCCCGCCCCTTCTTGTGTCTTTTGTGTTTTCATTTCTGTCGAGTTGGCAGAAACTACCTCCCAGTGTAGACAGTCACTGGTGGAAGGTCGAATCCCTTTGTCCTGTGTTTTCATTTCTGTCGAGTTGGCAGAAACAGCCTACCAGTGAAGCAGCCACTGGTGGAAGGCTTGAACCCCTTTGTCCTGTGTTTTCATTTCTGTCGAGTTGGCAGAAACAGCCTACCAGTGAAGCAGCCACTGGTGGAAGGCTTGAACCCCTTTGTCCTGTGTTTTCATTTCTGTCGAGTTGGCAGAAACAGCCTACCAGTGAAGCAGCCACTGGTGGAAGGCTTGAACCCCTTTGTCCTGTGTTTTCATTTCTGTCGAGTTGGCAGAAACAGCCTACCAGTGACCCTTTCTTTTCTCTTCTTGCTTTATGGCCTGCTTATCCTCTGTTTCCAAGGCTCCCTCAGTCTGTGGGGATGAGGCCACCCCCATGCACAGAACTGACTCCTCAAATTCTACTACTATAGACTCTGACCATCCTGCTTTCCTACCTGAGCCCTCCCAAGCGGAGGCGCCTCCAAGACTTTAAAAAGAAAAACGGCAGCTGGCGACTGCTACAGGATCTACGAGCAGTAAATAAAACCATAGTCATTTTTGGGGCGCTTCAACCTGGACTGCCGTCCCCAGCAGCCATTCCTTCAGAAATGTATAAGACAGTACTTGATTTAAAAGACTGCTTTTTCTCAATTCCCTTGCATCCTGATGATCACCCCCGCTTTGCCTTTAGTTTGCTAGCTTCTAATTAGAAAGAGCCCAATGCACATTGGAGCAACCCCATTGTCAGGGGGATAAGACCAAAGATAATGTGGACGTCCGTAGGGCAGGTTCAGGAATTTCAGTGTGAATGTGGTGAGTGGGTGCGCACCCTCGTGAAAGAAGGACCGGTCCAAGCGAGTGCAGGAGTGTGCTTTGTGCGTGTGCCTTTAGTGTGTGTGTAATTGTCTCATTATCTTTCTCTTAGTTCTGCTTATTATTATCAGCAGAGAAGGCAGGAAAATGCAAGATCATGTGGTTAAGTGTTTAATAATATCAGGAAATAAAAGTATATCACTAAGGTAGCCTATCCCCAAATCTGATAAGAAGTCACTAGTTCCCTGCCTCAGAACTAGTCTTGAGCAAGAAAGAAAAATGCTAGCATCTGACCACCTTAGGTTTCAACAATTTTGAAAAGGTTTTGCCGGCTTATATCAACAAAAGCGCTTTCTTGACCCATTTTTAACAAGCAGGAAACGGGCTGGTCAGGCAGAGAAAAGGGGAGCAATGTTCCCAATCGGCCAACAGGGCTTAACTTTGCCCTGGGGACTTGTTCCTTCCTTTCTCAGTCTATCAGTTTTTTCCTTGCCGTTTCTGAAGGGCCAGATCAATAGATAAACTGCAGATGTGTGCACATGTACGTGTGGTGTTTTTAGTGAACTTATTGTCTGTCTGTTTGTTTGTCTGTCTGTCTCTCTATGTGGAACACTTGAGTGCTGGAGCCAGAGTGAAAATCAGTGGTAAAAATTAGGCCTGGGGAAAACAGGATCGTCTCAAGAGATCAGAGTGATATGCAGTTCAGCAATTTAAAGGATCTATGTGATTTTGGAACCTGTTAGACCAGGTTTAAACAAAGATTTCTAATTAGAATGTGGCGCCTACAACGAAATTGAAATTTTTAGTCTAAATTTCTTATTGGAAGAACATTAATAGTTATTAACAGTTGAAATTCTTTTGAATTCCAGTAGCTGTACTATCTAGAAAAAGCTACAGAGCTAGAGCCAGAAAACTAAAAGTGAAATAAGAATTCAGAGAGTGCAAGGCTCTATCTTATAAGCTTCAGCCAATTTTAATGAGGAATTTAGCTGTTTTTCAAGCAACAGAGGTACAGAAACCCTCAAAATAAACAAAGTTTACTTGTGTTTCCATAAACATTTGACAGTCCAAATGCTTTTCTTTCTATGCTATTATCAAAGTTTGGTTAAAAAAAATATATATATATATACCCATAGGGCTTTTTCTGTGTTTGAAAGCATATTTGTATTGTGGAATTGATAAAGTTAGAAAGCTTGTGATTTGAACTAACTAAGGTACGAGAACTATTGAACTTAAGCCAAAGATTTACTCATGTTTCATAAAAATTGATGGTTTAAAGGTCTTATGCTGTTGTGTAAATGTACATATGCATCTATATTGGATTATTAGAATGTGAGCTGAAATAGTTGTGGTTAAAAACAGGTTCGAAGAGTAATGGTTTAGTTAAAATATGTTTTTCTAGAGTTATAAAATTGGTTGCAAAATTTATTCTACAAGTGTTTTATTTGATCTGAGACTCGGTAACTAAAATTTCTATTGATACTTAGCAAAGAATTATAATAGATTAATCTCAGGTGTCAGCCTGATAGTCTAAAGCCATAGTATTGGGCCTTGGTTAAAGTTTGAGATGTGGGAACTTTTACTGACTATTGTTAAGTCAGTCTGTCCAGTACATGAAAATGCATGTTATTATTCAGATAGCTTTATTCATTGCAAAGCTTTGTCACCAGGTATCATACCTAGCTCGGACCATCAGAGAACTTTGTACACAAGTGTGAGATCCTTAATGTTTTATGGTAATCTATGAGTGTTTTAATTTTTATATTTGTGTTTTCCTAGAAATCAGAATTCTAAGATGTCTCCTGGTTAATTTCTAATGTGAAGTGAACTTTTGCCAAGTGAATATATGTTGTAAGAACTTTCTAAACCTTTTTGAATATCTATAGAACTGACAATGCTTTTGAAATGGTATGGCAGAGTAGTTTTGTCGTGTTAAATGAGATGATTGATAATTAGTGTCCAAATTTGGGAAATCATGTTGTACTGAGTTTAGTAAAATAAGAGTTTAAATTTGTGGGACGACTATAAGGAATATATATGTATGTCTTAAGTCAGAAAGATAATGGATGCAGATATCATCAGTTGGAAAAAGGAAAGTAATCCTGTTAAAGTGAAGTTGATTTTGAAATGGGTTGAAGGAAAGTTACAGGACAGAATGAATATAAAGGAAAGTGTAGAAGGTTTGAGGTTGTGTTTGAAGGAAAGAAACTGATCACTGTTTTAAGAAACTCTTTAAATCACATGCAGAATTGTTCTAGTATGTTTTTTGGTGGGATCTATGGAAAAGATATTGGATGTATTGTCTGGACTCCTGTTAGAGTGCTCTTAGATAATGAATTCTTCAAAAGTTGCGGGAAATCAAGGGTTTTTTCAAATGGGATTAAATGAATTAGACATGTTTAACTGTACACTGGACTCCCAGTACAGTGCTCTTATTAATGGGAAGTCAACGTTTTCAACATGGGATTGAATGGGTTAAATATGATGTTAAATTGTACACTTTTTCTACAGATTTTAGATTCTTTGGCTAGGAACTACAACAAATGGGTGTGTTGCATCTCACTGTGAGTAAAGTGAAATGTTTTTCTCTTCTTTGTATCTTTGGTATGTTTTTGATGCTTCGTGGCACTATGTTGGTTTGCATAAATCCAGACAAAAGTCTTTCCTCTCTGTAATAGGGTCTACCCCTCATGCAGACAGGAAAATCAGTTATGGGACCCCAAAACCCTCTTCCAGGGAAAGAGTCAAGGGATTGGTCTAAATGACAGGAGCAGGTATTTAACAGGTACTGTTTCAAGTACCCTACAAACCTCAGGGAGACCCTAGAGGCCAGTTGGCTTAAGGAAAGAATGGAAATCATCACTGCTATGGAAATGAGGAATCTGGGAATCTGTGTGACTGGCACAATCTGGGCCTACTCAGCATCAAGAAAAACCCTGGAAACCAGGATCTCTCCCAGCCCTGAAAAAGGGAAGGGATGGACTCCTTTCTGCCAGGATGCATCTACGGAAAAGGCCACCTCCAGTTCAACCTGAAAGCTCGAGACCATCCAGTTCATCGTGGGACATTTATGGCCAGGCCTGGGTAACTCTGACGTGCCACATAAGATTAATGCCGTTATTGGTGTGCCTCCTGTCTTTAGCCCAACCCCCAGGACTTCTCAGTAAATAATGGGGTACCCCAAAATGGAGAGTTCTCCAATCTTGCTGTGTTTATGAAAAGAATAGGTCAGATTTGTTAAGCCATCAGGCAAATTTTAAAATGAAGGTGGAGAGAAAACCATGTTTCTGTAACTTGCCTTTTAAAGAATCAGATTCAAATTCTACAGAGTGATCTAGTAAATGTATTCTAATCTTGATCTAAAAGGTATTCCTTCTGGGTAATTCAGGTAAAATGTGTTTTGCTGATTGTAAAGTAAGCAGCCTAGTCTTTGGGACTCAATGTTGAACTTGCTATCACTAGTCTGAAAGCCATCTTTCATGGGAAGGAACTCAGTACTATGCTTTCTGTTTCATTAATGAACCTAGTGGAAATTCTGGGCTTCCTTTCCTAACACTTGTTCAGCATCAAGGAATTTACCAAGAAGAGGATTGGCAGCTTGACATCATGTAAATGATCAAATGCTCATATTCAAGGTATAAATATCTACTGCTTCCAAATGACAGCTTCAGTGGATAGGCAGCTTTTCCAACCTGAGAAGTGGTGTGGTGCTTCTAGGCCACTAGAAAAATCTGGACATAGGAAGTCATTTTCTATCAACCATGGGTGGAGCAGTTATTCTTTTCCATTGTTTTTATGACAGAAATGGGTATGGCATTATGTTGCTTTGGGTTCTGTTGCTTTAACTCTTATGTTTCCTAAGACAGCAAACTATTTTGTCCTTACTAGGTCAGAAAGGATCTTCCACATCTCCAGAGTCTAATCATTTCAAAGTGCCATCCCTCAGTCTAATTGATCTGATCTTTTCTTTCAGATAACTTCAGGATCCCAACCAGTTCATTGCCTGGGGCCCACTAAAACTAAGGTAGCTTGAGGTTTCACCCCTTGTGCAGGCAGGGTCTGCGCCCCTCTGTCAGCATGAAGCAGCTTCAGAAGATGGATCACCGACCATTTTTCCCTTAAAGATTTAAGGTGGTGAAATCTCTAGGGGGGAATATGATGTAGGCAGGTAGATAGGGAAAGGCCCTTGGCAATGAAACAGATTAATAAAGTCTCTGGGAAGGAGAATCCTGAGACTGACCCACCTTGTGGATACAGAAAACAGACCTGATAAGACCTTCTAAAGAAGACCATCACCACTCCCAACCTCCCTGGTAACCTCCTTAGCACCGGACTTTTACCCGAGAAGAAGCCCCCACGTGGGGGCAGGTTGAAGAGACCCTATAAAAGACACCTTGAACAAAGGAAGTGTGCGCATATGCTGCCTGAGCCCATGTGCTGCTTGTGCCATGTGGCCGAGCACATGTGTCGCCCGCATCTCCCCCCTTGAGATGTGTACTTTCATGCTTTCGTGTTTGTGCCACAAGGGATACCGGACAATGCCTCCCCTGACCACATTTAATTTAAAACAAAACAGGGGGAGATGTAGGGAGCCATTTTACAAGCCCGGCTCTTATCCTCTAGTCAAGTGGAGGCTTACTTGGGATTTCTGTAAGAAGGTCACCACTGCTGACCTTACTGATCTTATCAGTTCGCCATTCCTCTCACTAGCCAACGCCCATGCCTGATCTGCCCAACGCCCATGCCTGATCTGCATTTTACTATTGTTCCTATGGGGGTCCAAGCATGCATACTGCCCCCTCCCACCAAGAGGTATAAGTATTGTAACTGCTGTGAATAAACTCTCTCTCTCTCCTCCTCCTTCTGGCTCTGCGTCTGTTCATTCGGTTACGTCCCCTCCTTAGCCCCACGAAGGGTCCTCCCTGCGGGACAGGATGGGACCCCACACGAAACAATTTTAGAACTGTTTATAAAGAAAACATGCTGTACCTCTTAACATGGTGTGGGTTTGTTTCCAGCAGTCTGTGTTCTGTGGGAAGAATATTTATTATTTATTTCATTTTTAAATAATGTCGGTTTATCCTCTATAATAATATATTCCAAACTCCAAACCCAATAGAAGGGATTGAGAAAAGGGCATATGGAAGAATTTTCCTGTCAATATTCTTTTTGTGGGTGTAAATGTATATTATGTTCAGAAATTTACACAAACAAGTTCTAATAGTTCCCATCATTTAATGGTGTTAGGGTTGAGCAGACCTCTACCCGGGGGAGGCATGAAGGAACGAGACTGAGACAACTCTTTCTGCAAACACACGGGGTTTATTCAAGCCAACATTCTGGAACCCTGCAGCGTGCCTGAGAGCAGGCAGGGCTAGGAGTCCCGAACTCAAAAAGCAAGCAGTTTTTGTACTGTTTGGGAAAAAAAAGGGGGGATCACACATATTGGAACAAAGGGGATCACACATATTGGATCAAAGGGGATCACACATATTGGATCAAAGGGAATGACACATAGGTCACTTAATTTGCTAATCTCAACATTTGTTAACTGTTAACTGTTTCTGCGAAAATGTTTGCTTACAGTTCCTAGAGCAGTTTGTTGGCTCATTTGGTGACCGTTTCCTGCCCAGCGGTAGGTCGCGAAAACATCTTTCAAAGCAGCCAAGCAGTTACAAAGGCAAATTCAGCGGTTAGCAGAATCAAGTTTTTTTTCTTTTTTATATTTTATTATTTTTTAAAATTTTATTTTTTATTGAATCACTGTGAGATACAGTTACAAAGTTTTCATATTTGATCCACCACCAAACCCCACATAGCCCCCTCCTGATGTTGGTGGGCCCCATGGGTGACTTTCGTGAGGCAGGGAGGAGAAAGACGCCACTTTCTCTCCAGCCGCCTCTACCACCCGGGACCCAGAGTTACTGGGGTCTTGTCTTCGATCTTGGAAAAGAATTTCAGGAGTAGACAAGCAGTGAAGTAACAGATTTTATTTAGAGGTTTCTGAGGGAAGGAGGAAGGGATAAGTGGAAAAGAACAGTAGGAGTAACATGCTCAAGAGAGAACGCGGGCTTCTCCAAGGGTGGAGGAAGCTCTACACACATCCTAGCACTGGACACGAAAGCATGAAAGTACACATCTCAAGGGGGGAGATGTGGGTGACACATGTGCTCGGGCACCACATGTGCTCGGCCACGTGGGCACAAGCAGCACATGGGATCAGGCAGCATATGCGCGCATTTACTTTGTTCAAGGTGTCTTTTATAGGGTCTCTTCAACCTGCCCCCATGTGGGGCTTCTTCCCAGGTAAAAGTCCATTGCTAAGGAGGTTACCAGGGAGACTGGGAGTGGTGATGGTCTTCTTTAGGCTGCATCACATTTTAATCAGATTAAGGTCGACAGAATTTGAGGAACTTCAGGGGGAGGGGTCCAACCTCCTCAGGGTCTGCTGAAGTTCTTATCAGGTTTGTTTTCTGCATGCACAGGGTGGGTCAGTCTCAAGATTCTCCTTCCAAGAGACTTTGTTAATCTAAGTTTCATTGTCAAGGGCCTTTCCCTATCTACCTGCCTACATCACTCCCACTCGCCCTCTGCCCATGTAGCAGACATTTTTCACTTTACTCTTTCCTTACTTTGATTACGTTCAATTTTCAACAAGAATTTCACTATCATTATTTGGAGGTTTTCCTCCACCAGTCAGACATGTTGGATGGCATCAATAAATTGTATGTTTTCATTTTTTAGAAAAGATTCTGGTAAGCGCCGCTTACCGGATTCTTCTCTGTTGAATGCGGCAAGATGGCTAGAATCGAGTTTTTAACCCTTAACCTGCCCTCCTCTTCAATGGCTCTGTTCAGACATTCTCAAAAGTACTGATAACTGATAGCACATGGATCATAAAGTCAGGCTAATTCAATTATAAATTTAATAGTTGGCTAAGCAACCTCTCAGAGAATAAATTTTTAACACTAAAATGTAGTTATTTATTTATTTTTTGAGGGCAATTCTCTGACAGTCACTAATTATAGAGAAGATACAAATTCATGCTTTCTAAGCCCCAGGCACAATGCTTAGTTAGAACAATCTGATTGAGGATAAAACCAATATATTTCACGAGTTGTTGTAATTTTGCCATTTTGCAAAAGTTGTTCCCACATATACAAATATGTGATCAGATTATCATTATTGATGTTGGTGGGCCCCACGGGTCACTTACATGAAGTGGGGAGAAGAAAGACATTCACTTTCTCCCCAACCGCCTCTACCACCCAGGACCCAGAGTTACTGGGTTCTTGTCTCGCTCGCGGAAAAGAATTTCAGGAGTAGACAAGCAGGGAAGTAAATAGATTTTATTTGGAGGTTTCTGAGGGAAGGAGGAAGGGAAAAGTGGAAGAGAGAATAGTAAGAATAACATGCTCAAGAGAGAACACGGGCTTCTCCAAGGGTGGAGGAAGCCCCTACACATAACCGAGCTTTAGACACAAAAGTATGAAAGCATGAAAGTACACATCTCAAGGGGGCGGATGCGGGCGACACATGTGCTCGGCCACATGGGCACAAACAGCACATGGGCTTAGGCAGCATATGCGCGCGCTTCTTTTGTTCAAGGTGTCCTTTATAGAGTTCCTTCAACCTGCCCCCACATGGGGTTTCTTTCCAGGTAAAAGTTCGTTGCTAAGGTTACCAGGGAGGTGGGGAGTGGTGATGGCCTTCTTTGGGGAACCTCCTGGGAGGGGTCCATTATCCTCATGGTCTGCTGATGTTTTCCTCGGGTCTTTTGTCTTCTTGAATCTGCAAGTCTTAAGATTCTCCTTCCCAGGGACTATTAAATCTGAATTTTTATTGCCAAGGGCCTTTCCCTATCTATCTGCCTATATCATCATCATCATCATCATCATCATCATCATTATTATTATTAAGTTGCAGGCTACAGTCGGCAGAAAGCTTCTGGCTTTCCATTCAAGGGTCACTACTAGCAGAACACATTTGGTGCCAGGAATTGAACCCAGGTTGGTTGCATGCAAGTACCTTATCTCCAAACCCACGTGGATTATTTATTTGGCATATTAAAATATTATTTTCAGAGGGTTAAAATTCCTAGCTTTTTTTCTAGTTACATTTCATGTTTACTCAGGACTGGTGAAGGCAATAGATCAGGAAGTGACTGTCACTACAACGCCAGTTACTCACAGTTCTCAAGAGCAAGAGGTATTTATGCAGCTGGACCAGCTACACCACTCCACACAAGGCAGCAAGGGGAAGAAAGCACCAGGGCTGATCAGGAAGTAAAGGGAGTAAGAAAAAAAACAAAGGCAAGAGCTTTGATTGTGGCTTTTATGGAAAAGAACTGGTGGAGTAAACTGGTTTAGGATTGGTTAATTTATTTGGCAATTGGGTTTGATGATTGTTCCTTAATGATCACCTGGCTCTCTGCAATTGTGCTAGCAGAGAATGCACAGGAGAGGAAGAGAGAAAGAAAGAGGCCTTTTGAGGGGGATGGGCTATAGATCCTTAATTTACATCAGAAAGAACCTCTTTCAGCTGTCTTTTAGCATTTCTGGGGAGGTCATTCCTTTTGAGTCACAGGACCCTCATCAACACCAGAGGTTATAACATGAATAACAGAAACAGAAGTTGACCCAAATGAGACCAATCCCTTAAGAACTCTGTGAGATTTAATAAGAGTAGTGCCTTACTTTTCCTTCATTTGTTGCATTTACTTCACCTGAAACCTCTATTTAAGTAATAGAGCAAGCATGCCCAGCAAGTGCAGCTAAAGAGTAAAACAAAGCAAAAGTTATTCAAAATCAACCACATAATGAATCCAAGGCATTTCTGGCAGTGCTCTCTCAGTTTCCATTTCTCAGGTGAAAAAGTTAGGAACTGGAAAATGCTTTAAGAAACACTGGTCTTGATTACATGGAATAATGAGAATGGTGTAAATGAAACAAGATCCTACAAAGTTTCTGTAATTAGTAAGTACCTTATAGAAAAGATGGCATTTTCCCACTCCAAATTACCTACCTTGTGGAAGATGACATGGATAAATACAAAGAGAGATGCAGAAAGAAAACAGAAAATCCAGGAACTAGAACACATTGGGTGACCTCCTTCCACCTATGGTCTTGAACTCCACAATGTTCTCCACATAATGAGTGCTTCAGTGCTGATTTCTATGGATGTCTTCAGATATAATCAGAGCGTATTTTATATGTTACATGGGGAAATCGTATTTTTTTAGATAACATTAAACCCGACACAGTTGTTTCACTAAGGAGATCACGCAGGTTTTAACCAAATTATTTTAGGAATATCCAATCAGAGAACAGCTATCTAGTCAAACATTTATATTTTAGATATTTTTTTAAACTTGTGACATTAGTTTTATTTTTAAATCTTAACTTATTGAGGTAATCATATCATAACTTAGAAAGGTGAATTAATGTTTCTGTCATGGATTCTTGAAGCCATTACAGCTCAAGTGACTGTTTTTCTTCCCTAGTAGATATGTTGTAAAAACATACTCAAGAAGTAAGAATGTGAGAACCTGTTAAACAAGAAAGGAAGTAGAAGAATAGAGAAGTAGCATCATACTAAAGGAGGAGAATAGAGGTGGTACAGTTCTAAATTAGTTTGGAATATAAGTAGGTGCCCACACGGAAGAGCCTGGCAAGCTCCCCGTGGCATATTCGATATGCCAAATGCAGTAACAAAAACAGGTCTCATTCCCCTGACCCTGAAAAGAACATCCAATCGTTGGGAAAAACGAATAAGGGGAGGCTGCTAAAATCTCAGGGCTGGGACGAAGGGAAATGTTACTGGCGCCCGCTCAAGTAAATCGATGAACAATGGGATGACAGTGATACAGTGATGAATTATAGGTATACTGTTACAAAATGATGCAGTCACCAAGGATTTTTAAAGGAAAAATCAATT